>NC_030389.2:12798811-13457144 GCF_001625215.2 Daucus carota subsp. sativus
AATGTCATACCTAAGCTGGAATGTCATACCTAGCAATGTCATACCTAGTTCTAAGTGCTTGCCTATAAATATGGCTTCACTTTCTTCATTTGTTCTTGTTCATTGCATTGTAAACTTTCAAGTTGTTAGTAACTTTCTATTCATTAAATCCACAGTTTTTTGTGCTTTGATCATTCGGTTGTTTTATACCGCTAAGTTAGAATACTTCCTGTTGAATTTATTCTACGAACTTTAGTGGACATTAAAACTGAACTGTATTAACTATATAATGACTTAAAAATTGTTATATTAATTAAAATATGATTAACAAGTTAAACTCAAATTAGATTATTCCGCCGCGATTGTTTAGTGACGATTGTATTCAACCTCCCCCCCCCCTTCTACAATCGTTTCAGTACCCAACAATTGGTATCAGAGCGGTTGATACTAATATACCGTATTAGATCCTATATGTCACACCCCAACCAACACACGCACACGAATTGATATAATATGAACAAGAGACAGATAAATAATAAATCCAGAAATTTAGATTACATAATTTAAATCCCAAAAGATAACATTTAGTTAATTACAAGTCCAAAAGAGTAAAATAAAGTCCCAAAAGATCTTATAAGTTCAGAGTGTGGATCAGCCCATCTAACTAGTACAAAATATAATAGCGAAAGCCGCTTATATCATATATACTACCTTCGCCCTCAAACAATTCTCTGCGTAGCCAGTGGTCGATTTACGTGCTGTTTGCTTTGTGTGTACCATATTTGCTAGCTGTAAAACGGGTTAAATACGAGAACATGAGCAAAGACGCTCAGCAAGTACTAACAGTCCTAAACACATGGCATCATAATAATATCAAAGGTGTCCGAAACAGATTCAAGAATAAATGATAAAGCAATCATTAAGGTTCATGATAATATAATGAATAGGCATGGCAAAACACATGGATAATATGGTATAGAAATCATGGCATCATGGCAATATGGCAACATGTTATAATCATATCATCATCAAAATTCATTTTAGGACGCTACGGATTACAGCCGGTGATCAGCCGCGAAGTAATCCCGAACCGCGCTGGGTTCTCAAATATAATGGGATCCCTAGGCTATATGTGAGCCTAATAATATGTAAAAAGGACTTGCGTCTAGTCCAAATCACTAAAGAAAACGTTTTATAATTCATTTTGATTTATAACATGGATGCCGGAAAAAAAAAAGGTTTATATCATCTTTTATTGAAATATGGCAAAGGGGTTCAAGTTTACTAATAATGTGTCAACGCATATTGGACTTAAGGGGGTAAGTTCCAAAGTCAAAAGAAAGTCAATTCTATCAAGTTTATTCGGTATTTATGAAAGTATACGTGTCATGGTGTTATTGGAAGTTTTATTAGGAAATCTATTGTTTAGTGGTTTAAGTATAAGGCAATATGTGAAAAGAAAGGTACTAATATGATCGGGAATTTATATCAAGGTATTTAAAAATATATTAGGCATGGTGATTATCACAACTAAATATTCATAAGGATTTACGAGTCACGGGTGCACATATATTTGCAACAATTGTAAAGTTAAGGATGTAGTAACTTGCCTTTGCAAGATTCTGAGATTATTCAATCCTGATGGTACGAGCTTTTCCTTTCGCCTCGGAACCTACACACTATATTAACCTCGTCACTAAATGGCACTTTAAGTCTAATTTATATTACACGTGCCTATCTCTAGTTACGTAACCTAATACTCTATTATTAGCTAACTATCGCTATAAGAGTCATTGCACGTATTTAATTATGGGTATACATGCTCATTTACACATATAAAAGATAATTAACATAATCATGTAATCACATACTCCACATAGTCACATAATTCACATAGTCACATAATTCACATAGTTACATAATGGCATGGCATGATTTATTAACTATATATATTTATATCACATATACTTAATATTCTAAGCACATAAGCGAGTAACACAAAAAGGCTTATTTCTAAACTTCTAAACTCCCTATACTGACTTATCTTAATCCTAAAAGTGCTTGCAAAAACTCGGATCTTATACCCTTGACAATCATGCAAGAGTTGCACTTACAACTCTCCAATGGCTCTCTAAGGTTGCTCTCGGGTACTTAGTGAATATTAAGTGCTTCTAACTAGGGCCTTCACTCCAAACTACTCTTAATAGGTTGCTAATACTCTAACTTTATTTGTGAAATTGTTGCAATATAAAGGCCCCACACAAATCGGTTCAAAATGTTAAAAGGGCACAGTGAGGTTCTCTGTTGCAACCTCTCTGCACTACCTGCATCCTAACTGAGATAACTTGATGATTACTAAGTGCATTCCTACCAAATCAATTTCCATGGATTCCTAACTCTTAAGGCTATCTCTCAGACTTGGTTTCACTCCAAGGCCCCATCTGAAACTTCCCAGGTTATTACTCAAAGTTGACACTGCTGAAAACTACCTTGTTTCCCAACTGCCTTGTGTTTACTGATTTAAAACTCTGTTTTCTCACTAGGTTTTGGGTTCTAATGGTTTGTTAGGCTTCCTAAGGGTTCACTAAGCTCAGTTAAGCCAAGGCCCTATGAAAGCCTCACTCATGACAAGGTGAAAACCTCACAAGAACACAGATTACTCAATTCTGCCCTGTTTTGAGTGTGTATACCTACCTAAACGCAGGGGCTTTGGTGATTTAAGGCTACTGGAATCATGACAAAACTCACTCCCAACTCCTGGACACTTGGGACCAACAAAACCCAACCAAATCAACACCAAAACTCCTAGTTTCTATGTGCAAAAATTTTGTCCACTGCTAGTGTGTGCCTCCTTCCACCTTATCACCCATCTTAACACCATTCAACAACAACCAAGCCAACAACCCTACTCTATAATCTATATACCACTACTTTATAGCCTTATACAAGAAATTACAACACAAATCAAGCCTCAAAAATCACATTACCGAAGCCAAAAATCACAGCAGAGCAGAGCAGTTTAGTTTTTAACATTTCTAAGCAAGATTTCGATCTAATACTCCATATAAAATCACATAATACATCAGAACTGAACATGACTAATCATGGCACATATTATACTAGCATTTTATGGCAAAAACCGAGGCATGCATTGATCAAAAACCAGTTTAAAAAGTGACAAAATCAGCATACACTTTATACTATGAAAATCATGACATGCACTTATAAACTCTAACTTTTCTTGGCAAGATCTTGACATGCAATGTTTAAAACTTTATAAAACAATCTTGTAGAGACTAAAACTCAAAGAACCCAGAAAGAATCATCTCGTTACATCAACAAAAATCATCCAAATCGATGGACTCCCTTCGGCTCCTTGGGAGTCATTGCCGAGGGCTTGAACCAAGGTTATGGCTTGACAAATGGGGGTGATACACTCCCTCAAGACCACTCCTTGTCCAAGTATCTAAGCCACAATGAGTTCAACTCTAGGTCCATGAGAACCAAAGTCGAAAACCCTTGGCTTGATGACATGCAAGTACTCAAACTAACCTTAAATGGAAGCTTGTGACTAGGAGATGATTTTTCTCTCTTGGATGAGTTGCAAAATATGTGTGTATATGAGGTTATGAAGAGAAAATTTTAAGGGTTTGGGAGGGGGTTTCTACTCAGCTGAAATGAGAGAAAGGGAGGAGAGTTTGGTGGGTTTGATTTTGTGTGTAGTGTAGTGTAGGAAATGATGAAGTCTTGTGCTTTTGACTAGACTAGAAGTGAGTGGATTTGGGTAGTTACAAATTTATCCTTCTAGTGGCTTTAGGTGAGAATGCATGCAAGGTTGTTAGGAATCAATAATTTTTTATGATAACATAAACATTTTGTAACATGTCTTACTTAGAATCTTTATCAAATTTCAGTTGTAATTGTTATATTTCTTGTCTTTGGGAATTATCAACGGATGGGTAGAATAGGATGGCTAATTGTAAATATCCAATGCCATGTAATTTTATCTAAGTGAAGGATATTCAACTGATGAGATGTAACTATTTAACTGATGAAGACTTGATGATGTTTCAACTGATGAAAATCAAGCATTCAACTGAAGACAAAGTGTTCAACTGATGATGCTGAGGAATTCAACTGATGAGACTGGAACAGCATTCAACTGATGAAGTTTGTAATTCATTCAACTGATGAAGTCTGTATTTCTTTCAACTGATGAGTCTAGCACAACATTCAACTGATGAAGTCAAGAGCAGTTGAAAGTAACCAGAACTTTCAACTGATGAAGCAAAGAGCAGTTGAAAGTGACTAGAGCTTAAGTCTGACAAATCACATGGATCGAATTACACTAAAATAGACATGGAAGCCTAATTAGGAAAATAAAGAAGAAGCATAAACATACTTATCTCATGCAGTGCAATCTGGATCAAATCAAGATGATGGTCAAAGATGAAGACATATCAGAAAGCATGCATAAGACAAAGTTGTGCAGCATTGTGTTTAGATTAGAGTGCATTTTGTAATCTAGCTAAAAGCTTTGTAAAACTTGGAGTATATAACCAAGTTAGAAGCATCAGTTGAACTTGTTCAAATTACTTGAGAAGAAAATCTGAGAGTTAGAACTTGTTTGAGTGATGAACCAGCAGCTGTGCGAATTGTAAACAATCCACAGATTCTTCTATATAAAATCTCACGGGTGGATCATTCAATCCACCCGTATTTTTAATACTTGGTGTTTTTCTGTTTACTGTGTTCTTAGTATATTATTCTTGAATCTTTTAAATTTGTGAAAGATTGTATTCAACCCCCCCTTCTACAATCTTTCTCATAGTTGGTGTAAAATAACAATTGGTATCAGAGCGAGGTTCCCAACAAACAGGGAAAAAGATCAACACTGCTAGAGAAAGATGGGAAAGAAGGATGCTGGAGTGAAGATTCCTGTTCTTGACAAAGACAACTATTTTCACTGGAAAGTGAGAATGCATCTGCATCTGTTGTCCATTGATGAAAGCTATGTGAACTGCATTGAAAAAGGACC
The DNA here is from genome assembly GCF_001625215.2 of Daucus carota subsp. sativus. NCBI lineage: Eukaryota > Viridiplantae > Streptophyta > Magnoliopsida > Apiales > Apiaceae > Daucus > Daucus carota. The sequence goes on from NC_030389.2 coordinate 12,803,829, forward strand.
TCATGTCCCCATGAAGGTCTGCACAAGTATGGGAGCTGATGGTGAAGACATGGTAGGTAAGATGATTCCAAAACCTATCCATGAATATTCTCAAGAAGATACTGAAGAAGTGCACAAGGACAAGAAAACCATGAACCTTCTGTTCAATGGTTTGGATCAAGAAATGATTGATAGTGTTATTAGCTGCACAAGTGCCAAAGAAGTTTGGGACACCATCAGGACCATCTGTGAAGGGAATGAGCAAGTAAGAGAGAACAAAATGCAGCTTCTGATTCAACAATATGAGTCATTCCATTTCAAGGCTGGTGAAAGTTTGAGTGATACATTTAACAGATTTCAAAAACTGTTAAATGGTCTAAAGCTCTTTGGAAGAGTATATCAAGTTAAGGATTCAAACTTGAAATTCTTAAGAGCTCTTCCCAAAGAATGGAAACCCATGACAGTCTCTCTCAGAAATACACAAGAGTTTAAAGACTATACTCTAGAGAGACTGTATGGAACCTTAAAGACTTATGAGCTTGAAATGGAGCAAGATGAAGAGATTGAGAAAAGCCAAAAGAAAGGGCATTCATCTGTGGCTCTAGTTGCATCTCTGGAGGATACTGTCAAGGACAAGGGAAAGTCTCAAGTTGAAGAAACTGAGAAGTTGGTCAAAGAGGAGAGCTCAGAGTCAAGCAAAGGAAGAAGAAAGGAGAAAGAAGTAGCTGATTCTGGTGAAGAAAGTGATGGAATTGATGAGCATCTAGCCTTCCTGTCAAGAAGATTCTCCAAACTGAAATTCAAAAAGAATTTTAATTCTGCAAAATCTTTTAAAGGCAATCCCAAGTCTGATAGAAGCATGGTAGACAGATCAAAATTCAAGTGCTTCAACTGTGGGAATGCAGGTCACTTTGCAAATGAGTGCAGAAAGCCTAAAGTTGAGAAGAAGTCAAGTGAAAACATTGACTACAAAAAGAAATATTATGAACTTCTCAAACAAAAGGAAAGAGCATTCATCACAAAGGATGATTGGGCAGCTGGAGATGATTCTGATGAAGAGGAGGAGTTTGTCAATCTAGCTCTAATGGCCAACTCCATAGATCAAGAAGAAAACACTGGAAGCAGTAGTCAGGTATTCACTACAAACCTAGTTGAGTTAACTAAAGATGAATGCAATGCTACCATTAATGAAATGTCTACAGAATTGTATCATTTGCATGTTTCTTTAAAATCTCTCACTAAGGAAAATAGTAGAATTAAGGAAGCTAACACCTTTCTTAGTGATAGAAACAGTGTTTTAGAAGCTCAATTTATTGAGTTTGAGAAGCTGAAAATTGAGTGTCAGACAGCCAAGGATGATCTCTTGGTTGTACTGAAAAGAGAAGAGATCATAAGAAAGCAGCTTGATAAGGAACAAGAGATTATTGCCAAATGGAAATCTGGTAGGGATGCTTCCACCAATATCATTAACATGCAAGGTAGAGAGACCTTTGTAGAGAATGAATGGAAGAGGAATAAGAAAGTGCTTGAGATATCTGAGAACAGTTCAGGTGATGAGAATACTGATGATGATCATCAGTTGAAAGGCAAAGTCTCAACTGATGAGAGTCATCAGTTGAACAAAAACTCATCAGTTGACAAGAGTGTTCTCAAGAAGCTTAACAAGAAATATGGTCCTGTTAAAAAGAATTTTGTTAAAGGTGAGAATAGTTCTTCTGAGACCAGTGATAGTGTTAATAACACTCTTAATTCCAGTAACAAGAACAAGAAGAAGTTGGATACTAGTGAGCATAAATCTGAGGAGACTAAAAAGAAGAAAGGAAATAGAAATGGCAAAATAGGAGTTAACAAACACACCAATTACACTTCCAATGCTAGTGCTCTTAGGAAAACCTGCAGCAAGTGTGGTAGTGTAAATCATTTATCTGCCAATTGTAAAACTGTGATTGCTCCTAATTTGTCTTTGCCTATTCCTATGACTTCTGTTCCTCACATGAATTTGTCTGCTATGAATATGATGCCTAGTTTATTGCCTCACAATCCTTATTCTCAGCCTAACATGCCATATATGTTCAATCCTTATTTTAATGCCTTTAACATGCCTCAATTTCATTCAAATTTGCATGGAATGAACAATGTATACATGCCTCAAAGGCCTGTGCTTGAAAACAGAGTTGATATTCCAATCTCTCAACCAAAACCAAAGATTGAACCAGTTCAATCCAAGGAAAAGGTTGAGAAAGTGGAAAAGACTGCTAAGACTAACAAATCTGGACCCAAAGCAATTTGGGTACCAAAATCAACTTGATCTGTTTGTAAAATGTGTGAGGGAAACCACAAGAAGAATTTGTGGTACTTGGATAGTGGATGCTCCAGGCACATGACTGGTGATTCCTCCCTGCTCACAAAGTTTGTGGAGAAAGCTGGCCCTAGCATTACCTTTGGAGATGACAGCAAAGGATATACTATGGGATATGGCTTGATTGCAAAAGAGAATGTCATCATTGATGAAGTTGCATTGGTGTCTGGTCTTAAGCACAACTTGCTCAGCATCAGTCAGCTCTGTGACAAAGGTTACAAAGTTAATTTCACTCCTGCAGCCTGTGTTGTCACCAAAGAAGATGACAACAATGTGGTTCTGATTGGACAAAGGAAAGGAAATGTGTATGTAGCTGACTTCAATTCTGTAAAGTCTGAATCTATCACTTGCCTCCTCAGCAAAGCAAGCACAGATGACAGTTGGCTATGGCATAAGAGACTGTCTCATCTAAATTTCAAAACCTTGAATGAGTTAGTAAAGAAGGACTTGGTAAGAGGACTACCTAAGCTGGAATTCTCCAAAGATGGACTTTGTGGAGCTTGTCAGCTAGGAAAGCAAAAGAGAAGCTCTTTCAAAAGCAAAACTCTTTCATCAATTGTGAAGCCCCTTCAGCTCCTGCATATGGATTTGTTTGGACCAGTCAACATCATGTCTATTTCAAAGAAGAAATATTGCCTAGTGATTGTTGATGATTTTTCAAAATTCACTTGGACTTTCTTCCTGCATTCTAAGGATGAAGCTGGGAAAATCATCATTAATCATATCAAGGCATTAAACAACAATCCAGATGTCAAAGTTGGAAGGATAAGAAGTGACAATGGCACAGAATTCAAGAACTCTGTGATGAAAGAATTTTGTGAAGAAGAGGGAATTATTCATGAGTTCTCTGCACCAAGAACTCCACAACAAAATGGTGTTGTTGAAAGGAAGAATAGAACTCTTATTGAGGCTGCAAGAACCATGATTAATGAAGCTCAACTTCCAACCTATTTTTGGGCTGAAGCTGTGAACACTGCTTGCTTCACTCAAAACATTTCACTAATTACCAAAACTCATAATCTAACTCCCTTCCAACTCTTCAAAGGAAAGAAGCCAACAATTAGCTTTCTTCATGTATTTGGATGCAAGTGTTATGTTCTAAGAAATCAAGGTGAAAATCTTGGAAAATTTGAGGCGAAGGCAGATGAAGCTATTTTTGTTGGATACTCTGATGGAAAATCATTTAGAGTATATAATCTGAGAACCAACATTGTTATGGAATCAATCCATGTGGTTTTTGATGATAAGAAGATTCAAGGATTCTCAGATGAAGGATTTCATGATAATCTCAGATTTGAAAATGAAGGTGAAGGTGAGCTGTATGACAGTGATGATGATGATGACATTATTCAAAATGTTGGAATTAATCCTGGAATTAATATTCCAACTGATGACTCTCTGGTGCAAGAAACAACTGCAATTAGAAATTCAACTGAAGCATCAGTTGAAACTACATTGGAGGGATCAGTTGAAACACCTCAAGGATCATCAGTTGAAAGAATGTCTCAAAGTTTCAATCAGTCTAGAAATAATGAGATGTCAAATTTAGGGGGAGCTTTCCAACATGGAAACCTGAACTTCAACAATGAAGCCACATCATCAAGACAATCACTTCCACCCCAAAGAAAGTGGACAAGGGATCATCCTTTTGAGCTAATTATTGGAGATGCAAATGCATCTGTACAAACAAGAAGAGCAACTCAAGATGAGTGTTTGTATAGTGCATTCCTTTCACAGGATGAACCTAAAGTCATAGAAGATGCTCTCAAAGATGCTGATTGGGTTCTTGCTATGCAAGAAGAATTAAATCAATTTGAGAGAAACAATGTATGGAAGCTGGTACCCAAACCTAAAAACAGAACAATTGTAGGAGTAAGGTGGGTATTCAGAAACAAGGTGGATGAGAATGGAGTTGTCACCAGAAACAAGGCAAGGCTTGTTGCTAAAGGATACTCTCAATCTGAAGGAATTGATTTTGATGAGACCTTTGCACCAGTTGCAAGACTAGAAGCAATAAGAATCTTCCTGGCTTATGCTGCTCATGCAAACTTTAAAGTTTATCAAATGGATGTCAAGAGTACTTTTCTAAATGGTGAACTGGAAGAGGAGGTATATGTCAGTCAGCCTCCTGGTTTTGAAGATCCAGAATTTCCAGAGTATGTTTACTTTTTATTAAAAGCACTCTATGGACTAAAGCAAGCACCAAGGGCATGGTATGACACTCTGTCTCAATTTTTGTTAGATAATCATTTTTCCAGAGGAACTGTGGATAAAACACTATTTTACAGAAATGTAAATGGTGCCTTTATTCTGGTTCAAATTTATGTAGATGATATAATTTTTGGTTCTACAGATGAGAAACTTTGCAAGAAGTTTGCTAATCTAATGAAAAGTCAGTATGAAATGAGCATGATGGGAGAGCTCACCTACTTTCTTGGTTTACAAGTTAAACAAGTAAAGGAAGGTATATTCATAAATCAAACTAAGTACATCTATGATCTACTTAAAAAGTTTGATTTATTGGATTGCAAAGAAGCTAAGACTCCCATGCCAACAGCCACCAAATTAGAGTTAAGTCCTAATGAGAAATCTGTGGACATCTCTAATTATAGAGGCATGGTTGGTTCTCTTTTATATTTGACAGCTAGTAGACCAGATATTATGTTTTCTACATGCCTCTGTGCTAGATTTCAATCTGATCCAAAAGAATCTCATCTTATTGCTATAAAAAGAATATTCAGATATCTTAAGGGAACACCAAATCTTGGTATTTGGTACCCTAAAGACTCTGGATTTGATCTAATTGGATATTCAGATGCTGATTTTGCAGGATGCAAAATTGATAGAAAAAGTACAACAGGCACCTGTCAATTTCTTGGTGACAGACTGATTTCTTGGTTTAGCAAAAAGCAAAATTCTGTATCAACCTCTACAGCTGAGGCTGAGTACATTGCAGCTGGAAGCTGTTGTGCACAATTATTGTGGATGAGAAATCAATTACTTGATTATGGATTAAATCTCTCAAAAATCCCAATATTTTGTGACAACACCAGTGCTATTGCTATAACTGAAAATCCAGTACAACACTCAAGAACCAAGCACATTGACATCAAATACCACTTCATAAGGGAACATGTGATGGCTGGTACTGTTGAAATGCATTTTGTTCCAAGTGAAGAACAGATTGCAGATATTTTCACAAAGCCTTTTGATGAATCCACATTCACAAGGTTGGTAAGTAAATTAGGTATGTTAAATTTCTCCTAATTTGGAATGAATTTTTCTGTAATTTGGCAGCCAGAATTTGATTAATTTTGATTTATCAAAATTAAATTAGTTATAATTCTGGATAAAGTCTATAATATTTCAACTGATGAACTAGTGAAATTGTTTCAACTGATGTTTGAAACAATATCCTCTTGCTTAGTTTTTCATTCAACTGATGACATCAGTTGAAGATGCTTTCAACTGATCTTCATCAGTTGAATAGGAAGTTTAAAGAGGCGCTTGTTTCATCCGTTGAAAGTTTTATCAGATCTGAGCCGTTGAAATTTCTTTTGTCTCTCACCTACTTTATACACACGATCGTGTGTGTAATTTTTGTAGAGTTCAATAAAAGTAATTTCTTCTCAACGGTAATTTCTCAGCCAATCACAGCAATTTTCTGAGAAAGTATTTAAGTGTTTTAATTTATTTTCATTTCTTTTCATCTCACTCTTTCGAATTCTCAAAGCTCTCTTCTCTCTCTGTGCAAAAGAAAGTTCTAATTTCTCTTCAAGCTTTCTCTGTAACTGCAATGGCACCAATGAAGAAGTATACTGCACCGAGTGGGTTCATTTATGAGAAGAACAACTTCGCATCATTTGTGGATACCAAGGCAGTAGAGGAGAAGGAGTATCACAGGATGATGGAGTTCATCAAGTCAAGCCAGCTCTCTTATGCTATGCTTGAAGCTCCTACCATCTACCATGAAATAGTGGAGGAAATGTGGACCTCTGCTGAGTTTAATAGTGAGAATGAAACTCTAACCTTCTCTCTAAATAATGAAATTCATATTGTTAATGCTGATATTATGAAAGCATGCTTTAAGATTCCTGAAGATACTGTTTTATCTTTGCCTAGTGATAATCAGTTGGTTAATTTGCTTTATGCCTTGAATTATGTTTTGCCAACTGATGCCTTAGGTAAAATAGAAAGAAGAGGTCTTAGGAGAGAATGGAGTTATTTGTGTGATGCTTTTATTAAGGCATTTTCTGGTAAAATTAGTAATTTCAATGCTCTTACTTCCCAGATTTTACAAATGCTTTACATGTACCTGACTAATGAATATTTCAATTTTGGTGGTTTGATGATCCAAGAAATTGGGGAGAAACTAGGTGATAAAACTGGTAGATCTAGAAATATTTATTATGTTAGATTTCTCATGATGCTAGCTAATCATCTCAATGAAAAGCTAGTTATCACTAACAAGGAAGCCAAGCTTCCCAGTTTTGTGCAGGAAAAGAGAGTCTTTAAGGACCTCTTTAGGATGAATCTGTATCCCTCCTTGGAGGTGGTGTACCTTCCAATAATGGAGGCTGGTAAGCAAAAAGAGGTACATGGCTTTCCTACTACTCTTTCCCAACCCTCATCTTCTTTGCTTTCTGCCATCAGGGCTGTTGAAGAGGCCCATCAACAGTCCACACAAGTGGCAAAACCTTCTAAATCCAAGTCTTCTAAACCAACCTCAGATGCCTCCCAAAAGACATCTGTTGTAAAATCCAAGAAACATAAACCTGAGGGGAGTGTGATTGGAGGTTGTGAGGGGGAGGGAAAGGGTGAACATAAAAGAAGCCCTAAGAATAAGGATGGAAAGGTGTGTGCTAACCAGCCTGGCCACTCTGCAGTCTCCCAAAAGACTGTAGATGTTAATATGGAATTAAACTCATCCCTAGCAGCATCCTCCCAAAAGGATGTTGCTGTTGAAAATAGTCCTCAACCAGGGACACAGTTAAAAAGGGGGAGGGACACCACTTCTTCACCAATAAAAGCCTATGGGAGAAAGAAGCTAAGAAGTGACAAACTAAAGCACTCTGCACACACACAGGCATCCATTCTGGATTTTATGCCTTTAACTTCTCAAAGTCAGATTGATGTGACTCCAATAAATGTGGAGTCACAGCCCCCTTCTTAATCTCAACCAATCACCCATATTTATGATCTTACCATCTCTACTACTCAAACACAATCCCCAACCTCTTCTGTGGATGTGGAATTAATTCACACCACACTTGTAAATTCTCCATCTTTGGATTTCATGGAGAAGCCCCCATCTGAGATTGATCATCATCATTTTGATGATTTGTTGGATCTTTCTCTTCCATTTCCTTCTTCTGTGACAGTGTGTTCTGTGGATTTTCCTTTAAAATCAATCACCACAGACTCAACTATCACAGCTTCTACACCTATTTCTTCATTTTCTTCAACTGATCTCCCTCATCAGTTGAACAGTGTTTGTCCTTCAACTGATCCGCTTAGCAGCTCTCATCAGTTGAATGCCTCCTCTACTCATGTTTCAACTGATGTCTCTCATCAGTTGACAACTGCTGCTACTTCAATTAATTTACCTTTTTCTACAGCAGTTGATCACATGGTAGCACAAACACTTTTAGGATTGAGTGGAGTGAGCTATGGAGTGGAGAGGCAGCCTAGTGAGCTGGCAAAAGGAGAGGGTGTGGAGAGTCTGGCATTTTCTTCTAGCCAGGAAAAAGGAGAGGATAAGAGTGACCCTTTAGTAAGGGTAAGTGAGGGAGAGGTAAGTGGTGTGGTGAGCCAAGGGGAGCCCTTGATGCAAGAAAAGAGAGAAATTGAGAGAAATGCAGGTGTCAATGAAGGGTTTAGTGAACAAGAGTTTCAAGCTGAATATAGATCCATATTGGATAGTGTTTCACTAGACCCTGAGACTTTTACTCATGGGATGTCCTCCATTCAAGATTTTGCCAGATTGGACAATCAAGCAGCTGAGAGGCACCTCAATCTGATTCACACTACATCTTCTATGCTTAGAGCAAAGGAGGCATTTACAGCTCTGCCTGCCAATGCTGGAGATGATTTTCATTATGATGATAGTGATGAAGACCTCAATGATGCTCTTGAGGAATCCCTTGTTGAACAACCTACAACTTCTCTTCCTTCATGGCTCTCCATGCAGTCTGCCAATGCCACTGTTGTTAGCATGGAGCTGGAAAGGCAAGCATCCACCATTCTTCAATCACAATCTGGAAGCTCATCCTCCTCTCCAGCCATCTCTGCCACAATTGCCAGTCAAGCTCTGGAAAATCTCAAGCTTCACAAATTTCAATCTCTCCATTTTCAGCATGAGATAGAGCATCTCAATTCTCTCATTGCCTCTGTTAAGACTGATCTGACCAAGCAAATTGATGAAAAGCTTCCATCTCAGGTCAAATCAGCTCTTTCTGGATCTGAGCAAAAACAACTACAATTGGAAAAGCAAGTGGAAGCTCTGGAAGGAAATGTCTATATCTTAAACTGTAGAATGGATGAGATGTTGCAGCATCAAAGAATTCAGACTGGACTTCTTCAACATCTTCTTCTTGCCTCTGGTGTTTCACTTCCCAGTCCATCCCCTACACTTGCTGCTAACAAAAAGGGGGAGAAAGAATTACCAACTCCTGCAGAATTGATCAGCCAAATTCCTCCTCCTTTCCACACTGAAAGGGAAAAGCAGAAGATTGAAAGGATGAAAGAATTGGACTCCATTGCAAAGAGAGTGGCTCAACTGGGCAAGAAATCTTCTACATCTTCTACAGCCACCACAGCTCAAATCCCTTTTCCAACCACAACCACAATTCTCAGGGTGATTACACCTGAGATTGTTATCCCTTCCAAGACAGAAAAGGGTGAGCCATCAATTGTGAATGAATTCAAGCCCATTCTGTTTCCAAACAATTGTGGTTACTCCAAGCCTGGGAAAGGCTCAAGCTCAATCTACTTTCCACTAGCCAGGCCTGACAAAAATGAATACAAGCTTTTGGGCCAAGAAATCAAAAGTTATAAAGATTGTGCAGATGTGGCCTTAAAAGCTCATTTTGCCATCATCTATAGAGAAGGCCAGAAGCTGTTTATTGGAACTGGCCATCCTCACTACTCATTTGCAAAAGCTGAAGAGGTGGCCAGAGAATGTGAAAAAGAGGAGTTTGAATCCCAACTCTCCTTGAACCAAATAGAGGTTGATGAAAGGTATGCTATTGAACTGGAAGAGGAGTTGGCAGCTGAGCTTTTAAATGAGAAAAGATTGCCTCTTGAATCTTCTCCAAAGAAAAAGAGAGTCAAATCTAAAACTAAGATGCCTGAGGCAGCCAAGAGAAGAGAAGAAGTGCCAGAAAAGCCTATCTCAAAGCCTTCCTATCCAATCAAGGACACCACAGTGGTACATCCAGATGTCAACTTCCATGATGAGCCAATAATGCCAAAAGAGGAGCCAATTGACTTGGAAGATATCCCAATTCCAGCCTTTCTTGTTCAAGAAACTTCCAAGCCAAAGAAGAAAGTCAAGTCTGTTGCTAAGAGGATGGCTAACCCTCCTAAACCTCCAAAAGAACCTGAAAATCCTGATGACTATCTGATCATTGCTAACATTGAAGAAATTTCTGAGTTGGAGCTGGAGCTGGATGATCTTCAAGAAGTAAGAGGAATAGAAGCAACTTCAAAGTTACCTGAAAGATTGGTATTCTCTTACAAAAACAAGGGTGATGTCATCTGGCCTCTTCACAGAGTTCTGAATTCTGAGGGATTCAGTTCTCTAACAAAAATATATGGATCTATGAAGAGGACTGGAGGATTTACACCACCTGCAAAGCAAATGGTACTAAAGAGAATCCTTGAGATCAGGAAGGAATGGAACTCAGATGCTAGTCTACAAAGAAGGCTGAAAATTCCCTACACTGGAAAGAAAATTCATCTTGAACCTACTCCAGTCATGGAATTTAGGGACAATCAAGGTGTTAGGAGATTTTTCAGACCTAAGGATCAACTCAATGTTGCTAGCTTGAATACTCTGAAGACTCTCCAATCCAAGCTCAACAGACAAGACAGTGATGAAGAATGGTTCTACAGGATCTTTCAGAAACAGATTAATATTCTTGAAGAAAAACTTAAGTCCAGAAGAAGAAGATCTTCTAGGAACAAGTAACTGCTCAGTCTAGAGGAGCATGATCATCTGTAAACTTTTCTAACTCTTGTATTTAAATTCTGCATTTTATTTTATTAATGTTTTGTTATCATCAAGTGTAGAATTTATGTCTGCATCTTCTCCAGTCATAAATTGGGGGAGATTGTTAGGAATCAATAATTTTTGATGATAACATAAACATTTTGTAACATGTCTTACTTAGAATCTTTATCAAATTTCAGTTGTAATTGTTATATTTCTTGTCTTTGGGAATTATCAACGGATGGGTAGAATAGGATGGCTAATTGTAAATATCCAATGCCATGTAATTTTATCTAAGTGAAGGATATTCAACTGATGAGATGTAACTATTCAACTGATGAAGACTTGATGATGTTTCAACTGATGAAAATCAAGCATTCAACTGAAGACAAAGTGTTCAACTGATGATGCTGAGGAATTCAACTGATGAGACTGGAACAGCATTCAACTGATGAAGTTTGTAATTCATTCAACTGATGAAGTCTGTATTTCTTTCAACTGATGAGTCTAGCACAACATTCAACTGATGAAGTCAAGAGCAGTTGAAAGTAACCAGAACTTTCAACTGATGAAGCAAAGAGCAGTTGAAAGTGACTAGAGCTTAAGTCTGACAAATCACATGGATCGAATTACACTAAAATAGACATGGAAGCCTAATTAGGAAAATAAAGAAGAAGCAGAAACATACTTATCTCATGCAGTGCAATCTGGATCAAATCAAGATGATGGTCAAAGATGAAGACATATCAGAAAGCATGCATAAGACAAAGTTGTGCAGCATTGTGTTTAGATTAGAGTGCATTTTGTAATCTAGCTAAAAGCTTTGTAAAACTTGGAGTATATAACCAAGTTAGAAGCATCAGTTGAACTTGTTCAAATTACTTGAGAAGAAAATCTGAGAGTTAGAACTTGTTTGAGTGATGAACCAGCAGCTGTGCGAATTGTAAACAATCCACAGATTCTTCTATATAAAATCTCACGGGTGGATCATTCAATCCACCCGTATTTTTAATACTTGGTGTTTTTCTGTTTACTGTGTTCTTAGTATATTATTCTTGAATCTTTTAAATTTGTGAAAGATTGTATTCAACCCCCCCCCTTCTACAATCTTTCTCATAGTTGGTGTAAAATAACAAAGGTTTTAGTGGTAATTACAAGAGTCAAATGGTGTGAATAGTCGGTCATGCCCTTGGACTCTATTCTCTACCAAAATGCATGCAAGGGTACTAGTGTAATCTTATAATTACTAAAAGTATGAATAAAATGAATGGATTTTAATAAATAAACTACAATTCCATAAATCATCAAATTAATACTATAAATACTATGAGATTTTACAAGTTTAACAAAATCATGATCGAAAATTTTGGACAAAGAAATATTTTTAAAAACATTTTCAAGTATTACACTCTAATATATAATCTATGTATAAAAAGAATTTACACACAATAATACACGTAATAATTCACAACGAAACGACATTGCACTATAATTATATACGTATATCATATCACATAATCGCTCGTATTATAATTTACCACTAATTACGATTATCTCTATTATTATTAAATCGCGTAGTCGCAATTATTAAATTAACACCGAATCGTGCAAGATAATTAATCGCGTAACGAAATCTCTCGCATACGACTATCTATACGCGAAATGGAATCTAATTATGCCATCAAGTCAAGTATAAATCCCAATTATCACTAAATCGCGTAACAAGAAATCTTACTTGCGTACAAAATATATCGCGTAGAAATTTTATATTAGTGATACATGCAATACCACATAACAAGAGAATATATATATACACTCTTATATAACGATTCCACGTATCGACATAATAACATAGAATATAAGTGTCGTGCTTATGAAAAAGTTCTAAATTACCGGTTGTTACACTATACACTTCTTGTAACGTCTAAATATTTTTCATTCGAATTAATTTTATTCCAAAAATTAATTCTGATTTAAAATATTTTTCTTTCAAAAATCCAAATATCATCCAAACACTATTCACTTCAAATCCTTAAACATGAGTACACAAAAAATCAGTAGCATTAAAATCCCACCGTTCATCAAGGAACACTTTGGCCTATGGAAGAGGCATATGTTGTTGTTCCTCCGCACGGCTAACAGAATATATATCGGGATTCTGAACAAAGGTTTTACTACCCCGATGAAACTCATTCTAGCACACGAAGAGGATGGTGTGCTGATACCTCATAAAACTGTTCCGAAAGAACTTTCTGAGTACACAGATGAAGAGAGTGAACAAATGAACTTAGATGACACTCTTCAACTGATTTTGGCTGAATCTCTAGATCCGGTTATGTACAATGTTGTTGTAAATTGTACGAACGCAAAGCAAATCTTGGATACACTAGAGATTATAAACGAAGGCTCAGAAGAAGTCAGAGAGAACAAGAAAGAGATACTGATGGCTCAGTATGAACAGTTTGGTTCCAATCCTGGAGAAGGGATTTCAGAAGTGTTTATTAGACTCAATAACCTAATTAATAATTTAAATCTTAATGGGAAATACTACGACAAGAAAGAGTTCAACATGACGTTTCTCTTAACACTTTCTGAACATCTGGAACACAGAATCACTGCTATAAGGGAAAACAGAGATCTGAATGAGATTTCTCTGGAGAAACTCTACGGAGTTTTGAAAACTTATGAACTCGAACAAGTTCAAAGTAAGCAGAGATATGGCTGGGGTAAAACACTGAACCACTCGAGAGCTCTAGTTGTTGAATCACCTACACCGGAAGAAAAGAAGGATGTTGTTGTTCCTTCTAAAATCACTCAGGAATTTGTTGTACCTGAGATGGGTCATACTTCTTCTTCCAGTGGTGATGATGAGTTCTATACAATGGAAAAGCTAGAACTATTATAAGATCAATCTCTATCACTGTTTGCCAAGAAGTTTGGAAACATGAGATTCCGGAAGAACCCCTCCTATAAGTACAAACTACTGCCAACAGGTTTCAAAAAGGAGGTTACTCATCTTCTACAAGCAAAGGAGGATACAAGACTGGGATGGTGGACAGAAGCAAGTTTAAATGTTTCAACTGTAGTGAACCGGGACACTTTGCAACTGAATGCAAACAGCCCAAGGTTCAAGGAAAGAGAAAAGATTCTTACGACGCGCTGAAGCAGAAGTATGATGCCTTAGTGAGAAAGCATCAGGGTATTTCTGGAGGTCAAAGCTTCAAGAGCAAGTCTTATCTGGCAGAAGGTAAAAGCTGGGTGATACAGACAGTGATGAAGAAGAGCAGATTGGAAATGTTGCTCTCATGGCTAATGTTGGATCATCTTCACCTCCTCCTGCTGGAAGCTTTCAGGTAGATCCTACATGCCCTAAACTTTTTATGCAATCAGGACTAGAAAGAGATGATGCTATAAGTAAGTTGAAAGCTGCTAATTATAAGATTAATGCTTTAGTCTTAGATATTCATGCTTATAAAAATGAATGAGATGAAAGTATTAAAGCCTAAAATTGAACAACTGACTATGGATTTAGAGTTACAATTTGCTAAAGTCAGAGTTCTAGAGAAAGGTGAGATTGCTTTAAGACTTCATCTAGACGAAGAGAAAGTTAAGTGTCAAGCCTTTAAGGATGCCTCCTGTAATATCCGGGATTTCGACATGTGTTTATTTATACCAGTATGTAAATATTTTGTGAATATTATTTGAATTAATTGTGAATTATATGTTAAGTGACTTGTTGAATGATCGTCTATGTATGTTATGACTTGTTAAATTATAATTTTTATATGATCAGATCAAAATATGGAGAATTTAGGCATTCATTTGGCAAATTATGGATTTTTATATGATTTGATATTTGATTTAAGGATTTAATTAGGTATATTATAAAATATTATTATTAATTGATTTTAAAACTCGTTTACTCGATAATTAAACCCCGGGGGGCTTCCGGGAAAGTTTCGCCGGTTTGTTATTTGAGGCATTCTGAACAACTTTCGTGTTTTGACTTTTCCCATCTGGTGTACGAATTTACGTGAAAGATTTTCGGAACGATTTTATGAATATTTTATTATTATTTGTCGTATCAATAATTGTGTACACCGGATAATTTTAACAACCCAAATTATCTTGACTCAAACATTATATTTTCGTACTTCGTGCCAGACAAAACTCGGAGTCCCATAAGTTTCTCGTAATGTGTGTATTTAATATTTATCTTTAAAGTCGGTCCCAAACGGATCAGTTTTATTAATACTTAATGATTAAGAAGTGTATTTTATGTCCGGTATGATCCAAATGGGGGCCAGTTATTCGTAATTATAAATAGGATAATTATTATTTTATTTTTCATAATTATCATTTCAATACACGAGAATCGAGGGAAACAGGGTTATCGTTCTTCGTGTTCTTGGAGTTCAATCGAAGAATTGAGGACGTTATCGGAGTCAGAATCGAGCGTGCAAGCAGTCAAATCGAAGATATCAAAGCGTAGAATCCATATCAACCATCAAAAACCACTCTAGATTCACAAGTTAGAAGTAATTAAGGTTTTTAAATTCGAATTAACTAGGGTTAAATTAGGGCTTTTTGATTTTGATGTGTTATATGTGATTTTATGCTTCCATGTTGTAGATAATCTTCTCCTGATCATTTTGGTATATCATATGCATGATTTGGAGTTCAATAACATGTTCAAAATTGAGTTTAATTCTCGAATTCATGAAATTAGGGTTTATGTACGATGAATGTTTTCAATTGAAAATTAGGGCTTTTTAATCCAGGAGGTAGAAGTGAAATTGGAGGATACCATCATGTTTGTCATGTCTCCAGGAGTGTGTACACATGTTTAAATCGTATGTGGGATGCCGGAATCGAACGAATCGACGAGAAGAAAACTCGCCGGCGACTGCGAGTTTCTTCAAGCTATTCCGGTCGATTCCGGACTTACACGGGTGTTTTGACGCCTGGAATGGACTCAGGGTCGCCTGAGGAGGTGATCTGCACCTCCTGGGCACCTCTGGCTGCCGGTAACGCCACCTCCGGCGAAGCCAGGGGCGGCGGCTGCAAAATTGCAGTTTGCCCCTGGACTTTTGGAGGTGGTGAAATTGTGGTACTTAACTTTTCAAATTTACAATTCAGTCCCTCCCCAGGTTTTCGAAACTTGCAATTGAAACCCTGAAGTTTCAAAACTTCCAGTTTAAACCTTGAAGTTTTAAAACTTTTAAAAACTGATTTATTTTAAATTCTTTTAATTTCGAAAATCATTTAATTATTTTCAAAAATAGTTTTTAATTATTTCTTTATTCAAAAACAAATCAAATTTAATTTATTAATTAACTTTAATTAGTAATTAATTATTATAATTAGTCAATTAATTTAAATATTAATTGATTAATTGTTTTAATTATTTATTAATTGATTTTAATTGATTTATTAATTAGATTTAATTGTTTTAATTGTTTTAAAAATCCAGAATAATAGTTTCAAGCTTTAGAAAATTATTCTAAAGTATATTGAAGGTTTGTTAATTGATTTCAAATGATTTCGAACCTTATCTTGAGTATTCGAACTCGTTTATTTAAGTATGAATTGATTCTTTTACCTATTTTTATTCCGAAAAATGTTTAAAAATTCATAACAAATACCAGAAAAATCATTTTAACCCCAAACCTTTTCTGAAAGGTTACTTTATTGAGTAACTTATGTGTTATGTGCTATGTGTTACTTGATTGATATGTGAAATGCTTATGTGAACACTGTATGACTGTTTTATTAGTATCTTCTGAACCGTATATCGGATTTAAGTGAAACGAAGGGTAGCTAGAAGCATGTTTCGATTGTGAAACAAATACAATGATATAAGATTGAGTATTGATAGATAAATATTGTGATTATCAGAGAAGGACAGGCTTAGAAAGGGAAAGCAAGTAGTGTCGGAGTGATTTTATTGAGTGAAAGCTATAGAGAAGTGAATCTGCAAGTTAAGGCAAGTGCTCTATTCTCAACTTATACTTCTGTAAATTCCTTGAGTCACTCTTCTGTATATGATGTTGTTATCCTGGATGAACTTGGAAATGCATCTGTGGCTATATTGTGCTATTGATCCTGATTATTGATAAACCTTATTCAATCCTTTCAACACCTGAATTACGAGCTGAACCTTGATTTTGATTTCAATTAAACTTATACCCATTTCTTTGAGACTTGACAACACAAATCATTTGCTCTGATATTCTTCCATCCTTGAATGACCAAACAGTATAAGCCTATATGCTACAATTCTTCACCAAATTATACAATGTCTTACCAAATACCTGTATTACTCTTTTGAAGAATGTTCACACATATACACCCTTACACTTGAAATTCCTACAAGTTAAAACATATTTGAAACCTCAAGCTATTCTCACTTACATTGTTTTCTCTACAAAACCTCAGATTAGCTTCACCATATACTTGATCTTTCTTTCAACCTCAAGACATTCTTCAAACATATTGTGAGGATACTTAAACCTACTTCTGAATTGTCCTTTGACCCTGATATTTATTGCACCACCAATTATCATGATTCTGATTTGACGATTATGATTCTGTTTTGGTAATATTGCTTCTGTTCAAATGGTATTGATTCTGATTTATTGAGATATTGTTGATTTCATTATATTGTTAAAGAATTGGATGGTTTTATAAATGTGGACCAGATTCGTGGTCAGACCAGATTCGTGGTCATTAGGCCAATGTGTGCCTTGGATCTAGTAATAGAGCTTGGTATGTACCTGGCTCGGGGTTAGTGCGTGACTGATCAGCAGCCTAACCTTGGTTTTTAAATAAAAATATGAATATCCAATTCTAATCACTGCTTTAAAAAGAAATATGATATCTTGTTTCATTCTTTTGGATAAATGTTGAACTTCAGTTTATTGTTTATATTACTTGCTGAGCTGTAAGCTCACTCTTGCGATGCCTTATGTTCTTTTCCAGTGAAGAAAGAGACTACTGTTAGCGAGGACCCACAGGCTAGCCATCAAGCTAAGGTATCAGGATGAGTGTTGGGAAGCCTTGCTAGGAGTTGCTGATATTATAAACTATTGAGTATTGTTGTGTGTAAGCACTACGTTTTATGTTTGTAAGTTGTAAGATAGTGATTGGGATTCGAGGTATTGTAATATAACTTAAGTTGTGGCTTGTTTCATACTATAACCTGGAGCGATCCGTGGATGTTTAGGGTCAATGCATATATTATTACTGTTTACAGGTTTATATTGTTGTGTGACCCCCAAGTCTATGACCCGGATTTGGAGGGTGTCACAGGTTGGTATCAGAGCTACAGGTTATGAGTCATTGAAACAAGCCTAGATTATCGGGTTTGGGTAGAGGGGTTAAGATTAGAAGTGAGTGATAGGTAGATAGAACGTTGAGAGGTGAGTAGTAGTGACTAACAGGTGTTCTTGCTATCAGGGATTCTTATATATGTTTTATCATATGGCTTTCAGGTATTCATGATGTCAGACCCTATCATTCCCCTATATCCCCAGCATTCAGACACCACTGTTAATGGACCCCCACCCCCTCAGATACCAGAGCCTCGCCCTCCTGTTTCACCCACTTTGGAGGTGTTGGCTGCAGCAGTAGTAGTTCCTCCCGGAGACATAGCCTCGACCTCTCGTGCTAGGCCTTTCATACCTGGACCCCCACCCAGTACTCCCAGTTCCACCCGAGGTTCCTCTGTTCATACCTCCTTTCGTACCGCACAGCACCCTGTTCCTTACCAAGAGTATGAGGCGATGAGGATGGAGCGCCAGTACCTTCTTGGGCAGCTTAGGGAGTTAGAGCGTGTTATTCAGATGATGGACCCTGGTAGAGCTGAGCGGGAGCTGAGGCAGGAGATTGTGACCGTCAGGGAGATCGCAAGGGCAAAGCTTAGTGCCGCAGCTGAAGATCAGGGTACTTACGGTGATCTAGTAGAGTGGGCCATATGGATGATGAAGGAGTTGGACAAGCTTGGAGGTCCTACTTTTCCTTGGAGTTAGACGGTGAGAGTTACAGAGTGGTGGTACCATGTACATTAGTGTGTAGTGTGTAGTATAACGTCAGCCAATTTTGACCCTGTATAGACTAGCGGTGCTGACTAGTGTGTAGGTTGGATGTTCTGCTTTACTTTTGACAAGCGCTTGCGCTGATGTACCTCCAACTCTTTATATATATCAGAACTTTCCTTTTCATATTGTCTTTTACCTTATTGCACCTGTTTTACTTACTTTACATATTGCACTTGTTTTATTTATCTTGCCAACTGTACCTGATATAAACCTTGTTTCTTTCATCATCACTCTGTTCTGTAAAGAAGCATGTGATTTATTTAATTAAATGATTAGAAATGTTTTCAAAAAAAGAAATATTCTGTTTTCTAAAAACGATTGTTAAAGGTTTTAGAGATTAAATAAATTGCTTGTTTCTTTACAGAGCTATGCCTCCAAGAAGACAAAACCGTGCAAACAACCGTGATGATAACAATGATAATAACAATCCAGAACCTACAATGGCCCAGATTCTTCAGATCTTGGCCCAACAGACTGCCAACCTGACTCAGCAGCATGAAAGGCAGGCTAATCCCGAGGTTACTTTCAAAAACTTTCAGTCTGTTAATCCTCCAGAGTTTAAGGGTTCAGCGGACCCTATTGAGGCTAGGGTATGGTTGAAGGAAATTGAGAAGGCATTTGTGTTAGTTAAAGTGAGAGATGAGCAGAAGACTGAGTTTGCTAGTTATTATTTGAAGGAGGAGGCCACCTATTGGTGGGAGTCTGTGAGAGCAATGGAAGGGACAGAGGATGTTACCTGGGATAGGTTTAAGGAGTTGTTTTTGGAGAAATACTTTCCTCAATTTCTCCAGGATCGAATGGAGTTACAGTTTCTAGAATTGAAGCAAGGGGATATGTCAGTGGCTGAGTATGAGAAAAAGTTTGCTGAGTTGGCTAGGTTTGTTCCAACCTATGTAGATACTGATAGGAAAAGGGCTAAGAGATTACAACAGGGTTTAAAAGCATGGATCAGGGGAAAACTAGCCATATTGGAATTAGATACTTATGCAGCTGTAGTTCAGAAGGCAATGATAGCGGAAACGGAAAGCGAAATGTCTCAGAAAGAGAAAGAGGGAAAGAAGCGTAAGCCAGAGCATCACGAGGGACAGTTTCAGCAGGGAAGGTTTCAGAACTTTAATAACCCGAAGAAAGGGAAATTTCAGCAGGGGAGAAAGCCCACTTTTAAGAAGCCAGATGTAGGTGGTAGTGGACAGGGTAACCGTCCAGCTATTGGAAATCAACCAAGCCCTCCACTGCCGGAGTGCCAGATATGTGGAAAGAGACACGGGGGAATCTGTAATAGATTGAATGTAGTGTGTTATAAGTGTAATCAGAAAGGACACTATTCTAGGGAATGTCAGAACCCACCAGCACGGACCCCAATGATTCGAGATCAACCAGCAAGGAACCAACCCAATAGGACTTCAGCAGCTGGGATAACATGTTTTAGGTGTGGAAAACCAGGACACATGGTGAAGGATTGCAAGGTACCAGCTCCAGGTAACCCTACACTTAGAATTATGGGATCCACTCCAGTAGTCCCAGAAGTTCCTAAAGTCAGAACCTACAACATGACTATGAGAGATGCAGTCCAAGATGCAGATGTGGTGGCAGGTACGCTTACTGTGAATTCTTTATGTGCCAAGGTTTTGATTGATTTTGGAGCTACTAGATCGTTTATTTCTGAAGATTTTGTGCCTAAGTTGAATTGTCCTATAGAATTGCTTAATGAGGTTATGAATATAGAGTTGGCTAATCAGGAACGTGTCCCTGTTAGCCAAGTTTATAGGAATTGTGAAGTTGAGATCTTAGGAAATAAGTTTTGTGCCGACTTGATACCTTTCAAGTTGGGAGAGTTTGATGTTATTTTAGGGATGGATTGGTTATCGAAGCATAATGCTCAGATAGATTGTCGTAGTAAAAAGGTGATGTTAAAAACACCGAATGAGAAGACGATAGTATTTCGAGGGCAGAAACAGGTAAAAAAGTTTTTGACTATGATTCAAACGAAGAGATTGTTGCGTCAAGGTTGTGAAGCTTATATAGCATATGTAACTGATCAGAGTCGAGAACTTGTGAAGCTTGAAGATATTCCTGTAGTAAACGAGTTCCCAGATGTATTTCCAGATGAGTTACCCGGATTACCTCCAGATAGAGAAATTGAATTTGCAATAGATTTAGCACCTGGAACCGAACCAGTATTTAAAGCCCCATATAGAATGGCACCAGTAGAAATGAAGGAATTGGCAACCCAGTTACAAGACTTGTTAGAGAAGGGAGTGATTAGACCCAGTGTATCCCCGTGGGGAGCACCAGTGTTGTTTGTGAAGAAGAAGGATGGTAGTATGAGACTATGTATTGATTACCGGGAACTTAATAAGTTAACTATTAAGAATAGATACCCATTACCCCGTATAGATGATTTGTTTGATCAATTGAAGGGAGCGAGATGTTTTTCGAAGATTGATTTAAGATCGGGATACCATCAGCTAAAGATTAAACAGAAAGACATACCTAAAACAGCTTTTAGAACCCGATATGGCCACTATGAGTTCTTAGTGATGGCCTTTGGATTAACCAATGCCCCCGCAGCTTTTATGGATTTAATGAACAGAGTCTTTAAACCATATTTGGATAAATTTGTGATTGTATTCATAGATGATATTTTGATTTATTCCAAAACCACTGAGGATCATGCAACCCACTTAAGGATGGCTTTAGAGACATTGAGAAGAGAGAAGCTGTATGCTAAGTTTTCAAAGTGTGAATTCTGGTTACAAGAGGTTCAATTTCTAGGTCATATAGTCAGTAAAGAAGGAATTAAAGTAGATCCCTCCAAGATTGAGGCAATTATGAATTGGGAAAGGCCAAGGACACCAACAGAAGTTAGAAGTTTCTTGGGTTTGGCAGGTTATTATAGAAGATTTGTTCAAGATTTCTCAAGGATTGCTGTACCAATGACAAGGCTTACCCGGAAAGAAGAAAAGTTTGTGTGGACTGAAAAGTGTGAAGAAAGTTTCCAGGAATTGAAGAAAAGGTTAGTATCAGCCCCAGTGTTATCACTTCCAGATGAATAGGGAAATTTTGTAATTTATAGTGATGCTTCTCATAAAGGATTGGGTTGTGTGTTGATGCAACATGACAAAGTCATTGCTTATGCATCCAGACAACTCAAACCCCATGAGCAGAAGTATCCTACACATGATTTAGAGTTAGCAGCCATAGTGTTTGCATTGAAGATTTGGAGACATTATTTATATGGAGAAAAGTGCGAAATCTACACGGATCATAAAAGTTTAAAGTATATCTTTACGCAGAAAGAGCTTAATATGAGGGAGAAGAGATGGTTAGAATTGATAAAGGATTATGATTGCACTATCAATTATCACCCCGGAAAAGCAAATGTAGTGGCAGATGCTTTCAGTAGAAAGGAAAGATTGAATGTATTGACGTTACCCAAGGAAATATATAGAGAATTCGAAAGGCTGGAATTAGAAGTTAGAGTGAGGAAACCCTCAGAAGCTGGATTATATACAATGACTTTTCGACCAGAGTTATTAGAAAAGATAAGGAAATGTCAAGAGACCGTAATGGAACAGGATGTTAATAATTTGGTTGGGAAGAACTATGCACCCAGAAAGACGAGCAAGGTATTCTAAGATTTTCTTCTAGAATATGGATTCCACCAGTACAGGAGTTGAAGGATGAAGTTTTAAGTGAAGCACATAGTTCCGCTTATTCAATTCACCCTGAGAGCACTAAGATGTATAGGGATTTGAAAGAGAATTATTGGTGGCCAGATATGAAGAGAGAGATTGCAGAGTGGGTAAATAACTGTTATACGTGTCAAAGAGTGAAGGCAGAACACCAGCGACCGAGTGGATTGTTACAACCCCTAGAGATTCCAGAATGGAAATGGGAGCATATTGCGATGGATTTTATAGTTGGATTACCTAGAACGAGGGCAAATCACGATGCCATATGGGTTATTGTAGATAGACTAACTAAGTCAGCTCATTTCCTTCCCATTAACGAAAGATTCTCATTAGACAAGTTAGTCCATATGTATCTGAAGGAGATCGTCGTTCGTCACGGAGTTCCAGTCTCCATTGTATCCGATCGAGATCCACGATTCAACTCGAGATTCTGGAAGAGCTTTCAGGAATGCTTGGGCACCAGATTGAATATGAGCACTGCTTATCATCCACAAACTGATGGTCAGAGTGAAAGGACTATTCAAACAATCGAGGATATGCTACCGTTAGTGGGATTCTCATACAACAACAGTTATCATGCAAGCATCGGAATGCCTCCTTATGAAGCTCTTTATGGACGTAAATGCCGTTCACCCATATGTTGGGATGAAGTAGGAGAACGCAAACTACTTGGGCCAGAACTAGTTCAGCAGACGAAAGAAGTGATTGAAACCATTCAAAGAAGACTGATTGCAGCACAGAATCGTCAGAGAAAGTACGCGGATCAAGCCAGGAAGGATATGGAATTTGAAGAAGGAAAACCTGTATTACTGAAGATTTCGCCATGGAAAGGACTATCTCGATTTGGCAAGAAAGGAAAGCTAAGTCCCAGATATGTCGGACCATTCGAGATCTTGAGGCGCGTTGGTAAAGTGGCTTATGAGTTAGCGTTACCCCCACATATGGAGCATATTCATAACGTCTTTCATGTGTCAATGCTTAAGAAGTATCATCCAGATTCTAGACATGTGATAGAATACGAGCCAGTAGAGCTTCAGGCAGATTTGTCTTATGTTGAGAATCCAATAGAGATTCTAGATAGGAAGGAGAAAGTGTTAAGGAATAAAGTGGTGAAAATAGTGAGAGTATTGTGGAGAAACCCAAAAGTTGAAGAATCAACTTGGGAGTTAGAAAGTGATATGTGTGAGAAATATCCTCACTTATTTTCTTAGCAGATTCTGAGGACAGAATCCTTTTAAGGGGGGAAGGATGTAATATCCGGGATTTCGACATGTGTTTATTTATACCAGTATGTAAATATTTTGTGAATATTATGTGAATTAATTGTGAATTATATGTTAAGTGACTTGTTGAATGATCGTCTATGTATGTTATGACTTGTTAAATTATAATTTTTATATGATCAGATCAAAATATGGAGAATTTAGGCATTCATTTGGCAAATTATGGATTTTTATATGATTTGATATTTGATTTAAGGATTTAATTAGGTATATTATAAAATATTATTATTAATTGATTTTAAAACTCGTTTACTCGATAATTAAACCCCGGGGGGCTTCCGGGAAAGTTTCGCCAGTTTGTTATTTGAGACATTCTGAACAACTATCGTGTTTTGACTTTTCCCATCTGGTGTACGGATTTACGTGAAAGATTTTCAGAATGATTTTATGAATATTTTATTATTATTTGTCGTATCAATAATTGTGTACACCGGATAATTTTAACAACCCAAATTATCTTGACTCAAACATTATATTTTCGTACTTCGTGCCAGACAAAGCTCGGAGCCCCATAAGTTTCTCGTAATGTGTGTATTTAATATTTATCTTTAAAGTCGGTCCCGAACGGATCAGTTTTATTAATACTTAATGATTAAGAAGTGTATTTTATGTCCGGTATGATCCAAATGGGGGCCAGTTATTCGTAATTATAAATAGGATAATTATTATTTTATTTTTCATAATTATTATTTCAATACACGAGAATCGAGAGAAACCGGGTTATCGTTCTTCGTGTTCTTAGAGTTCAATCGAAGAATTGAGGACGTTATCGGAGTCAGAATCGAGCGTGCAAGCAGTCAAATCGAAGATATCAAAGCGTAGAATCCATATCAAGCATCAAAAACCACTCTAGATTCACAGGTTAGAAGTAATTAGGGTTTTTAAATTCGAATTAACTAGGGTTAAATTAGGGCTTTTTTATTTTGATGTGTTTTATGTGATTTTATGCTTCCATGTTGTAGATAATCTTCTCCTGATCATTTCGGTATATCATATGCATGATTTGGAGTTCAATAACATGTTCAAAATTGAGTTTAATTCTCGAATTCATGAAATTAGGGTTTATGTACGATGAATGTTTTCAATTGAAAATTAGGGCTTTTTAATCCAGGAGGTAGAAGTGAAATTGGAGGATACCATCATGTTTGTCATGTCTCCAGGAGTGTGTACACATGTTTAAATCGTATGTGGGATGCCTGAATCGAACGAATCGACGAGAAGAAAACTCGCCGGCGACGGCGAGTTTCTTCAAGCTATTCCGGTCGATTCCGGACTTACACGGGTGTTTTGACGCCTGGAATGGACTCAGGGTCGCCTGAGGAGGTGATCTGCACCTCCTGGGCACCTCTGGCTGCCGGTAACGCCACCTCCGGCGAAGCCAGGGGCGGAGGCTGCAAAATTACAGTTTGCCCCCTGGACTTTTGGAGGTGGTGGAATTGTGGTACTTAACTTTTCAAATTTTCAATTCAGTCCCTCCCCAGGTTTTCGAAACTTGCAATTCAAACCCTGTAGTTTCAAAATTTCCAGTTTAAACCTTGAAGTTTTAAAACTTTTAAAAACTCATTTATTTTAAATTCTTTTAATTTCGAAAATCATTTAATTATTTTCAAAAATAGTTTTTAATTATTTCTTTATTCAAAAACAAATCTAATTTAATTTATTAATTAACTTTAATTAGTAATTAATTATTATAATTAGTCATAACAAATACCAGAAAAATCATTTTAACCCCAAACCTTTTCTGAAAGGTTACTTTATTGAGTAACTTATGTGTTATGTGCTATGTGTTACTTGATTGATATGTGAAATGCTTATGTGAACACTGTATGACTGTTTTATTAGTATCTTTTGAACCGTATATCGGATTTAAGTGAAACGAAGGGTAGCTAGAAGCTTGTTTCGATTGTGAAACAAATAGAATGATATAAGATTGAGTATTGATAGATAAATATTGTGATTATCAGAGAAGGAGAGGCTTAGAACGGGAAAGCATGTAGTGTCGGAGTGATTTTATTGAGTGAAAGCTATAGAGAAGTGAATCTGCAAGTTAAGGCAAGTGCTCTATTCTCAACTTATACTTCTGTAAATTCCTTGAGTCACTCTTCTGTATATGATGTTGTTATCCTGGATGAACTTGGAAATGCATCTGTGGCTATATTGTGCTATTGATCCTGATTATTGATAAACCTTATTCAATCCTTTCAACACCTGAATTACGAGCTGAACCTTGATTTTGATTTCAATTAAACTTATACCCATTTCTTTGAGACTTGACAACACAAATCATTTTCTCTGATATTCTTCCATCCTTGAATGACCAAACAGTACAAGCCTATATGCTACAATTCTTCACCAAATTATACAATGTCTTACCAAATACCTGTATTACTCTTTTGAAGAATGTTAACACATATACACCCTTACACTTGAAATTCCTACAAGTTAAACATATTTGAAACCTCAAGCTATTCTCACTTACATTGTTTTCTCTACAAAACCTCAGATTAGCTTCACCATATACTTGATCTTTCTTTCAACCTCAAGACATTCTTCAAACATATTGTGAGGATACTTAAACCTACTTCTGAATTGTCCTTTGACCCTGATATTTATTGCACCACCAATTATCATGATTCTGATTTGACGATTATGATTCTGTTTTGGTAATATTGCTTCTGTTCAAATGGTATTGATTCTGATTTATTGAGATATTGTTGATTTCATTATATTGTTAAAGAATTGGATGGTTTTATAAATATGGACCAGATTCGTGGTCAGACCAGATTCGTGGTCATTAGGCCAATGTGTGCCTTGGATCCAGTAATAGAGCTTGGTATGTACCTGGCTCGGGGTTAGTGCGTGACTGATCAGCAGCCTAACCTTGATTTTTAAATAAAAATATGAATATCCAATTCTAATCAGTGCTTTAAAAAGAAATTTGATATCTTGTTTCATTCTTTTAGATAAATGTTGAACTTCAGTTTATTGTTTATATTACTTGCTGAGCTGTAAGCTCACTCTTGCGATGCCTTATGTTCTTTTCCAGTGAAGAAAGAGACTACTGTTAGCGAGGACCCACAGGCTAGCCATCAAGCTAAGGTATCAGGATGAGTGTTGGGAAGCCTTGCTAGGAGTTGCTGATATTATAAACTATTGAGTATTGTTGTGTGTAAGCACTACGTTTTATGTTTGTAAGTTGTAAGATAGTGATTGGGATTCGAGGTATTGTAATATAACTTAAGTTGTGGCTTGTTTCATACTATAACCTGGAGCGATCCGTGGATGTTTAGGGTCAATGCATATATTATTACTGTTTACAGGTTTATATTGTTGTGTGACCCCCAAGTCTATGACCCGGATTTGGAGGGTGTCACACCTCCACAATAGTCAAAGAACTTAATGATAAACAAGAGATCAAGAGAACTGTTGGAATAGGCTTTGACTATAACAAATCTGTAGGTAAGGCTAGTAACATTACTCCCTTTAAGAAGTGTGCTGAGGAGAGAGGGATTCCTTTTGTTTTAAAAGATTCCCCTCAACCATTGTTCAAATCCTCAAAAGCTGAACCCCTCTTAGAAACACCTGTTGTTATTAAATATGAACTCAAACAGGAAGACCTTAAAATGAAAGAGAGTAATGAGAATAGAGATGAGATCCTGACATCATTGAAACCAATCAAAGTGAAAGGCAATGGTAGGTTGCCTAAAGCTGGTTTAGGTGTCAACTCTGAGAGAACAAAATTCAACAAGCCTAATAATTTTGTGAATAGTAAGAACAGAGATAATAGATGTCATTCTACTAAGAACTTTAAATCTGTTAACAAAGTTAGAGTAGAATCTATTGATGTTCCTACTACTCTGACTGATATTCTTGTTGCTCATATTTTTGATGCATGTCATAAATGTTGTGGTGTTGATAACTGTATGCTCTATGCTTTCAATACAATGTCTGCTTATTTTAAAAATTTGCATGCTAAAAATGAAAACACATCACCTAGACAACACACTAACAATAAGCATGCTAGATCAAAGACTACTAGTCCTCCTCATGTTAGGAAGGAGACTTATGTTCCAAAGCCTAAAACCAAGGTTTACAAGGCTGTTGTTAAGGAAGTAAGTTCAGTCAAATCGGAATCAAGTATCAGTCCAAGAGGCTCTGTTGTTGTACCTGATAGAAATCAGTTCTTTAAGTTTGCTGGACCCAATCAAGTATGGGTCCCAAAGAATGTTTAATCAAGTTGTCTTTTGCAGGGTGCCAGTGGATTTGTTCGAGTTGCTTGGGTGCTTGACAGTGGAGCGTCAATGCACATGACTGGCACAAGATGCCTGCTAGAAGACATAAGAGTAGCAACTGGACCCTCAGTTACATTTGCTGATAATAGCAAAGGCCGTACTGTTGGATATGGCAAGTACAAAGTTAGAAGGATCTCACAAAGGCAAAACCATCAATAGCATTACAGATCCACTGCAGCTATTACATATAGATTTGTTTGGCCCCGTAAATGTTACATCAATTGATGGAGGAAGATATGCCTTGGTCATTGTCGATGACTTCTCTAAATTTACTTGGGTTTACTTCCTGACTTCTAAGGATGAAACCCTGATGACAGTGATTGATCATATAAAGCAAGTTGAATTGAATAAGGGTGTGCTAGTGAAAGCAATAAGGTCAGATAATGGCACGGAATTCAAGAATCAAACTCTAATCAAATTTTACTCTGAAAAGGGAATTAGACGGCAATATTCAGCACCAAGGACTCCTCAACAACATGGAGTCGTCGAAAGAGAGAATCGTACATTGATTGAATCTGCAAGGATAATGATTGCTGAAGCAAAACTTCCTCTGTACTTTTGGGCTGAAGCTGTGACTACTGCCTGCTACACCCAGAATAGAACTTTGATCAGTAAGGATCATATGACAACTCCATTTCAGCTATATAACAACAAGAAACCTTATGTCAAACATCTTCATGTCTTTCGAGCTAAGTGCTATGTTCTCAAAGATGGAGAAGAGAACCTGAACAAGTTTGAACCAAAGGCATCTGAAGCTATCTTTGTTGGTTATACAAATGTTGCTTATAGAGTTTTTGTAATTGATACTCTGTCAGTGAAAGTTAGTGTCAATGTAACATTTGATGACACTAAACTCCCAAGTTTACAATCTGCTAATCTATCTGAATCTCTGAAGTTTGACAACTATCCAGATTCTGATTCAGATGATGATGTGCCACCTGAGGCTGCAACAGGTGATGACAACAATGATGATAATGATCCAGGAAATGGTAATAATGCTGGAGATTCTACCGATGCCAGTGGTGGATCATCAAGTCAACCTGGCAGCAACTCATGAGGAGTTGGTGGATCAACTAGTCACACACTTCAGCTTACTGACAATACAGCTGATGAATCATCAAGGACACATCTTCCAAGGGAAAGGGTCTGGAGCAGAGATCATCCCTTTGATCTTATTATTGGTGATCCTGATGCGGGTGTAAGGACTAGAAGTGCTACGACAAATGAATGTCTATTCTCTGGTTTTCTATCACAATTAGAACCAAAGAAAGTGGATGAAGCACTTGCTGATCCTGATTGGGTTCTTGCCATGCAAGAAGTATGGGCCCTTGTTCCAAGACCAAAGGGAAAATCGATAATTGGAACCAGATTGGTCTTTCGTAACAAGTTAGATGATGATGGCATTGTTATGAGAAACAAAGCCAGACTGGTCGCAAAAGGTTATTCCCAAGAAGAAGGAATTGATTATGATGGAACCTATGCTCCAGTTGCTCGTCTTGAACCCATCTGAATATTTCTTGCATTTGCTGCACACTCCAACTTCAAAGTTTATCAGATGGATGTGAAAAGTGCATTTCTGAATGGAAAGCTGGAAGAAGAAGTATATCTGGAACAACCCCTAGCTTTGAAATTCAAGAGTTTGTTGACTTTGTATACTTCCTATTCAAATCTATCTATGGGCTCAAGCAGTCACCAAGGACATGGTATGAAACCCTCTCTGAGTTTTTACTTGAAAATAATTTCACTAAAGGTGTGATAGACAAAACTCTCTTTTATAAAATTTTCAAATATATGTTGATGATATTATATTTGGTTCTACAAACGATAACTTGTGCAAGAGATTTGCTAAGTTAATGCAGAGTAATTATGAAATGAATATGATGGGTGAGCTATCTTACTTTCTTGGTCTTCAAGTAAGCTAAAAGGAAAATGGCATCTTCATTTGCCAATCAAAGTATGTCAGAGATCTTTTAAGGAAGTACAATCTAGAAGACTGTTCACCGGCAAAGACACCCATGGCCACTGCCACAAAGCTTGACCAGGATAAATCTGGTAAGAAAGTTGATATCTTAAGCTATCGAGGTATGATTGGCTCATTACTCTATCTCACTACTAGTAGACCAGATATTATGTTTGCAACATGTTCGTGTGCTAGGTTCCAGGCTGATCCCAAAGAATCACATCCTATAGCCGTCAAAAGAATCTTTAGATATCTTAAGGGTACACCTGGTTTAGGTATTTGGTACCCTAAGAATACTGGTTTTGACTGAACCGGCTATACAGATTCTGATTATGCAGGTTGCAGGATTGATAAAAAGAGTACTTCTGGAAGCTGTCAATTTCTAGGACGTCGGTTGGTTTCCTGGTACAGCAAGAAGCAGCACTCGGTGTCTACTTCATGAAGCTGAGTACATAGCTGCTGGCAGTTGCTGTGCTCAGATTCTTTGGATCAGGAATCAATTAAATTATTATGGTATTGATGTTAACAAAATTTCAATATTTTTTGATAACACCAGTGCCACAGCCATTTCCAACAATCTAGTGCAACACTCCAGAACCAAGCACATAGATATCAGGTATCATTTTATTCGAGAACATGTCATGAATGGTACTGTGGTGTTAAATTTCGTACCCACGACTGATCAGATTGCAGACATCTTCACTAAACTACTTGATGAATCCATTTTCGCTAAGTTGGTTTTTGAACTAGGGATGTTAAATATGCCATGATTCGCATTGTATATATTTTATATATGTTCTATATTTTATTATATATTTTTGTGAATTTTCTGTGTAATTATATCTATTTTATTAGATTTTATATAATTGTTTGTAAATTATCTGATAATTTTCTGTGTAATTATACATGTTCATATATTTCTCTATAATTTTCTAAGTGCTGCATACTCACCTGTAATATTCTCTATGCATTTAGATAATTATATGTATTTATTTGATATTTTTCAAAATTAATTAAGCATAAATATTTGATTTTAAGTTAATTCATTAGAATGGATTAAATTTAAATTCATAAATATTTATATTTAATTAAAGTTGAATTTTACAAAATATATGTGTAATATATTATATATTATGTGTATTAGATTTTTGATTTAATGTGCAAAAGGTTTAATTGTTTTTAATGCATTTTATTTTATTAAAATCCATTTTTGAGCTCGGTACGACATTTAAAATATCGTACCGACTGAAGCTTCTATGATACTCTTCCCCTTACGACATGACTTTTCAAAAGAAAGTCATAGCGAATTTTTTCACCTACCCCTGCTATCCTCGGTATGACATATTCTAGGAATGTCATACCGAACATCCCTGGAAAGTCATACTGAGAATCTCGGTATGACATTTTTTTGGAAAGTCATATCGATTCCTCCAACACTCGTATGACTTAATTATAGAAAGCCATACCTGTTCTTTCTTCATCTTCACCAATATACACGCATATACATACATTTCGCCATTGTTCTTGCTTGATTCTTTTTCAAGTTTTTGAACGAAAAACTTGCTGGTTACTAATTACAAGTCTAAAAGCTTCCTGTTACGATTTTTATTCAAGTAAACAAGTCGAATTGCTGCCCGATTTTTCCGATTTTTCGAGCCCCCATTTCAATTTTTGGACTGATTTTGCTCGATATTGTGGCTGTGTTGTGAGTATTCTGGGTTATACGTACTGATTTGATCGATTATTAACCGATTAAATGTGATTTTAAGCACCTTTTTCGATTCCTTGGATTTCGAATTGTTAGGGTTTTATTGAGCAATTTGGGCTTTTTGGACTTGTTGGAGTTTAGTAACTTGTTGGGAGTTTGAATTGGCCATCTAAAATTAATTTAATTTTAATTCGAATTTAATCATTTAATTTGAATTATTAATTGATTAGTTGATATTTAATTATTAATTGAAATTTGCGAGATATTTGAGAATTAATATTTTATTTGAAAAATTCCCGCTTAATTCAATTTTTAATTCTAAAAATGGACGGTCGTTTTGTAATTGAGGAGACTAATCTGAATGGGTATTTTGATCCGGAAGCAAGTCTTGCAAGATTTAGACCGGGTGAGATTTCTTAATAGCCAGTCTCTCGTCAGTACTACTATTACAGCCAATGCAGATCTTCAGATTCAACCACTTCAAGACTTCTACTCGACTGCCCTGAATACTACCCTGCTTGATAATCATCGGATGTCTGGGGATATTACAGGATGACAGACAATCCATATCGATACCGATGATGTGAACCGGATACTTGGGTTTCCGAGGGAAAATTTTGCTGATCTCCCAACTGAAGAAGAGATAACTCAATTATTTCAGACAATTTTATATCAGGGTGAGATATTTTTGCCAAGGATGTTGAAAGGCAATCTCAAGCCGGAGTGGGACCTTTTCTTCGATACTTTAGCCAAAGTATTTGCACCTACCACTTGAAAGAATTTCAATGTCCTTTCTTTTCTGCTTTAGAAGATTGGATTCTGCATTGCTCACAATCGCCCGATCAACTTTGGTAAACTTATTCTTCAAGCAATTCTTACGAAGTTGGGACCACTGAGGAGTCGGTCAGTTCAGCACAATGCAAAGGTCTCGTGCTTTTATCAAAAGTTCATCATGTTGTTCCTTAATGATAAGATGACCAATGCTGAGAAGAACTTTTACTTCAACTCTCCTGTTGCACCAGTTCCTCGTGCCTGCACCAAGTTGATGACTCAGCTGGATAATAAGAACAAGTTTCCAACTGTTCCTCTAACTACCACTCCACATATGTTGGAACTGTTCAATACTCCGCTACAGCCTTATCAGCTTCCAGTGGCTCCTCCTCAACCTCAACATCAAAAACAGCAGCAGCAACAACCTCAACCTCAACCTCTACAGATTCAGCAACAACCACAACAGTCTTAGGAAGAACAATCACCGCATCAATCATCTAACCAATCACCACATCACTCCCCTCTTCATCAACAACAACCTAACCCTTCATTTGAAGATGAACCACAAGAATACATATTCTTTGAGAACCAACCATCTTCCTCTGAAGCACTACCACACCAAACACACCCTCAAAATATACCACAAACACAATCAACCTCGCAACCACTACCATCTGACTCTACCATCAACCCGGAGCCGCAGTCCTTTCAACAGGATCTATAGGTAGCTCAGGTACTTTCTAACTTCTCATCTAATTTTACTGTTGATACGTCAGATTATGTTTGTGACCTTGATTTTGTTTACCAGACTACCAGCAATGAACCTGACAACACACATGTTCATAACCAAGCTGATTATTTCTTTCAACCAACTCTCGCTTCTCCAAACACATCAACCAACACTTCAATGCAACCAGTTCATAAAGTTGCCAGGAAACAGAGTGGGAGTAAGTTACTTGGTCAACCCGCAGCTCTGTCTTCCTTTAAGAAGCAAAGGGTGGAAGCCTTGGAGGCATCTGCAGCCTCATCCTTGCCTTCCCAAAAAGGCTTGGAACTGAAACAAGCATTAAAACAGTCTCTGGACTCATTCTCTCTATAGGATGATGCCATTGAAATTGACCGCCCTGCCACGGTGCCCGGTACAGAGTCAAGCACTGCGCTAGCACTCACGCTAGTGCAAGCCCAAACAGATACACAGGTTACTATGTTTACTGAGTGCACAAATTTTCAAAACCAAGTTACCATGTATGAAAATTTTTCTGATCACCCTTTCTTTTATGATCATGAGCTACTTGGCAGCGTGCAAGTAAACCTGCCCTCACAGGCATCCGGAGGACAATTTGTTCCTCCACTACCTTTGAACCCATCTCAGGGAAGATTGGTAGTATATACAGGTACAGCGGGAAGTGTGAATGAACAGAGTGAAGAAAGACAAACACCGAGCGATACACATGCACGTGAGGAGAGTGAAACATCTCTGAGTGTACGTGAGGTGAATGCACACACTGACTCGGCTCTGATTGAGGAAAAAATGACAAAGCTAAAAGCTGAGCTTGCCCGGATGATTTCGGAAAATTAGAAATTGAAAGGTGAACAGTTAGTCACCCTGGAGAAGAAAACAGATGAGCAGCCATCTAGCTCTTACAGAGATGAGCTGAAAGAAGAGATCCATGAGCTGTCTGTCCAGATGAGATCCAACCATGAACTTTATATGGAAAAAGTTTGATGCTATGGATAGCACACTGGCTCAGGTGCTCACTTATCTGTAGAACACAAAGTCCAATGATCAAAACTCCAGAGAGGATCCCTCAACTAAGGGGGAGAATAGAGACAAAGGTGACAGGGATGACAGAGGCAACAGCTCGAATCAAAGCAACAAGGGAAATACTTCTGGATCTGCCCCTGACAAGGAATCTGAAAAGTCCAAAGGCAAAGAACCGTTATATCGGTCCGATAATGTCTTCAACTCTGACAGTTATGATGATTATCCGAATGACATGGATGATGATGACATCTTCGATGCTACTTACCGTCAAGCAGAAGAAGAAGGAAAATTCGATGAAAGCTATTTGTTTCAGGATGAAGAACCTGTTGACCCAGAACATGAGGAGAATGTCTAGAAGTTCAAAGCTGAAAATCAAGCTAGGAAGCGGAAGCTTCGAGATTATCAGAAACTTCTAGAGGACAAGTTGATCACTGAAGAGCAAATCAAGATTGAAAAACATAAAATCTATGATGCTGCGTGCAAGCAGAAGAATCTTGATATAAGGAGGAAAGAAGGAAAGAGCTGGGACATTGCAAAGAGGATTTTCAATGGACCTCAAAGGGAGCCTTTCAATGATAGAAACTTTCTACCTCTCATGTATGATCTTCGAGAGGTACCCTGATGAGGATATCTTTATGCATGCCTTTGCTCTAGAACTGGATTACTTAACTGTAGGTGTTAAGAATTTGTTGGAAGAATGGGAGCTTATTGTACATACAAAGAGGAACAGAACATTCAGACTCTCAGTCGAGTTTCTTAAATCATTCTCCGTGACTGAGCTCTGGGTGCTTCGTAACAAGGTAAAGCGCTGCTCCAATCTAAACGAACTCCTTCGTGACAAACTGCTGGATTGTGTTGTTTTCAACAGTCCTCGATCAGGTTGTTAAGAATCCATACTGTGTGAAGTTCGCTCACAAGGAGGTCTTCAGCACTGTTTATCTAAATGAAGAAGCTCTGCCTAAGTATCCAGCCAAGCAACTAGCTCTTGCCTCCACTCTTCTCAGGACCAAGGGCTTTACTTCAAAAGCCAAGTCTGAAGCTGATGATGTGATCTTAGCTTATTGAACCCGAAAGAATGTTTATCAGTACTTTCGGAGGATGAAGAATGTT
Organism: Daucus carota subsp. sativus; assembly: GCF_001625215.2. Taxonomy (NCBI): domain Eukaryota; kingdom Viridiplantae; phylum Streptophyta; class Magnoliopsida; order Apiales; family Apiaceae; genus Daucus; species Daucus carota. Next base: position 12,839,062 of record NC_030389.2, read on the forward strand.
ACAAAATCTCAGCCATCAGACTTCCGTGAAGACCCTGTGGAAATGGAAGTACTACATCAACTGGCTCTGACAAGAGAACGTAAGAAGCGTGGTAAATCCACTACATCAGAAATGCCATCCAGACAGGAACCATCAACTCATATACTTCACTCCTCAGATGTAGAAGAAGGAGAAGTTCATATTTAGATTCGATAGGGTATTGTAATATATGTTCTAAAAGAACACCCCTTTTGTAATCTATTGTTTATGTTTGAATTCTGGTGAATGTTTAATTAAATACCAGAAATTTTTTCTATTTATAATTAATGTTTAATCCTTTGTCTCATCAGTTAGTTGAGTTATCCTCTCGATAATTTGCATGTTATGTTAACAAACAAATAGGGGGAGATTGAAAGGCATATGTTTAGCCTATTTGTAATTAAAGAGGTACCAACTCAACTCTGATAAGAAAGCAAAGTAAATAGCAAGTACTGTTGAAGGAATCCGTATGAAGAACGTCAAATGATTTATTGAAATTATATGTCTGAAGAATTTCAGGATGCTGCTACACACCACTGGAAGAAGTTCATTAATATGTTCAAGCCTCAGTGTACAAATAATCTTTTGTAGCACATACAGAAGTCCAGAAGGTATAAAGTTTTAATACTTTATTTTTTCAGAAGATTCCATACTATTTCCACTTATGAAGAAGAACTACGAAGACAAAGACTCGACGAACAAGCCACATCTCAAATGTTTATTTGATAAAGAATATTTGATTCAGCTAGATACAGATGAACCAGACAGTAAATTTGTGTGTCAGCTACTCAGATTAAATGTTCTGCATCAACTATAGGTGGTCGTTCAATCAAGACAAAGATCTACAACGTTTAACAAAGTCAGAAGTCCCTGCTGCTGAGGGAAAAGAATTTTATAAGTATGTCTTTAATTATTTCACTTATCAAAACAATTAAATTAGTTGTAATGTATAATTTAATTATTAAATTGATTCACCTTCGAATTAATTTAATTTATGAATTTATATAATTAATATAATTAAATGAGTAATTATTGAATATTTATTTAATTAAATATAAGTGTTTTATTCATTTATATAACTCGGCATGACATTTCTAAAGAATGTCATACCGAGCTATGGATCATGACTTAAGCAGTCGGTATGACTTTATTCAATAAGTCATACCGTGTCTAACTAGCAGACATTCTCAGCCTTGACATAAAATGTCATACCGTGTCCTGGTTTCAGACATTTCCAATGTCATACAGGCTTTGGCAGATATGTCTTTTTAAGTCATACCGAATTGTGCCATGTGACTTTGCCAAGGAAAGTCATGCCATCTGATGCTTGAAGGCCAAGGTGTAGAAAGTCATACCGAACTTGTCAGTATGACATTCTCAAAGAAAGTCATTCCTTCTTCCTTTTCAGCATGGCTTTTTCTTGTAATGTCATACCTAAGCTGGAATGTCATACCTAGTTCTAAGTGCTTGCTTATAAATATGGCTTCACTTTCTTCATTTGTTCTTGTTCATTGCATTGTAAACTTTTAAGTTGTTCGTAACTTGCTATTCGTTAAATCCACAGTTTTCTGTGCTTTGATCATTCGGTTGTTTTATACCGCTAAGTTAGAATACTTCCTGTCGAATTTATTCTACGAACTTTGGTGGACATTAAAACTGAACCGTATTAATTATATAACGACTTAAAAATTGTTATATTAATTAATTAAAATATGATTAACAAGTTAAACTCAAATCAGATTATTCCGCCGCGATTTTTTAGTGACGATTGTATTCAACCCCCCCTTCTACAATCGTTTCAGGACCTAACAGGACCGATCTCTTTTGCTCTTCCAGCTGTTGCGGTTATCAGACCTTGAATCCTTCCTCAATTTGGCTAGGGATTCTTTAATAACCTTATGGGGCTTCGCTCTTGCACAGAAATCAGAAAAGGTTTCGGGCTCCCGCCCTGGCAACTCCTTTCAGAAATCTGTTACAGGCCTTACCCATGCTATCAAGAAATTCTTAAAGGTCTCGTTCGTGGTGGGCTTGACACGAGGCACCTCTTAGTTGAAACTCTTGAAATATTTCCTGAGGGTTTCATTCTCCTTTTTCTTGATATTGGCCAGGGTGTTTGCTGGGGGGGGGGGATATGTGACTGAAGCCCTGAATTGCCATGTGAACAGCTCGTTCATTTGCCTCCAAGAATTGATGGAGTTTGCGGGAAGCCTCTTAATTCAATGATGAGCGTCATCCCTGAGGGTTGCAGCCAGCAAATGATATTTGGTGAGGTCCTTAATATGGTAGACCTCTATCTCGGAGTCGAACCTGCTCAACTACTCTACCAAGTCTGTGGTTCTATTAAATTTCAGGTCACCTACCCCCTGTAGATGTGTGGTAGGGATGACTCCCTAATCTTTTTAATGAAGGGGGATTTCATAGTGAGCTCTGCCTTAGATTTCATATCCGCTTTTACTTTCTTTAGGGCCTCCAACATCTCCTCCAATTTGCATTTATCATCCCCCTCACCGAGTGGAAACTCATAGTCTTCAATGTAAGCCTGACCTTCTCCTTATTGACTTCCACGTCGTTGTGGGACCCCAGCTTTCTTCATTGTCATGAATAGAGATCACTTTCGAAGGTCTGTGATTTTTGTCTTGGGACTTGGCTTGAGAAGGGGGCTTCTTCTTCCTTTGACTGGGAGGATCCCCGGAGTATGATCCTTCTACATTGTCCTTGTGAACATTAGTATCAAGATGGTGCCTTAGATCTTGCTCAGTCAATTTCTTTCCCAAACAATCAAACACACTCAAACTAGCAGCTGGTGAGTTTTCCTTGTCATTCTCCACCGGATTATCCCCCTTTTCGGGGTTGCCATCCTCCTTTCTGCCGTTTTTTCCATCAAAAGTCAACTTCGTGGGCATGATATCTCGCGCCTTTATTGACCTTTCCGATTTCTGCTTCGGTGAAGCAATTTTTCTACTTATCCTTTTGATTTTAGCTTGCATTTGTTCACATGTTAATTCCCAACCGGACGCATTGCCATTGCCTTTCGTACTTTCCTCCGGTGTCTTGGGATTTTCAGGACTTTTGGGAATTTCTAACATCTCTCCTATCTAAGATCAGTAATCCACACCTTCTAGCGGCAAAAGGTGTTGTGAGAGGAACTGGTACAACACCCCTAGAATTATATGCCTTAATGTTAGGGATAGTCGTTATGAATAAATGAAGGACAGGCTGTGCACAGGGGCTGCAACTGCCGAAGAAGATGATGAAATAAATGTGTTTTGGGGCTGAGCTTGAAAAATACCACACAAGAAGGCCGCAATAGTGGAATTCCGTCCTGCCAATGCCCGAAAAAGTTTCACAAAGGTTGCACATGCTTCTCTTTAGAGTGTAGAGCTTGTGAATCCGTATCGTTTTGCAAGGTGCCTACATACCCTATTTATATGGATCAAGACCATGTAATTCTTGATAAGTATAGCCAAGTGATAAGCCGTTATCCCCCTAATTTGGGATAATTCAGCCTTCTTTAGTGATTATTCGGAGGAAACTACTCCAAGTAAGCTGCTTGGAGCCTTCATAGTTGTTGCACATCCGAATATATACATAAGATATGTATAGATGTAGTAATTATCCTCAAAATAGGAGTATTTATCCTTTAATTAATGGAAAAATGATGGTTAGAATCCATCTCTAACTCATCCTCCTGGAAACAAGGAAGAAGAGTCCTAGCATAACTCTGCTGGGCTTTTGCCCGGGCGAGTCCATCCCTGCCAGCTGCATCCCCTGACTGCAGCCCTACAGTTGCAACCCGGGGTGCAGTCAGTGGCAACCCCTGACAAGGGTAGCCCCTGGAACTCCTTCAAATGAAGCTCCATCTTGATGTCAGCCTCCTTATGACTCCAGTGCAATCCTATAAGTCTCCTTATATGATCTTAGGGGTTCATCCTGTCAAGGTGAAGCCCAATATCCTCTGGCAAACATCCCACACAAAGCCCAAATAATATATTGGGTTGTAAAATAAGCCCAGGGGGATTATATGACACAACACTTTTATTTCAATTTTCTGACTTGTATTTTCAGGTTGTTTTCTCTCCCTGGTGAGAGCTTTGTTTTCACTTCTTCATTGTAAGTGGGGGTCTGGATTTGGTGATGGAAGTTTGTAGTAGTTCTGGTTGATAGCTCTATTAGGGCATTATAAAGAGGGTACCAGTAATTTAACGAGAATGCATGGAGCGGGTATTTGTATTCGTATATACATTATCTTCAAAATATCGTTTAACTGTCTCTTCATTAGAACAAGACTATTTGTTCAACTCCATCATTGGTGTAGATGTCATATGCCTTTTTATTATTTGATTAACACCTTTGTTTCAAAAAATCTGAAGCATCTATATTAAGATAGGCTAAATATACCTTCTAATGACAATTTATTTTTTCAATTATATGATACATGTAAATTTTAGTCAAATTATAGTCAATTTGACTAGATGAAAATCAAAATGAACATGTAAAAGAGGACGGACATAGTATAATTATATATATAATATATTCGGGTTTTTCCCGGGTTTCGGATTTCGGATTGGGTTTCGGATAGGTATACGTAATATCCAAAACCAAATCCAAAAATTTTCGGGCTCAAAAATTATATTCATATCCAATTTCAAATTTTAAAAAAAAAGATTCAATTGATCCAAAATTTCTAATTTTAGATCGGGTATCCATCGGATATGATTATTTTGCCATCCGTATTTATAATGAAGGATGGTACTCCCTCCGTTCACCAGATTCTTTACATCGTAAAACGTAATTTTGACACACATTTTAAGGCTTTTATTAAGTATACTTAAATAATTAATTTTTGTAATATTTTTCTTCAAAATTAAAATTTGGACATTGAATTTTTATTCTGAAAAAGAAACTTTTTAAGAAAAAATTATAGAACTATACTTAATGGACTTTAAAATACGCGTCGAGCCCTCCATCCCCGTGTAAAAAACTTGGTGGGACGGAGGGAGTAACGGACAACTTAGGAGTAGTCGGCAATTAATCTGCAAAAGGAATATAAATAGTGCACATAATTGTGTACAAAATTTTGTACATAATGACATGTGATGCGTTTTATTTGAAATGAGTTATCTGTATTCACATCAACAATGCCAATTAAAATATTCTTCTTCAATTATCATTATGTACAATTTTTTTTGTACTCAATTATGTGCGCCTAGCACCGCAAAATGTGCGAGATATATTCGGAGTTCTCTGTCCGGACTTCCGTGCTGATATTTGGCCCAACTAAATAGTCAAGGCACATATCTACGCAGACTCATACGTGCGTTCTTACACGGGTAGCGATATGTCAAAACAGTAACGTGCAATATTAAAGAGGACTTACAGGACTAGCTAGCAAGGTGATGAAACCAGCTATTTATTAAAAAGTCCAAGGCACATGAAACATCAGTTATGCAACAGCTAAACAAAACTTGTACTAGAACTTCAAAACTGAAAGCTGAAACAAATAACTTAAACTCGAATGCTCCTTATTTCCCTGGCTCTACGAAGATGTATCTGGAGCCACTACCAGAGTCCCTTGATCATACAAACTGCTCAATTGTTGAAAGTAAGGGCATGTTCTTGAATCAACAGACCGCTTCTTGTTCACATCTTTTGTTTTCCTGAAATACTTGTTTATGTTCTCCCATTTCTCCTTGCACCTCTTGGCACTCCTCTTGTATCCCAGCTCCATCATCCCCTGAGAGATTCTCTCCCACAATGAGCCTCTGCTCCCTCCCGCCGCGCCTTCCTCATTGCTATTGCCATTGTCCGTGTACAATTTGCACCTCATGTTTATCAATGCTAGCACCTCGTCTTTAGGCCATCGCTTCCCTGTATCGTCTCTTTCATTTGACGGCTTCTGAGGTTTTATTAGTGAAGGATTTAGATGTGAGTTTTGAGGAATTATATTTTGGTACGAAGATGTAAGGGAAGATAGAGTGTTGGATACTTTGAGAAGCTCTTCATAACTGACAGCGATTTTCTTAAAGGCTTCCTGAGAAGTAAAATTGTTCATAATTTCAGTGATGGTGGCTTGTCTGTCACCAGCTATCGCTTGCTCACGTGTTCTAATCTCCGTCTCCTTGATGAAATTTTCCATTTCTTGTTGTTTCCAAGCTTCTTCTCTAGCAATATACTCATCATCTCTGCTCACAAAATCTTCGAGGAGCTTGTTATGCATCTCCTCTTGCTGAACCATCATCTTGTTCACTATTTCTACACAGAACTCCTTGAACTTCTCAAACTTCTCTCGTTTTCTCTTCTTTCTTTCCTGGCTTTGCTTCGACGATGAAGAAGATGCTGTACTTTTCTTCAACTCTTCATGTGCTCGTTGCTCGGGTAGGTTGTGGATTGCCACATTACCAGCAAGAAGATCTCCTTGCTCATCTTTATCTTGGTCTTCATTTTTTTTCTGCATCTTGTCAACATGATAAAGCTCTTCGAGTTCACTGTCGAACCTCGGCTTGTTAAAGCACAAGGTATTGAAGTCTCTTGTTTCTGCTTCAAATTTTTCCTTGCACTCTTCTGCACTCCTTTTGAAACCAAACTCCTCCATCTTCCTGATTCTCTCAACAACACAGAAACAAATATACCACTCAACTTGGTGCATATAATTTTCACAGTACTTCTTTTAAACTTGTAACATTATTTAAATATTATAAGTAGTATAACCAAAAAAGATGTAGTCATCAATGCATAGAAAGGTGAAACCAAGATAACATAAAGAGAAAAAGACTGGCTTAAATTTCTAACCTTTACAAACAACACACCTACGTAAAATTTTTGTGTCTGTACATGTACAGTTCGGAATAGTAGAAACGCTTACAGTGACGGAATCAAGATTTAGAAGGACACCGGATAAAATATTCAAAATTAAGATGTCACTATTTTTACGATTTAAGTAAGACTTGAGCCTAGGTTAGTCTCTCCTGATTCGATCCGTTCAATATAAGCCTTTTATATAGTGAATGCAAATACATGAATTACCTGGAAACATGTTCCCAAGTGAAATCCGGAAACCAGCTATCCATACTAGATCTGATTTTGAGAAGTGAAAGCACTTGATCATTAGACCAAGGATCCATCAAAAGAGTTGCACCTTCTTCACCTTTCTTGTCCCCATCATTATCACCACCATGTTGTGATTTGTTAGGCAATAAAAGAGGTGGTTGGTGCAAGTGATGAAATTGAGATGGGGATGATGAAGGGTAGGCATCAAAATTAATAGGGAATGGGTGAGGAGTTGAGGAAGAGAATGGAAGAGGATTAATAGGGAGTGAGGAAAGTGTTCTTGAAGAAGCTATGAGTTGGTGAAATTGCTCTTGTGGAACTCCAAACATCTTTTCTTTTTTTTGCTCTCTTCTTCCCTAGCTTTCTCTCTTTCTTTATTTTAAACCCTGAGAAGCCTAAGACAAATAATTTTTTTTTTATTTTTTTTGGGTTTATTGTTTGAGGGTTGTGGGAGACATGAATTGATATAACGAGGGTGTGTGAGAAATTGATGATTTCGAAATGTGTCCGTTTGCTGAGGAAATTCTCTCTCATATTCATAGAGAGTTTGTCTGGTAATGCAGAAGGGTAGTCCCCAGGACTTTAATACTGCTACAGTTCAATCAGTGCACTGGCAAGTCAGCTGCTGGGACGTGGGATGCACGTGCTCTTCCCACACGTGGGTCGCGCAGCTGCTACGTATGTATGTATACATTCGTATGTTCCCGGGTCTTTTGTTCTCTCTGCACGTACCAAAGTCCAAATGCATGCATGTGAGTTGTGGCCTCTAATCTAAATATAATCATTAATCCTGTAAATTGTACTAGTAATTCGCTCAACATATTAAATTTCTAATTAAAATCTCATCAATTTTTAATTAATTTTTGACCAATTCAATTAATCTCCGACTAATCCTTATTCCGTGACTTATTCAATTAACTCTCATTCTCGTTTTTTATGATACTGGTCGCGACACATATGTACACCTCCATTTCCAACTGCTAATGTATTATTATTCTCCCCGTCCCCTCAATTGTTTAGATCGGGGATGGGGCTCGGCACGCAATTCTCTCATAAAATATAATTTGATAAATTATATTGAACTTTTTTTCTTCTGAATAAAAAGTTATCTAAATTTTTTATATAAAAAAGAAAAATTTTAAAAAAATTATGAAACTATGTATATGCGTCTTAAAATACGTGTCGAGTAATTAGAAAAAGGTAAACAAATGGTAAAAGACAATATAATATACTCGGTTAGAAGATTTTGTGTGTTTAAACCGTAATTATCGATCGCCTTAAACCTTAGACGGTTAGACCTATTTAAACAATTTCTTTCTCCAAATTGCTTTGAACTTGTCTTGTAATTAGTGATTATTGGTACTAGATTGGATTATATGTTTTCAAATGGTTTGCTTAGCATAAGTCATTATATATTTTGAGCAAACAAAAACTTTTGTCAGCCAATAGTTTTCTCAATTATATTTTACACTTTAACGAGAGACATATTGCAATTTAAATTTTTACATATTTATTTCAATGCAATAAGGGTTAAAAATCGATATTTGAAAACCCTAAATTCTGCTAGACGCAGAATATGAAGCTACAAGAAGGAGCGAGATACAACGATATTTCCTTTAAAGCTCAGCGGACTCATTTGATTATAGATATTAATAAATTTTAAGAGCACGTGAAATATCACGACAATTATATGCAAAGATAGTATCTGCACAAATCGGGCTTAATTTTTTTAAAAAAAGGACTTAATCCCTTAATCAGCAGAATTCGGAATAAAAATTAATCGGATTGTTCAAAGATTAATTAGATTAATCAAGTAACTAATCAAAAAATCAAAAATTTAATCAATTCAACAAGTTATAAAATAATGATTAATCACTAATGTTTGGAATAATGATAAGTGAAATTTAAAATGCCCATGTATACCATGAATTTGAGAATCGAGTGTACTGGTCCTGGGAATCCAATGCAGAAGATGAAGCTGTAATTAACAGCAAAAAATAGCAGGACACGTGAATGCATGCAGAGTCTGGGACCAATTATTTATGAAAAGGGATTTTCATCAGCTACTATCAAGCCTTTAGATTATACTGCAGGCTTCAATACCACCCATTGATCCTCATCACATATTCATCAACCGACACACTCCCTCCTTTTTAAACATTTTTAATCCATGACCAATCCTGACAATGTCTTTTGTAGTTCCTTCGTGTGCGAAAATTAATGCGATTCAAATCCTCTAATGATCGTGTATTTTTTGTTATAAAATCGAATTTTAACTTAAACTTTGAATTTTAATTGAAATTAAAAAATTTGTTTGAGTTTGATTTATAAACGAAAAATATTGTTCATACATGAACATGTGTTTCATGAAAGAGATTAATGCACTTTGTATCCTGAATCTTGGGTCATTAGCAAATTAGTACCCACATTTTATACTTCTTCTGTCCATTTCATTTCTTTAACATTTCTTTTTCACTGCTTGACACGCATTTTAATGCGTTTATAAAATATAGTTTTACAACTTTTTTTAAAAAAATTTCTTTTCTGAATGAAAATTTAGACACTAAACTTTTATTCAGAAAAAGAAAATATAGAAAAAAAGTTATATAATTATGTTTTAAGACGCATTAAAGTGCGTGACACGCCCCCGTCCCCAAATTTTAAGAATTGAGAGGGACAGAGGGAGTAGTAGTTTGTACCTTAAAATTTTTAGCAGCTTTCAGTTTGTAATCCTGACCTATTATTCCGTTAAAAACTAACAGTAACGTTAAGTACTTGAATGGTAAAAGTGTGTATATTAGTGTCTAACAGCTACTTTACCCCCTGTGACCCCCAAAATTTATGTATTATGTTTTGAAGTTATTTTGGAACATGTAAAAAATATGGATTTAGATTTGGAATCTGAATTTTTTAAAAAAAGTATTTATTTATTTTTTAAGTACTTATTTTAAATATATTTTCAGATTTTAAATAAATACATATTTTCTTACATCGTTGTATGTGTTCAGAACTAATTTTAAAATATAAAACATAAACTTTGGGGGTCACGGAGGATAAACTAGTTGTTAGAAACTAATATACACACCGTTACCCCTCAAATACTTAACGTGACCAATAGTTTTTAACGGAATGGTGGGTCAGGGTTACAAATTTTGGGGTACGAACTACCATACGTTTCAAAGTGTAGGTACTGATTTGCTAATGACCTAAAGTCAAGGGATACAAAGTGCAATAATCTCCTTATGAAAAATGACGATGAACTCATAAATATATCATTTATCTTTACTCTATGTTAGAAATATGTGTGAATGTCTCTTGATCTTTCTAGTGCATGTCATTTGACTTTTCAAGTCCTTGTCACTTAATGGACCTTTGGCTTTTTAGATGCTTGTAACATCTATCTCTTGTACCAGTATGTAGGCATCAAGTTGGAGTTTGTAAAAAGAACAAAATATAATACAAATCTCTCTTTTCTCTCTTATTTCTTTTCTAATATTTCTTTCTTTTCTCATCTATAATATTTCTTAATTATCATATATTTTATCTAACACGTTATCAACACGAGGTCGCTCTTTCATTTAATAAAATTGGAGAGCATAATAGGTCGCTCAACAAATGTACTCCTCCAGCAACAATAACGTGAAAAAGGTTTTACAAAATATTCAGATTTAATCTCATGTTTTCTTGTTGCTGAACAAAATAACAAGCTTTTGACGAGAAATCATGAGTCTCGCCCAACTGGCTTTAGCCCTTTCCCTGAAATGAATGCGACAAGTTATGATTTTAGGCGTAGACGTGGTGGCGGCTGAAGTCATGGACATGGTCAAAGAAATCATGGGAGAAACAACTATTTTTTCAAACAAAGAAAATCAAATTCTAAGCCGAAGTTGGAGAAAAATGATGAGAATGTTGAGAAATATAAAAAAGGGTAAAAGAATAGTGAAAATATTTGTTATAGATGCGGTATGAAGGGTCATTGGTCGTGAACCTGTCGTACACCTAAACACTTGGTTGATCTATACAATGAATCCCAAAAGGAGAAAGGAAACTCTGTTGAAGCAAATTTAGCTTTCAAAATGAAAGACCCTTGAATAACCCCTCTGATATGACAAATCTAAAATTGTCTGATTTTTAAGAAATCCTCGAAGGAAGCGGCAATATTAATGATATAGACATGATATAATTACTTTGAAGATTGAAAGACTTATTATTATTATTATTATTATTATTATTATTATTATTATTATTATTATTATTATTATTATATGTGAGACATTTTTCAATTACTAATTATGTGCGCTTTTATTTATTTGAAGCAATATGGATATTTTTCATTCTCGCATTGGTCATATACTAAAGGAAAATATATGTCTCGTAGATAGTGCCACCACTCACACCATCCTTAAAAATGAAAAATACTTCACTTATTTCCAAAAACGTAGTGGTAATGTTAATACAATTTCTGGAAGTACATATATAATAGAAGGCTCCGGAAGAGCTTATTTTTTGTTACCTGGAGGAACAAAATGTGTTATAGATGATGCATTATTCTCTTCAAATTCACAAAGAAATTTAAAGAAATTTATTAAGCTTTAAAGATATTCACAGAAATGGATATCATGTTGAAACAATAAAATAGAGAGGATAAAAATTTCTTTATATCACATGCATCATCTCGGGTAAGAAAAGTGTTAAAGAACAACTACCCACCTTTACTTCTGGATTATATTATACAAGCATTCGTACTACTGAAGTGATGCTATCATAAACCAGAAGTTTATAGATACAAATAATTTTATAATTTGGCATGACCAGTTGATACATCCGGGATCAGTTATGATGCAGAGAATTATTGAAAACTCAAATGGGAATCCATTAAAAAACCTGAAGATTTTTCAAACTAATGAATTCTCATGTGTTGCTTGTTCTCAAGGCAAGTTGATTATAAAAGCCCTTTTTAGCTAAAATTGGTTTTGAATCCCCCAAATTTCTGGAATATATTCAGGGTGAAATATGTGGGCCCATTCACCCTTCATGTGGACCATTTAAATACATTATGGTATTAATTGATGCATCAATTCAATGGTCACATGTGTGCTTATTGTCATCTCGCAACCTGACGGTTGCGAGATTACTTGCGCAAATAATTCGACTAAGAGCACAATTTCTAGATTATAATATTAGTACAATCCGTTTAGATAATGCTGAAGAATTTACATTACGGGCTTTCAATGAGTATTGTATGTCAGTTGCAATTAATGTTGAACATCCTGTTGCTCATGTTCATACACAGAATGGTCTCGCAGAATCATTCATTAAACGACTCCAACTGATTGCCAGACCACTGATTATGAGAACGCATCTACCCACTTCAGTTTGGGGACATGCTATTTTACATGCAGCAGCACTTGTACGCATCAGACCTAGAAGTTATCATAAATTTTCTCTCTTACAATTGGCCTCCGAAAGAGAGCCTAATATTTCTCATCTTAGGACTTTTGGGTGTGCGGTTTATGTCCTAATTTCTCCGCCACAACGTACAAAGATGGGTCCTCAAAGAAGATTGCGAATATACATCAATTATGAATCTCCCTCTATAACAAAATATCTTGAACCCTTAATGGGCGATATGTTTACAGCAAGATCTTGTTGACTGTCATTTTGATGAAACGGTTTTCCCAAAGTTAGGGGGGAGGAAACAAGATCATCCCAAAATCAGGGGGAGACAACAAACAACTGAAAAAAGAAATTACATGGAATGCATCAAAACTAAATATCTATGATCCTCGTACAAATCAATGTGAACTAGAAGTTTAGAAAATAATTTATCTGCAAGGCATTGCAAATCAGCTGGCTGATGCATTCACTGATATAAATTGGGTGACTAAGTCACACATACCAGCTGAAAATGATCCTTCAAAAATAAAAGTCCCGGGAGGACAAATTATTAAAGCAAATGAGTCAGGACCTCGCATGAGACGAGGCAGACCACACGGTTCCAAAGATAAAAATCCTCGAAAAAGAAAAGGAGCAAATAGTGAAGATCCCTGAATAGAGAAAATAAAATCTCTTAAAAGTACTCCTAAAGAGAGCCGTGACATGATAGTTGAAACCCCGAAAGAGGAACAGGTACCTGAAAATATTGAAAATGAAGATGTCTCAATTAATTATATTGTCACAGGAAAGAGATGGAATCGGCATATAACATAGTGCTTGATGTAATGATAGAAAACGAGGATCTTGAACCAAAATCATCGATGAGTGTCGACGTAGAGATGATTGGCCAAAATGGAAAGAAGCAATTGAAAATGAAATGAGCTCACTCAACAAACATAAGGTTTTTGGACCTGTAGTCCGGATCCCTGAAGGGACAAAACCTGTTGGTTATAAATGGGTATTTGTGTGAAAAAGAAATGATAAAAATGAAGTCATGAGATACAAAGCACGCCTAGTTGCTCAAGGATTTTCGTAAAAACTGGGCATTGATTATGAGGAAACATATTCTCCTGTAATGGATGCTACAACTTTTTATTATTTTATTAGCCTAACTGCAATTGAAAGATTAGAAATGCATCTCATGGATGTTCTGACGGCATATTTATATGGTTCCCTTGAGAAAGACATTTATATGAAAATCCCCGAAGGATTTCAAATGCCTGAAGCGTCTAGAACTCATTCTCCTGATATTTATTCAGTTAAGTTGCAGAGGTCCATATATGGTTTAAAACAATCAGGCCGAATGTGGTATAAAAGATTAAGTGAGTATTTACTAAAGGTACACTACAAAAATGATCATATTTGTCCATGCGTTTTTATAAAAAGGACTAAATCTTCATTTGCTATAGTTGTTGTTTATGTTGATGCTTTGAATAATATTGGAACTCCCGAAAAGCTCCAAAAAATAATTGATTATCTTAAGACAGAATTTGAAATGGAAGATCTTGGGAAAACAAAATTTTGCCTGGGATTACATGTCGAGCGCTTAAAAGATGGAATTTTTGTGCACCAATCAACATATACCGAGAAAGTACTTAAACGTTTTTACATGGACAAATCACATCCATTTAATTCACCAATGGTTGTTAGGTCGCTTGATAAGAAGAAGGATGTGTTCTGGCCAAGAGAAGAAAATGAAGAAATACTTGGCCTTGAAGTACCATATCTTAGTGCTATCGGTGCACTTATATATCTTGCTAATAATACACGGCCATATATAGCATTTTCAGTAAATTTTATTAGCGAAACATAGTTCTACTCCAACACGGAGACATTGGTATGGAGTGGAACATATTCTTCGATATCTTCGAGGTACAATCGACATGAGACTATTTTATTATAATAAGTCCAAAGTTGTACTAACTAATTATGCAGATGTAGGATATTTATCCGACCTAAACAAAGCTCGGTCACAAACGGGTTATTTGTTTACTTATGGAGAGACAACCATCTCATGACGCTCTATCAAATAATCATTGGCTGTTACTTCTTATATTCATGAAGAAAATCTAGCAGTTCATGAAGCAAGCCGAGAACGTATACGGTTGCGATCAATATGTCAGCATATTTGGAAATCAAGTGGCATGCATCATGAAAGAAAGATTCCGACAACAATGTTTGAAGACAGTACAACATGCATTGAGCAATTAAAGAAGGGCTATATTAAAGGCGATAATACTAAATATATTTCACCCAAGTTTTTCTTTACACATGATCTTCAAGAGAATGGAGAAATTGAAGTTCAGGAAATTCGTTCAAGAGACAACCTTGCATATCTATTCACAAAATCTCTTACCCCTTTAGTTTTTGAAAAGTTGGTTCATAAAATTAGCATGCGCAGACTTAAGAACTTGAAATAAAATATTTCAAAATCGATGTACTCCTTCTCCTTTACCAGGATTTTTTTCCCAATGGGTTTTTTCCTACAAAGGTTTTAACGATGCACGATTTTTGAAAAATACATATCCAAGGGGAGTGTTAGAGATATGTGTGGATGTCTCTAGATCTTTCTAGTGCATGTCCTTTGGCTTTTCAAGTCCTTGTAACTTAGAGGACCTTTGGCTTTTTAGATCCTTGTAACCTCTATCTTTTGTACCTATAAATAGGAATCAAGTTGGAGTTTGTAGAAACAACAAAATATTATACAAATCTCACTTTTCTCAATTCTCTCATTTCTAATATTTCTTACTTCTCTCCTCTATAATATTTCTTAGTTATCATATATTTTATCTAACACATTATTATTATATATGAGGTTGATATGAATTCTTCTTATCATAAGAGTTGAATTTTTCAATGGTAGGAGCCGTCCTGGGCTTCCTGCACTCAGTAGCAAAGTACCCTTAATCATTGCAATTGTAACACCGTATCTTGCTTTGTCGATCAGATTTATTTTGTAGCTGCTACCGCTTCTAGAACCTGAGCTTGACCCTGACTAACCTCCTTTGCATGGAACTTGCTTACAGATGCGTTCTTGTACCACGGCTTTTTCTGAATTTTATGTGCTTGAACTTGGCAGCCATATAAGCCATTGACTTATCCTCCAACTGTTCAAGTTCTTTTAGAGTGTAAAACTTGTCCTCCGGATCCATAGATATTTCATCAACTTCAGCCTCAATAATCTCAAGCTTTGCAGGGGTGTAGTCAGAGTTGACCAATGAATCTGACCAATGAATAATCACTCTTGGCAGAAAAGTAGACATTTTGGCCACAGTTAATCAGTTCCTGATAACCAAAGTATGGTTCATCAACTAGAAGGGTAGTAATATTTAACATGGTCGTTGATAAGTGGATTTTATATCCACTTGGAAACCTTCGTTTCGACTTAAATTGATGATTTGGCCTCAAGTTTGTGGTAGTATTGATGTGTTTTTGTGTTGATGTGTGTAGAGCACCTAGATGGAGGAAAAATGAAATTTTCCAGGCATATACGGTGGTTGGAAGGGGAGAAAACATGCAAGAAGCGAAGAAAAATCATTCGGCGACAGAGTTGACGCCAACCAAAGGGGGCAGCGCGCCTGCGCCCTGGGGGCAGCCTTGGAGCGCGCCCGCGCCCTAGGGTAACACGCCGGCACCCTAGGGGTAGCCTTGGAGCGCACCCGCGCCCTGGAGTAGCACGCCCGCGCTACACCGCTGGGGGAAAAGTTCATTTTTGAAGCCCCTTTTGGATTAGCTGCTGACCCGGTCAACTTAGGGAACTTAAATATAAAATATTCAAGATGGAAAAACCCCTAATCAGTCCAGAGAGCACGTGACGACTACGAGGAGCAGATTTATTTCATAGTTTTCTTTTGTAATTCTTCGAAGTAGGCGTAACTTTTGGATTCTTGTTTTCGAATTTTGTTAGGTCGTGAAACGATTGTAGAAGGGGGGGTTGAATACAATCGTCACTAAAAATCACGGCGGAATAATCTGATTTGAATTAAACTTGTTAATCAGATTTTAATTAATTAATATAACAATGTTTTAAGTCGTTATATAATTAATATGGTTCGTTTTAATGTCCACTAAAGTTCGTAGAATAAATCCGACAGTATGTATTCTAACTTAGTGACTAAAACAACCGAGTGATCAAAGCACAAAAAACTGTGGATATAACAATTGCAAGTTACAAACAACTTGAAAGCTTTTACAATGCTTGAAAACTTACAAATGAAGAAGTGAAGCCATATTTATAGGCAAATCACTTGGATCTAGGTATGACAAAGAAAGGAATGACTTTCTAGCTTAGGAATGACATTACAATGGAAGATATGACATTATTACACAAAGCCATGCCATAAAACAAAGAAGGAATGACATTTAAAAGGAATGTCATACTGCCAGGGGCGGTATGACTTTATTCCTTGGCCACTACTCTTTATTTGGCATGACTTAACCAAAGAAAGTCATTCGGTTGAGCCTTATATGACATTTTAAGTCATATACATGCAAGTCATACACACAAAGCAACAAAGCCTAATCAAAGGACACGGTATGACTTTTTTTAAGTCATACCAGACAAAGCCTAAAGCAAGCCAACGGTATGACTTTCTATAAGTCATACAACAGCACACGGTACGACTTGTTAAAGCCATACTGACAATGTCTGTAGCACAGACACGGTATGACTTCTTAAAGTCATATATACTGAGAAAGTCTAAAACAATGACACGGTATGACATTCTCTGAGAATGTCATGCCGAGTCATTTACTCAATAAAACCTTTATATTTAATTGAATAAATACTCAATAATCACTCACTTAATTATATTAATTATATAAATTCATAAACTAAATTAATTCGAAGGTGAATTATTTTAATAAATAAATTATACAACTAATTTAATTATTTTGATAAGTGAAATAATTAAAGAAATATTTATTAAATTATATTTCTTCAACAGCAGGGACTCCATGCTTTGATGAACGTTGTAGATCTTCGTCTAGATTGAACGGCCACTTATAGTTGAGGCAGAACACTTAATTTGAGTAGCTGACACACAAATGTACTGTCTGGTTCATCTGTATCTAGCTGAATTAAATATTCTTTATCAAATAAACATTTGAGATGTGGCTTGTTCGTCGAGTCTTTGTCTTCGTAGTTCTTCTTCATAAGTAACAGCAGTATGGAATCTTCTGAATAAATAAAGTATTAAAACTTTATACCTTCTGGACTTCTGGACGTGCTACAAAAGATTATTTGTACACTGAGGCTTGAACATATTAATGAACTTCTTCCAGTGGTATGCAACAGCATCCTGAAATTCTTCAGACATATAATTTCAATAAATCAGTTGACGTTCCTCATATGGATTCCTTCAACAGTACTTGCTATTTACATTGCTTTCTTATCAGAGTTGAGTTGGTACCTCTTTAGTTACAAATAGGCTAAACATGTGCCTTTCAAATTTGTTTCTAAACTTGATTCTCGTACTTTAGTATTGTTTTAGACATATTGCTATCATGTTTACATTCGAACCCATGATTACGAGACGTTCAATTATGAACTAATCGGTGTCATGGGATTCCAACGGATTTATCTATGGACTTCAGTAGATGATTTGCCTTAAACTATTTATGTGATGATTAATTGATTTCCTCGTATGGTTGTGCTTTTTCTTCTTGGATGCGTAGCTAACATCTAAGTTGTGTGTTAATCTCTATTGAAGCGAAAATGGATATATGGATTTAGAACTTGCCATGCGAGCATAGGTTTATGTATTCGACATACATGATTCGTGGTGTAATTTTAACCATCTTGCATCGCTCTATGTAATCTTGATAGATAACTTGTTCGTAAACTGTTATGTTTTCAAATCTTATAGACATATAGGGTCTAAGCATAATTGGTGTCTGCTCGACTTCTATCTAAATTGTGGATGTTGAATAGTAGGGTATACGTTTATCGAAAGATAGCGTGTTTCAGTTTCATGTTATCTGATTAGTTATCAACCATCGCATATAATGAATAAAGGCATAACTCTGAATGAAGTAGTTAATGAAGTTAGAATCACATGTTTTAATTCTCATAAGTAATTCGAGTTTAATCGCTTAGTTAGTAATTCTTAGTTTCAGTAATTCGATTTAAATTAGTTAAGTTAGATAAACAACCATCAATTTGATATTTGTCTTAGCAGTGAATAATAATCATACATTGTTACATAAGTGCATTTACTGAACTACACCAGTCTCTGTGGGAACGAACTTAATTTATTCTATATTACTTGTGACTATGTACGCTTGCGTAATTTTGTGCGAACAAGTTTTTGGCGCCGCTGCCGGGGACTCGGTGTTTTATTTTAGTTTATGTGCTTGCCATCAATGGTCGTTAATGTTCATTGACTCGGATTCTTTTCCCGCTTTTATTTCGTTTGTGAGTGTTTCAGGTGCTTGAGCGGCGTGTATGCGAACAAGTTCTCAATCCGGTAAGGAAGCATTGGAAAAAGCAGAAGCGACAATGGGGGAACCAGTCACAGAAACAAAGGCCTTGAAGGATGTCTCTCAGGCAAAAATCAATGACATCCAATCTAGCATCGTTAGGCCAGCCATCACGGCTAATACTTTCAAAATCAAGATGGGCATTATTCGGATGGTACAGAACTCAGTTCAATTTAGGGGTGCTCCGACGGAAGATCCTAATATGCACATTCGGGATTTCATCGAGGTATGTGATACTTTCAAGTTCAATGGTGTTTCTAAAGATGCTGTTAAATTAAGGCTTTTCCCATTTTCTCTGAGGGACAAAGCTAAGGGATGGCTGCATTCTCTAATTGCAGGATCTATTAGGACATGGGAGGATCTGGCTCAGAAATTTCTCACTAAATTCTTCCCTATGGCCAAAACAGCTGCAATCAGGAATGCTCTTACTCAATTTTCTCAGCAATTGGGTGAATCTTTATGTGAACGCTACAAGGAGATGCTTCGAAAAGTGTCCTTATTATGGAATGCCTGATTGGATGGTTATCAATTGTTTCTACAATGGGTTGGGAGCTCAGTCCAGACCAATGCTAGATGCAGCATCAGGCGGAGCTTTATGGGCTAAAAGCTATGATGAAGCTTATGAGTTGATCGAGATGATGGCTGCGAATGAATATCAGAACCCAACTCAGCATCTACATAAAAGGCAAAGTAGCAAGAATTTTGGATGTGGATGCTACTACAACTATCGTTGCGCAGCTTCAGGCTTTGACTATGAAGGTGGATTCGTTGGCTAACTTGGGAGTTCATCAGCCACCTACTGTTTGTGAGATTTGTGCAGGTACACATGCTACGGATCAATTTGCCATATCTAGTGAATCAGCACAGTTTGTGAGAAATTTTCAGAGGTCACAACAACCAGCTCCCGCCACTTATCATCCGAACAATCGGAATCATCCGAATTTCAACTGGAGCAACAATCAAAATGTTATGCAACAACCTCAACAACCCTTTCAGCAGCATGGAGCTAGACCATTCAACCCTTATGGTTTTCAACAGCAGTTTGCACCGAAGCAACAATTCCATCCACCGGGATTCAAGGAACAAAATCACAGAATGGCTGGACAAACTTCAAACAAAAGATCTGAATTGGAAGAATTGAGATTAATGTGTAAAAGCCAAGCGGTGTCAATCAAAACTTTGGAAAATCAGAATGGGCAAATTGCTAATGCGTTGCTAAATACACCACAAGGAACTCTTCCTAGTGATACTAAGGCCGATCCGGGCAAGAAGGAAGTGAAAGAACAGGTACAAGCAGTCACTCTAAGGTCTAGAAAGGTTACGAAGGAGCAAGAATCAGCAGCAGAGCGGAACAAAGAAGAGAGCAAGCAGCAGGACGAAACTCCCGAGCTCACCTCTGAGTCAGAAAGTGGAAAAACTGTTGTTGGGGCTGATCTGAATGAAAACAACGTGGAAGCAAGCAAGGTTTCAACTGAAAAATCTGCTCCGGAGTGTTAGGTCCTGGAACGATTGTAGAAGGTGGGGGGGTTGAATACAATCGTCACTTGAAAATAATCGCGGCGGAATAAATATGATTGGAATGTAACTTGTTAATCAGATTACGATTAATTAATATAACAATGTTTTAAGTCGTTATATAATTAATATAGTTCGTTTCAATGTCCACTAGTTCGTAGAATAAATTTGACAGAAAGTATTCTAACTCAGCGGAACAAAACAACCGAATGATCAAAGCACAGTAAACTGCGGATTTAACGAATAGCAAGTTTAGCACAACTTGAAAGCTTTACAATACTTTGAACACTTACAAATGAATGAGAATGAACCATATTTATAGGCAAATCTCAAGAACTAGGCAAGACAATGGTGGCAAAGACAATCTAGTGGTTGCTAAGACAATTAAGCACTTTGTCTTGCTGAAAAACACAAGGCAAGACAATCATAAGCATTGTCTATAGCTTAGTAAGACAATCTGAAGTGGTAAGACAATCCCAAGAACACGGCAAGACAATTAGGACACGGTAAGACAATCTGTAGGATTGTCTTACACTCCAAACGGTAAGACAATCAGAAAGATTGTCTTGGAAGCTACACGGTAAGACAATCAGGGGTATTGTCTTGGCAGCCACACGATAAGACAATGAGGGGCACGGTAAGACAATTACAGAGATTGTCTTACCGTGTGTTGGAGGAGAGAAATGGCACGGTAAGACGATATGTTTGATTGTCTTACCTTGTTGTTTCTTAAGACAATCATCCAAATTGTCTTTCCTTTTGATCCCACAAGACAAACCCTTATTTCTTTTGATTAATTAACCAATTAACATCCACTTAATTATATTAAATGCATAAATTCATAAATTAAATTAATTCGAGATAGAATTAATTTAATAAATAAATTACACATCATATATAATTATTTTGAGAAGTGGATTACATAATTAGATTATCAATTATCCCTTTTCTTCTTCTTCAGAGTCTTCAGTCTTCTGTAAACAATTAAGATCTTCGACTTGAATGAACGACCACTTTCTTTTGACGTAGAATAATTAATCTGATGAGCTGATACACAAATGTACTGTCTGGTTCATCTGTAACTAGCTCAATTAAATATTCCTTGTCATTTAAACAATTAAGCTGCGACTTGTTCGTCGATTCTTCGTCTTCTGAGTTCTTCTTCATTTGTAGACATAATAATGGAATCTTCTGAATAAATAAAGTATTGAAACTTTATACCTTCTGATCTTCTGGACGTGCTACAAAAGATTATTTGTACACTGAGGCTTGATCATATTAATGAACTTCTTCCAGTGGTTTGCAGCAGCATCCTGAAATTCTTCTGACATAAAATCTTCAATAAATCATTTGACGTTCTTCATACGGATTCTGGATAACAGTACTTGCTATTTAATTGCTTTCTTATCAGAGTTGAGTTGATTCCTCTTAAATACAAATAGGCTTAACATATGCCTTTCAATCTCCCCCTATTTGTTTGTTAACATAACATGCAAATTATCGAGAGGATAACTCAACTAACTGATAAGACAAAGGATTAAACATTGAAAGATAAATAGCAAAAGTTTCTGGTATTTATTAAACATTCACCAGATTCAAACATAAACAGTAGATTACAAAAGGGGTGTTCATTTAGAACATATATTACAATACCCTATATAATCTAAGTATCAACTTCTCTTTCTTCAGTATCAGAACTGTGAAGAACAGGATTTGAAGGTTCATTTCTGGTTGGCTGTTCTTCAGTAGTGGCTTCACCACGTTTCTTCCTTTCATTAGCCAGAGCCAATTGATGCATAACTTCCAAATCCACAGGGTCCTCTTGAAAGTTAGCAGGCTGAGTCTTCGTGACTTGCTTCATCTTCCTTGTGTATTTAGAAATACCATTCCGAAGACAGTAGTCAGCTATAACTTTATCAGCATCAGCCTTCTCTTTCGAAGCGAATCCCTTGGTTCTCAGAAGAGTAGATGCAAGGATCAGTTGGTTTACAGGGTACTTGGGGAAGGACTCATCATTCAGATACAAGGTATTTATGACGTCGTCATTGATGAACTTCAGACAATAAGGATTCTTGACAATCTAAGGGCTATTGAAATCAGCATGTTCCATCAGCTTGTCTCGAAGGAGTTCATTCAAATTAGAGCCTGAATGTTCCGTTTCTCCTTGTGTATATGATGAGCTCCCATTCATCCAGCAGATTCCTGACTGCAACAGTAATGTACCACAACTCAAGAGAGAGGGCATGCATAAACAAGTCCTCATCAGGGTTTACCTCCCTTAGATCATAGATAAGAGACATGAACTTCCTCTCATCGAAGGGTTCCCTCTGAGGTCCATTGAAATTTCTGTGTGCAATGTCCCAACTCTTACCAACTTTATGTTTTACATCAAGATTCTTCTGCACACAGGCAGCATCATAGATCTTCTGCTTTTCCTTCTTGATTTCCTCTTCAGTAATGAGCTTGTCCTCCAGAAGCTTCTGAAAATCTCTGAGCTTTCTCTTTCTAGCTTCATTCTCCTGCTTAAACTTTCTTACAAGCTCCTCATGTTCTTGATCCACAGCTTCCTCTTCAGTCTGGAACACATAAGCTTCATCAAATGCACCATCTTCATGATTTTGGCAGTAAGTGGCATCAAACACATCATCATCATCCATTTCCTTAGGAAAGGCATCATAATTGTCTTCCTGTTGATGCATGGGTTGCTTGCCTTTGGACTTTTCAGTTTCTCTGCCAGGTGCAGAATCAGAAGTATTGGTGTTTGTATTCCCCTTGTTACTCTGGTTGGAGCTGTTTCCTTTGTCTTCTCCTCCATTATCTCTATTCTCCCCCTTAGTTGAGGGATCCTCTCCGGAGGTTGGAGTATCAGACTTGGAGTTCCTGAGAAGTTGATCCAGTTTGCTGTCGATTTCATCAAATTTAGACATATAGAGCTCATGATTGGATCTCATCTCGACAGTCAAACAATGGATATCAGCTTTGAGCTCATCCCTGTACGAACTGGATGGCTCCTCCTCTATTTTCTTTTCTAAGGTGACCAGTTGTGCACCCTTCAATCTTTCATTTTCAGCAATCATCCGGGCAAGTTCAGCTTGTAACTTAGCAATTTGTTCCTCAAATATAGCTGGGTTAGTGTGTGCACTCACCTCACGTACACTCAGAGCTGTTTCACTAGCCTCACGTGCATGTGTATCGCTCAGTGTTTGCCTCACATCACTCGTATCATTCACACTTCCAGCGGTACCTGTGTATACTACCAATGTTCCCTGAAATGGGTTCAAAGGTAGTGGAGGTACAAATTGTCCTCCGGAAGCCAGTGACGGCAAATCTACTTGCACATTGCCAAGCAGTTCCTGATCATGAAAGAAAGAGTGATCAGCAAAGTTTTCATACATAGTAACTTTATTTTGAAAAACTGTGCCCTCAGAAAGTGTAGTAACCTGTGTATTGGGTTGATTTTGCACTAGCGTGAGTGCTAGAGCAGTGCTAGACTCAGTATAGGATATCGTGGCCGGACGGTCAACTTCAATGGCTTCATTCTGTTGAGAGAATGAATCCAGAGTCTGTATTGCCATATCAGTGTCCAAGCCCTTTTGGGAAGGCGAGGATGTGGCTGCAGTCGTCTCCGAGGCTTCCACCCTTTGCTTCTTTAGGGAAGACAGAGCTGTGGGTTCAGACACAAAAGTACTCCCACTCCTTTTTCGGGCTACTTTACGAACAGGTTTCGTAGTAGTGATGTTTGTTGTGTTTGGAGAAGAGAGAGTTTGTTGAACAGAAACATCAGCGGGGTTATGAACCTGTGTGTTGTCAGGTTCATTGCTGGCAGGCTGGCAAAACAAATCAAAGTTACAACCATAATCAGAGATATCAACATTAAAGTTAGATGATAAGTCAGAAAATACCTGAGCTACCTGTAAGTCATCTCTGAATGCCTGAAGATCCGGGTCGACAGCTGAATCTGACGGCAGAGGTTGTGAGGTTGATTGATATTGTGGAGAGTATTGTGGTTGAGTGGTAGGTTGTATGGGTGCTGATGAAGATGGTTGAGCTTCGAAGAAGTCAAATGGTAGAGACTCATCTTCAAAAGGTGGATATTGTTGCTGGGGGACAGGTGATTGAACTGGAGATGGTTCAGGGGTGTGATCTGGTGATTGTTGTTGTTGAGCTTGAGGTTGAGGTGGTTGTTGGAGTTGAAGTTGAAGTTGCTGATCATGCTGCTGCTGTTGTTGATGTTGTTGTGGCTGAGCTACTTGAACTTGGTAAGGAACATGTTGAGCATTAAACCTTTCCGACATGAAAGGAGTGACGATGAGTGGAATCTCATTGTACTTAGTGCCTTTGGCCAGTTTGTTGATCAACTTGAGACTGGTCTGTTTGACATTAAGTCTTTCAGCATTGAAGTAGAAGTTCTTGTCGGCTTCAGTCATCTTATCGTTTAAAAGCAACATAAGGAATCGTGGATAAAAGCATTCAACTTTATCATTTGTTTCCACGTTCCGACTTCCAAGTGGTCGCATCTTTCTCAAAATTTCCTTCAGAATAGTTGTACCAAAGTCAATTTGACGGTTGAAAGCAATACATACTCCAAATACTTGTAGTATGTTGGATATGTTGTGAAAATTCCTCCTGTCAGTGGGAGAGAACACCTTAGCAAGCGTGTCGAAGAAAATCTCCCATTCTGGCTTTAGTTTTCCTTTCGTCATTTTAGACAAGTGAATTTCCCCTTGATATTGAATAGTTTCGAAGAACTGCATCAACTCAGGTTCTTCAGGAGGATTAACAAAGTTAGCACGAGGGAAACCCAAAACACGATTCACATCGTCAGCAGATATTGTGATCGTCCTTCGTCCATTAACATCACCTACCCCTATATCTCCTGTTATTCTGTGATTGTCCAGCAGGGTAGTATTCAGAGCAGTGGAGTAGAAGTCGTACAATGGTTGAATTTGTAAATCAGCTGATGCAATGATAGCAGTACTGGCAAGGCATTGCTCGTTCAGAAATTTGACCCAGGGTCTGAACCGGGCAGCAACTGCTTCAGGGTCTTGAAATCCATTGTAGTTCGTCTCCATAATTTTGAATTTTCCAACCATTTTGTTAATTAAAAGGTGAATTAAGCGAGAATTTTTCAAATAAAATAATAATTCTTAAATGTCTCGCAAATTTCACGTAATAATTAATTTAACGATTAATTAATTAATAATTCGAAATATTAAATAATTCCAAATTAAAATTTAATTAATTCTAACGGTTGTAAAATCCAATTCAAAATCCAAGCAAGGATTTCAAATGATCCAAAAGTCTCCACAAATTACTCAAAAATCACCAAATATCACCAAAATTCGAAATGCCCAATGAACATAAAAGAGGGTTTCGAAATCCATCACCAAAAACTTGAAAACAACGGCAGAAATCAGTTCAAAGCAACTCAAATACACCCAGGCACTCCTAAATTAGTTCAATTAAGCCTTAAAACGCATCAAAACGAGTCGATAATCACGAGTTTTAAGTCGAAAAATCGGCAGAATTTCGTTTGTTTTTAGTCAAATAAACCAAACCAGCAAGTTTTTAGAGATTAAAACTTGAAAAACTAGCCGAAAATCGCAAGTTTTGAGCGAAAAACTTGAAAAACCGAGGTTGCAGTGCGTGTATGTATGTGTATGTATCGGCAGTTGAAGAAGATGAACTGAAAATGAGACAAGACAAATGACTGGATTGTCTTATAGGGTTTTGAAAACCGGTACGACAATCTAGCCGATTGTCTTACGAGTTCAAAACTCGGTAAGACAATCCGCTCGATTGTCTTGCCGCCCCAACAAAACGTACTCGAGAAGATATTGCAAGACACGGTAAGACAATTCGCTTAATTGTCTTGCCGTGAAAAAAAATAACAGAAAAATTGTTTTAAAAACACGGTAAGACAATGATTCAAATTGTCTTGCCGCAAAAAAAAATATTAATAAATGAAAATCGGTAAGACAATAACAGAGATTGTCTTGCCGCAATAAAGAAAAGAAATAAGGGAAAAATTGTTTAAAAATGTCGGTAAGACAATGATTTAAATTGTCTTGCCGAGTTTTTCAAATAGAAAAATAAAAGAAAATAGTAAAATTATGATTTTTGATTTATTTTAAAAGATAAAAAGTTTTACACATTAAATCAAAAATCTAATATAAAAACAATATTATATAATACACAAATATTTTGTAAAATTCAACTTTAATTAAATATAAATATTTATGAACTTAACTTTAATTCATGAAAATGAATTAACTTAAATTCAAATATTTATGCTTAATTAATTTTGAAAAATACAAAATAAATACAAATAATTATCTAAATGCTTAGAAAATAATACAGGGGAGTAATCAGGCATTTAGAAAATTACAGGTAAACATATAAAAATGCATAATTACACAGATAATTATCAAATAATATACAGACAATCATATAAAATCTAATAAAATACCTATAAATACACAGAAAATTCACAAAATTATATAAAAATATATAAAGCATATTAAAAAATATACAATGAGAATCATGTCATATTTAACATCCCTAGCTCACAAACCAACTTAGAGAAAGTGGATTCATCAAGTGGTTTAGTGAAGATGTCAGCAATTTGATCAGTCGTGGGTACAAAATGTAACACCACTGTACCATTCATGACATGTTCTCGAATAAAATGATACCAGATATCTATGTGCTTGGTTCTGGAATGTTGAACTGGATTGTTGGAAATGGCTATGGCACTTGTTTTGTCACAAAATATTGGAATTTTGTCGATAGAAATACCATAATCATTTAATTGGTTTCTGATCCACAATATCTGAGCACAGCAGCTTCCAGCAGCTATATACTCAGCTTTAGCAGTAGAAGTAGACACGGAGTGCTGCTTCTTGATGTACCAGGAAACCAACCGACGTCCTAAAAATTGACAGCTTCTAGACGTACTTTTCCCATCAATCCTGCATCCTGCATATTCAGAATCTGTATAGCTGATTAAGTCAAAACCAGTATTCTTAGGGTACCAAATACCTAAACCAGGCGTACCCTTAAGATATCTAAAGATTCTTTTGACGGTTATAAGATGTGATTCTTTAGGATCAGCTTGGAACCTAGCACACAAACATGTTGCAAACATAATATCTGGTGTACTAGCAGTGAGATAGAGTAAAGAGCCAATCATACCTCGATAGCTTGAGATATCAACTTTCTTACCAGATTTATCCTGGTCAAGCTTTGTGGCAGTGGCCATGGGTGTCTTTGCCGGAGAAGAGTCTTCCAGATTGTACTTTCGCAGAAGATCTCTGACATACTTTGACTGGCAAATGAAGATGCCATCTTCCTTTTGGCTTACTTGAAGACCAAGAAAGTAGGATAGCTCACCCATCATACTCATTTCATAATTGCTCTGCATTAACTTAGCAAATCTCTTGCACAAGTTATCGTTAGTAGAACCAAATATAATATCATCAACATATATTTGAACAAATATCATATTATTATCATGCAATTTGTAAAAGAGAGTGTTGTCTATGACACCTCTAGTGAAATTGTTTTCAATTAAAAACTCAGAGAGAGTGTCATACCATGTCCTCGGTGACTGCTTGAGCCCATAGACAGCTTTGAATAAGAAGTAAACAAAATCAGCAAATTCTGGATTTTCAAAGCCAGAGGGCTGTTCCAGATATACTTCTTCTTCTAGCTTTCCATTCAAAAATGCACTCTTCACATCCATCTGATAAAATTTGAAGTTGGAATGTGCAGCAAATGCAAGGAATATTCTGATGGCTTCAAGACGAGCAACTGGAGCATAGGTTTCATCATAATCAATTCCTTCTTCTTGAGAATAACCCTTTGCGACCAGTCTGGCTTTGTTTCTTACAAGAATGCCATCACCATCTAACTTGTTACGGAAGACCCATCTAGTTCCAATTGTACACTTTCCTTTTGGCCTTGGAACCAGGGCCTAGACTTCTTGTCTCTCAAATTGATTGAGTTCTTCTTGCATGGCAAGAACCCAATCAGGATCAGCAAGTGCTTCATCAACTTTCTTTGGTTCTAATTGTGATAGAAAACCAGAAAATAGACATTCATTTGTCGTAGCACTTCTAGTCCTTACACCAACATCAGGATCACCAATTATAAGATCAAATGGATGATCTCTGATCCAAATCCTTTCCCTTGGAAGTTGTGTCCTAGATGATTCAGCTTTATTGTCAGTAAGCTGAAGTGTATGACTAGTTGATCCATCAGCTCCCCCTGAGTTGTTGTCAGGTTGACTTGATGATCCACCACTAGCATCAGTGGAATCTCCAGCATTATTGTCATTTCCTCCACCATTGCCTGGATCATAATCATCATTGTTGTCATCACCTGTTGCAACCTCAGGTGGCACATCATCATCTGAATCAGAATCTGGATAGTTGTCAAACTTCAGAGATTCAGATGGATCAGCAGATTGTAAACTTGGAAGTTTAGTGTCATCAAATGTTACATTGACACTAACTTTCACTGACAGAGTATCAATTACAAAAACTCTATAAGCATTAATAGTATAACCAACAAAAATTGCTTCAGATGCCTTTGGTTCAAACTTGTTCAAGTTCTCTTCTCCATCTTTGAGAACATAACACTTGGCTCCAAAGACATGAAGATGTTTGACATATGGTTTCTTGTTGTTATACAGCTGAAATGGAGTTTTCATATGATCCTTATTAATCAAAGTTCTATTCTGGGTATAGCAGGCAGTAGACACAACTTCAGCCCAAAAGTACAGAGGAAGCTTCGCTTCAGCAATCATTTTCCTTGTAGCTTCAATCAATGTACGATTCTTTCTTTCGACGATTCCATTCTACTGAGGAGTTCTTGGTGCTGAATACTGCCTTCTAATTCCCTTTTCAGAGTAAAAGTTGATTAGAGTTTGATTCTTGAATTCCGTGCCATTATCTGACCTTATAGCTTTCACTGGCACACCCTTATCCAATTCAACTAACTTTATATGATCAATCACTGTCAACGGAGTTTCATCTTTAGAAGTAAGGAAGTAAACCCAAGTAAATTTCGAGAAGTCATCAACAATGACCAAGGCATATCTTCCTCCATCAATTGATGCAACATTTACGGGGCCAAACAAATCCATATGCAGTAAATGGAGTGGATCTGTAATAGTATTGATGGTCTTGCCTTTGTGAGATGCTCTCTTCGCTTTTCCTTTCTGACAAGCTTCACAGAGATCATCAGTTGAGAATTCCAGGGAAGGCAAACCTCTCACTAGATCTCTCTTGACTAGAGAGTTCATGATTTTGAAGTTGAGGAGTGAGAGCTTCTTATGCCATAACCAACTATCTTCAGCAGACGCTTTGGCGTAGAAACAGTGAACTTCGTTTACTGGTCCTGAAGACAAATCAGCTACGTATATGTTGCCTTTCCTTACGCCACATAGTGAAGGACGCTTATCCTTGATATGTTTGATGATACATATCTCCTTTTCAAAGTGAACATAATATCCTTTGTCACAAAACTGACTGACACTCAGGAGATTATGTTGAAGTCCTTCAACTAAAGCAACATCCTCTATGATGATCCTTCCAATTTTGTACTTGCCATATCCCACAGTACGACCTTTGTTATTATCAGCAAAACTGACTATTGGGCCAGCTCTTTCTCTTATGTCTTCGAGCAGGGATCTTGTGCCAGTCATGTGCATTGACGATCCACTGTCAAGCACCCAAGTAACTCGAACAACTCCACTGGCACCCTGCACAAGACAACTTGATTAAACATTCTTTGGGACCCACACTTGATTGGGTCCAGCAGACTTAAAGAATTGATTTCTATCAGGTAATACAACAGAGCCTCTTGGACTGATATTTGGCTCACTCTTGACTGAACTTACTTCCTTAACAACAGCCTTGTAAACCTTGGTTTTAGGCTTTGGAACATAAGTCTCCTTCCTAACATGAGAAGGACTAGCAGTCTTTGATCTAGCATGCTTATTGTTTGTGTGTTGTCTAGGTGATGTGTTTTCATTTTTGGCATGCAAATTTCTAAAATAAGCAGACATAGTATTGAAAGCACAAAGCATACAGTTATCAACACCACAACATTTATGACATGCATCAAAAACAGGAGCAACAGGCTTATCAGACATAGTAGCAGGAACATCAATAGATTCTACTCTAACCTTGTTAACAGATTTAAAGTTCTCAGTAGAATGACATCTATTGTCTCTGTTCTTACTATTCAAAAAGTTATTAGGCTTGTTGAATTTAGTTCTCTCAGAGTTGACACCTAAACCAGCTTTAGGCAACCTAACATTGCCTTTCACTTTGATTGGTTTCAGTGATGTCAGGATCTCATCTCTCTTCTCATTACTCTCTTTCATATTAAGGTCTTCCTGTTTGAGTTCATATCTAATGACAACAGGAGTTTCTAACAGAGGTTTAGCTTCTGAGGATTTAAACAAAGGTTGAGGGGAATCTTTCAAAACAAAAGGAATCCCTCTCTCCTCAGCACTCTTCTTAAAGGGAGTAATGTTACTAGCCTTACCTACAGATTTGTTATAGTCAAAACCTATTCCAACAGTTCTCTTGATCTCTTGTTTATCATTAAGTTCTTTGACTATAGTGGAGGCATCCTTAAAGGCTTTACATTTCACTTTCTCTTCGTCTAGCTGAAGTCTTAAAGCAATTTCACCTTTCTCTAGAACTTTGACTTTAGCACATTGTAATCCTAAATCCATAGTCAGTTGTTCTATTTTAGGTTTTAATACTTTCATCTCATTCATCTTATAAGCATGAATTTCTAAGACTAACGTATCAATTTTAAGATTGGCAGCTTTCATCTTTTTAATAGCATCATCTCTTTCAAGTCCTAATTGCATAAGAAGTTTAGGGCATGCAGGATCTACCTGAAAGCTTCCAACAGGAGGAGGTGAAGATGATCCAGCATTAGCCATGAGAGCAACATTCCCAATCTGCTCTTCTTCATCACTATCTGTATCATCCCAGCTTTTCCCTTCTGCCAGATAAGACTTGCTCTTAAAACTTTGACTTCCAGAAGTACCTTGATGCTTTCTCACTAGTGCATCATACTTCTGCTTCAGCTCGTCGTACGAATCCTTTCTCTCTCCTTGAACCTTGGGCTGTTTGCATTCAGTTGCAATGTGTCCCGGTTCACCACAATTGAAACATTTAAACTTGCTTCTATCCACCATCCCAGTCTTGTATCCTCCTTTGCTTGTAGAAGATGAGTAACCTCCTTTTTGAAACTTGTTGGCAGTAGGTTTGTACTTGTAGGAGGGGTTCTTCTTGAATCTCATGTTTCCAAATTTCTTGGCAAACAGTGATAGAGATTGATCTTCTAACTGTTCTAGCTCTTCCATTGTATAGAACTCTTCATCACCACTGGAAGAAGCAGTCTGACCCATCTCAGGTACAACAAATTCCTGAGTGGTCTTAGAAGGAACAACAACATCCTTCTTTTCTTCCGGTGTAGGTGATTCAACAACTAGAGCTCTCGAATGGTTCAGTGTTTTACCCCAGCCATATCTCTGCTTACTTTGAACCTGCTCGAGTTCATAAGTTTTCAAAACTCCATAGAGTCTCTCCAGAGAAATCTCATTCAGATCTCTACTTTCCCTGATAACAGTGATTCTGTGTTCCAGATGTTCGGGAAGGGTTAAGAGAAACTTCATGTTGACCTCTTTCTTGTCGTAGTATTTCCCATTCAGATTCAAGTTATTAATCAGATTATTGAGTCTGATAAATACTTCTGAAATCCCTTCTCCGGGATTGGAACCAAACTGTTCATACTGAGCCATCAGTATCTCTTTCTTGTTTTCCCTAACTTCTTCTGAGCCTTCGTTTATGATTTCTAGAGTGTCCCAGATTTGCTTCGCGTTCGTACAATTAACAACAGCATTGTACATAACAGGATCTAGGGATTCAACTAAAATCAGTTGAAGAGCGTCATCTAAGTTCATCTGTTCATTCTCTTCATCTGTGTACTCAGAAAGTTCTTTCGGAATAGTCTGATGAGGTATTAACACACCATCTTCTTCGTGTGCTAATATGACGTTCATCGGAGTAGAAACACCCTTGTTCAGAATCCCGATGTATTTTCAGTTCGCAGTGCGGAGGAATAGTAACATGTGTCTCTTCCATAGGCCAAAGTGTTCTTTGCTGAACGGTGGGATTTTAATGCTACTAATCTTTTGTGTACTCATGTTTAAGGATTTAAAGTGAATAGTGTTTGGATGAGAAATGGATTTTTGAAAGAAAAATATTTTAAATCAAAATTAATTTTAAAAAAAAAATTAATTCGAATTAAAAATATTTGAATTTGAAGTGAATAGTGTTTGGATGAGATTTGGAGTTTTGAAAGAAAAATATTTTAAATCAAAATTAATTTTTTTAAAAAAATTAATTCGAATAAAAAATATTTGGACGTTACAGAGTTTGTATAGGATCTGATACGGTAAAATGGTATCAACCGCTCTGATACCAATTGTTAGGTCCTGGAACGATTGTAGAAGGGGGGGTTGAATACAATCGTCACTTAAAAATAATCGCGGCGGAATAAATATGATTGGAATGTTACTTGTTAATCAGATTAAGATTAATTAATATAACAATGTTTTAAGTCGTTATATAATTAATATGGTTCGTTTTAATGTCCACTAGTTCGTAGAATAAATTTGACAGAAAGTATTCTAACTCAGCGGAACAAAACAACCGTATGATCAAAGCACAGTAAACTACGGATTTAACGAATAGCAAGTTTAGCACAAATTGAAAGCTTTACAATACTTTGAACACTTACAAATGAATGATAATGAACCATATTTATAGGCAAATCTCAAGAACTAGGCAAGACAATGGTGGCAAAGACAATCTAATGGTTGCTAAGACAATTAAGCACTTTGTCTTGCTGAAAAACACAAGGCAAGACAATCATAAGCATTGTCTATAGCTTAGTAAGACAATCTGAAGTGGTAAGACAATCCCAGGGACACGGTAAGACAATTAGGACACGGTAAGACAATCTGTAGGATTGTCTTACACTCCAAACGGTAAGACAATCAGAAAGATTGTCTTGGAAGCTACACGGTAAGACAATCAGGGGTATTGTCTTGGCAGCCACACGATAAGACAATGAGGGGCACGGTAAGACAATTACAGAGATTGTCTTACCGTGTGTTGGAGGAGAGAAATGGCACGGTAAGACGATATGTTTGATTGTCTTACCTTGTTGTTTCTTAAGACAATCATCCAAATTGTCTTTCCTTTTGATCCAACAAGACAAACCCTTATTTCTTTTAATTAATTAACCAATTAATATCCATTTAATTATATTAAATGCATAAATTCATAAATTAAATTAATTCGAGATAGAATTAATTTAATAAATAAATTACACATCATATATAATTATTTTGAGAAGTGGATTGAAAAATTAGATAATCAATTATCCATTTTCTTCTTCTTTAGAGTCTTCAGTCTTCTGTAAACAATTAAGATCTTCGACTTGAATGAACGACCACTTTCTTTTGACGTAAAATAATTAATCTGATGAGGTGATACACAAATGTACTGTCTGGTTCATCTGTAACTAGCTCAATTAAATATTCCTTGTCATTTAAACAATTAAGCTGTGACTTGTTCGTCGATTCTTCGTCTTCCGAGTTCTTCTTCATTTGTAGACACAATAATGGAATCTTCTGAATAAATAAAGTATTGAAACTTTATACCTTCTGATCTTCTGGACGTGCTACAAAAGATTATTTGTACACTGAGGCTTGATCATATTAATGAACTTCTTCCACTGGTTTGCAGCAGCATCCTGAAATTCTTCTGACATAAAATCTTCAATAAATCATTTGACGTTCTTCGTACGGATTCCGGATAACAGTACTTGCTATTTAATTGCTTTCTTATCAGAGTTGAGTTGATTCCTCTTAAATACAAATAGGCTTAACATATGCCTTTCATGGAGCATAATGATTGGGTCAAAAAAGTATATCCACCTCCTCCATATTCTAGAAGACTTTAGAAGTAGAAGCTCGAAGAGCAATTCGCCAATTTTCCGGAGGTTTTCAAGAAATTACAAATCAACATACCATTTGCGGAAGCACTAGAACAAATGTCGAACTATGCTAAGTTCATGAAGGGTATTCTATCACGTAAGCTGAATCTTGAGGACTTGGAGACTGTTGCTTTAACGGAAGAGTGTAGTGCGGTGTTGCAACAAAAATTGCCTCCGAAACTTAAAGATCCGGGAAGTTTCACAATACCATGCACTATTGGCAAGTTATATTTCGACAAATGCTTGTGTGACTTGGGAGCTAGTATTAATCTAATGCCATTATCTGTCTTCAAGCAACTTGGTCTGCCGGAGCCGAAACCTACAAACATGTCATTATCATTGGCTGATCATTTTGTTACATACCCGAGAGGTATAGTGGAGGATGTCTTGGTTAAAGTGGATAAGCTCATCTTCCCTGCTGATTTTGTCATCCTAGACTTCGAGGAGGATAAGAAGATTCCCATTATCTTGGAAAGGCCATTCTTAGCTACAGGCCAAACTTTGATCGATGTGCAAAAAGGAGAGCTTACAATGAGAGTTTAAGATCAGAGTGTCACTTTTAATGTGTTCAACGCAATGAAATTTTTAACTGACGAAGAAGAATGCTTTAAGGTGGAGCTACTAGAAACTGTAGTAAATTCCGAGATTGAGCAAAAGCTAAGGTCAGATATCTTAGAAAGAGTCTTAACAGGAGATTCTGATTTCAAGGATGAAGAAGAAGCAGAGCAACTTCAGTTCTTGAATGCATCTCCATGGAAGAGGAAGGTTGATATGCCATTCGAGTCTCGTGGATTAGCAGAGCTTAAAAATTCTCAAGAGCGGCTTAAACCATTTATTGAAGAAGCTCCAAAACTCAAACTCAAACTACCACCGGATCACTTAAGGGATGTGCAGTTTAGGAGGTTGACTCGGCGTATTGATGCCATGCATGACATTCACCGCCGTTTTGTGGAGAATTTGACTCAGGCTCTTAGGAGTGCTTTTCGAGCCACTGGTGTTGAGGTTGTTTGGCCAGTGTTTGGAGCTGACATGGTATATCCACCACCTGATCTTCCACCCGAGGAGGGTGATCCTTCCAATGGCTAGGTATGCTCTTTATCCTTATTATCGCCTTCAATTAGGAAATTGAATATTTTAATTTTGTGGGTGGTAATTTAAGGATTAGTAGTAGTATAGCATATTCATATAGTACTTACGTTGCATATGTAGTAGTAGATTCATCATATTAGTGCATATCTGCGTCGTGTAGGTCATTCTGTTGCATGTTTGTTTAAGTCGTGAGTCCATTTAGTTGCATTTACATAATTCATGAAAGTTTTCATACCAAGTTGATGTCCTGTGATGAGTTTATGGGGCATAATTTCGTGGCTAGTAGTCTTGATCATATGTGATGCCTTGTTTAGTTGGAAATTGTTTGTGGGGAATTTTAATTACACTTATGCTCTAGAGAGAAAATTTAGACGAACTTATTTTTTGAGTCCTAACGTTGAGTCGAGCATAGAGTTTGGACTATTCCCTTTTGAACATAAAGTTTGTAAATCTTAAGTTTGGGGGAGCTGAGGGATCTATATGCCTTTCTTAAAAAGGGAAAAAAAGAATAATAAAGAGTATCAGGTACTCGTATGAGATCAATGGGTAAAATTCAATGTCATGTGGAAGGGACGATCCATGTACTTGTGCTGGTATTAAGTGTTGAATGCAGATGTATTAGAAATAAGCAATTTCTTGGTGTCCTTTCACAACCCTTGATACTGGAGAATTACATGACAAAAAAAAGAATCATAATCGAGCGAAGTCTTATGGAGGTCGTGACTCATTTACCCTGAGAAGCGTCCCAACCTTAGACTAAGCATATATATATATAAAAAAGAAATATAGAAAAAAATAGGAGAGGCATAGAAGTTCTTTTGTGACCCTAAGCTGTAGTTGACTCGAATGTGACGAAGTGTTTGAGCCTAAGAGTTTTGTGACCCTAAGAGTTTTGTGACTCTTATTAACGGCTCATAGTTAGGACTCTGTTAAAGTTTGTTAGTCTCGGTTTTGTTTCACTAGAGAGCATTCTAAGCACACACGATGCACTCCGTACTTGCAGTGGAAGAGAGCATGGCTACGAGATAGGTGAATGCCGAGGATGTTGCATATTCTGAGGACTGTATGTTAACATGGTTGATACTTTCATGATTTGAGTAGATTTAGGCATTTAGTTGCATACATGCAATGCATTATTAGTGTTATGTTGCTTTATGCTTGAGGAAAAGCATCGGTTTAAGTTTGGGGGTGTGGTAAGTGGATTTCATATCCACTTGGACGCCTCCGTTTCGACTTAAATTGATGATTTGGCCTCAAGTTTGTGGTAGTTTTGATGTGTTTTTGTGTTGATCTGTGTAGAGCACCTAGATGGAGGAAGGATGAAAGTTTCAAGGCATACACAGTGGTTGGAAGGGGAGAGAACAAGCAAGAAGCGAAGAAAAACCCTGGGGGGCAGCGCGCCTGCGCCCTGGAGGCAGCCTTGGAGCGCGCCTGCGCCCTGGGGGCAGCCTTGGAGCGCGCCCGCACCCTGGGGGCAGCCTTGGAGCGCGCCGGCGCCCAGGGGGCAGCCTTGGAGCGCGCCCGCGCGACCCTGCTGGTGGAAAAGTTTGTTTTTGAGGCCCTTTTGGATTAGCTGCTAACCCGGTCAACTTAGGGCACTTAAATATAAAATATTCGAGGAGAAAAAAGCCCTAATCAGTTTAGAGAGCATGTGACGGCTATGAGCAGAAGATTTAGTTTATAGGTTTCTTTTGTAATTCTTCGAAGTAGGCGTAACTTTCGGATGCTCCTTTTCGGATTTGTTTCTAAACTTTGATTCTCATACTTTAGTATTGTTTTAGACATATTGATATCATGTTTACATTCGAATCCATGATGACGAGACGTTCGATTATGAACTAATCGTTGTCATCAGATTCTAACGGATTTATCTATGGACTTTAGTAGTTTATTTGCCTTAAACTATTTACGTGATGATTAATTTATTTACTCATATGGTTGTGCTTATTCTTCTTGGATGCGTAGCTAACATCTAAGTTGTGTGTTAATCTCTTTTGAAGCGAAAATGGA
The DNA here is from genome assembly GCF_001625215.2 of Daucus carota subsp. sativus. Classification (NCBI taxonomy): domain Eukaryota; kingdom Viridiplantae; phylum Streptophyta; class Magnoliopsida; order Apiales; family Apiaceae; genus Daucus; species Daucus carota. The sequence continues at coordinate 12,876,751 of NC_030389.2, forward strand.
TATATGGATTCAGAACTTGTCATGCGAGCATAGGTTTATGTATTCAACATACATCATTCGTGGTGTAATTTCTACTATCTTGCATCGCCCTATGTAATTTTTATAGATAACTTGTTCGTAAACTGTTATGTTTTCAAATCTTATAGACATATAGGGTCTAAGCATAATTGGTGTCTGTTCGAATTCTATTTGAATTGTGGATGTGGAATAGTAGGGTATACGTTTATCGAAAGATAACATGTTTCAGTTCGTGTTATCTGATTAGTTATCAACCATCGCATATAATGAATAAAGGCATAACTCTGAATGAAGTAGTTAATGAAGTTAGAATATCATGTTTTAATTCTAATAAGTAATTCGAGTTTAATCACTTAGTTAGTAATTCTTAGTTTCAGTAATTCGATTTAAATTAGTTAAGTTAGATAAACAACCATCAATTTGATACTTGTCTTAGCAGTGAATAATAATCATACATTGTTGCATAAGTGCATTTACTGAACTACACTAGTCTCTGTGGGAACGAACTTAATTTTATTCTATATATTACTTGTGACCACGTACGCTTGCGTGCTTTTGTGCGAACAGTCGTATGCTTGGCCTCTAGTGATCCACCTTCATATAGAATCTTTCTATGTTCAAGTTCCATCTCGAACGTCTTCAACTTTCCAAATAGTCTTTCTAGAGTCATAGTTCTCAAGTCGCTTCTTTCGAGAATGGTCTCAATCTTTTTTACTAGATGTAGTGGCATCACAAACGAGAACTTTCTATTTATCTCCTTCTGAGGATATGTTTTACCATGGAGAGTCCTTTCAAATAACAGCAACATGAAACTGTCACATAGATTTGGGAAATGGTCTCACCATGTATAGCTTTGAATTCGTATTTGTTCTCCTTCACTTTCTCAGATCCCTCCATCAATGCTTCAACAACATCCCATATTTGTGTGGCAGATTTTAAACTCAGTATCATGTGAGACATTATTTTGTTCATTGATTTAACAATGATGAGTTGCAGATTATGATCCATTCTTTAGAATCCCAACATATATGGGATTAGGAGCTCTAATATAAAACAACTTAATCTTCCAATTTCTATAATCATCCTTGTCGAATAGAGGTACCTTGATTACTAATTTGTGGGTTGACATCTTATCAGATAAAATTACGATTGAATGTTTAGCTAGATTCTTGGTTTGGTAACGGATCTTAGATCTATATATCAATCATCGTAGCTCTGATACAATTGTTAGTCCCAATTAGACATAGAAGGGGGGCTTGAATACGTCTTATACCAAATATTCGATTTCAGTTTGATTGCGAAATAGTGCAATTAAGTTCGTTTTTTATCATAATCAAATAAACACGGCATGTTTGGGGAATATAATTTATTAGAAAATAATCCTTAAGGGTGCTACAAATCCAACATTAAGTCGGTTACAAGACAACAAAACATAATTCACAAATACGCTAGTCCTAACAGATTTTCTATCTTCGCACTTTAAGAGTATATGTGGAGAGTGTGTTCACTTTACAAGTGCTGTAGTTGTTTTTAACTGAAAACACAAAGCTCTATATATAGACAACATTAATCGTTAGCTGAGTGATCCCGGTTCTGTGAGAGTAATCCGGGTTCTACGAGAGTTATCCCGGTTCTACGAGAGTGATCTCGGTTCCCTCTAAGTGATCCAGGTTATGTTGATTTTAATCAGAATGAATAAACCATGTATAGTTAACTTTTAGTGGCATCAAGTAACTCCAAAAAATCAAGTGGCGCCTCACACTGAATTAGTATGCATCATTGCCTTGGTGAATGTCTCGAACAGATTGAATGGTGCTTGAGAATAATGGAATGTCGCCCATTAACTAAGTTTGAACTGAAGTGGCACCTCATGAGTGAGTGGCGCCACTTAGGTTAGTACTTAACCAAGATTAACTTCTCTTGGAGTGGTGCATGAGGATGCTCAATGTAGTTGCGCCAGTTGACTATGTGTGAACTGGAATGGCACCATATACAAGAGATTTGTATGGCGCTACTTGGGTCCAACACTTAACCAATTTTCATACTAGATATCAAGTGGATCCAGGATATATCATATTTACCTATAGATTAACTATTTAACAAACACTTGAATCATTTTGATTTAGATTCAAATAGCACGCCAAAAAATTAATAGATATATATAATAGCAATTGAGTTTAAACCTTTGGCGTTGCCTTCGGATTTGACTTTGTTTAAAAGCAGTTGACTACACTTTATTCGGGAACATCTCGTGATTGACTTGATCAATTCTCCGTTGATTAAACAAATTGAACAACTTCGTACGTACTTACGCTCAGTGTACAGTTCACGAATGATACTGAAGCTGATCTTTATACTTTTTGCTTGATGAATGAAATGAATATTAGTCAATCCTGGTTGTTGTTGCTTCGAATAACTGATTGCAAATAATCAGTATAGGTATACTAGAATTTTCTAGTTCTTGAATCTGAATTGACAGGCAACCTTAGATAATAGAAACTTCTTGAACTTTATTCTTCACTGAGACTTGAAAATGTAAATGAACTTCTTTCAATGGACGGACGTTCATCTGATCAGTTATCTAAATTGTCTGTGTCTGCTCTTACCTGATCTCCAATTTATTGATTCGTGTATTATACTTACGCATTTTTTCATGTTCTTTTGTTGTGTTGAGTTATCTCTATTACATTACGAGTTACATTATGCTTTACAGAGTCAAGTTATGAATATTTCCTTAATGAGAAGTTGCACTATAGATGGAATCTTGTCAGAAGCTGATACTAAAGGAAGGATTGTGTAGTATATAATAGGATTATAAGTCCGAGATAGGATTCACAGATAAGGCAAGTATTTATATCCTTCTTTGATATTAAAGATCCCGTCCCTTTATATTTTGATTAGTAGTCTTTGTTATTTCCTTGACAACTTAGAGAAATTACCCATATGATAATGATCTCAAATTGATTTTACAATATAAGCCTGATCTTTTATCCTTTTGTGTAGGATACCGACGCATGAAATTTAAGATATCATGTTGCTAGTCAACTTTATATAATCCCCTCTGATCCATACCTCGAAGTTTCGAATTTCTATTGAAAAAGCTCATTTTGAAATGTTTTAAGTAATGAAAAGAAAATGCTTTTCAAAATAGAAAAGATTTGTTTGAATTGAAAAATAAATGGTTTTGGAACATAAAACGAATTTCATTTTTAAAGGAAAAATTTTGATTTATAAAGTTTTCTAGTATATGATTGGATGGGTAAGAGGCCGATTAACACATGTAGAATATAAAGATAAGGTGGCCTAAGAGTCTAGTATTAATAGTCCAGTGTAATGACAAAAAAGTTGCCTAATTGGGTGAGGGGAACTTTACGTGGTTGATTATCCGTATTGTCCAAAAACGTTGAGTAGAGGTCCAACCTACCTAATATTTTCCTGAAAATGGTGTTCTAATGAAAGAATAGTTTAATGAAATGAAATACATATGAACGATTCTGTAATTAATATTTGAAAATATGAAATGAACAACTATTTATGTTCAATTAAAAGTGACTCTTTTGTTTAAACAGTTTGACTTAATTTGATTGCATGTTTGAGGTGACTTAATCATGTTGAACTGTATATTCAAGAAAACTTTGAGTTATTTTTAATCTTGATTGATTCATTGTGGATTTTATTTCAAGCACCTGATTTATTCAAATTATATACCATGTGATTCCCAAATATATACTCGTTCAGCATTGTTGCTCATTCTTGCTATTTCTTTCAACCATTTCAGATATGGTTAAAGATTTTTTACCTTTATAGCCTGAGCATAAGAGTAATGCTCAGTGAGGATTTCAAGTGGTTGAGTTTCAATAGATGGTCAGGTAGAGTATCTAGGAAGATGTCTTGAGACTAGTGGTAAATAGAGTTGTCTAAATTTGATTCAATTGTAAAACAGATTTATTGATTATCCATTATATCAAGGTTTAAATGATAATATAGTTTAAGTTGTAATAATAAAAATTGATAGTTTTGGTTTCTGATTTCCATATTGTAGCCTATATGTGATTCTGTTTTCTAGGATTAAAATTAGTTTTTTATTTAAATCATTTTAAAAATATCTATATTTTGAATTTTTTATTTTTACATTCTTATAAAAATGCAGGTTTTAATTTATTTTGTTGTTAGTGGCACAGATCTAGACTCCCGGATTTGATAAATATCATTAAATATATTGTCATATTTGTATTTGTTTAATATATATTACATAATTTTTTTATCAATTTAGGATGTAAATAGAATTATCTAATGAAATACTGAAATAATATTCTCCATTTTGCTAATGGCACTGGTAGAATATTCTGATTATCAAGTTTTGTTCAGTTTACCCTACTCTTGTACTTAGTTGGTGTTGCTAGTGTTGACTTATGTTTTCAAATTTTATTATTCTAAAATCATTAAAGTTTCTTTTACTCTTCTTCAAATTGTCCAACAATCTATTGCATGTCCTTGCATGTGACATCACAGATATAATTTGTAACGATTCAGATTTTCTACAATTATTATTATTTTGTTATTAATTTCTAAAAGAGGAGGAATAAAATTTTATATTTATTCCAATTTCTGGATTTTGAAAAACAATTTTGTGAGTTGCTATAATTATGTGATTAATTAATTTAATTGTGCTACATGTTAAATGAGCAATTTTATTTGTTTAATTTCTGTACGAGTGAGTAGTTTAGAAATGGGTTTATTAGACTTCTTATAAATCAGAGCTATTCTTTGATTTAAAAATATTATAATTCGTGTTTAATTATATTATAAAATTTGTCCAATTTAAATTACCAGAATAATTAAATATTGGTATTTTTACGTTTTAACGAATTTAAAAATATTTATAAATCTCGCAGATAACTATTTTAATTATTTGCACTCTAAAACTTTATTGGGCAAATTAATTTATATATGTAAAGGTATTTAGAAACAAAAATTTTCACGGATTTATTTTAATTCAGAAAGTTTAGAAATTTGTGGTTATCTTCATATTGATTTTCGGAAACCTTTTTAAGCCCCTAAATTTAGGGGCCTGTTTGATATAATTTATATATAAAAATTGAGGTGTAATATCAAGTTTTGTTAATGGAATGAATAAATAGCTAAGCAGGTGCGTGGGTGAACACACAGCAGGTGCATCACCTGTAACACGACTAAATAGATTGGGATAAAAACAGAACAAACAAAGTTAGAGAAAAGAGGATTTCAAATCAAGAATTCATGCTTACAGGTGACGATTAAACTTGTAGTCTGAACTGTGTATGCGTGTATATAAATGTTTATATTTGTTTTGTTGTTGACTGATTGAGATTGGAGTTTGGGGGCTCTGGGTGATGATCGGAAAATGAAGATGGGGTTGTGTGGGTTGAGAAACAGAGTGTTGTGGAGCGGCGGTGGAGTGGTTTCGTGGCTGTGAGAAACAGCCACAAGGCAGCAGTGTTGTCACAGCTCGTCGGAGATGTGGGGAGCCGCCATGGATGAATCAGAGGTGACGAAATTGAAGTCTGGCCATGTAACTGGGGAGTTGGATTACAGTAGCGTGTAGTCGGTTATAAGTATATATATGGGTATACATAGGCTTTGAGGTTTATTGATGCAGCAGGAGTGTTGGTGGTGGATTGATTGGGGGTTAATGAACGGGTATAGAAATGGAGATGGAGGTTATATGGCTGTTGTGTGCGGGTAACAACAAAATGGGGAGAAGGGAAGCCGAATTACAGGTATGGTAGTTGTAGGAAAGGTCGGGGATGGTGGTGTGAGGCTGCAACATCAAAAATGGAAGTCTATCAAGACATGTGCATCCACGACTTTCAGAAGAAAGCCAATATTGTTGCAAGTCAAGCCAAAAGAGTTTGATAACACAAGATTATGCCGTAAGATAGTCCAGTAGAAATAGTCATTGCAGAGATTAGTAGAGTTGAGACCAGTATAGGAATCTCGACTAGGTGACTGAGTTGTCACCTGTTTTTCTGTCAGAAGCAAGTATTCCTATTCTTCGGTTTTAGGTAAAGAGCAACTATTTAACCTCCATCTGTTGATAATGCAAGCTTTTTATTTATGACTTGTACTTCCTTCAAGCATGACTATTCATTTCTGATATTTAAAAGTACAAATACTTTTATCTTTATCTTGTGATTTAAAATATTGGATATCTGTAATTTGATACTTTTTACTGTTATATGAACAATGACAACGTTATTTGAAAAGCATTCTGATTATTTTAATCAGTTTTCTGGAAATTATCGTCTGAGTTCTTTTACAGTTTGAAACTGTTGTTGACATTATAGTAGTACCATTTTGATACTACAATATATGCTTGGTCTTCTGTCCCAGACTTAAATCCAAGATTTTAAATAGTGAAAATAGCTTTTTTGATTCCTTTGAGCCGTATGGCGGTGTAATCAAAACTATACCCAGACTTTGATAAAAATTATTTTGACAGTATTTTGAATTTGAAAACGAAAGAATTTTTAGAAAGGTTTTGAAAGACATGATTGTATGGCATAAGGGACTAGTTAATTGTCCTGCCAAAAAGGCCAGCAAAAATACTTTGTTTTGATTGGATCTATGCGTAAGAGGCCGGGACGGCGGTCCAGTGAAGGGCTATTGAGGTATTATTCGAAATATGATAATATCGTGCTGCCAAAGGCCAATGTGTTCCCTTATATTTGGTACCTGTGAATTAGGACATGCTTCTATGAAGTGTGATCCTGTGCTATCACACGTACTGATCAGCTGTGATAGTGCACCCGTTTGTTGAGATTCCAATCCAAAAACTGGTCGTTTACTGTTTAAGCTTTTGATAGCTTATGTTTACTGTCAAATTTATCCTGTGAATTTTGAAGCATATCTATTTATATTTCTGATAAACTTTTGAGTTACAACTGTTTAGATTTACTTCAAAAGTTTGCTTTATTTCAAATACTCTGATTTATTTCAAAAGAATTTATATTCAATGGCTCTTGCCTTTCATATTATCTTGCTGATCATTTTCGCTCACCCTTGCTATTATTTCTAATCCTTTCAGCTAGTGAGTAAGATGGTCACATGTATAAGCTACGCGTAAGATTGATGCTAGGCAAGATGGCCAGTGGTTAGGTTTCTACCTGAGAATCAGGTAGCATATTTTGGAAGATGTTTATTAGAATATTAGATTTATTTATTGGTTATCAATTATTCTTCTTATCGAAGCTTAACTGATAAATGTAGTTTAAGTTGTAATAAGATTGTAAGTTTTGGTTTCTGATTTCAGTGCTGTAACCTATTAGCGATCCTGTTTTGAGGGGGTCAAAGTGATTTTGATTTAAATCTCTTTTAAAATTTCCAAGTTTTTAAATATCTGTTTTACCTTCTTCCGCAAAATACAGGTTTTAAAATGATTTTTGTTTTAGTGTCACCAAATCCAGACCCCCCGGATTTGAGGGCTATCACATAATTGATATGGCATGAAGCTATTGATTCCACTCCGTGGTACAAGTTGATAACGCACGTCAATGGCTATCCTTTGAATACATCAACACACTCTTTTTAGCAACGAAGTGAATGTCTGACATGCATGTGTTCTATTGAGAAATTCATTCCAGAATTAAAACTAGTTAGGTAATTATGTACATATCAAATAGCTAAACTTATGCTCCTTTTAAGTACATATGTTATTCTAAAATTCATGAATGGTTAGCACTCTAACATAACATATTTTTTTATTGATGCTGCAAATTATTATGTAATATATCATTTTTTTTACTGTCATCATATAACAACAATAAAATAATGGAAAAAATAAAATGAGTTCAAAAGCCCTATAAATTTTTATTAAAAATTACACGAGAACTATTTTTTCCCTTTTTTTATTTCACATCCAAAATTACTGCAACTAGTGATCATCATGATCAACAACATCAGCATCTGATCTGATATTTTAAATGTGTTTACTAATTTTATTACTTATATGTATTTTAATAAATACGCAAAAGAGTTTAAAATTATATACAAATGACTTCATTAGTGCATCCAATACTTGTACAATTTACTGTATTTTACACATTAACAAATGTGACATGAATATGATGCCTATTTCTTTTTCTCTATAAAAAGTATCAATGACAATATACTGTATAGTTGATATAACATACAAACCATACATACCATCAATACAATAATCATGTGTTTGCCTTTTTAGGATAATATATACGCTCACTCTATGATTTTTCCAACTTGAATTGAAATGGTAGATGTTCTATGCCTCGGTAGATTCTACTTCTTTTAAGTGTCCTAGTCTAAGAGCATTTGTTCTTACATGATGACTTACTAGAGCCTCAGTTGTTTCCACCTCCTTAATGGGTAAGGAAACTTTTGGTTTGGAAGGATAACCTAGTAGAGCCTCGGTAGTTTCCACCTCTTTTAAGGTTCCTAGCCTAATGTTGTGTCTAAAAGGATTACTCAAGGCTTCATTCACTTTTACCTCGGATTCTGGTTTAATAGTATGTTTGAAAGGATTACCCAAACCCTCGGTGATTTTCACCTCCGATTCTGGCTTAATAGCATTTCTAAAAGGATTACTCAAGGCCTCAGTAGCTTTCACCACAGGTTTCGGATTAATAGCATGCTTGAAAGGATCACTCAAGATCTCTGTAGTTTTCACCACGGGTTCTGGCTTAATGGTATGTGTAAAATGATTACTCAAAGCCTCTGTGATTTTCACTTCGTGTTCTGGAAAAATAGTGTGTTTGAAAGGATTATGCAAGGTCTCAGTAGTTTTCATCTCGTGTTCTGGCTTATTAGCTTGTTTTAAAGGATTACTCAAGATTTCTGTAGTTTTTACCACGGGTTCTGGGTTGATAGCGTGTTTGAAAGGATTACTCACGGCCTCAGTAGTTTTTGCCACAGTTTCTGGTTTAATAGCATGTTTGAAAGGATTACCCAAAGCCTCCACAGTTTTAACCTCAGGTTCTAGCTTATTAGCGTGTTTGAAAGGATTACTCAAGGCCTCCGTAGTTTTCACCATGGGTTCTGGCTTAATAGCATGTTTGAAAGGATCATTTAGGGCCTCAATATTTTTCACCACAGGTTTTGGTTTCATAGCATGTTTGAAAGGATTACTTATGGCCTCGGTACTTTTCACCCCAGTTTCTGACTTAAGAGCATGTTTAAAAGGATTACTCAAAGCTTTAGTAGTTTTCACCAAGGGTTCTGGATTAATAGTATGTTTGAAAGGATTCTCCAACATATCGGTAGTTTTCACCTCGGGTGCTGGGTTAATAGTGTTTTTGAAAGGGTTACTAAAAGCCTCGGTAGTTTTCACCTCTTTAAAGGATCCTGGCCGGCTAAAAACATGTTTTAAAGGATCACCCTTTGGAACCTTTATACTTCTCACCTCCTTCAAAGATATTAACCCAGGAGAATCTTTTAAAGAATCTTTTGCTAAATTCTCTGTTGTTTCTAGCTCTGCTTTAGTGGATATGATGGCAATAAAAAACACAAGCAATTTTATCATGAATGAGGAGGCAAATTTTTGTGGAGAAGCCATTCTTCTGATTCAAGATTTAGAAAAATGTGTGTCTATTCTATTCGTATAACATGAGCTTATCGTTTATTTCAAGAAAGTTTTCTGTGTTTAATTTTGGTCTGTGTAAATGCATGTGGTGGAAAATATTACCTAGTTTCTGAACCACTCATTATTATATGTTGCATACTAAATGGTAATTTTGATTTATGGACTAACAAATGTTACCAAGTTGTAGTTATTTTCTGAATGACCAAAGTTTTTTTTATTTGTGGTATTGAGAAAAGAAAGGAAGACATAGATGCATCAAACAAAGATAATAACAGAGTCCCTTACAACTAAACGTGTTGTAATATATGTACCTATATTATTTTGTATGATGTTAATCAATTGACAGTATCAGCAAAACCTTTCTACAAAGTAAATGACAATCACATTTAACAAAAAATACACATGCTTTAAAAATAATTAAAATTGTAACACACTAAATTCTCACCAAATCCTGTTTGGTTCAACAGCTTCTTGCAGCACAAAAATTCTAAAATAATTCTTTTATCTTCGGTAAGCTTTAAGTTGACAAATTATAATTCCTTTGGAATATAGCTTGTCGATATGCCGAATATCTTGCATGTCATCTCTGTGTTTTCCTCAATGTCAGTTGTTTGCTTTTCAACTTTCTTTGATAAATATGGTGGTGTAAGTATATGCCTCTATATATTTTAAAAGTTTTCAAGTAGTTGCATAGTCTAACAAATAACTTATAATGCGGAGGAGTTTACTTAGTATTCTTATTTTTTACCATCATGATATCCTGAATATTCCCAACATTCTTAACTGTTATTAAAATGGTTTCCGAGCTTCATCAAAATTTCATGTTTGCCACTTGAAAACTGATGGTTCGATGCGATATGAACACAGAATAACCAATCTATCCAAAGATAACTTCTCCACAACATGATAACCTATTCATTACGTATATTAGTATCACCTCTAGATATTTTAATATCATGTGTTTTAAGGATAAATATTTTTATTCGGTAAATGAATACATTCTATCTTTCACTTTGAAGTTAAAGTAGACGAGGGTGGATAAAAAGTTTTGCTACTACAACTACTATATTAGGAAGCCTCGATGTTTCTACAAATGTTGTCAAATTTATTTTTTACCATCTGTGCTAATAAACGAATCGTGTTTGTGTGTGTCTAATATAATAACATATAAAAAATGAAGTAGACAGATAAGAATGAGGGATATTAATAATTTGGGTCTAGTGTAAAATTGTATATTAAAAGAATATTCACACCCTCTACATATATTTTAAACAAAAGCTTACTAGGATAAAGCAAATCATGATGCAGTAGTGCGGCGCCTTCATTCAACTAGAACAAGCTTTCACACTATCACCAACGGATATATAAAAGGGGTTTGAAAGATGGTTGTATTTTGGTGTTTGTTAACCCTGATTTATATAATGTGTGTGTGTGTGTGTGTGTGTGTGTGTGTGTGTGTGTGTGTGTGTGTGTGTGGACGGCCAACTTGTGCACTACTCTTTTCCATAATTAACTAAAATAAATTGATTAATCAAGTCAGTTATAAATTTAATCCACAATCAGATCAAATTAATTTAAATTATATCAATTAATTTGAAACAAAATTGAGTTAATTTATGTATATAATTTGAGCCAAAGCCAAGTGGCAAATAATAGTTTAGTAAAACTAGTTCGTATATATCTGGGTCAAATTTTGCTATATTAATGTTAGTCCATATTTATCCAGCCCAAATTTGTTATATTCGTGTCTGTTGGTGCAAAACAATATCAGTCTTGCAAAGCCACAAAATTCACCTAGACATCTAAACATTATAGAAGTGTTCCACTACATAAAGTCTTGAAAGCCCCTCTAGGCAATTAATGTGGGACTTATTGTTTCACTTCTAGTTTTTTCACTTCTAAGGGAACATCTTATCACATTCATCCCTTAGTCTTTTTAAGTGACTAAACATGCATTACAAAGCTCGCACAATGTAAGACTTATTCAAGTATGATTCGTTACAAATACGCAATCGAGACTCGCTCAATTTTATGCTCAAAATGACTTGACTACGTGGAACTTATACCTATATTTTCAAACAATCTCCCGCATAGGTGAGATTGATAATTATTAAAAAAAAAAAGGTGATCGATAATTATAGTAGCAAACACTAGACAAACTAAAATGAGGAAGGACTTGGTGATACTATTTATGATTAGATATAACATGCGATAGGTAGAAAATGCTCTTAGAGGCTTCATTTGATCAAGGGGTTAAATATCAAAATGGTCATGAGAGTGGAGGTCATATATCACTTTGTTCATGGATCTTAACGGGGTATCATTTGAGTCATTAAAGTCATTATAAATATCAAAAAAGTACCTCTACATATGAGTTCAAGAAGTAAAAATATTGTCTATAGATTTTTACACATTATTCTTGAATGTTACCACAACCAAGTAAAAGATTATGACTTCAAGTATTAATGATAATATATTTAGATTTTATCAAGTTTATTTACTATTTATTTTTTATTATACAGTTATTTTCTTTGTTTCAATTAAAAATAAATAGTAATAAACTTGATAAAATCTAAATATAGTAGCTCAAATACTAGAAGTCATAACAGTTTACTTGGTTGTGGTAATATTGAAGAATAATGTAAAAACTCTATAAATAATAGTTTTGCTGCTTGAACTCATATTTAGAGGTATTTGTTTGTTATTTATTTTGACTTTAATGATTCAAATGATATCCATTAAGATCAATGAATGAAGTGATATATAGCCTCTACTTCAGTGACCACTTTGATATAACCCTTTGATCAAGTATACTGACTTTATTGGTAGACAATAGACGTGATATCCTTAAAATGTAAGATCATTAATGCAAATAATGATATACCTATCACTGTATCCTCCCTGACTTATTCTGTTTTCATGAGTATGTCCATTTTGGCCATGGACATCGTCCTATTCATGCAGGAGTTTTTGTAATATATATTTCCTCTTTGCAGTTGCCCAATTTCTCTTCTACATATGTGATCTCTATCTTAAAGAGTAATCCACATTTACTCAACCAAATTTAATAGTTCATCTTGAACTTCATGTATTCATCAAAGATCATTAAAAGTGTAAGCTTATCCTCGTATAGTTATAGTTCTCACTATTTCTTGATCATAGTAATAAGCGAATGGATACCACCATAGTGATTTGGTCATCACTATTTAGTGGACCTATTTGAACCAAGATCCTGGGATTGACAGTCACCAAGGTTGAGTGTCTACCACGACACCATCATGCAATAGGCTTAAGGCCAAATCCTCCCAATGATTTATCAACCAATTCTCTTGGTAACCCTTTTGTTAGCATATACATAATATTATCATTTGAAGGTATAAAGTCAATACTGATAATTCTAGTTGATATTAATTGTCTACTAAAACTATGTCATCGCGTATGTAATGAGGCTATCACATTGTATGATTATTATAGTCACAAGCCTTGCCCATCTCGTAACATACCCTCGGAATCGGCATAAATATTCAATATTTCGTGTGTATTTGTCTAATGCTACAAATTATATTCCATCATAGAATGAGTTACCGCTAGAGGTGGTCATTCGGGCGGGCCGGGCCGGTTCGGGCCGGTTCAAGCGGTTCCGCGTTTCGCGGTTCATGTTCTGCGGTTCAGCGTGGCTCTTCAATTATTGTCTGGCTCACTTAACATGCATGTGTTACTTTTTTGTTTTTTTTTTGTTTTATAATAACATGTGTAAATTTTAATAATTCTTAAAATTTAAAATTTTGATAATAAAGTTTTATATGATATTAATTTGGGAAATTATTTTTGTTAAGTATTAATATGAAATTAATTATCAATAAACTGTAAACTAATAAATAATTACCTAAATTTAAAAACTTAACCTAAATAAAATTAACTAAATTATTTTGTTAAACGAAAATTACTTAAGTATGAAAACTTAACCGAAATAAAACTAACTAAATTATTTTTTTTAAATAAAATTACCTAAACTTAATAACTAAAACGAAATAAAATTAAGTAAACTATTTTTAAGGTTAACGAAATAAACTAAACTAACTAAACAAAAACTAAAATTAACAAAACAAACGAAATAAAACAAAGAGTAACAAATTAATACCCCTGTACAAAAATACAGAAAGCAAAAACTTGTAATTATATCACAAAATTGGTTACCAAGCACCTTTTGTACATGCACCTTACACGGTTTGAACCGCGGTTTTGCGGTTCCACGGTTCAAACCGCGGTTCCGCGGTTCCAACTGCGTCAGTTCCATGGATTCTAGCGGTTCCGGACCGGTTACGGTTCGGTCCCTTATTTGTCAACCCGTATTCGGCACGTGCTCATATCGGTTCATGACGGTTTCGAACCGGCCCGTATTTAGACGGTTTCGGACGGTTAAAAACCCGGTTCGGGGCGTGCCGGTTCAGTCGGTTTGGCCCGTTTGGCCACCTCTAGTTGCCGCAATCCTTTTTGAGAATTTTCAAAATATTGCCTCGTTGGATAGTGTAAATAAATAGCCACTAATAGACTTTAGCGCCTTCTTGCTAAATATCCAGTATACCCTACCATTACTACTGGAAATCGAGATAATGAAGCCCGTAGTCTTAAGTTCCTTTTAAGAACCTTAGTCAACAAGTATCAACGGCTAAATATCATTCTATCAATCGCTACATCAATTCCATCAATGGCTAAACCTAGAAGATTATCAATCGCTAATTCAAATAGGCCATCAATTGCTAGATGTATTAGTAGTTGAAAGCTACAAGTCAAGTAAAGGACAACAAGCAAATGGGTTGATGTGACAGATGCTGCACCAGTTTTGGAAGCTAAACCAAAAGCAGTTTATTCAAATATTGGGAACCTCGAAGCCTACCATTTCTGGCAAAGCAACAAGAATTTCAAGCTGTCAAATGTTCTATCAAGTCCAAGAAATTCTACATTTGTAATAGCTAGAAAAGGAGTAGGAAAATACTTTTGCAGACTAGTTTCATTTGTAGTAGTATATATTTTGTAATTTTCATTTCAATTTATCCAAACACTGAGAACTGAAGAGCAAAGCATTAGAGATAGCAAACAAGAAATTGTAAGCTTCTGATCTTCATTCTTTTGTAAGCAGCCAAGTAATTCTTACTTGGAAGGTTTTTAATATAAAAATCTCTCAAGTGGATGAAACAATCCACCTGAAATTTTTAAAGATCCTTGTTCTTTTAATTTCTATTGTTCTAATTTTTTTTTTCTTGTAAGCTTGGATAGAATCTGTTAAGAAAAAATTGGTTGAAATTTTGTAGATTGTATTCAACCCCCCCCCCCCTACAAACTAACCTATTGTTTGCATTGTCTGAATAACACTTCTAATATACAAGAAGTAAAGATTCCAAACAATCAATAACGGGAAGAAAGGATGAAGGAGTCAAGATTTCAATGCTTGAGAAGGAACATTATTTTCACTAGAAAGTGAAAATGAGGATGCATCTCCTGTCATTTGATGCAAGTTACGTAAATTATATTGCGAAAGGTCCACATGTTCCTGCTAAGATAAACAGTGCAATCAGACTTGTTGGTAATGAGTCGGAGGATTAAGAAGTGCCCAAGAACAAATATTAATTCACAAAAGAAGATAAAAATTAGGTGTACAAGGATAAGAAGGCCATGAACATACTGTTTAATGGCATTGATACTGATATATTGACAATGTTATCAGTTGCACCCCTACTAAAGATATGCGGGACACTATTTAAACCCTATGGGAGGGCACTGAGCAAGTAACAGAAAATAAAATTCAGTTGTTTGTACATTGTACAATAGTATAAGTATTTTCATTTAAAGATTGATGAATCCTTGAATGATAATGGCTCTAAGGCAAGCCCATAAAATTATATACCCTTCGAACTAATAGTTGATTCTTATGTAATATTTGATTAGAAAAAAAATGATCTACTCTATATATCATTTAATATAATAAGGGGACATATATAGTTGATCAAATTTACAGGATTTAAAAAATAATATTATTTTTTAGAAATTTTATAATTATAATATTGTAATGAAATTGTGTAAATGATGTCAAAATAATCTACACTTGCACTTACATATTAACAAAATTATTCAAATTTTAAGTATGTAATATAATTAATTAATTTAAAAAATTAATTATTTTACCATGCAATACTAACAATCAAGACCACCCCACCTCCCTCATTGTGCTAAACAAATCTCCAAAAAAAACTTATTAGTTCATCTTTATCTTCAAACATCACTTTTATAAGTGTAAATGTAAATATATAATTATAATGAGGTGAAATCAACAAAAATTAGTATCGAGAATGACTAATTTTTGGAAATCTCATAATGACTATTTATAATGTCATAAGACAAAAATTTTCATTATTTTATTGATTGAATGTAGATATAAAATATCAAATACATCTATCTTTTTAGCTTCATTATATTTTTATTTACATTATTATATTTTTAAATTTATACTTTTATGGTACGTTATATTAAATTTAATGATCAATATTATTTCATACAATAAGTTAAGAGCATAAAACTTTGTAAAATGTGACTACAAAGACTAATCATGTTTATGAAAATAAAATTATACCTACAAATTAATTAAATTATATAATTATAATAAAATAAATCTCTACTACTAAATTAGATTTTGCAGTTTTGAGAGTCGACTTCCATCTCTCTTTCTTTATTTGTAATACGCCAACAATATGAACTTTACTTTACTAAAAAGTAAGCAACAATAGAACCACAAAATCAACTAAAATCAACCTCCATCTCTTTCTTTATTTATAATAAGCCAACAATAGAACTTTATCGCACCCATTCATAATCACACCCATGAAGAAGAAATTCATATCTTAATTCTAGATGGATTTCTAGAGGCAGCAGAGACATAAGATTCTGAATCACAAATGCAGATTGTTTTGTTGCTCTTGCCATATTATTCGGTTGTTAATCCGTCGACAAAATGTTTGTTGAACCTTTATCAAAAGTAGATGCAAGGCTTTGTGCACATTGAGAAATAATGAAAGTATCAACAGGTTGATCAAAAACGATGTGTTCTTTAGATGGGATATTAGGAGGGGATGAAGACATTGTTCTTGTGGGGTTTGTAGGAATGAGGTGAAAAAGAGAATCGAGATGTCTGTGATGTGTGTATCGATAATTAGTTATTTATTCGTACCCATGAACACTTCTCAATTGCCTCCAAATAGACCCTTAAAATTTAATAAAAAGTTAATATTTTTTTTCAAAAAAATATAAGTTGCATTTGGTTGCATTCAGTTAATGATATACTCGCAATATTTTCAAAAAAATACTAAAATTGCAAAAAAGAAAAAAAAACTTACAAAAATTAGTATTTTTAGTAAATAGCCAAAACTTTAGTAAATGCTTGCTGGGAATTTATTTCTTATTTGAATGAGGATCGAAAACAAACTAATATTATATTAATATCGCTCTAAATTTAGAAATCATGATAAAACTAAACTCATATTGTTTTGGTTTCCGAAATTGGGAGGCAGGAACAGTGATTGCATATCCTACTTCTCGAACCTTTAGTCGATCCTCATCTAATATTTGATTAAAAAATATAAATTATATTATATTTAATTTTATATAATAAGAGTGGTATTTATAATTGATCAAATCTAGAGGATTTATGATATATTAATATTATTTTAGAAAGTTTATACCGATATTCATGTACTCCCTATGTTTTTTTTATATGTCCCTCTTGACTTGGGCACGTATCTTTAGGTGAGTTGATCGGATAGTAAAAATTATTATTTTTAATTGATTTTTTTGTGAATTAAAAATTTTGATTACATATTTTTATGCAAAAAAAGAAAATTTTAAAAATAACATTTTTAACTACCCGGTCAAAGCGCTTAAAAGTGTGTGCCAAAAAGTCAAACGTTATATATTAAAAAACAGAGGGAGTAATAAAATTCTATAAATAATGTCGAAATAATCTATACTTGAACATATATGTTAACAAAATTAATTTATTTTAAAAAAAATTTGTTCGATGTGTAGCACTAGTAAAATGCTAATTTTATAATTTATGAATTTTAATAAATTATATCTTATTTGATTTTATATGGATTCCAGATAAAATGTCTCAGAGTTGACGAGAGTGTGTAGTTAATGAGATTGCTTAGAAGTTAAGAACAATACTTCAATGTCTCATGGATTTAACTTCAAGATACGGGAACAATCCCACAAAATGTATCATTTTATGAAGTCTAAAAACATCGACCAACATTTGAATATACTCGTATTTTAATAGATTGTAAATAATTTTAGTTGAATATCATCGGATTTTAAAATATTATTTAAAATCTTGATGGAATGTCACCGGATTTTGTAGTATAATTTAAAATCTTACGGGGTGTATTTGATTGAGATTTTAATGGATTGTTTTTATTCTATGGATTTTAATGGATTGTATTTGATTTTGATTTTTTGCGGATTCTTGATAAAATGTCGTAGAGTTTATAGGATTTAAGCACAATGCTTCAAAATCCCATTGATTTTGATGGGATTTCAAAAAACTTAAAATACACTGAATAATGCCACAAAATCCATCATTTTATGAAATCCAAAAAAATCCATCAGCGTTTGAATACCATCAGATTTTAATGGATTTTAAACAATCCCAATTGAATACCATCGGATTTTAAAGCATAATTTAAAATCCCAATTGAATACCACCGAATTTTGTAGCATAATTTAAAATCTCAATTGAATATCTCAAGATTTTAATGGATTTGAAACAATCTCAATCGAATACCCTCGGATTTCATGAATGAAAGAAAATGTTTTAAAATCCTAATCCAATACACCCCTATTAATCTAATACCCTAATATTTTGATATATTTTTTAGAATTTGAATTAAATATTCTCAAATTTCATAAATGAAAAAATATCTTTTAAAATCTCAATTGAATAGCTCTTTTTGTTAAATATTTTATCGAGGAATGAATATACTTAATTAATTATTTATATATTATTATGTATTTATCACAATATTATTATTACAATCCCATGTGCTTGCACAAGGACGGTGAACATATTCTATTAAATTGTGCATATAAGAAGATTGTAGCAGTAGAAGTTGGACTAGATAGCTGGTGGACGAGTTTTAACTCCATTCTTATAAGCTTCTCTCTCTCTCTCGATATCTCTCTCGATATATATAAATATAATCTTGACCTCCTTTGTTCATCTCCCATTTACTCATGGAGGATGCTAAAGGTAACCCCTTTTCTTTCTTCATTTTCTGTGTGTGTGTTGTTTGTACATGCTCTTGAGTGCTGTTTTGTGGGTCGATGCAACTAATGTCTTGCTATAATGGGTCAATAGTGATTTGCAGTAATTTCACATGTTTGATGAATTCGTTGATTGGATGTTTTTATTGTGGTCTTGAAATTGGATGGTTTGATGTTTGATTCAACAAGTTGTGATTTTGGAATAGAATTTGGTGTTAATCTTTATTAGATTAGTATATATATTTGAGTATTCTATTGCCATTGACTTTGTAAAATCTGAATCATGTAATTGATGCATATATGTTTTTCGCAAGCTGATGTGATTAGTTTAGCTGCTGGATCTAGGTTTTGCACATTATTATGTATGAAAGATTGATGATGGCACGTGGGTTTTGTGATGGAATGGATTTAGAATGCAATGTGGATGAATATTGAGAGGTTGAATGCGAGATTTATGTACTCTTTTCATGTATTGTTGTAAGCATGGATCATTGTTCGCTGCAGCAAAAGGGTCTCTATTAATTAATAATGTAAAGCTCATTTGTTACTGTCAAAGGATTAAACCGTGAACATAACAGTGCTAGTTATCAGAATTAAGTTTTTTGTATGTTGTTGTACTTTTTATCGTAGAGTTTAGTGTCTGATATGGTTCTTCTTCTGCTAAATTTTACAGTTGTTGAAGCCAAAGACGGAGCCATTTCTGTTGCTTCTGCTTTTGCTGGTTATCAGGAAGGTAATTGTATTCAATGTTGGTTTTAAGTTACATCTGTAATGTGATGAGGGCATACAGAATTTAGTGGATTTTAAATTGTAAAGAACCACAAGCGTGATTGCGTAAAACAAGTCTATTGTTTGTATCTCAAGTATGTGCAAACTTAATGGTGTAAAGTATTACCAGACATCACCAGGTCATATACTTTTTTGGCATCCACGTGCTTTATTGTAAACCTCTGCACTTTTTAAAGTAGAAAAGTCTAATCTGAATGTTTGGATTAGGTATTGCCTTGTATTTCCGCTTCATATGTGGCCGTATATATATTTATATTACTGTGTTGTAAAGTACCCAATATATACATTTATGCATATGTGTTTGAAAATGATTTTTCTACAAAGATTTTCAGTATGTCATTTAGAGTAAAAGATTAGTTTCTCTTCTTAGCTAATATGAATAAATTTTGTACGTATCTGGATGGCCCAATAGTTCCACGAGGATTTTGTGGAAGTCAAGCATACACGAATAAAGATACACATCTTTCTTAATATTCTTCTGTTCTGTTGTTGTGAACCAGCTGTGCAGGACAGAGACCATATTTTCATAACAAAAGCTGTGGAAGAAGCATACAAGGGGGTGGAATGTGGCGATGGAGGTCCGTTTGGTGCAGTTGTTGTCTGCAAGGATGAAGTAGTTGCGAGCTGTCATAACATGGTCTTAAAACATACTGATCCAACTGCTCATGCAGAAGTGACGGCAATACGAGAGGTAAACTTACGACTGTACCTTGTTGAATTATTTGAGAAGTTTGAGCAAAGGTAGTTTTGTTGGGAATGATGTCACCTTGATTTTGTATATTTGGCCTTATAATGTGCTTTTAAGTATGTGCTGCTTGTACATAATTTACAGACTAGAAACATCTACATATCAAGAGAAACATACCATATCTACATATTAATGAATTACCTAAATAAGTGTAATTCTAATGTTTATGAAGAAATTCTATCTGTTTTTTTAAATAATCTGTGTGCATCATGTGGGATGTACACAGATCCATATGTGCTTCTTGTGCCGGTATTTACTGCTTGTACATACTTACAGACTAGAAACATTTACATATCAAGAGAAACATACCTATATCTACATGTTAAAAATTACCTAAATAAGAGTAATTCTAATATTTATGAAGAGATTCTATCCGTGTTTGTAAATAGTCAGTGTGCATCATGCAGGATGCGTAAGAATCTTATTGGATAGGCTTATTGGGACAGATGAGTCATACATCATAAATATTATGATTTAGTAGGGTACCTTAACAAGGTAATAGAGTATTTTCATTGGCACTAAACCGAGAAAATATTGTACTTTGTTGCCATATCCATATCTACATTAATCTCCTTCCTGAAAGAGCTCTGTTTGCTCATAAAATATTCCGTACAATTAATATGTGCCAATATATGTATTTACTATTAACATGTTAGGATATTTTCTATTTTATTTTGAGAGGGTTAATTAAGAATCTTATTGGATAGGCTTACTGGGACAGATGAGTCATACATCATAAAAATAATGATTTAGTAGGTACCTTAACAAGGTAATAGAGTATTTTCATTGGCACTAAACTGAGAAAATACTGTACTTTGTTCCATATCCTTATCTACATTAATTTCCTTCATGAAAGCGCTCTGTTTGCTCATAAAATATTTCGAACAATTAATATGTGCCAATATATGTATTTACTATTAACATGTTAGGATATTTTCTATCTTAGTTTGAGAGGGTTAATTAAATTCTTAAGCAAACAACAACATAAAACATCAGTTGTACTCTTGCAGTTTACTTGCAAAAAAATTACTGGAATGTTTGATTGGTGGATGGCAGTGTGATAAAGTAGCTTATTAGAGTCACCCAGGGACATCTCTATCAAGTTGTTGCCATCATCGTTTTAACTTAGTATAATTACCCAATTTACTTGCTAAAATGTATATGTATGGTTGTGGTATTTTTTTATTTAATAATGTAATCCACTGGAAGTAGAGTTATAGCTTGAAACCTAGGAAGCATGAGTAAGGGTGCGGATACATGAGCGCACAATACAGGGATACAAGAATTTGGCAAATTTAAAAAATATGAGGATTCGGGTGCGGGGGAGTCGACAAATATTAATATATTAAAAATTAAAAATATATATTATGCATGTATTTCAAGAATTACATTTATATTTAAATCAAATAATCAAATAAATAACTTCAATATCCTAACAGTTTACATTATAATTATTTGAAAACACAATTATTGCATTATAAATTAGTAAATGATAAAATATTCAACTAATTACATAAATAATTATTAACAAGAATCCCTGGAAAATCCCCAAGCATTCAAGAATCCCCGGAATCGAGTGCCGTTGCGGGGGGTGAGTGAATGATCCCTGCTTTCTAGCTTGAAACTATACATAGAAAACCAAATCATGCATTTCTAGCATGTTTCAGGCCACTAAATGTCATCATTCATGACTGCATATTTGGCACACTTCTTTTTAGTAATGGTTAGTGAAATTTGTATGTCCCAAACAAGTCAAAGTCATAAAGAGAATCAGAAGTAAATTAACCACCCACGTGAGCTTTAAAAATTGCTTTTGGGTCTGAGTAAAATCTTATTAATATTTTCTCTCACCTTTTTACAATAAAGCTCTAACCCTGCTTCATTTTAATTAACTTCAATTAAATTAGTTAGCAAGATGTTTAGTTTGATTACTAGCCCTTTAGAGGTGTTTGGTAATTTCAGAGGCCCTGAAACAATTTATATATTTTGTTAGTACATTAAAAAGAGTTTTAATATAACAATGGAGCTCTGGGGTGCTTGCTTTTGTGGCTAATGAGCTTCTGAAAGATGTGAATACACAATTTACCATGGGTACAGACTCGCCAGATCCACTACCTTCCGTGCCACGAGACTTAAGTTTGCAAAGTTTTGAATATAATAAACTGTAGTACACATCAAATAATATGGATATTTTAAAAATGTATATATGTGCGTGTAAATAAAAGATTTGATATCTGATGGAGCGCAATTGAATCAAAGAAATCATTTACACAGCTAGCAATATACTCATAAAAAGTGATATAGGGTCAGGCTTTTATTTGGCTGGAAATGAAAGGCTCCAAATCTGAAGTATTAATGTCAAAGTGGTTAGCTTTGTTCAAGTATATATGAATTTGGGTGCTCATTTGGGACCTCTATTATTAATCCTATATCATCTGTTTTTGTTTTAGTTTCTGTTTTAGTTTTAGCCTCAATTGTTTGTGTCACTGTCATATCCAAGTGTACCCCATACTACCCTAATACATGTGGGTGACAGTCCCTGATCCCAATACATGTCTTCTTTAGGTCTACATGCGACTATAACCCTTTCTTCAGCTATCAAAGAAGCTTCTAGTTGAGTGACGAGTGAAAACTTCTTGATATACTTATATGATTGAGGCATTAGTCCATTTGGATGTAGATGGTGGAAATTGATATTGGGTATTTTAATATGAGCCTGTTAAGTGGTTGATAGCATCTAGATCTCTAGGTTTCCTTCAAGACCTTGTGAATAAAGTGAAGGAGATTTGGTGGAGCGAGTATAGTGCATCCTTCAAAAGTGGTGGACCTACCCAAGGCCCATGGTGGGTCTAGGCCCTCCCAAGAAATTATTGGCCTATAATATTTTTCTTGTTGGCACTGTCGTTGTCTACCTTAGTGTGTTTTCATTAGAAACCCAAGGTTTCCTGCCTGGATGCCTTAATTTTGTTAATTAGAAGGGTAATACCTCCGAGTATCAGTTATCTTTTTCTCTTTTCATTTTTTTGGTATTACAATTATAAATTCTCTGATCTAATTTTTTTATAATTTTTGACCCCATACTTTGATAAAGTCCTAGGTCCCCCACGCTTCTCCATAAGTAGTAGTAATATGCTTATTTTGGTGGTATTTTTCTCAAATTTCCTTAGTTTATCCTTATAATAAGATTTTGAGGATAATTTCAAACAATATTAGGGGATAGGTTTCATCAGTAAGGCAGTTTAGGTCTAACATCCTGTCTCTGACAAGTGGATGAGGTTTTGGTTGGCTGACCTTGTGTCATAAATTGTACTGTTTGAATATATATGCTCTATATAATAATGTTCTTTTTTTTTTTAGCAAGAAGCAACAAGTGAGTTTTATGACTAAATCCATTTCCTTTTACATTTGTTGAACTGACATTTTATACTGTTTCAGAAAAACTCATCAGTTTTTATGTATATTTTCTCTTGCAACAAAACATTAACAAAATGCCAAAAGATAAATTTCAAGACATGACCCAGTTTCTGGTTCCGGCATCATATTGTTAATGAAGCCTAGAGTGTGTATTAAAAGAGACTTAACCTATAAGATGCATAGGATATCATATCTCAATCCAAGCTTATAATTGAGTTTCAGCTCCTCTCTTTTAAAATAAAACTTAGGAGTGGCCAGGGACTTCTGTTGATATAATGTGATTCTCTGATGCGTACATCTGCAGCTGCTAGTTCAAGATTTAGGTTTAGAATATTGTTGCAGTTGTAAAATCAAGAATTCCATCCAAACCGGAAATCATGGTAGGGAAGGTTTTTCAATTTTATCGCGGACATAATGATTCCATCACTGAAACCAAACCATTAATCCCTAAATAATTTATGTTTTCAATTTACTATTAATGTGTATTTTACAGTGGATAAAACTGTTATGCTACTATGTTCTTGTTTCTTATGAACCGATACTTTTTTCTTTTTCAGGCTTGCAAAAAGCTCAACCAGATTGAGCTTGCAGAATGCGAGATATATGCATCATGTGAGCCTTGCCCTATGTGCTTTGGTGCTATTCATCTGTCAAGAATTAAGGTCCCCAACTATTTGCATTCTACTGTCAATTGTTTTCCTAAACTTTTATAAGTTTCATCTCAAATGCACTCTTTCTGATGCAGAGGTTGGTTTATGGTGCGAAAGCTGAGGCCGCAATTGCCATTGGGTTTGATGACTTTATTGCTGATGCATTGAGGGGCACTGGGGTTTATCAGAAATCTAACTTGGAGATCAAAAAAGCTGACGGAAATGGAGCAATTATCGCTGAGCAAGTATTTGAAAAAACAAAGGAAAAGTTCACCATGTACTGATCAAAACTGGTTGGAGTGGTCATAAGGAAAGATCATCAGCTCTACTGCTTGACCATTAATTGGACCAGTTGCAGTGCCGCTCATACGTTCTTTGAATAAGTATATTTAATGTACTTCTGTTAAAAACTTTTTCGAACTCCGAAGCCTTTTATATGGCTCCATCTGAAAGTGCAATAGTGGCAAAATTGCCTTCATAGGCTGATGCTGTATTTAATTGTCAAATATTTAAATTTCAAGTACTTTGTAAATTTTTTAAAAAAGGTTCTTTTTCTTTGATATCCCATCTTTTGTTTTTGTCCTTTTTTAAACTAATCGAGGGGCTTCCCTGGTCCAACTCCTTTGTTTTCTATCAATGATTTTTATTTAGTAAAACCTAATTTTTTATTTAGTAAAACCTAATTTTTTGGGTGTTAGTGTCTCTTTTTTTAGAGTGTTTGTTTGTCTCTCCTTTTGGAGTGTTTCGCAGTGTTTTTGTATAGTTGTTTTTGGGTTTATTCAATGTTGGGTGTGATATTTTTTGGGATTTAGAAAGCCTGTGTCAAATATTAACCGGGTAATTATAGCAGGAGCATATCTTTCATCATCAAAGATTATTTATCTTTTGGGGGTTTACATTTCCGACAATGTCTATAGCTAGTATCCGACATGTAGATAGCTGGTGTGTCGTTCCTCCAATTCAATCTCAGCTTATGTGATTAGAAGGGATTCTAAACACCGGTTTAAAAACGGTTTTATATGATTTTCATGTGACAATGTCAATTGTGATATTGTCGTTTATGCGATTAGCGTTAGGAGGGTTTTTGAACACCGGCCTAACAATGATTTTATATGGTTTTAAAGTGATAAGATCAATTGTGATATTATTGCTTTCAGGGATGTTGGTGTAATTTGGATCGCTCGAGAAATCTTTGATTTCATTTTAATTTTTAAGAATTTTTGAATATTATATGTTAAACAAGGGAACAAATCAGCTAATTATTTCTAATATTCTATATATTTTCCAACCTGGTTGTAACAAAATTGAGAGTTTGTCCCGATTGGTCTATATTCTGATTAATGAAACTTCTCTTCTTTCTTTCTTTTTTTCGAAAAGACATCTGTCCAGATTAACATGCTACAGGTTCATTTTTGAATAAACTAACTCAATGTGTCTGAATTTGTATGGTCTGCTAGCACCATCAACACTCTACATAAACCTTGTATTCACCGGAGCCAGCAACTCCGCCTACATACACAAAATTTTAACGAGTTCAATTTTTAAAAAACAAACCATCAGCCAAAGCTCGACAACCAAAGTCAAGTCATGCTGTTCATCATAGGCGCTGTTTTGTAAAATAGGAGCACCTGGCCCTGCCCGTTAACAAAGACTAACTTCTCTATCCAAACATCAAATGCTACAAATCAGCATTGGGGAGAGGTACTAACATAATCATTGGAGAGCTAGATGAATTTTGGCTGGTACAATTGTATACATATACATATACAATTGTATCGTCCGCTACTAATTAACGTAATTTCCCCGAGCCTTGATCATCTTCTGGAATGGTGAAACTGTGAAAAGTGAGAGCCTGTGGTCAAACACACTGTCTAGTTCGAAACAAAGCGAGCAATGAATACAACACAGGCTTGAGAAGTGAGATCGGCCTGTGGTCAACATACTGAATGCAATAAAGCCTGTTGATGAAATAACCTAGCAGCTTGCAATACTTTGGTACTAACTACTTCATGCTGTGACACCTATTCTGAAGAATACAATCACACTCTACCACATATACTGGTATCTGACAAAACAATCGATAACAAAAGGCTTTAAAACTTATGCCCTAAATATTATATGACGACTGTCAGAAGCTCAGAAGTAATCACGACCATCTCATATTATAAGAAAACAAGTACAAACTGACAAACAATGCAAGAAGAGTACAGCTTTAGGCTTACATCAGTTAAACAAGCCAGCCCGGGTAAACAACCAATGTTATATTAAGCAATTATGTGAAAATATTAAACATCGGAATTTCAAACATCTAAATATTAACCATGAATCCCATAACCAATGATTTATGAACTAAAGAAACAAAAATCAATAGAACTGCAATAAATTAGCATCCCCTCATCAACTTCCCATTGACCTGAGTTGTGATTTGTTGTTCTTCCAATTATCATCATCTCCAACATTCATCAGCACAGCCCATATATATACCCAGTCACATTATCATAGAATTGAATATCCCGCCCTGCGTCCCTATTGCATTATTAACCAATTCCTTCAACACACAGTGACAGCCAACAACTCACTTCTCCTCGA
Organism: Daucus carota subsp. sativus; assembly: GCF_001625215.2. Classification (NCBI taxonomy): domain Eukaryota; kingdom Viridiplantae; phylum Streptophyta; class Magnoliopsida; order Apiales; family Apiaceae; genus Daucus; species Daucus carota. The sequence goes on from NC_030389.2 coordinate 12,903,863, forward strand.
TGATTAGACCCCATTATGGCATCATTAACCACATCATTTAGTCCCAATGTCAGGTATGGGACAAGTAATTGATCACTTAATATACTCCATTGCTTCCTTTCCACATCCATACTAGCCCTGACTTTTTTCTTGTCCTATAACCACTTTACCACTTACAATTATCATCATCATTCACATTATCATCCGCCAATGCAACATCCAATTGTTACTCATATTTAAATCAACAAAATAAAATTTCCTATCACCCCATCATAATTTAATTGGAGCTACACCCACTCTTGACCACCCCAACACTACCCCAAATCTTTTTAGAGATCTTAAGAGTGACTTGATAATGAGGTGTCTTGACAATGTTACCTTGTGTCTTGACAACGTTACGTACACGTCTTCAACAGAACCAAATTTGCTCAACACATTCATATACTTCTTTTCAATCTCCTAAGCTTCTCAACTAACCGACTCTTACTAATATTTACTTAAAGAAAACAAAACATTGTCATAACACTTCATTTTTCATAAAAAATGATTTGTTAAGATTATGATTACATAGTTAACACCAATTAAACTTAATATATGAAATCTAACATCCAAACTCATCCAAATTACTAATATGAAATATTATAAAATCCGGAATGGAATCTAGAACAGTTGCCAGAATAGAATCATATATATATTTTTGCATGATTAATTTTACATAAAATCTTATTATTTTTAATCCATATTTATTGTTAAACATATATGATACTATTAATATTCAAAATAAAAAGTTAATTATCATAAAATTAGAATTTAATTCAAGTTTTAGGTGAGATTCTATATTCGATTCTAAAGTATTCTTGTTGTTTTTTCAAGAGTGTAGTGGAGACTACCTTATATAGAGTCTAGTAGAGAACCCATATATACACACAAAATACATGTATCAATCTCATTATTCATCAAATATATAACTGGTAAATCAAAAACTAAAAATTCATTCATTTTTCCTCCAAAAAACTTTGAAATTGAATCATAATACCCAAAGTGGTTCTACAATGAAACCATTTCCGTCCAGTGGTTATATAGTAAAACCAAATATAAAAATCAAATTTTTTTGCTTAAATTGTATGTGTTAAATTGTTTGTACATGTTTTGTATGATTAGTATTCTACATTAGAATCAAATTTTATGCATTAGTATGATTAATTTAAAAATTATTAGTAAGATTTTAAAGTAGAACCAACTAGTTCTAGACGGGACTTTATCTAAAATGGTTCTCTATGGAACAATGACACATACATTGTTATCAAGTCGACGACTAGTCGTCGACTAGTCGACGACTAGTCGACAAGTCATTTTCTGGAAAAAGTCAAGCAACGACTTATTTAGTCTGGCGACTTATTTTCAACATATTAGTGTCTCCCTAATCTTTGTATCATTTCAACTTCACATTATTATTTCCTTCCTGTCACTACTTTTTGGCTTCAGGCTATGTAATATTTGTATCATTTTCAACATATAAGTATATCCCTAATCTTTGTATCATTTCAACTTCACATTATTATTTCTTTCCTATCGTTACTTTCTGGCTTCAATTTATATGTGAACTAACAATAAATTATCTCACTGTTGCTTATTATCTTTTTACTTTTGATTCAAACTATAAACTGATGTGTGTTCAACTATATTTTACATATTAAATCTAGTAAAAATATTTATAAGAATGACTTGTCGACTTTTTACGACTAGTCGTGCGACTTGTCGACTAGTCGATTCCAAGGTATCCGGGCGCCGAGGCTCGACTTGGCGCCGTAATAAGCTTGGACACATATATATACCGAATGAAGTTACGAACTTCCAAATTTTTTTTATGTGTTAGATCATTAATTATATAAAGTATCCATGTTGAAAATAATTGAAAAAATATCACCATATTATTAAAAAGTACATAAATAAATGTTTCAAAACAACAAACTTGTAACCGGATTTCAACATCATACTTTAAACAATAGTTATCATTGTGCTGGAAAATTATATTTATGATTTAGCAAATTTTTCACCAATACCTAAATAGGGTATAGAACTATGGAAAATTAATTATATATTACATTTACCTTAGCCATATCATTGTAAACTTATTAGTCATATCATTGTAAAATTAGTTTATGTAGTTGTTAAACACAAGTTAACTGTTGTTCACAAAAGATTTTGAACTCAAGTTATATATTCATAGAAAAGGTCAAATATATGTTTTATAGTATAGTAGTAATCATTTTTCACTTATTTACAAAATAACAATTGAAATAAACCAGGTTGAAAAAGTTTGTAAATTTGAAACTTCTAAAGTTTGTACCAGAAGAACCATCATAGTCCTACTCCCCTTGAAACCAAATTGGCCTAGAATATAAAAATTGATTCTCAGTCACTATTATATCCTACAAGAATAAATCTTTTATATACTAGAAATCATTTTTGTTTTCTGAAGATTATGGATCTCCTTATGAAGGCTACTTGTTGTCAAGTTTCGATGGTCAATTGTGGTGGTACAAAGTTAGTGGTGGAAGAAGGTTTGTGGTAGTGATCAAGGTACTGGTGGCAGAAAACCCATCATTCATTGCAGTAAGGAAAGATGGTCGTGATAATCGAGTGTTTATATAGAGGCTAGTTCCTTAGGTCATCCACAGGTAGCTCTTTAGAAATAAACTGGTTTTCAGTACAAATTGGAATATCACCACCCCCACCCTTCATTTACATAAATACCTTTTATATTTTATGGCGTCCAAGAGTAACTCCCTGGCAATTAAACCCATATATACTTTGCGATTATACTTGTGTTTATAAAATCTGGAGCAGTTGAGGCCTACATTTGAGCTTTGAGGTTAATTAAAAGCCAACTGAGTGATCTTTTGTTCTAGACAAAATACTGATCGGTGGCAACAAGTGAATTCTGTAGTTATAAATAATAATTGCAGTGATCTCTAGTTCCTACACTAATTTGGTTTCTATTCAATCATTTCCATAGATATATAACTTGTTTTAAAATGGAAGTCTTCTACATATTTTCATCAGAAGATGCAATACTGGCACATTTGCCTTGATACTTGTAGATTAAAATCGAAAGATGTACAAAGATCAGCAAAATTCCATTATGTTGCATCAATTTTGCTGAGATCTAAAAACTACCTTTTTGTATTTTCTTTAGGGGAAACCTAAAAATTCGGTATTGTTGTAGGTTCAATATTAGTCATGCATACATTTTTGAATTAAACAATTCTTTGGTTCTGTATATTCAAGTATAATACCATTATAAGGATCTGAATAGATTTCTTATATTGCTAAAACGAACCTCCTGTCACACTATCAAGTATCAACTAATCAAAAACCACCCTAGCCCAGCATCCAAATATTTGACTAGAAACATGTAGTACCCTAATGCTGTGATAACTATCTTACATGATACTATAAAACTAACAGAAGTTTATATACTGGTACATGACAGAGCAGATGATAATACAGGCTTCAATATAACTTCAGGACAACACAATATAACGAGACTGATTTCAAGTTCGGAACAAACAACAATATCTGTACCATAAACACATGTGCAAACAACTAGAATGAAGCAAGAAGAGATAGAGCTCTCACAAGTTTCTTCTTCAGCGATTAATTCCATCAGCAATATTCACATCAGTTACGAAGTTTAAACAAGCCATCCCAGGCAAACAACCCATTATTGAACAAACAATGTTAAATTTAGCAAGTATTAAAACTAAGAACTCCAAATTACCCACATCTAATGTATTAACCATTAATCAAGGACCACTAAATTAAGGAAAAAAACAAGAAAAAAGAAACAGAAACATACTACAAATTAGTAGTCCCTCAGTTACCCATCGACTTTAGTTCCTCCAACTGTGATTTGATCTGATCCTGTATCAGTTCCAACCTTTTTGAGTAAACCTCTAGTTCCAAAATCTGTTGCTTCCTCCACTTGTCATCCATATCTCCACCTGCGAAATTCATTGGTGCACCACCAATACCCAATGGCGCTATCATAGAATTCGTCATGGTGGAATTGATCATCCCACCAGCTCGCGGCCCTGACATTGCATTACTAAGAAGTTCCTTAAATAACGGGGACAGACAACTCCTCACCGTCTCCTCAATCAAATTGGGAATAGACCCCATCAGAGAGTTAGTGACCACAGCCTGTGGAGGCACCACCACGCTCTGCGGCTGCGGCTGCGGCTGTGGCTGTGGCTGTGCCAATACTGGTGTATGATCAATCTGCTTCTCCTCAATTTTGACATTGGCCCTCGACCTTTTCCTCGACTTGACAGCCTTACTGCCGCTACAATCACCATTCCCATCCACATTCATATTATTATCATCATTCATCAACGGCAGATTCAGATTATGCAAATTCCCATTCCCCTCATCCTCATCCAATTCACGATGAACGGTGCCAACATTCCCCCAAATCTTCTTAGATATGTCGAAAGTAACCTGATCATGACTAGTCTTAAAAACATACTCCTTTCCGGAATTAATCTTACTCAAAACATTACGGTACTTCTTCTTCAAGCGCCTCAACTTCTCAACCAACTGATTCTTATTAAAATCGAGCTGTAACTTGCACTTAATCAAATCATAAAACGCAGTCGTATCGTGATGAGAATTGTGACTATGACCACCTCTCTGAAGCGTGTAATCAAGAAAGCCCTGTAACAACTCTATCTCATCTTCATCGGTCCATAGTCTCTGAAACAGCTTTCTCGACTCTTCTAACGGTAAAGGCAACGGCTTTCTCTCTGCGTTGACCGTCAACGCCAACGAATCGGCCGTCTGTTTGGGTTCCGGTGTTGTTAGCACTCCGGCGACGGCGATCGTCACGGCGGAAGGCGGGGGAGGATCGGCGGAGGAGATGGAATCGTCGTCCACGTCCACATCCTCGTCGTCGACGGCGTCGTTTTGATCGTCCACGTCGTCGTATTCTTCGTCGGGTTCCTCTTCGTCGGCGCCGTAAATTAGCATCGGCGGTGGCGGAGATGACATCGGGTGGGGGTTAGGGTTAGATCGAGTTTGTTAAGACTTTCGGTTTGCTTTGGTTTGCGTGCTATATGGAAAGTGTATATATGTTTTCTGTACCCGTGTGTATTGGATTAAAAAGTTGAGCTTAAAATTATAGTTATAGAATACGTTTTGTACTAGAGCAAGTCCAATGCTAGATGCTATATATTTATTGATATTGCTATAATATAGCATCAAAAAGTGTTTTTTGATACTAAAATAAAACTTGCACTCCAATGCTAAGTTCTATAACTAGTTTCAAACTTGCTCCAAAAAGTGTTTTTTTGTGCTAAAATAAAACTTGCACTCCAATTTCTAGTTATTGATGATGTGGCAACATGGATGGATCCATCCTTGGTTTCAAATATAGAACCAAGGATGCATCTATGCATGGATGCATCCAAATATAGCACCTCTTTGGAGTTGAGTTTTTTTACTTTTGATGCTATAATATAGCAATAGAACTAAGTATAGCATTGCATTGGAGTTGCTCTTATCTTGAAAAAGGTGTCAAATAACACAAAAAATAACACAAAAAATAACCCAAAAATGATTATATAAAATCAAATTGAGTGAGATGGAGATACAATATTTTATCTTAAAATTATTCCCGAAGTTAAGCATATCTAAAGGCATCTCCAACTATAACTCTAAACTTCATATTTCTTCGCTTTTAACTTTACTAGCAATCTTGCTCATGCCTCACACGAGTAACGCTTGATATTTAAAATCTAAATAATGTTATAATTGATTGTCAGATGATTGCATGCATTCAAAGTTAAAATAGTAAAGCTATAGTAAGGCTATATTTAGGAGTAGAAATGTTACAATGCATTTAATGCTCTTGTGCTTTCTTTTGCTATAAATAGCTAGCATCAATGAATAAACAAACCACCTAGAGCTTCTTTTCTATGCTCAGCTTCTTACTCTCCTTCTGTTAAATTTAGTAGCTCTCTGGTTGTTCTTTTATAGCTAGTATATTACAACACGTTATCAGGCACGAGCCCTGCCGGAACTGAGAAGGTATAATTTTATTTAAATGTACATATATATATAAGTAGACGTGGTTATACCCTCTACAAATAATTTATATATATGACTGAATTAGATGTGGTTACACCCTCTACTAATATTTTAACTACATATGGCCGGAGCACCGCCTATTTATGGTACCATTTAATTTTGGGTAATGCCGAAATATAGTGGGAACCTTAATTTTTAAATTGCCTGCCTATCGGATAATAACTTTTGTGCCCTAACTAACTTATGCAGGATTTTCCACTTAAATATATTATTGTTACTGAGAAAAGAAAGATCGACAAAACATTATCTACTCTTCATCCCAATAATATCAACTTAGCCGAGATGTACAGGGAGCGCAAGTTTACCATGTTTGGGGATCTCCTTTCAACCCTCCTTGTTGCCGAGCAAAATCATGAATTGGTGATTAAGAATCATCAATCCCGTCCAACGGGATCTGCCCCTTTACCAGAAGTAAATAACATGACATTCCAGCAGAATGTACGTGGAAAAGGGCATAGAGGTGGACGTGGCCATAGTCGCTACCGTGGACGAGGCCGTGGTCGTGGGCATTTTCGTCCTTATAATAGCTCTGGTCACCAAAAGTGGCAACCTGAAACACAGAGCAAAAGAAAGACACCACAAGGAGGGAAAACTGACAATTTATGTCACAAATGTGGAGTGGAAGGGCATTGGTCACGTAATTGTTATATCCCAAAACATCTTGTTGATTTATCTCAGTCATCTAAAAGATCGAAAGGAAAAATGGTGGAAACCAATTTCGCCAATAACTTAGATGATTCCCTCATAATAGCAACCGGAGGAATAAGCGTTAATGGCCCTAATAATGAAACTCCCGTATGGGAGGCTGAGGATTAGTTTCATTAGCAACCAGAGGAATGAGCATTAATGGTCCGAATTACTATAATTACTAGTGTGTAATGTGTGCTTTATTTGAACTATGTAATGTGTTATGTTCTTATAAATTATGTTTCTTAATTATATACAGAATGGATTCTGAAGATATGCATTGCTGATTGTGGTACAACTCATACGATTCTACAGAATCGAAAATAGTTTACCCATATAACCAAAACAGAAGCTCAAGTTGGACGATTTCTAGCGAATCTAATATAATCGAAGGTTTTGGAAAAGCTAGTTTCGTCTTACCTAATGGAACATACATACATATTCTAAATACATTATTTTCTATTAAGTCCACTAGAAATCTTCTTAGTTTTAAGGATATCAAATTTAACAATTTTCACATCGAAACCAATTCTGAGGCCGGTACAGAATATCTTCTTATTACTTCTGCTAATTCTAGCAACAAGAAAATCTTAGAAAAATTTCACTCACTTTCCTCAGGATTATATATGATGAAAATCAGAACCATTGAGTCACACAATGTCATTGCTTCCAAACTCATAGATCCAAAATCACTTACCCTTTGGCATGAAAAATTAGGTCATCCTGGAGTCTTTATGATGCGTCGTATTATAGAGAATTCTACTGGACATCCTCTTAGAGATCTTAAAGTTCTTTCCAAAAATGACCTTCCATGTTCAGCATGTTCTTTAGGAAAACTGATTACTCAGCCATCTCCTACTAAAGTTAAGCTTTGAAAGTCCAAGCTTTCTAGAAAGGATCCAAGGCGACATATGTGGACCCATCCACCCATCATCTGGTTCATTTAGGTACTTCATGGTATTAATCGATGCCTCAACTAAATGGTCTCATGTTTCTCTCCTCTCAACTCGTAATGATGCTTTTGCAAAATTACTTGCCCAGATAATCAAATTACGAGCTCAATTTCCTGATCATTGTATTATGTCAATTCGTTTAGACAATGCCGGTGAATTCACATCTACAACTTTTGTCGACTATTGTATGTTTGTAGGAATTTCAGTTGAACACCCAGTTCCACATGTACATACACAAAATGGGTTAGCCGAGTCCTTTATCAAAAGACTTCAACTTATTGCAAGACCGTTGTTATTGAAAGCCAAATTACCTACATCTATTTGGGGTCATGCAATACTTCATGCTACTAATCTTATTAGGATTAGACCAACTGCCTATAACCAACATTCTCCACTACAACTGGTACTTGGTCAAATTCCTAATATTTCTCACTTCAAGATCTTCGGAAGTGCTGTATATGTACCTATTGCTCCACCACAAAAATCGAAGATGGGAGCTCAAAGAAGAATAGGTATCTACGTTGGTTTTGATTCGACATCAATAATTAGATATCTTGAACCACTAACTGGAGACTTATTTACTACACGATATGTGGATTGTCATTTTGACGAGTCTTTGTTTCCTCCCTTAGGGGGAGATAAACATGTGAATAAAGTTAATCCTGACATAACATGGAATGCATCAGGATTACAATTTCTAGATCCACGTACCGGTCAATGCGAGCTTGGAGTTAAAAGAATTATCCATAAGCAAAATATCACAAACCAAATGCCTGATGCATTTAGCGATTCTAGAAATGTAATAAAATCTCATATACCTGCGGTAAACACTCCAGCTAGAATAGATATACCAATTCAAAAATTAAATACAAATGAATTGGTTATAGAATCAAAGCCACGCCTGAAGCGTGGTAGACCGGTCGGTGCAAAGGATGTCGCACCAAGAAAAAGAAAAAAGAAAATTGCCCCTGAAGTGGCACATGCTCCAGAAGAAGCAAATACCCCTGAAGTGGTATTGTCTCCTGAAGAGATTCCCGTCCCTGAAGATTCGGGATTAAACAATCATGAAATTTCAATAAATTATGTGCATGATATGAAATTATGGGAGCGAAGTAAAGCCATAATCGATAATGTATTTGTGTATTCTGCGGCGTTGGATGTCGACATAAATTCTGATCCTGAACCACAAAGTGTGGATGAATGTCATCGAAGAAAAGACTGGCTAAAATAGAAAGACGCAATTCAAACAAAATTAAATTCATTGCGTAAAAGAGAAGTATTTGGACCTGTTGTCCAAACACCAATCGGTGTGAACCTTGTTGGGAATAAATAGGTATTCATAAGAAAACGAAATGAAAAGAATGAAATTATGAGATATAAAGTCCGACTTATAGCACAAGGGTTTTCTCAAAGGCCTGGCATTGATTATCACGAGACATACTCGCCAGTAGTGGATGGAATTACTTTTTGTTTTATATTAGGTATGGCATCTAAAGAAAATTTGGAAACACGTCTTATGGACTTTGTTACTGCATACCTATATAGATCACTTGATAGTGAGATTTTTTATGAAAATCCCAGAAGGATTAAAAATGGATGATTTCAAGAAATCTCGTCATATATACTCCATTAAACTTCAACGATCATTGTATGGATTGAAACAATCTGGTCGTATGTGGTATAACAGACTTAGTCGTTATTTACAAAAGAATGAATATATTAGTAATCAAATTTGTCCATGTGTTTTTATTAAAAAATCACAATCTGGCTTTGTGATTATTGCTGTATATGTGGATGATTTAAATCTTGCAGGACCAGCTACAGAGGTTGATGAAGCTGTCATATATTTAAAGAAAGAGTTTGAAATGAAAGATCTTGGGAAGACAAAGTATTGTTTTGGTATATAAGTCGAGCACATGTCGTCAGGAATTTTCCTCCACCAATCTACATATACAAAAAGGTTTTGAACATATTTTACATGGATAAATCTCATCCGTTGACTACTCCAATGGTGGTTAGATCTTTAAAACTAGATAAAGATCCATTTCGACCACGAGAAGATGATGAAGAGGTTCTTGGTCCTGAAATCCCATATCTTGGAGCCATTGATGCACTTATGTATCTTGCAAATAATACAAGGTCGGATATTGCCTTTGCTATGAATTTATTTGCTAGATTTAGCTGTTCCGATGCCAGACATTCGAATGGGATCAAGCATATATCTCGTTATCTTCGTGGAACAATTGATTTTGGGTTATTCTTTCCGGAAAACTCGACATCTCAGTTGATTAGATATGTAGACGCTGGATATCTCTCAGATCCTCATTTTGGCAAATCACAAACTGGATATGTATTCACATATTGCGGTACAGTCCTGGAAATCCACAAAGTAAACTACAGTGGCGACTTCAACAAATCACTCAGAACTAATTGCAATTCATGAAGCCAGTAGAGAATGTGTTTTGTTGCGATCTATTATCAAGAATATTCAAGAATTGTGTGGATTAGAGGACATCACGAGAAATCCTACTATAATGTTTGAGGATAACACTGCATGCATTGATCAACTCAAAGAGGGATATATCAAAGGAGACAGGACAAAGCACATTTAACCAAAATTTTTCTATACTCACGAGCTTAAAAAGAATGGTGAAATTGATGTACAACAAATTCAATCATGTGACAACCTTGCAGACTTATTCACAAAATCATTACCGAATTCAACATTTGCAAAGCTGCGACATAACATTGGAATGCGTCGACTCAAGGATATGCTACAGCAAAATTTCAGTGATTGATGTTTTCTTTCAAGGGGAGATTGTACTCTTTTTCCTTTGTCAAAGTTTTTAACCCACTGGGTTTTTCTTTGACAAGGTTTTAACGAGGCAATCTATGATCCGCACTATCATGACAATCAAAGGGTAGTGTTATAATTGACTGTCAGATGAGTGCATGCATTCAAAGTTAAAATAGTAAAGCTATAGTAATGCTATATTTAGGAGTAGAAATGTTACAATGCATTTAATGCTCTTATGCTTTCTTTTGCTATAAATAGCTAGCATCAGTGAATGAACAAACCACCCCGAGCTTCCATTCTATGCTCAACTTCTTACTCTCCTTCTGTTAAATTTAGTAGCTCTCTGGTTGTTCTTTTATAGCAAGTATGTTACAACAAATAATTGATTGTAATGTTCTTAATTGTGACAAACACGGATTAAATTACGGAAGAATGTTCATTGTGCTACAAATCACATTCTTTGAGCCACAACCTACTATTAATCTTTGAGTGATATTTAATTCATTTAATGTCCAATTTTCACATCAATGCTGCAACTCTACAATATATAAAATCCAAGTGAAGCACTAATTTTGATAAATCCATTTTGTTGAGGACAACAATAAATATTAGACAAAGATGGTTACATTGTTCTACAATTAGGTGTTTTATTAGCTCTTTGGCTAATGCTTATAGAGATAATTTTCATACATGTTCTCTTTGCTTGCATAATTTGTAACGAAATGTAGATGCTGTTATGAAAATAGAAGATTTTTTCCTATACCTGCATAGAGGTAAACTAATTGATCTTGCCGTCATGAAGTTGTCACAGTTTCTGTTTGTTTCTCCCAATCATGAATCATGGTAAATCACAGAGACACCACTTTAACTATTTTTTGGTTGCATCTCTAATACAAATATAGTACAGGTTCCACCAGTCATGGCATGCAATCTCTTTAGTACGAAGCTTTTTAGAGTGATTACTGTCTTTTGTGGAAAGAGAGAATTTAAATTTTCATACTACAAAAACTGCAAGAAAGTATTTGGTTTGTCCGAGCTTTTCAACACATTTGCTGTCAGTGAAGGAGATGTTGTCTTGGTTAATCTTTCGAAAGAGCAGACGGTCTACATGAGAATCTTTCGAAAGATGGGTGAAGTGGATGACTATGAAAGTAACAATGCCACTCTCTTGCGGGACTCAGATTATAGGTTTTTTTTGATGAAGTTTTGTAACGCCTGTAATATTTGACTTATATATATTACAATATTCCGTTTTGGTGATATATGAATTTTCGTGTCTTAATTGCCAAATTATGTGGAATCAATTTATTTTTCGTTATGTGACTTCCGATTATAGTTAGAATGTACTTGTATGATTTTTGGCGAATAAATTTCGCTACGCGATTTGATAATATTACTAGTTGCGACGCTTTTGACTTAATAATAATAAATGTGATCGTTGTTGCTACCCGATTTAATAATAATAGAGATTTAAATGATTTCGTGATATTTGATATATTGCGAGTATCCGATAGATTTTAACTTATAAAAAGCGATTGGATATATATTTCTCTCGTGATTTTACGTGTAATTATATTCGTGCTATTATATTTTTGCGTGATCTGAATATTAGAGCTCTACTTGTACATATTCTTTTTAAATCCATTCCTTGTCCAAAATTTTTGAAAACTATTTTATTAAACTTCTAAAATTCCATATTATTTGTGATATTAATTTCATGATTTATGGATTAGTACTTTATTTATTAAAACTTTTTCTTTTTAATCAAAATTTTAATATTTACCAAATTACTAGAGTGTCCTCACATGCATTTTTGGCTAGTACTATGACCAAGGGTAAGATCGTATAATCACTATACTTGACCACCAAATTACCCATAAGCCCTTGCATGCATTTCCACCAATACTTGCCAAAAGGTTAGTTTTGTAATCTCTCAAATCCACTCACACCTTTTGGTCAAGTCAAGCTACTAAAAAATAAACTATTCCTCTCATTTCCCACACCCACACTCACCGAAACCCTCTCCACTCTCCTCTCTTCTCTCCCTCATCTCTCTCGGTTGAATCTCTCACTTCCTCTCCCCACCATTTTCTTTCATTTCTTCATCTTTTCAAGCTTGGTCAAGTCAAGTCTTTCAAATTCAAGCTTGTATCTTCCATAACTAAGGTTAGTTGTTGCTTGCATGTTGCTATGGAGCCGAAATGGGGCCTTAGTTCTTGTGAGCTTAGGGTCTCCATTTTGGGAATTCCTAAAGATGAGCTTGAGATGTTCTTGGTGAGGTTTATGCCTCTAATTGACCAAGACATACTCTTGTTTCATCACATTCGGCCATGACCTTTAAGGGAGCCGAATGGAATGGATTTTTGGTGATTGATTTTTGAGATGAAATGATGTTATGCTTATGGTTTCAAGAGGTTTTGATCCCTTACAATGTGTTTTATAAAGTTTTAGAACTTTCATGTTATGATTCGTATAATAAGTATGTGAAACTAGTGACCATATGCCATGAATTTCAAATGGATGCTATATGTGATGATTTGGAATTTTTAACTTGGTTTGTGATCAATGCATGCCATGATTCTTGTGAAAAATTGCTAGTTTATAACATGCGTGATAGTATATAATGATAATCAGTAGCTATTGTGTATATACCATGATGTTATATTCGAAAATTTGCTCAAGATTGCTATATAAAAATCTGCTCTGTTTTTGCTCCATATTTGCCTCGGTTTTATGCTTATAAGTGGCCAAATTTTGTGGTATCTTGCTTTGTGAAGATAGTCAGTAGGTATATGTATATTGTAGATTAGGATTTGTGGCTTGGTTGATTGGTTTATGGTGTTTTGGAGGGAGTTAAGGTGGAAGGAGACACACACTATGACAGATTTTTTGCACTATAGAAAACTAGGGAATTGGATGTGTCATGCTTAGGCCCTCATAGGTCTGAGTCTCCTGGAGTTGGGACATAGTATGTACAAGTCTCCAGTAGCCTTAGAAGTCATAAAAACATTGATCTAGATAGATGCACACACACATTTCAGGGTACACCCCAGAACAGGGCACCTTGTAGTCATTTGCATTTTTGAATGGTTAAAGCCATGTCATTGGTGATGCCTTCATGGGGCCTTGCTTTATATAAGTTTAATGAAGTCTTAGGAAGCATAACAAGTCAGTAAAATGGTTAATTGAGTTATTTAAGTAGGTTGCAAGTTAGTTAAAATAGGGCAGTGCACTTTGCTAGATTGGCTATTCTGTGCCAACTTGGCATGGAGGCCTAGAGAGGCCTGAGCAAGGCCTTAGTGTCAAACCAATTGCACAACTTAGATTTAGGTCTTAGGTATCCAGAGGAGTCAAAATTTCACCAAGGCACAAGGTGAAAACATCTGTTTTTGCCAAGGACCTCCATGAGGTGCCAAACTGCCTAAGCAGAATAACAACTAGAATGCATTAGTTTTTAAAGGTCCTTACAAGTAAGGCCTTTGAGTCACACCACCTCAAAATGTTATTTTAGGATCATATCAACCTGTAGAATTAATTTAGAGTGAATGCCTTAGGTGGGGATGCCTTATTTCCACTAAAATACACAAGTGTTACCTGGAGAGTCACATTTTAGAACCAACTTAGAATGCATTGCATTTGAGTGTGTCATATGTGAGGTCTTGACCTCATATTGAGTCCATGAGTTATTTTTAAGTCATATAAGATAGTGCAAGTCAGTTTAGGTCAATGCACTTAGTATAGATGCATCATTTTTACCAAGGCACACAAGTGTTGCCAAGGTGAACATACTATTAAGCCAATTAGGATGCACTTCATTTGTGAGACATGTGAGGTGGGGCACAAGCGTGCCTTACTCTTATTTAGTTAAGTTGAGGTCAGTAGAGTGTAATTAGGAAGTGTTGGTCTTAGACCTTATGTGTTACTTGATTAATTGCTTAAGTGACTTAGGGGATAACTAGAGATTTATTAGGTGATATTAACTAAGTAATAAAATGCCATGCTTTACTTGTTATGTGCATTACTTGACAAATATGTGACTTTTTGTTTAAGCCTAAGTGTATATATTTATATATGTATATGTATATATATATATATATATTTATTTATTTATACACGAAAGGGTAGTTAGCATTGTGATGACGATGATACTATTAATTATAGGTGCAAGTAGGAGGCCAGGCAAGGAACCCCTAGAAGCATCAGTACAAGTGTTCAGTAAGCTTAGTCCAGGCAAGTGAAACTCTCCTTTATACTTGCTTGATAATTGTATACCCTGTGAATGTATGATTATTGCTTATTTAGAACTGAATCACCTTATCATCACCCTATGATCAAACTTTGGAGTTCAATAATACCCTTAATACTTGAATTGACCTTTTCATATGATATCACCTTACACCCACATGAATATACTCCAATAGTCCCTTAATTCATATTGAGAACTTGATACCCCACATTAAATTGAATTATCTCTTTTGGAACCCAGATCTTAATAACATTTCCTATTTTAGAAAGATCACTTATATTTTGAAAACACCCTTGCTTAATGACTTGTCTTTGATCAAGACCCCTTTTGAAATTGAATTGAATTGAAAAGACCTTAAAAGGAATTGGATAATATTTTTATTTAAGACTGAGGCGCCAGTCAATTAATTGCAGCATCAGTAGCGGGGAGCCTGATGTCTGTTTATGGCCAATGTGTGCCGAGGATCCTCCCTGGTTGAATCACTTTATGTGGTTCGGAGCTTGGTGTGGGCTGATCACCCCTCAATGCTCATATAGCTGTGTGTTTCCAATTCCAATAAAATTGATACCCCACTTTGTTCCATTACTTGAGATTATACCTTGTGATATCCATTGTTGCTATTGCACTTGTTTATACTTTATATTGTGAACAGTTATAGATTGTTTTCACTTGCTGAGCTTTTTGCTCATATATTGTGTTGTTTATTATAACCCTTCAGTGAAACCCGAGAATGGCTCGTTTCAAGCAGACCGCCTGTAAGACCACCTCAGGATCGGGCATTGCCTATCGCCGTATGATGGAGCAGGTCGGGAACTCGTAGTTCCCTAATTTTTATCTTTTGAAACTTTTGGGGATTAAAACTTGTAGTAATGACTTAAAAATTATTTTGGTTTGTAATAACTTTAGATGTTGTTCATACTCATTCCTGGTGATTCCGAGATTGTGGATTTAGACTTGTAGTTTAATATTTTATAATTCTGTAGTTTAATTGTTTATCGTATTATGCATGCTTTAGTTAGTTATTTATTGTGGGTCCGTCACAAGTTTGGCCAGAGGAAATCAGTGAACTGTTATTAGTGAAAACAACTCTCATTATGTATGCATTGTACAAAAAAGCAGCTGTGGACAAAAGCTGAGGTTAATGAAGTGCACGCGAAATCACTTCCTGGACATTGGAGGATCAGCACCAAGACAAATGAAACAAATAATAATTCTCCTTCTGGCAGAAGTAGTAAAAGCGAAATAAAAGGTTATAAGAATAAATCATGTTTAAAGCTGCACATGAAAGAAATAGAAACTGGTTACACTTGATCTTATAACCCGCAGACATGCAATGAACCTGCATATCTAGTTTTGCTAATTAAAACAGCAAATCATTTTTGCAAATAGATAGTTCTTAAATATTAAATGTCATTAGAACCAAACAAACAGGATGAATGAACAAACCGCAAAGCATTGAACATGAATATTATAATTGTAATAATCTGAAACATTCAATAATTTTTGGAAAAACCAAAATAAAATACTAACATTAGAACAAACTCAGTGCCAGATGGTTCGGGCACAGTTGGAGCATTAGGCTTTTATTCTATGGCCAAGGCAGACAACAGTGTCTTTTGCAGCCACAGGTCCAGTGGGTGTATATAAATGCAAGAAGCAAATGATCCTGAACAGAGGCTTGTGACACTTAACTGTATTTTTTGAATAGGTCCACATCTGAAGATAATCACCATGACCAATTAACGCAGTAGAGACTTTCAATTATATGCACTCGAACTTGGAATGCACCTCTCAATTCTTAGAACTTTGATAATTTCTTGGAAGTTTGAAATCTAAAGCACTTGAGCAGATCATATCATACCATACAGCTGGCATATGGATCTTGGATAACTATACCATCTAAAGATTTGTTGTACACCCTGGGAGCATCTTACAACATAATTCTTGAAAGTCGTATTGTGTAAACTGATGAGCAGGTTTATTTTCACTAATACCAGGACAATAGGTGGTAGAGTTTGAGAGACTTGAGCAAGGCAGCAGTTGAGTTTAATTTTTATGCAGTCCAAGTTAGATTACCAAATAAAGTCCTGGTCTAATACTTGCTTCAACTAACTATAATTGTAATAAAAACCTAGCAAACAAGAGTAGAAAAATAACCAAACAATATGTAATTTGTAATTTAGAATCATCATCTCAAATCTCCCAACCAAATGGGGAAAGCAATATGAAATGTAAAGCACTAACACATTTTTAGTTATAATAGCCACACAATTCCAATTAACAGTCAATATATCAGAAGTTATAACAATCATGGAGTTTTGAAGAAGGTGAGTTCTATACTGAGGAAGAGAAAGTAACATTTCATAGGCATTTTTAATATCTAATACATTTTTGGATAATAGATTATTAGTGAAATCATAATAACATTATAACGCTACAATATGCTGATCATATTATCACTAAGTTAATCACAACCAAATATTTTTCTACATTCTCAGTGCATCTTTAATTAAATGAGTGACATTTTAATTTATTTTGCATGATTTATGTTTATAAGTTTTAGACCAAAAACTACTAAACAGGTCACAGTGATGCGCACTGAACTTGCAGATTGCATCACTGTTTGAACAACTATTTTGAACTCTGCTTGGCTTATTTGTTGCTACTGGTGGGATTAGTTTATTTTGTAGCAAGTACGACAGCACTGTTGATAAACTTGAAAAGTACCCAAAAGCAGACGTCATTAACCAAATGCAAAACCATCCATCATGAACATAACAATTTTCCAAATCGCTGAATAGGGTCTTGAAAAACACAAATGCCTTAACTACAGTCCACCGAAAATAGTTTGAAAATACGAATGGAAATAAAAAATAAAAAAATTAGAATCTGAGGATGACCTCCGTATCCAGTTTGACCATAGAGTGATCATCCACAGCAAACTTGGAGCTTCAACTCTGTTTAATTTATTTTTCATGTAATCAATGAGTTATACATGTCACGGCTCGAAGTTGAAACACAAACATCCATCTACACAGTCTATTATAAAGATCAGTTTTTTATAAGTAGCTTACCAATTTAATCCTCTTGGAAGAAGATTTAGCAGTTCCTGGAGTGTCGGTTTCCTCAGAAGCTTTGACACCGGAGTTTTGGAAGGAAAGTTGATTTATTATTAATTTCATATGTTCACACATTGCCTAAGCATATCTGCGATTACACACTTTCAACAATAAATGTCCCAAAACAAATTTTAAATGCATGGTTCAGATAATACAAGAAGCTTACATCTCCATTGGCTGTAGTTGTGCTAGAGGTGCCTGATGTGGAACAGATTGTTGAGGAAGAAGCTGCGCCCTCCCATGCATCAGTAGCAAAATACAATCTGCTATTTACCTTGACATTATCTTCAGTAATGATAATCTTAAGCTTCAGTTCTTTCCCTGTTATGGCTTTAATCTCCAGAGGAAAGACATCAGCCGATTGATTCTGCGATTGGTTGTTATGGGCTGAGTTAACGTAAACGCGATGGAAAAAAATAAATACCAAACTAATCGGTATTTAACAAACTTGACCTAAGCTTGTCTGAAATTATTTTTGTTGCGGTAACACCAAGCATCCTCTTCACTCCTTGGTCCATCAACACAAAGTTTTATACCTCCATGCAGTCCTCGCCAAGAATCACAACTCTGTACCTGAATTAGACAGCACAAGACAAATAAATGAAAAAGAAAAATTCAATGTAAATTCAGCGATGTAAAGTTCCAATTTTGTCATGTTCATCTACCTTTTCTTTGCCACATGAATTGAATGTTTGCAGTTGTTGCAAAAAAACTTTCCATCATGTCTCTCCACTTCGGTTCACATCCTCCACAGCTATTGCACCACCAGCCATTTTCTTCAACACCAATAACCTTGACAACACAATACACATGTTTTTGCAATTCCAAACAAAATTTTTAAATAATTACTAGTAAGTCAAACAAATGTAACGAATACTCCTTCATAACTATAGTTTATTTAATTATTAGAGATCACACTACACCATAAAACGCCTTCTACAACATATAAATTATGATGCATAAGGGGGTCCGCCATTCGACTTCGCTTTTTTTTTTTTTCTCTTTTTTTTAATCAAGTAATTCTCCAGTAATCAAGGGTTGTGAAAAGTCACCAAGAATTTACTTATTCTAATACATTTGCACTTAATACCAGCACAAGTACATGGATCATCCCTTTCACATGACATTGCATTCTACCTATTGATCTCAAAAGAGTACCTGATATTTTTTTTTATTCTCTCTTTTTTTTCTTTTTTCCTTTTTTTTAGAAAGGTATATTCATCCCTTAACTCCCCTAAACTTAAGATTTACAAACTCTAAGTTCAAAAAGGGAATAATCCAAACTCTACGCCCGACTCAACGCAAGGACTCAAGAAATAAGTTAGTCTAAGTCTTATCTCTAGAGCATAAGTGTAATTACAGTTTTCACACAAGCAGTTTCCAAGTACAAGGCATCATATATAATCAAGACTACTAGCCAGGAAATTATGCACATAAATCATCATAGGACATCAACTTGGACAACAACTTCAAGATTCATGCAATTGCAACTATATGAACTACTAACACATACTAAACACAAGCATATATATAAAAAACTAACTAATATGCACACAATATGAGATAATATGCTAACTATATGCAATATACCACCTATATGAACACACACTACTACTAGTCCTTAGATTACCACCCCCAAACTTAAAATCTTCAATGTCCCCATTGAAGGTGATAAAAAGGATCGAATGTACCTAGATGGAGTCGGAACGATCACTCTCCTCACCCTCATCGGATGAAGAGTCAGCCGGAGGATAAACCATGTCAACACCGAACACAAGCCACCAAATGTCTACGCCCGTAGCATGAAAAGCAGTCCCTAAAGCCTGTGTCAAATCTCCAGCAAAACTGCTATGCATATCATGCATAGTATCCATCCGCCTAGCGAGCCTCCTGTACTGTGACTCACTGAACCCCGAACGCTCCACTGCCCGACGAGAAGGCCCTGCTGTAGCTGGTGGTCCGCGAGGAGGTGACTGAGGACGTCCTCCCCCCGGACCCCCAAAAAAATATCCCCACCCCCTAGGATGGGGTCTGCCACTGCCCGCCTCAGGCAACCTCTCTATAAAAGTATGATCAATGGGAGCGCTCGGCAACTGTAACTGCTCATCTGCCGGCCAACGAACTCCCACCGCAGTACATAGCTTGGTCACAATAGTCGCATGAGGTATGGCCCCTCTGGTGCCAGTGGACAGAAACTTAATGATGTTCTGATGAATGACATATGCAATGTCCACATACTCACCATCCACAATCCCATATAACAATATAGCACGAGCAACAGGTACATCGTGTGGATGTCCAAAAGGCATAATATTAGCAAAGATAAACAAGTTCCAAGCTCGGGCATACCTGTTCATGGCGGAAGCGGGGAAAGATAACCTCTCATTAGTGGAAGGATTAGTCTTCAACTCAGTGCCCGGGAAACACAGCTCACGGATGATTTGATCCAAATCCATCAAACGCCTTGACTTACGCACCCAATCATCCTGTGTTGGCTCCATCTCCGTACCCCCAACAATTCGGCGGATCGCCTCCAAAGTGTAATCCACCGTCATACCCCGAACAACCGAATACCCGTTTTGATCCGCCCGAGCATTGGCATAGAATTCCCGCACAATGCTCATCGGCAGCGCCCCCGGTGCTTCACAAAACGATTCCCAACCTCTTTCTTGAATCATCGGTACCAATTCCCCATCACCCGGTGAAGGTAAGAAACCCCTCTCCTTAGCAATTGGCTTTCCCAAAAGCCGAGTAAATTCCGCTTGGGCCTCCGGAGATGTGAACTTGTTAACCCCAGAACCCATTCCCGAAGAATCCGAGGATTGGGCTTGTACACTACTATTCTCGGATCTTCTAGCTCTCTTGGGTGCCATGGAATTGAAAGTATGTGTTGTGGTAGAGAGAGTTTAGGGATTTGGTAAAAAGATATGGAATTGGGTTGAGGAGTGTATGTATAGGTGTATGTATATGTATATAATGGGTGGGTTTGAATGAGAGAGATTGTGTTTGTGTTTAGGGATTATGTGGGTGATTTAGGGCTTGACAAGGAGTAGAAGGATGATGGGAAAAAGGTTTTTAGGCTGCTGAGATATAAGAAAATGAGAGGAGAACAAGATATTTTTTTTATATAAAACGCAGCAGCATTCTGCCACTGCCACGCGGGGGCGCCGGCCACCACGCGGGCGCGCCGCTCACGCCTGGTGTGTGGCGCGGCCGCCCCATTCCACCAGTGTGGATGAACCCAAAAAAAATATTCTAAGTACTAATTTTTTATAAGTAAAAACTCGAAAAACGCGTGGGTTGCCTCCCACGAAGCGCTTGTTTAACGTCATTAGCTTGACGTGAAACTCCAAGAATCAAACAATAGCGAGCACGATGCTTACCGACTCGCGATTCACCGTTCCTCCAAAATATGGCTTCAATCTCTGACCATTCACTTTAAATGCTTTATCCGGTGTTGTCTCAAATATTTTAATTGCTCTATGTGGAAACACCGTTTTAATTGTGAAAGGACCAGACCATCTAGATTTCAACTTTCCCGGAAAGAGTCTGAGACGAGAATTATAAAGTAGAACTTGTTGGCCAATGAAGAACTCCTTTTGCACCAACTTCTTATCATGCCATCTCTTGACTTTTTCCTTGTAAAGTTTTTTGTTCTCGTACGCCTGAAGCCTGAACTCGTCGAGTTCATTTAATTGAAGCATTCGCTTCTCACCAGCAGCTGTCATATCAAAATTCAACTTCTTTAAGGCCCAATATGCTTTGTGCTCTAACTCCGCGGGCAAATGACATGCTTTTCCATAGACCAACTGAAACGGAGACATCCCTAATGGAGTCTTATAAGCCGTTCTATAGGCCCTTACGGCCTCATCAAGCTTCAACGCCCAATCTTTCCTCGAAGGACTCATAACTTTCTCTAAGATTTGCTTGATTTCACGATTAGATACCTCAGCTTGCCCATTTGTTTGAGGATGATAAGCAGTTGAAACTCTATGATTGATACCAAACCGTTCCATCAGCGCTGTGAATTTGCGATTGCAAAAGTGTGATCTCTCATCACTGATTATAACTCGAGGGGTACCAAAGCGAGTGAATATGTTCTTCTGAAGGAAATTGATGACTACTACAGCTGTGTTGGTTGGTAACGCCTTGACTTCAACCCATTTAGACACGTAATCCACAGCAAGAAGAATGTAGAGATTATTGCAAGACAAGATAAAGGGTCCCATGAAGTCTATGCCCCATACATCGAAGATTTCAACCTCAAGAAGTACATTAAGGGGCATTTCGTCTCTACGAGAGATGTTACCAACCCTTTGACAACGATCGCACTTCAACACAAACTGATGAGCATCCTTAAAGAGCGTAGGCCAAAAGAAACCCGCCTGCAGAATACGAGCAGCTGTCTTCTGTCCTCCATAAGTAGAGTCGTGGTAAGCCTGCAAAATTCCTTCAATCTCACTGTATGGAATGCACCTTCTGATAATTTGATCTGAACCTTGTCGAAACAAGAATGGCTCATCCCAACGATACCACTTCGCCTCATGAAGAAACTTTTTCTTTTGAGCATAAGATAATTCGGGAGGAATAACATTACTCACAAGATAGTTCACTATATCCGCAAATCATGGCTCTTCATCTTGAACCCCAAATAGCTGTTCATCAGGAAAAGACTCGTTGATCAAAGTGGTGTCTTTGGATGCTCGCGCTTGATCTTCCAACCGAGAGAGGTGATCAGCCACCTGATTTTCAGTGCCCTTTCTATCCTTGATCTCCAACTCGAATTCTTGAAGTAAGAGAACCCAACGAATCAAATGAGGCTTCGAGTGTTTCTTCGATACCATATACCGAATGGCAGCAAATAAGACTTGAATTTCTTGAATCCATACACAATAGCCAGCAGCTTCTTCTCCGTAGTAGTGTAATTCAGCTGAGCACCATTGAGAGTCTTACTAGCATAGTAAATCACATGAAAGATGTTATTCTTTCTCTGACCAAGCACAACTCCCACTGCATAGTCACTAGCATCACACATCATCTCGAAGGGTTCATTCCAATCAGGTGCAGTAATAACAGGTGCTGTGGTTAATTTCTTCTTGAGAGTTTTGAACGCAGCCAAGCACTCTTCATCAAATTTGAAGGGCACATCCTTCTCTAACAAGTTGCACAAGGGTTTGGTGATTTTAGAGAAATCCTTGATGAACCGTCGATAGAACCCCGCGTGACCAAGAAAACTCCAAATCCCCTTTACTGAGATTGGTGGAGAAAGATTTTCAATTGT
Organism: Daucus carota subsp. sativus; assembly: GCF_001625215.2. Taxonomy (NCBI): domain Eukaryota; kingdom Viridiplantae; phylum Streptophyta; class Magnoliopsida; order Apiales; family Apiaceae; genus Daucus; species Daucus carota. The sequence continues at coordinate 12,927,075 of NC_030389.2, forward strand.
CTCCACCTTAGCTTTATCCACCTCAAGAACCTTGTTCGAAACTTTATGCCCAAGAATGATGCCTTCTTGAACCATGAAGTGACATTTTTCCCAATTAAGAACGAGATTAGTTTCCACACATCTTTTTAGTACCATCTTCAAGTTGTTCAAGCATTCCTCATAAGAAGAACCGAATACCGAAAAGTCATCCATGAACACCTCAACATTGGTACCAATCATCTCGGAGAAAATAGCCATCATGCATCCCTGAAAAGTTGCTGGTGCACCACAAAGTCCAAAAGAAAGACGACGGAAATCAAATGTGCTAAAAGGGCACGTGAAAGTGGTCTGCTTCTGATCCTCTGGTGCGATACAAATCTAATTTTACCCTGAATACCCATCAAGAAGACAATAGTACTCATGACCGGCCAACCTATCAAGCATCTGATCAATGAAAGGCAACGAGAAGTGATCTTTTCTGGTGGTTTTACTGAGCTTCCGATAATCCATGCATATTCTCCAACCTGTGACTGTTCGAGTCGGAATGATCTCATTCTTCTCATTAGCAACCACGGTCATGCCTCCTTTCTTAGGCACACACTGAACAGGGCTCACCCAAGAACTATCCGAGATTGGATAAATAATGTCAGCATCAAGCCACTTAAGAATCTCCTTCTTTACCACTTCTTTCATGATTGGATTGAGTCTTCTCTGATGCTCAACAGTGGGTTTACTACCCTCCTCGATCATAATTTTGTGTTGACAATAAGAAGGGCTGATTCCCTTGATATCTGCAATAGTCCATCCAATGGCTGATTTGAACTCCCTAAGAATTCTCAAAAGCTTTTCTTCCTCGATACCTGAAAGGTTAGATGCAATAATCACAGGTAGTGTAGAAGCTTCGCCAAGAAAGGCATACCTTAGGTGTTCGGGAAGTTGCTTAAGCTCAAGTTTAGGAGCTTCGACAATAGATGGTTTCAGCCGTTCATGAGAATCCTTCAACTCCAATAACCCAAGAGATTCTATTGGACGTTCCATCCTTCTTCTCCAAGGAGAAGCATTTAAGTATTGAAGGTGTTCTTCTTCCTCCTCATCTCCGAATTCTGAGTCACCTGATAGAACCCTTTCCAAGATGTTAGTTTTCAGCCTGTTGTCAATTTCCGAATGAGCTGCAGCTTCGAGCATATCCACTTTAAAGCATTCCTCCTCATCTGATGGAAGTTTTATGGCATTGAACACGTTGAAAGTGACCATCTGATCTTGAACTCTCATTGTGAGTTCACCCTTCTGTACATCAATCAAAGTCCGCCTTGTCGCAAGGAATGGTCTTCCCAAGATGATGGGAATCTTCTTATCTTCCTCAAAGTCGAGAATGACAAAATCAACAGGGAAGATTAGCTTATCCACCTTTACCAACACATCTTCAACTATCCCTCTTGGATATGTAATCGAACGATCAGCCAGTTGCAAAGACATATTAGTAGGTTTCAACTCTGGAAGACCAAGTTGCATGAAAATAGATAAGGGCATCAGATTGATGCTATCTCCCAAATCACATAAACACTTGTCGAATGACAATTGCCCAATAGTACATGGGATTGTGAAACTTCCCGGATCTTTCAGCTTTGGGGGCAATTTCTGCTGCAACACCACACTACACTCCTCGGTCAAAGCCACAGTCTCCAATTCCTCAAGTTTGAGTTTCCGAGATAGAATACTTTTCATGAATTTAGCATAACTCGACATTTGTTCTAGAGCCTCCGCAAAAAGTTATGTTGATTTATAATTTCTTGAAAACCTCTAGAAATTTAGCGAATTGTTTGTCGAGCTTATGCTTCTGAAGTCTCTTCGGAAAAGGGGGAGGTGGATATACTTGCTTGACCCCAATATCAGCTTTCGGACTAGACTTCTCGGCTGATTTCTTGCTTGCTTCCTCGTTGATTTTATTCTTGTCAGCTTCAACAACAGTTTTTCCACTATCAGACTTAGATGAGAGCTCGGGTGTTTCAACCTGTTGATCACTCTCTTCCTTGTTTTGCTCTGTTGCTGATTCTTTTTCCTTCGTAACCTTTCCGGACCTCAAGGTGACAGCCTGTACCTGTTCCTTCATCTCTTTCTTACCCGGATTGGCCTCGGTATCACTAGGAAGGGTTCCTTGTGGTCTGTTTATCAACGCGTTAGCAATCTGCCCAATCTGGTTCTCCAAATTTTTGATTGACACCGCTTGGCTTTTAATCATTAATTTCATTTCTTCCCCATTCAGATCTTTCATTGGAAGACTGTCCAGCCACCCCATGATTTTGTTGCTGGAATCCAAGTGGATGGAATTGCTGCTTCGCTACAAACTGTTGTTGAAAACCATAAGGGTTGAAAGGTCTAGCTCCTTGCTGCTGAAACTGTTGCTGTTGTTGTGGCATGAAGTTCTGATTGTTGTTCCAGCTGAAATTCGGATGATTCCGATTATTGGGATGATAAGTGGCAGGAGCTGGGTGTTGAGACCGCTGAAAATTGCTCACAAACTGAGCTGACTCACTAGATATGGCACACTGATCAGTGGAATGTGTTCCCGCACAAAGCTCGCAAACTGAAGGTGGCTGCTGATTTCTCAGATTTGCCAAAGAATCCACCTTCATAGTAAGAGCCTTAAGCTGAGCAGTTAGAGCTGTAGTAGCATCAACATCTAGAATTCCTACTACTTTGCCCTGATGAAGACGCTGAGTAGGATTCTGATATTCATTCGCAGCCATCATCTCGATCAACTCATAAGCCTCCTCATAGCTCTTAGTCAATAGAGCGCCACCAGATGCTGCATCTAGCATTGGTCTCGATTGAGGTCCCAAGCCATTATAGAAGCAATTAATCACCATCCAATCAGGCATCCCATGATGTGGGCACTTTCGCAGCATCTCCTTGTAGCGTTCCCATGCTTCGCATAAAGTAAGAAATTTCTGAGCCAGATCCTCACATGTCTTAATAGATCCTGCAGGAAGAGAATGCAAACATCCCTTAGCTTTATCCCTCAGAGAAAACGGGAACAACCTCAATTTGATGGTCTCGTCAGTAACACCATTGAACTTGAACGTGTCGCAGATCTCAATGAAATTCCGAATATGCATATTAGGATCCTCTGTCGGAGAACCCCCAAACTGTACTGAGTTCTGAACCATCTGAATAGTGCTCGGTTTGATCTCAAAAGTGTTGGCCTCGATCGTTGGCCTGACAATGCTCGACTGAATATCATTAATTTTAGGCTCAGAGAAAGCCTTAAGAGCCTTAGTATCATTCGCAACTGGTGGTCGATCACCCATTGTAGTACTCACTATCGTTTCTGCTTTTGGCAATGCTTCTTTACGGGCCTGAGAACGTGTTCGCATACACGTCACTCAAGTACCTGAAACACACACAAATTAAATAAAAGTGAGAAAAGAATCCAAGTCACTGAACTTTAACGACCACTGATGACAAGCACATAAACTAAAATAAAACACCAAATCCCCGGCAGCGGCGCCAAAAACTTGTTCGCACAAAATCACGCAAGCGTACGTGGTCACAAGTAGTATAGAATCAAATTCAGTTCGTTCCCACAGAGACCGATGTATTCGGAAATATGCACTTATGCACCAATGTATGGATATTATTCAATGCTTGGACAAATAAGAATTTGGTTTTTTTTTTTATCTAAATTAACTAATTAAAGTCTAATTATAACTAAGTGATTAAAATCGAATTACTAATGAGAATAAAGCATGAGATTCTAACTTCATTATATACTTCATTCAGAGTTATGCCTTATCGATATGTGATGGTTGATAACTAATCAGATAACACGAAACTGATACACGCTAACTGTCGTTATACGTGCACCATACTGCTACACATCCACAATTAAGATAGAAGGTAAACAGACACCAATTATGCTTAGACCCTATATGTCTATAGAATTTGAAAACATAACGGTTGAAGATCAAGTTATCTATCAAGATTACATAGGGCGATGCAAGATGGGTAAAATCACACCACTAATCATGTATATCGAATACATAATCCTATGTTCGTATGGCAAGTTCTAAATCAATATATCCACTGTCGCTTCAATAAAGATTAACAAAAAATCTAAGATGTTAGCTACGCATCCAAGACGAATAAGCACAACCAATACGAAGAAATCAAACATTCATCACACAAATAATTAAGGCAATTTAACTACTGAAATCCATATATAAATCCGCTAGAATCCCACGATAATGATTAGTTCATAATCGAACTTCTCATCATCATGGGAATAAGAGTAAACATGGTACGGAATAGGAAAAACAAACTCAAAGTACTAGAATAAGAGTTAAGAAGCAAATCCGAAACAAGCATCCAAAGTTACGCCTACTTCGAAGAATTACAAAGGTAAAAACTATGAAATTCGATCTCGATCTTCTCCGTAGCCATCACGTGCTCCTTAGAATGTTTCTAGGTTATGTTTTTAGTCCCCCAAGCCTTTCTTTAACTTCCCCAGCGAACGGGCCTTCAAACGGATCAAAAACGGTCAAAACGGGTGAAAAATCCCGCCCAGAGTGTGAGGCGGGCGCCTCACATCTCAGGAGGGCGCCTCACAAGTGAGGCGGGCGCCTCACAATGGCAGAACGTGCACCCGACACTTCTTTGCCCATAACTCTCGTCTCGTGCATCCGATTGCTTCGCCGGTTTTTTTTCAATGAAAGCTATGAATCTCCTCTTCGTCCTCCTTCCAAGAAACCTACACAACACAACACTAAAACATATCAAAAACATCAAAAGCTTGAGGCCATTTCATCGTTTTAAGTCAAAACGAAGGCTTCCAAGTGGATATGAAATCCACTTATCAGTCAATAACTATATTTTATAACTATAGTTTTTTGATAGAGATCACACTACTCTGCTGTAATTTTTTCACTTAGGTCCTTCAATGTCATTGTCTCCACAGTTTGCTGTACAACTCTCTGTGTAGGTGTATATGTGTTTGCCTCACCGGGAGTGTATCCTTCATCAATCAGCCTATTATATGTCCGAGTTAATTACACATCAAATTGTATTTTGTGCAGTACATGTGCCATGACAATCAAGTAATGAATATGATTAATTTTGATTACCTCTGACACATCGCAATCACAGGATCAATATCAAGATTCATATATATTTTGGATGATGGCACTGTGTTGATTTGCACAGAATCTGGATTTAAATTTGTCAGAAGATGTTACATGAGTATGTTTATATTATAAGCTATAATAAAATATTATAAAAGCTTATTATTTAAAAGAAGTAAGAAGTAGTGTTCTTACTCCTAAATATTTTAAGCTTGGTACTGGCTAGAATCCCGATTTTAGTTGTGTTGCCTGCTTTGATCTTCTCCTCTTGTGCAGTCAAAGCCAAATCACCCCAGATAGTGACATTCATCGAATACCTGCATAGTTTAGTAACATGAAATCAAATAACCCAAAAAATAGTTCAATAAGTAAGTGGATACTGGTTAGTAGCATCTAAACTACACTTTCCTTCCATATGTTAATATGAATTTAACGATATTTCTCGGTACATTAACTGTATCGATCTCCTGAACATCTTCGTAGTCCTCAATAACTCCAATGACATCTCTTTTCAATGAAAAGAAAAATTGCCCAATAAATAAAAGTGTAATAATAGTGTAGTGAGAGTCTTTTTATGCAGAATACCGTATGGCTGACCTGTTGAGAATTCTAGATTTTCTTTATCCTTATAAGATTTTGCAAGTGCGTTCAAATCACCCAAATCAACAAACTCAAACTTGTGCATAGGTATCAAGTGGTCGTCATGATAAATTTTTCCATGATTGTAGGGTTTGAGAAATTAATTAATTGTTTAGTAGAGACAGGACGACAAGAACCAAAAGCCTCTTTTGCATAAAAGTTGGTAATTGCATAAAGGCATCTTTCCTTGATTTCTAATTTTTTGCTCAATGCAGTCCACTTATCAACATCAACAAATGCATGCACATGGCAATTCTGGAATAAAACGTATATCATCAACAATGTATTATAAAAATCTTCTATCAACAATTTTATTATTGGTCCCAGTCATGGTTTCACCTAATGTGTATAAAAAACATTTCTAAGTGATTGCAAGGGACTGCAAATCTGTACAAATATAGAAATCAGGCATCTCATACATAACAGTGAAGCAAAAAATCTTGTATATGGTCCATAAGTTGTTTATTCATAGTAGTTGAAAAACTTACATCTTCATCCAGTAGTAACAGGTTATATCCCTTAAATTACAGCGGAGTAGTGTGATCTCTATCAAATAATTAAATAAACTATAGTTGTGAAAAAAATTTCAGAGCAATGCTGCAACTCATTGGTTGTTAACTACATATGCTTTAATAGATAATTGCATAAAGTGGTTCCAATTTGGCACTGATGGCCAATAAAGTTTATATGGTGCTTAATTTATTTTTTCCAGCATGTCTACCTGATGCAAATATTTGCACTGTTGTCCATCATTTCTTTATAATGTTAACATATCTTTCAAGATCCTAATAAAAAGTAAAAATATTATGATTTGTTTAGACTATTAATGGATCCAAAATATAAAAATCACAAATAATAAAGGATCTTTGCTTAAAGGTGATCGAATATTTTAATGTAAAAAACATCAACCACTTAACCATTGCCACTAACTATTAGAGGAAGAAAAGAACTCAGTGCTTTTAATAATAACAATTACATGGACAAAAATAACTCAGTGCTTTCTTAGACGAAACAAAGCAAAATTGCATAGAATTGATTATTTCATCAAGTTCTTCTACATAGCTATCTGGTTTTTATATTTTTTGCGTCAAGGTGATCATTCGCTTTTGAAGTCTTGAGTACCACACGGTGTGTTAAAACTACTACTGCCTGAACTACCTGCAATATAAATTTAAAGCAATTTATGAATGGCTGCAATATATCCACACTCAGTAATAAAAAATAAAACTAAATGCATATGAAAAATGTGCTTGAAAACACGTAGATCAATTCAAGAATAATTTGAATGCTCTATTTTTCAAAACTGCTGTAAGGATCAATCATGCACGTGATACTGAAGGTTTGGCTTTTTTGTAGGTGATGTCAACATGAAATCTGCATGAGTCTTCGAGGGGATTTTATATACACAAAAATCTAACTACTCTGAGAAGGCTAGAAATTCTTACCAAATATCTATCCAATGAGAGTTGATGGAGGTGTCCACTGATATTGTACAGGTATACAACATATGCATTATGACAGTCTGAAAAAAAAATATGTATATTAGGTTTCGTATTTCATTAAATCTCAGAAGGAAAGATGACAGCTGCATGAAGTTAGCAAACACGTCATGATAATTTAGTAGTAAAGTAACTTTTCTACCTTGCGTAACTACTTATTACAGATTAGGACTACATGTGCAAGCATGAGAACAACCATATGATATGCTCTGTAGTTTGTAGGAAAAAGCTGCCAGGAACGCGTAATTCCTACCAACATAATTCCAAGAAAGTATGCGGCCATTCCATAGATCTTAGGAAAAAAATCAAACTGATCTGTCACTCATAGGACAACAAAATCACTCTTACCTCAAATTTCCAGGTAGGTAACATTGTACAAAATCATACTTTCATGATCTGTCATATTCAAAAATCAAACCTTCGGCAAATTGTAGAACACTTCCTCGTATTCCACATTTGAGGTCATATTGCTTGATGAATTACCATCACCACCATATATTAATATATGCAGCCCAGAATAAGATGTCACTCTCGAGACAGCAACATAGAGCTGACTGTGCATAAAAACGGGAACGGGAAAACATACACCAACAGTGTCTAATGACTGGCCTTGGCTTTTATTTATGGTCATCGCGAAGCAAAGATGGATTGGAGACTGCACCCTCTTGAAATCAAAGGGCCATTTAGTATCCGTAGGCAACATCTCAATTCTTGGAATGATGTGCATCGTCCCAGCCTGAGACCCACAAAGAATCTCACAAACAATACTATTTTTCAAACACTTTTTGACAATCATCCGAGTCCCGTTACACAATCCTATAATCTGATTCAAATTCCTCATAAGCATCACCACAGAACCAACTTTTAGTTTAAGATCATGTCTTGGTAGACAGGACATACTTATTGAATTTATAAATTCAACCGGAAATGAAGACTGAAAATCATTCGAACTTGAAAAGTCTTCAGAAAAAGAATCATGACTATATATGTGGGTACCTCTCCCGGAATTCGATCTAAGATATAATCGTTGATGTCCCCAACCAAGGCATTTGTGGGTGCAAGAATTGATCTTTGACTCAGATATTCAGGCGATAACACATTCCTCAAGAAGTCAGGATAAATGACATTAATAATGTCTTTGATAGCTTCTCCATTAGATCTGATGGGAAACTCATCAGGAATTATAATCTGAGGATCAGATGTTGAATCAGTTGTTCTTGTAGCTGGGATTTCACCGTCACCTATGTCCAGAACCCATTTGCTGAACTCGACAATTTGCCTTAAATCTTCAGCGGACTTCCCCCTGATAAACACCCAAAACAACCTAACATTGATTCCACAGCCTCTATTGATTCAGTGATGCACTCACAATTTGAGCTCTAGAAGTTTTTGGAATAACGAGTAAGATTTATCGGGAGTCTCCTCCAAATACTACAGTTATCCTACCAAAAGGTCGCCTGGCTCTCGATGGATAAACTGCAGACATGATATCTTTAAGGCAACGATCAACACTCTCAAAAGAAAAGCGGTGCTGCATTGGGGCCGCATTCCAGATAATTAAAGAAGTCTTCTTTATCATCTCTGCCTTATGGGTTCCGTGCTTGATACCAGCTACTGAAATGTGGTCGAGTTTGAGAGGGATGTGAAATCTTGAGTGTGTCGTCCTGCCTCCAGGAATAAGTGTTGCAGCAATGCCGGATGATGCAACCGGGAGTACAATATTTCCTTCACTAAGAAGACGTGCACAAAGAGTTTTCCAGACGAAGGTTTTTCCGCAGCCACCGCTTCCATAGACAAAGAAAATTCCACCCTCACCCTTATCAATATTATCAGTGATTGAATTATATGCCTTCAGTTGATCTTCATTTAGATTTGAAAACAGTTCCTCATGCTGCCTCTTCGTCTCGTCCTTGTCATATCCAGTCTCTTGTGCTATGAATGTATTTTCTGCATTTCCAACATATGATTCATCAAGAACTGGCAAGGTGGAGTCTTTCAAGCTCTTCCCAACATCATTGAGCAAATTTCCAGTTTCTGTGAAGAAAGAAATTAAACTAAGTTTCAGTTGACAGTCATGAATAGGACTACTTAAATAAGGAACAATTAGGAGTCACAGTTACTTTGATTCTTGTTGTTCATTATGCTGAAGTTTATGAAAATTTATTACCTGCTAAACACCAATTCTGAATTTCTGTGTCAGTCAGCTCCAAAGATGAATTATTGGTAAGCCTTCTTCTATTGTAAAGCACATCCTCAAACATGCTACGCCAGTGTTCAGCCCATTATAATCTCAAAGGATCAGCAACAGTATTGTTAGTCAAGATGTGCTCAAACAACTCTCTTAGTTGGCGCGACATAGCACTATCAGCATTTTCCGACAATGCTACATGCCACTGTCTGTCATCCTTCATAAGGCCGAGGGCATCACAGGCTTCTTTAAAAGTGCTGTGAACCTTTCCATTGACCTTGTGTAAATCTTCGTAGGAAGTGACACCTTTATTCTGCATTAAAAGCATCCTCGAGAAAAAAATCTCTCCTGTAGACGTGTGAATATCAATCAGCCTGCCCACTACCTGTCCTTTCTCCCTTTCTTTCCACTTTCCTTGATCAGCTTTCCATGTGAAATGTCGCGGAAAATCCATATATGACACCTCTTTTGCACCAGGCAGTTTTTTGTTGGCCTCAAACCATCCTTCTAACTTGCGGTGCTTTGAGCTAGCCTTGTTAGCAACATCCTGCAAGCTATCCTTGCTATTGAAAGTAACATTGTTTTCACCAGGACAATGTACCGGTAGCCGTTCAACGGCTGAAAATCGAGAATGGATGTCAAAGGCAAATAATCTCCAGGCTGCCTCAACCGCACAAACATACCTACCCTCCAAGTACTGCTTTATTTCATTAGTGTTCTTTGCCTTAACAGTACTTGTTGCCCCTGCCACATTAGAATGCTTCTTCTTCAATATCATGGTCGCCGTGTCATGTCCCTTCAAACAGTATTTGAAAAGGTACTACAGTGATTTGCTACTATTACACACTTCCAAATTGAAGTGGCAGTGGAACCTGATGAGCAAGTCTCTGTTGTAAGGGACTACATACTGATTGCCCAAATTAACACCTTGCCGATTCATAAAATTCTGCTGACTTCACCTACGATACTGGGAAAATCCACAGTCCTCAAAATGGGTTGTTGGGTTGAACCTGTCCACATGGGAAAAAGTAAAAAAATTGTATCAATACAGTTTTATTTATATTTATATTGGATGAATGAGAGTATTCAAATAAAGGGCATTTGTGATATAGTTCTTTGTCGAGTTATTTACCTCTTTGGGAAGTGTCGAATACATTGTCTTTTAACCATACATGCAGATTGGACATTATCAATACCACATGGCCCATGTATCATAAATTTTTTTACAATTTGATAGACAACAGGATCGACAGACTCATCCGGTATCTCAGCTGATATGAGTTCATCAATTTGATCAATCCTTTTTGGTCTATCATTTGGATGTAGACATATAACATATGTGTATGTGGTAGTCCTCATTTTTGGAACTCAATCACATGCATAACCGAAATTTATCGAAAGCCTCGAGTCAGTTGCTGAATTTTTTTAAAAAATTGTATGAATAATTCATAAATCATGTCTATAAGACAAAGAAATGAAAACTTACAGCCAATGCACCTCCCACAGTAATTTTTTTCTTGATAAGATGGATAAGCTGATCAAGCTTCAATTTTAAAATCCGAGCAATGACATCTAGAGCATTACAAACATCAAATCCTGGCTTGTGCTTCAACATTTCCTGTATTTCCAGCCATTGGGTGTTGCATATCATCGTTAGGAAGAGTGACGGATGACCAATACTACGACAAATCGCAAGTGAATCCTTAAAATACTGGTTCATATATCTTTGGGAGCCTGTAAATGTTGCAGGCAAAATACGCATCAGTGTCACACCTGTGCAGGCGATCGCGAATGGATCGGTATAAATCTGAGCGTATAATGTGTTGATGTGTTTTAATCCAATCAAGCATGTACCGCTCGACGGCAGCAAAAGCATCCACAACAAACTGTTGCCATAGCCTGCCGCCTAGATGTAATTTCATGCCTGGAGAAAAAAACAACAATTATCACAAAAATGATGCAGCAGACATGTACAGTATACATAAAGAATTTCGTATAATAATATGAGAGCTTTGTTGTTTTGATACCTTCGTTAGGACGTATCATTAGTTTGTATGCATAGTACTCTCATAGAAATAGTGGTTCGGTGTATTATTGCTTCGCCTGGACATTGTTCGGTACTGTCGTTGGCCTGTGCTTTTTTGGGTTTACCACACCGAAGAATTTCAACATGAAATCCTTCTTCATCATATGGGAAGATCAGAGGATACTAAAGTGCCATGAACTAAGGTTGTGTTCACTTCATGGAATGGAATGAGGGGAGAATGGAATGAAATTTGTATTATAAATTGTGAGTGATTAGTTAAATTGTTTATAATTTTCATTCCTTCAATCATTCTATTCTAACTATTTTAACTAAAAATCTAACCCACATGTTTTGGAAGGAATGTTGATTCCATTTGTTCATCATCTTTTCCTATCATCTTCTTCATGAAAAAATTTTAACCCACTCATATTTAATCATTATTGCCTCATACTTTCTCCAATCTCCATAAAACTTGTTCATATAGTTTCATTCCATTCTCCCCTCATTCCATTCCATGAAGTGAACACAACCTAAGAGCATGTTTCGAACACACGCTCGAGGTACTTTTGCTTTGTCTCAACAATAATATCTCGAAAAGGTGAACACTCTTCTGCTTCGCCCACAATTAAAGTTGCGACATCAGTGGACTCAATGACATGATTTGTTCACCTGGATGTAGACCTAGCTAGAATGAAGCAACTAAAGACTGAATTCTTCCTGATCATTTACCTTGAATCGATCCCTCGCCATACGAAAACCTCATGCACATTAATTGTGTTCATCAAGCATTTGAAGGAGAGCCTCAATAATCTCAGGATCAAGCTGGTCACTACCATTAACAGCATTTATACAATTCTGGACTTCATTCTCCGTGTCATATATGTATAGCTGGCAGAATTTTGGAGATTCATCCTCTTTTGGTTTAAGTGTTCCTATGAGATGATAATTCTGACCATTCAGTTTGAAGCAGTACGGTCCTTTCCCATTGTTGATTTTTTTTTCAATCTTGCCACCAATTGACGTGAACTGGAACATGGAGCTGTAAGCCCTAATATTATTGAGAAAATGTGTTGTTTTCTCGCCACCAGATAAAAGGCCAGCCAGATAAGGAGGAGGCTGTTTTTCTGGTTCCAACACTACCTGTCCATCCCGGCAACAGATTGAAAAAGACGGCTCGCTATGTTTCGCACCTTTGTTGTTGTGTTCCTCGTTCCACATAACAACCTTACATTTAGAACAAATTTTTGTTGGTGGTCCAAGATCCATGTAGCGTTTCCAAAAATCTGGAAAACATCATTGTATGCAGATGATGTAAAGAAACTGAGGTATTTTGTTTGCATGGTTACTGCAATTTGCATACAATAAATAAAGCACACCTGGCAAATCGAATCTGCTATCACTTTCATCGTGGGCTATATATTGACCGCGTCCGGCCTCTGGTAATGGTTAAATATGTTATACTGCTTTTAATATTCTTTTATATGGAAGGAAATTTCTGATTTATCAGTTTAAAAGAGTGCATACCTTTTGAATCCTCGGACTCGGTGATAGTTTCATCCTCCGCAACATTGTCTATTATCGACAACACATGAGGGTCAGTGTTAATGGCAAATTACATAATAGGTAGAAACTATGATGAGATGGAAAATATGTACTGACCGGTGTATTTGAGAGGCGTACTATTGTTTTCGCCCGATCTGGCGTTGGTGCCTGATGTTGATGCAACATCGGTGCCCTTGCCTTCACCTGCAAAATGTACAATTTCAGGTTTAATTGATGTGCGGGCAAAAAATCATCTGAAGTTTCGAGTTAAGTTCATTACCTGCACTTTTATGATTTTCCAAAGCACTTTTTCCCCAACTTTGTTGAAAGCATGTAGGAGATTTCTTGGTCCATTACTTGCTTCAACAGAGTACCAAGCTACAGAGGCACGAATACGTCAATTCACAAATCACTTACAAACAGGAAAAATATGAAAATCATTACGGGAAGAGAACAATTACCCGGACGCCAGACACCTATTCTGTCCAATTCGGGAACCAACACAGTAATGTCTGACTGCTGGCTACCTTGAGATGCTGTCTTTGCAGGGGTGTGGCGGTTCAAAAGATTGACACACCTTGTATTCTTAACTTTACTCCCTGATATAAAGTTTAACATGACAAATTTTGAGCATATGTTATGGCAATATTATTATATAGAGTCATACAAAGTAATAATCATATTTTACTATGATTTTTTTGAATATATATATATATATATATATATATATATATATACTTGTATATTTTAAATTTTACCAGAAAAATATTTAAATTCTATATTAATTTTAAATATGATGTATATGGCATATTAACAAAATATACAAGCTAGAGACATAATTAAGTTTGAAAGGCATAATACACACACACACACTTTTATATTTTAAATTTTATCAGAAAAATAATTAAATTGAATTTAAATTTAAATATGATTTACATGGCATATTAACAAAAAATATAAGCCATGGACATAATTAAGTTTGAAAGGCATAATTACTACATTATTTTTATTCAATTATTTTAATTATTTAAAATATGACGTTCATAAAGGCAATATTTTTTAATTTTCCCTGTAAATATAATTTATATTAGTCTTACAACGACGATATACAATATTTTTGAGATTTCAAATAGTTCTTACCTTTTGGTTGAGATGTCACGGGCATTCTTATTGTTGACGCTGGCATCTGGAATGGCCTTCACTGATCAGCACCTCCTGTACTTCGATTAATGAGCGAGGACGAAGTAAAACACTGGCTTGGACCTGAAATGTAGGAAAAAAAAAGCACTCGTAAATCAGATTCATTACAATATCGCTTGGTTGGTTGGAAGCCAGGACACTAACTTGTGAATTCAACATTCTGTAGTCTCCTCTGTGATGGGGTGATGTATGACTGTGCATTTTTGTTCATCCTACCAGAGACGCCAAGATTTTTTAGCCGACTATTTGAGATACCGGATAATATGCCGGAGTCTGCAAACATAGTTTTTTGAAGCAAGTCAATGACAATACAGTTTAGGACCAAAAAATGAGGTTAGGATAGAATCACTAACAACTAAAACGCGACTGATGACCATCATTAGGTGGTTTTTTGGAATGAGTGTGCGTTTGCGCTGAAACGTTAGGCCTGCTGATTTCTGCACACCATTAATAGCTCAGGTGAAAACCATGGTCTCACAACATGCAAAATTTACAGAAAAAACAAATACTTTTTGATTGAGACGGGAGATTGATTCCATCACACTGATGAATGGTTCTGGACCATGCACCTTGTGTAATCCCAGAACCTAAAAAGTAAAGTTAATTTTTTATGACTTTGTCGTATGTGACAAATGGCAAGTTCATGATTTCATATAGCATATATTTGTACCGCAAGACTGTGTTGAGCATGACAAAAGCTGGGTTGTCTTTCCTGTTTGAGATGGAGTAACAATGTGTGTACCTGGATCAGTTTGTATTATATTACAAATAATAAAAGTCCAACAGAGTGACTTTACTATGATAGCAACATAATAACGATAACGTACCTCTGTTCGGATCAACATTTTCACGTGCTGCAGGTTGGTCACTCCCAGTCCTCTGGCTATCGTGTGGAGTAGAGAGACAGGAATGTGGTGCAACACGTGGTGTGCCACAATCAGAGAATTGTTAATAAAACAGGCATGACGAAAAGCACACAAATACGAAAAATGAGGATGACCTTGTTTTTGAGTTTGTGGATTGGATGCATCAATCTGATCATCGGATTTTGACGTGACATGTGTAAAGCTAGCAACTATGACAAAAAACATATATGAAGAATGTCAAATTAAGGAACTACTCTTGGTACATGTAATGTTAGTTTAGATGAGTATGATATGTGTACCTGAACTTTGGGTAGGGTAGTTAGGCATCTTTGTTGTTCTACCAGCCAGAGAGGAAGTACAAATCCGTGTACCTGGACAAAAAACATGAGGTAAGATATTGCGAAACCGTGTCACGCAAACACACAAACCGTATAAACTTGGATAGACATTGTACACGCAGGTCCTAAATCCGCAGAAATAATACTTGTACACGAACCTAGGGTGGAGGGTGATGGCTGTTGGCAAACAGTGTCATTACGTGCTGGAGTGTGAAAAATTTATTTTGACGCAACTGACACATTACCAGATGTGTGCACATCATGGGAAGATCGCCTCCATTGTGCTAACAACACCTAAAAATTCAAATGTCAATTGTCTGTATCGATCTACCAGAGTTTAAAATTCATTTGTGCTCACCATTTCTAACAGACGAAGGAGAAACAACACCTAAAGGTATGTGCTTACGACCTGTTCATTATTATATCACAACAAACGGATAGAATGCATCATCAAAACATGAATATATAACCACAAATGTCAGTTCGTGAAACAAAGCAATGAGCGGAAGGCTTCACCGTCTTTGTTTCCGTCGTTAGAGGAGCAAGGAATACTGAAATAGTTGGAGAAACTGTAGGCTAAAATCGGTTGTTACTTCTGAAAAACAATTTCAAAAATCGTTTGTGGATGATCCATGCAGATTCGTATCCATCAGTAAAGAACAAAGGAAATAGTTGATTTTTGTAATGGGTCAGTAAACGCTTGTAGTCGGGTTATCCAGCAAGCTTGTGTAATTACGCCCAAGTCCTTCAGCAGTACTATGAAAAAAAGTGGGAAGGGTAGATTAGGTAATTTTCCATCCTGTTTGTATTCACAAATTAGGATTATATAGATAAATAGAGTAATCAATCTTCAATCATCCATTACTTTATCTTTATATATAAAGTCATGCACTATCCTACTCTATATATGAAGTTGAACTATGAAGATAAAGCAAAAGTTTTTCTCACCAAAACACCATTCATAAATATAGATTTCAACATACATGTGCCATACATTTTTAATATTCAGGAGGATCATCATGAAATCCATGCGGAGCTGTTTGATCGTGAGTGGATCTCTTCTGTAGAATCTTAAGCTGCTCGATTCGAAAATGCTCGCGTAGAATCCGATCATCTATGGAATTTACATCTTTAATCAAGATTTTATTTTCAGTAAGATATGGAGCCATATCCAACTTCTTTTTCTCATTTTGAGCACGTAGCATCTAAATTTCATTTGTTGTCGATCTGCACCAATTTTTTTAAGAATCTTAATGACTTGACGTTGTTCTTCTTTGATTATGTCGATAATAGCAGAAGTAAGTTCTTCGACTTTTCTTTTGCTTTTTAACACTTAAATCATTTATATCGGGGGAGAATGATGATAGCCCAAGAGATACTGATGTTGGAAACTTTGTGGCAGGTGAATTTGCTTGTGATGATACAAAGTTGCTTGTTTGTGTTTGACCGTATGGGGTAGCATTGCTATGATCATCTCCAAATTCCTCTGAATCTTTAAGAATTTCCCAAACATGATCAAATTTGAAACCTTTGTCATATTTTTTTTATCTTGTTTTAACAACACTTTAGCTCGATTTAGCTACAAAAAACGAATTAATATGAAAAATAAATTATGAAATCAATATGACAACTATAATGGAGGCTGTAGCGGATTATGAGCTTTGGATATGGCATGCATACTTTGGTTTGCCGGGTTCAAATAATGATATTAACGTGTTGGAGTCATCTAATCTTTTCGCCAATTATGCTTCAGGTATTGCTCCTACTGCACATTATGTTATCTAGGGAAAGGAATATCAAATGGGTCATTATTTAGCTGATGGGATATATCCAAATGGTTTACTCTTGTGCAAAGTATACATGATCCACGTGGTCCAAAAAAGAAATATTTTGCCATGAAGCATGAATCATGTAGAAAAGATGTGGAGCGTGCATTTGGAGTTCTTTAGTCACGTTTTGCAATTATAGGCGGACCATCTCGTTTTTGGAACAAACATGTGCTACATGATATAATGACCGCGTGTATTATTATGCATAACATGATAATCGAAGATGACCGTGATGTTAGTGGAACATTTAGTGATTCAACGCAAGCATCGATTCCAAATGTTGAGATGGTGGAAGATGAGAATGTAAGATTTCAAGATTTTCTTAGTCGACACAAACAAATCAAGGATAAAGAGGCTCACATTGCACTTCGTAATGCACTTATTGATCATTTATGGGAAGAATATACTAATTTAGAAAATTAGTGTATTGATTTGAAATTTGTTAAGAATGTAAATAAAGCTTGTATGTTTAAAGAAATGTATAAAGTAGTATTTGAAGTAATGGTTGGAGATGGAATCAAGATATATAAAGTGAAAAAAGGTGAAAAATGAAGTTGAAGTTGCTTTATTTATAAAATTGTGATTGGAGATGATCTAATCAACATAATTTCTTTTATAAATTATTATCCAAATAGATTTTGTTGCAAGAAGAATATTATCATTGCAATAATTATGATAATCGATATAAAAAAATACATTTAGTGAACTATCCTATGTGGTCATTGTTACTTTGTATTATAAATCCAGATTTTAATGGATTTATAATTAAATTATTAATAACAATTTATATAATTTGATATATTTTATGTAATTTTGATTTTATTTGGAATTTAAAAGATTTGAGATAAAATATGATAGAATTGAGTAGAGTCTTTAAAATTTAAGTATAATCCTTGAAATATAAAATATATCGAAATTAGTAAACAAAATTCATCATTTTATAAATTCAATAAAATCTATCATTTTTTCAATACTCCCAAATTTTAATAAATTTTATATAATACTAATTGATTACTATCCTGTTTTTTAACATAATTTAAAATTCTTATTATATACCAACAAGATTTCTATAATATTCAAAATATAAATTAAATATCCTAAGATTCTAATACATTTTTTAAATCCAAGTTAAATATAACTGTATTTCAAAAATGAAAAACAATCCAAAATAATCATAATCGAATACATTTCCTTAATATATTTTTCACAAGAATATTTTTCTTATTAATTATCTTATGTAGAATTTTAGATTTCAAAAACTCTTTGTGCTGTCTGACAAATATTAAAAAAAATGTGAAAACCATGAGGTAACAAGTTGTATTTCGCATGTATTGACTATATAAATGAATCATAAATTATCCATGTATATTAAATATTTGAGAGGGATAAGTTTATTATATATACATGAGCTACTCTTTAAAACTAAAAAGCTAGTAATTAAACTAGAAACTACAAAAGTCCGGCCCAGCCCAGACCTAACAATAGCTACAGCCCAACTCAAAAAGTTACCCGCTTAATTTCAAGAATAAGAAAATTGCAAAACGGTTACATTACATACAAAGAAGTTCCGCCATTACTCCACTTTCCTTATCACTGTTCATCTTCATTCTGCAAACAAGGCACGATTCATGCTTCTCTTCCAATTTCTACTAATTTTCCATCTTTTTCACTTCTAATTAGTGATTTTACAACTTTTTGGAACAATTTGACGTAGATATGATTTCTACTTTTGTTGTTGAAGCCAAAGCAAGCAAAGATCACTAAAACAATTCAAACATGTACTAAATCATAGTTTTGTAGTGATTTTAGTAAGTAATATGCTATATATATTTAGGACATTCATTACATGTGTTGATAGAGAATGGTACAAAACCCTCAACTGAATGTACGAAAAAAAATTAGGAAAATAAACGTCTAGAGAGAGGTTCATGGCTACCGTTCCGTAGAATTAGGGTTGTGTTTGATAAACGGTAAAAGTTGCGTAATCACAGTAAAGTGCCTACATACCCGTTTATATAAGGAATCAAACTCAATGTAGTTCTTTTTCATCAAACCTATGACTTGTCCTTTAAGTCATTTTTTCTCATGATTTTGTATCCTCAAAAAACATGTTTTCAGTAGATAACCGCCATCTAAACACTAATTTCATAGTGTCTGGAGAGCTTCAAGAGTCCTTGCAATGTTAAAATTGTGAACCTCGGAATTTTTTATGAACCCAGCATATAGTCTTCAAGTATATCATCAAATTCTCGTTATTATCCTCAAATCAGCAGTAGATAGGTGTTAGAATACCTCTAGAATCGTGTCCCTGAAGATTAAGAAGTCGTTTCCTTCTTCTAATTCTGACAGCAACTTTTTTCCCTAGCGAAAAGCCGCTTGCTGCGAAACTCATATCTCTCAACAAAAGTTGCGGACCTCCAAGCCGACAATATGAAGATTCGTAAGTAACCTCATTCATTCATCCCGTAAGCTACTGAGATGACATCTTCATGATTGAACCTAAACAATTCTGTATATGATATTCAAACATATCTTGAGTAAGTAATTTACTTTTGATTATTATTGATGCGTCATACTTATATCCCTTATATATTTATATGACTTATATATTTACATCACTTAGTCAAATATAATATTTTTCATGTAGTGAGCATAGAACAATATTGCTCGATAGAGGCCTGCCATATTCAGCCACTGAAGTTAGACAAAGAGAAAAATTCTCATCCTGGTTTTAAAAAAAGGTGAGAATCTGCATTTAATATATTGGCTTTTGTCCCACATCAAGACAAAATAGTAAAGATGCTAGCCATTTATCTATATAAGTAGATGGATGTGCTGAATTTTTAACATAAAGGAGTTAATAAATAACTTTCCAGTTTAAAATTTTCTTCTTTACTTCCCACATCGAGAAGAAGAGGAAAAGGGTGACTCTCAACCCATTATTAAAACCCATTTTATGTCATGAGTTTCAAGTTATAAATATGGACTTAAAGCCTTTGCTTTATCCGTCCATTTTCTTTAAGCAACCTAAATTTTTTACTTAACTTGGTTAAAAAGGAACAAATTTTAATTAGATGCCTCTTTTACCAAGCAAAATAAACAACTCAAGTGTTGGGTATAACAAGTTGAATAATTTTGAGTATAAGAAGATTAGTATCCCACATTGAAAGCAAATAAGATGAAAGGAGCTATAACTCCTATATATACTATGAAAATAACCAAGTTTTCCTCCTACATCGAAAAGGTGTGGAAGTTCAAGGCTCAAAAAGCCTACTTAAACATGATAGGTGTTGGATAGAAACCATGTGTTGTTTAGGACTTTGAGCATCTTGCTTCGTCCACACAACTAAAATTAAAAGATGACTTAGATTTTTTTTATAAGAAATATTTTCCTAACATCTCACAAGTGATTAAAAGAGCATAAACTTGTGTAATGTTAACAAATGAACCTCAATGTAAACTTGTGTAATGTTAACAAATGAACCTAAATGTTTCAAGTTTTCAAAATCATTTTATAGTCCCACATCGATTTCGATACAACTAGTAGGCTGCTATATATGTAGTACTTCTAACCTTATAATTAATACTTAGTTGCACAAATGATTTAACGGAGGTGTTGTCAAGCGACAACAAACTGTTGGAGTACTTGCCAAGAGTGCACTTTCTTGTGTTTAATTTCAATCAACTCAAATGTCCCACATCGAATTAATAGATGAGTAGGGACAAACTCTCATCCATATAAGTGAGGGAAGTCATCCCCTAGTAGAGAAGTAGGAATCAAAGTTAAGCTCAACTTTGAGGTAACTACTTATCTTACTTCAGTTAAGCTTTTGTGCACTTTCTACTTATTTTATTAAATAATCACTATACCATGGATTGGATTTAGCAACCACTCAAAAGAAAATTTCTTCAAAATCGTTGCAATTGAAAAAATAAACTAAGAATATTGCAATGCTGTAAGAATCATTACAATGGAATCAAAATAACGTAACAAACTTCGGAATGAATAGTCTATTGCAATGTTTATTAAACACCGTTTGCAATAGATGTTATTTTTTGGGCCAAAAAAAATTGGCGGGCTAGTGAAAATTCGAAAGCAGGATAAACAAAATATTTTGTCGGGTTAATCAAAATAAAGCAAATTGAGAAAAAAGAAGACTCAGTGCATAGTCTCATAAACACTCGACTAAAAGCTAGTCAGGGAGAGAGAAAACATCGAAGAAAGTAATCGAAGAAAGCTTGTAATCGAGAGAGAAAAGACCGAAGTAGGCGAGAGAGAGAGAGTGATCGAAGAAAGCTGGTGATGGAGGGATCAATCCTCTTTCCGTAATAACTTGAAGTATGTAATGGTTTGGATTTGTGTTTAATTGAGTTTGTTCATGTATTTATTTGAATTTGTTCATGTGTTTAATTGATTATATGTTGTTATTTCTCTCTCGCTCTCTCTCTCTCCCTCTCTGTCTCCCTCTCTCCCCCTCTCCCCCCTCTCTTCTTATGTACATTCTTGAATTTCTTATCGCGATTGGTTTTTTTTTGTAGTGGTTGAAGGTTACCGGCTGAAGTAATTATCTATTTCCCCTTATGCTGGTTCGTCCTCTGACCCTTTAAATTTATATATATATATATATATATATATATATATATATATATATATATATATATATATATATAATATAGGGGTAAGATCCTGGGAGAACCCATATTATCAAGAGAACCGAGAGAACTCCAAAATCTGCCGTTGATTAAGAATCTTAATATATTTCTATTTTGAAATAATATCTTTACAAAATCAATCAAATCTAATCATGCTAAGGGTATTTTTGTACAACAAAAAATACACAGAATCAATAGCAATTTATAACCCTTTTAAATGATTTTCTTGCTGTTTTTAAGTTTCTTAAGATTCTACAGTTCTTTTTACAGCAAGCAAAGCAATCAACCTAAAATAAACACTCTTTCATCTTCTTTTTCTTATCAACACATAACAGACGATGCAGAACAAAGCTGTGAACAACCCTTTAGATGATCACGTCCAACGTAAGTTCCATTAATCTTTTTCATTTTTTTTGTGTATCGTTCACTACAAGAGCATCTGTATTCTGAACTACCATTTTATCTTTTTTTTTTGGATTTAATTCATATAGTACTTGAAGACAAGGATGAAGCTGTGAACGTTCAGTTAAAAAATATAGCTGATTTTATTCCGCGGTGTGATCCTTCGAAGAAACCATTTTTAAATCAGACTTTCAACGATTTGGATTCTGTTTACGAGTTCTACAAAGAATACGGACGAGTTTGTGGTTTCGATATTAAAAAATCAGCTGGAAAAAAACGACAGATCAGGGAATACAATCAGTAAATATTATGTTTGCTCCAGATCAGGTTCTAGTGAAAAGGATTCATGAAAATCTGAAGATGGAGTTGTGACTCACAAACATCAAACAAGAAAAACCGTATCTATTAAGTGTTTATGTCCAGCATCGATACGTGTCAACATAGCGGGCAATGGTAGTTGCATTCTTAAGAGATTCATTGAAGAACACAACCATTCATTTGCTGATAAGGATGGTGCTCAGTTCCTCCGTTGCAATCGGAATCTTACAGATTTTCACAAGAGATTTATTTTCGATGCAGGAAAACTGAATATAGGAGCCACTCGTGCACATGGAATTGTTTCAGCGATCACAGGCTCTCATGAAAATGTTGGTGCAACCACAGTGGATTTTAAAAAAATTTCGAGGGATGTAAAAAAAAATAGGGATACATGATACTGATATGATTTTACAGAAGTTTCGTGATATCCAATGCAGTTCTGATCCTACATTCAAATTTGAATATAAAACTGATTCGACAAACCATCTAATGCGTTTATTCTGGGCTGACGGAATAAACAGAAAGAGCTATGAAGTTTTTGGAGATGTTGTATCCTTTGATGCAACATACAGGACAAACAAGTAATAACAAAAACACCTATCAAGAGATCCTGGGTTGTCATGTAGGAGATAATATTAATTTGTTTTTTTCTTGTCCAGGTATGGTATGGTTTTTGTACCTTTGATTGGCATAGATAACCATTGGAAAAGCACTACATTTGCTGGTGCTTTGCTTGAGAGCGAATCCGCAGAAAGCTTCAAGTGGCTATGTAACTCTATGAAAAGCATTTTAGGACGAGAACCGAAATGTATCATCACAGACCAATGCCCAGCAATGAAAGTTGCATTGGAGATTGTATTTCCACTAGTTAAACACAGGCTTTGTATGTGGCATTTTATGAAGAAGTTCCCATCAAAGGTAAATATTATACAAACTAATACAAAAACCCATTTGTGTGTTCTGTAGCTATTCTTAGTTCATCACTTACAATTTTTACTTGTAATATATATTGTATTCTGCAACTAGAATCGTTGTTTTGCGCAGAATCTCCGTTCATGGACAGATTTAATTAAGATGGTGTGGACAGATTAAATAATAGAATAAAAAATATAAGGAAAACATAGTAATTTTGTGAATACTAATGGCAAACAAAACCAGAGCAACAACAATAGAATGGGAATGAAAACAAAATGAACATAATGGGTAACTTGTTAGAATCCAGTGGTTGTGGAATATCTTTTCTGAGTAAAAAAAATAAGCACATAGTTAAAAAGTGAGTAAAAGAATTCTGAAAAGGATAACAAATAAGTTAAATAAATATAACTCTTAAAATAACTTAAATCAACGTGCGGCTAAATTACTCAACTAAATTTAAAATTTAGTAAAGAATCCTAATACAGTTTAGGACAACACTTTATTGAATCTTTGAGGAATTATGTTACTAGACTTTATATTCTACAGACTTAAACAAAGGTCCAAATGTGTGTTCTGTAGTTTTTCTTAGTGCATCACTTTCACTTTTACTTGTAATATTGTTTGTTATTATGCAGCTAGGGTCATTGTTTTGCGCAGAATCTGCGTTCATGGACAGATTAAATAAGTTTGTTTGGTCTGACCATACATCACCGTTAGATTTTGAGGAAGGTTGGAACGAAGTCATATCAGATTTTAATCTTTCCGGTAATAAATGGCTTACCGAATTATACGATATACGTCATTCATGGATACCTGCATACTTCAATGACGAACCAATGTTGGGTTTATTAAGAACAACTTCAAGATCAGAGAGTTCAAATTTCTACTTTAACCACTTCGTACAGAAAGGAGATACACTATCAGAATTTTATATATGTTATGATAGTGCTATTTCAAGGCAGAGATACCAATAAAAGCAGCTTACACATTATGACAACATAATTCCTAGAACCTTGTCAAACAAGGAAATCGAGAAAGATGCTGCACAACATTACACAAGGGTAATGTTCTACAAGATACACGAGGAGATCATGGGATTCAGTGGAGATATCTCTATTATGGACTTGAAAATGGTTGATTCAGTCAAAACAGTTGTCATAAAAGATCCTCAAAATAAATCAAATTTATTTGAGGTAAAACTTTATATTGCAAATCATTCTTCATGTTTCTCTCCTTTAATCTAGTTCACATAACATTCATTTATTTTTTTTTGACAGGTATCTATAAATCTTGAAACACACGATTTAGAGTGCTCTTGTAAGCTTTTCACACGCGTGGGATACCTATGTAGCCATGCATTTTTCTATTTAGGTATTAGTGGAATCCACATAATACCAAGGCAGTATGTTATGAATAGGTGGCTAAAGAAAGCAGTGGAGAGATTTTCAACATTAGAGCTTGGAGAAATTTCAGACCCACTATCTGGGGAAGAGTCTCGTAGAAAGAAGCTGCAGGAGTGTTGGTTTATTTTCCAAAGTTGTGTTAGTGAGGCATCCTCTGACCAAGGTCAAATTAATTACCATTACGATAGTTTGAAGGTGATTTCAGAACAAATGAAGATATCCAAGAAAAGTGCAGGGTATTGTTTAATCCCAGACATGGTTGAAAATTTAATCGGTTCAAAGATTGTGGAAGATGTAACGGTATTACCTCCCAACCAGAGTAATAATAAGGGTTGTAGAAAGAGAATGGTAAACCCCGCTGAGAAATCACTTGGAGGGAAAAAAAGAACAATAAGACAATATCAGTTCTGTAATACTCAAGCTTATCATGATTCTAGGAACTGTCCGGAGAAAAAAAAAAGAAGGAACATCCGGAACAGTAGTAGAAGATAATTGATGTTAGAATAGTATACCTTATTTTTCATTAACTCTATGAAGTTTTCTATGCTTATTATGGTTTCCATTCTAATAAATATCATATTATATCTCAGGTTTCTTCTTTGAGAACGATTTATATGATGTTAGCAATGTACTTTTATAATTCTTTTAACATTTTGACTTGTAAGCTAGTGGATTGTATTTCTTTTTTGTTCTTCAATGTTCTTTTGGCATTTTTGGAGGTTAAACTATAATACACCATAGTATTCTTACAAATATGACAAGCCTGATACATACGAAGACCTAGTGTTCAGTTCTATGTTCTTGCACTGTTACACTAGATTCAATTAATTTTATGAGCCAGTGTAGTAATAATTGTTCGATTGTTGGTAACTAGTTTTTTCAACAAGTACTCTGTTTAAGAAAACCTTTTCTATCCACCAAACATCAATATAACTATTTACAGATACCATTATTACAAATACCAAACAGAAAACACATAGTAGAATAATAAATTAGTACTGTTAAGAGCTTAAGATTCTGGTATCATTAAGTTTCCAAACAAAATAAGAATCTCGAGAAAGTGAAATGATAAAGATTTTCCAGCTACAAACTTCATTATGTCCTACTTAGAACCATCTAAAAGATTTTCTACGATAATGTTGAAATCATTGTTAAGATCCTTGAATTTTTTTGCTACTCCTTGAAGAGGTTCAATATACTCCGCTCGATGCTTTTCCTTAATTATGTGCACAACTAATTTCCTTTGCATCTCTTGATATGAATCAAGCAAAATCTCGATCCCCTGTAAAAATAATGTAGTTTAGAAACTGACTAGCTTCTTGCTTTTGGTTTGGCAATACTTGTGAAAACACATTTCTTGAATTTAATAAAAATATAATTATCACACAATACATGTACGGATTCTCAGTTCTATATAGGTATGAACTATAAAAACAAGACATCTATAATCAGAATACATTACCACACACAATATGGTATACAACTAATAATATAATTGAAGATAGAAGGAACATTAAGATTTCTTTTTAATAAGCCACTCGATGACTACGCCCAGCATATTAGGAGTTAGCCTCTTTTTAAGAATAAAATTGAACAATTTACAACTATATACTCTTTTGTATTACTATTTAGAATTTAACACACCTCAATTCCTTTTGTCCGGTATCCCTTCATAACATTTGGCGCACATGCATCATTAGCAATGGCCTCACCAATTGTTTTCTCATATCGCCCCTGCATACGGTCATACAACAAAACAAACCTTATATTTTGTAATAGACTTCACAATTGCATAGGGTTACTATACGATCCTGTAGAAATAAACAAAGTATAAATAAGAAAAAATCTTTACCAAAGTTTCAGTTTCTCCGACAAACAAGCCAGATGATAAATTATCCTGACTGGAGTTGTCTAAGACAACCATCGAGGGTTCATTGATGTCGTAACATACCGTATAGTAATGACCATAACTACATATTGGAAAGAAAACCTGCAATTACAAGAATTTCAACCAATCAATGTTGTATTCTAATAACATATCATTTTTACAAAAAAAAAAAAGACCAGTGGATTTCTTACCAGGTTAATGTTTGATATAGAGAGATTAAATGTCTGCATGGTTTGTTCCAGCTTGTCACAAAACTCAAAGAATACACCATCACCATCTTTTTCTGCACTGTTTTTGCAAAGGTTTACCTGTTTTAAAATAAATGATAACGTATTAATAAGACAATGGTTGATGATTAAAGAAAAATTTTCAAGAGTTTTAAATCAAGTTTACGCCAACCGTGGAATCCAAGAAACAAAAAAATCGACGCTTAAAAGATATTGGCTTAGTTGTCTCCATCAAATTCAACAGACAACACCATGTATCAATGACCGTGGGTGAAACGTTATTACCATAATTCAGACTGGATAAGTCCTTCTTTGTGCAGGTTACTTGATTCCACATGAAAACAAGGCTGCCATAAAAAATTTCACAATTAAGAATATTACATGATTATCCTCAGAAACCCAATGATTCTTAATAGTATAGTGTGGTCGACTTACCCAGCCTCATTTTCATTTGAATGCACCCAATCCCATAAATAATCTTTGTTCCCAATGAGTATGTTTTTGTGCATTTCCATACCCTTACCAGCAAGTATATCATGTCTCCAGGCCAAATTGGTTTCGTCCGTGGAACTTGTGGAACTTAGCACAAAACTCAATGCATCAGAGTTAAGATTTTTAAACCTAGACTTCAGCAACTCAATGATTTTATCAGATCGATATTTTTTGCTAGCAGTTGACAACATTCTAAATTGTTGGGACTGGACCTTGTCAAACTCCTCAATTGTTTGCTTCAAGTGTTTATATATTATCTGTGAAGTACAAAGTAATGACTATTCAATCATCTAAAACATATTCAGGAAGCTAAATAAATATTTTAGGTGATACCTCTTCCTCAACATCAGCTACTTCTCCATAATCTCGCATAATTTCCTTACATACTTTGTCAATAACTTCGATTGCACTCTGTTGTTCATGTAAGAGTTCTCCTCTAGTCTTTATGAACGACGATATCATATTGTGATTCTTAATTTTGTTTATGTTTGATTACAAATTTTATAATCAATTATTAGAAATCAATATATGTACTTTTTTCGAACCTGTCTATTCTTGTCACTGACGTTGGTCTCCATTAAACGGTCTTGTTCAGAGTTTCCCTCTAGAAGCCGTATTTTCGTAAAATCAACTGATTCCAGCATGCTCTTGGTCTAGTATTTCAACAGATGGGGTTCATGATTTTTGTCGTGTCCCGTTCTTAATGAACGATCCAGAACAAATAACTACATGAAACATTCATTTAAAAAGGATAAGAATTAAGTTGTAAGATATATTCTAATTAATTTAGAATAGCGATAGAGAATTTTACCAGACAAAATGGTATTGATCCCGTAAAGTGTTTCCTTGCACGATCTGTACACCAGTGCGCAAAACATTCATTGAGATATTGCATCAAAGCCTTACACCAATTATACTTGAAGCACTGATCTACATCGCCAGAGAATCCTAACATTTTCAGACTAAGGTACGGTGTGGTAGACCCTTGAATGAGAACATTGCTCATAATGATTAAAAAGTTCAGTTTAAAGTTCATGTCAACCACAGAATACAACTTCATAGCATCACAAACATCTGACGCGGTTATGGCCCAAGAACGTGGCAAATCGCTGAATTGCGATTTCCACACTTCTCTCTTTTCATAATTAGAAATATAGTCTATTGACAAATCACCTTTAGGTCAACCAAGGATTTCATGAACATCATTCTCGGACACTGAAAACTTATAACCCCCGATATAAAAGGATGATTCATCGGGCTTGTAGGAGTCCGCTATTAGGTAGCTTAGAGGTTCAGGATAATCATTGATATCAAACATAAGAACCGTTCCGAGACCTGTATCAGCGACCCACTGCTTCTGTGCTACTGACAGATTGTCGATTGTATTCTTCAGAATACAAGGTTTCACACGAGCAAGAGGACATCTTCTTTTGAGATTGTCGCTGACAGTTTTTGTTGGTGCCATCATAGATATGCATCACATAGTAGAACCCAAAGCTTGAGATCAAAAAAATTAAAAAAAAACATAAACATAAAGACTTTTTAGTGAACGAAACTGACCTAGTGTTATCCCAAGGACTCGTCATGATCGGCTGCTATGGTTGATATATTTTTTAGGTCTGCAGAACAATGGTGTTACACGTCGTAATAAAAACATATAAGCTGTATATATGAATTAGTCAGCCTGTAAGGTGGATACCATATCTAAAAAGATTTGCATATGTTAAAGAATCCACTGTGGTCAAAAATGCCCTTAATCAAATGTTTATTTTTGATTTTGTGATTGAAAAGATATAAGGAAATGAATAAATAATATCCAAAAGATCAACGGCTCTAAAGAGATCTCTCGGTTCTCTTGATAATAAGGTTCTCCCTCGAACCTTACTCATATGTGTGTATATATATATATAGAGTCCTACTCCAATAGAAACCAAATTAGCCTAAAAACTAAAAACCAGTTTCTGGACATTTTCTTATCACTATTTTTAACTATAGAAATCACTAATTTGTACATAACATATCACTAATTTATATATATCATATCTCGCGGATATAAATATATATATACACATATATGCAACGTATATGACCATTATCTTCACCCAAATCGTAATAATGGACCTCTTACCACCATTACCAGACGTTTCTATGACTTTCCACTATTGTCTATCATCACTAATAGTTACATACACTTTCCATCATAACTTACAAAACTAACGACTACTTACCATCATCATACAACTTCTCTTGCGGCTTCCTACCGCCAAGAACCTTTATACGGATGAAATCGATCATCTATAAGCGATTATCAATAGTTTAGATAAGTAGATTTTCTTAATTATGATAATAAAAATCGCTGTTTACATATTGTATAAAAACAGTGATTAGTGCAGTATAAATTAGTGATACTCGTAGTTATAAATAGTGGTAGGGAAACTGGTTTTTAGTTTTTATTTTAAGAGTGGTTTCTATTTGATCATGAGCCTATATATATATATATATATATATATATATATATATATATATATATATATATATAAGTGCACAATGCATTTTATAGTGCTAATGTGTTTGATATATTGGGTTCGATGGTAATATTATTAGGTTCTATGTACCATGGATCTCCTATTTTATTATCTTTACTTGGTCGCCTCACTATTATAAGGTAACAATTTCATCACTTCAAAGATTGATTTGTAATGAAAGTTTAAAGTCTTGGTGTTGTGGTTTTTGAAGTATGTTTGTGTTTATTGTTTGTGGGTTTGCATGATTGAAGGCCTCCCCGCTCATATCTTGTGCATGAATGTTTTGCCGTATTTGTTGTATATGTGTTTTAATGCAGATATATATATATATATATATATATATATATATATATATATATATATATATATATATATATATATATATATTTGTGTGTGTGTGTGTGTAGGAACTTTAGATCTAAGAGCAAATTGTTTTGTCAAGGTTAGTTTGGAAAACAAACAGTCGATGTGGTATAAATATAACTAAAGAGAATAAGCTGCATATGATTTGATTAGAGAAAGGCATACAACAGTAATTGATCTTTAAAATGTCTTGTATAAAGGTTGCCGCTGCAGGGCACTTGCTTACGAGCTTAAAAGGCTAGAAGACCATACATATGAATACTTTCTTTATCACCGATTATGTAATTTATACAAGAGAAAATTTTAGGATTTCGAGTTCCATCACTGTTCTCAAATATTAAACCACAATTAGAGTTTTGTTACCCAGTTACCCTTCTTTTCCATTTGAAATGTTTCAGACTAAGAGGATTACTTGTGGCAGCTAATGCTCTGAACTTGAAGCTTCTACTGTTAGTCGTATGGACTGGTCACTTTACCCAGTTTTTAGTATAAAGGCGATTTTAATTTAGGTTTATAAATATAAACCATTTGTTGTCATTTTAGGTACATTGGTTTCTAGTTGTCCAAGAAAATAGTGGTAGATGCAAAGGCTCAGGCTTGTGGAAGCTACCTACTAGTACTGTTGATGTGGTAAGCAAACAACGTCGTTCACTTTAATGTTTCATTAATTCACATAAGACCATTGTTTATGTTTTAATTAACATACTTTCTTTCAACCTAATAAGGAGGATATATATGTGAAGCCGCAATTAGAGAACTGAACTCTTCCATATTTTTGAGAGGATTAAACTATTCCATATTCCATAAACATAAATATGAATAAAACTGAATACAAGATTCTCTGTTTCCTGAGTTTGTATTGGAATATAAGTATATATTGTACGTGTTTGCTCCATCAAGAATTCAAGAAGCTTGTGCATTAGTTCATGAGACAACACCTGCTGGAAGAATACACAAAGGGATCTGCTCTACTTGGATGAAGGTGTTTTATTGGTGTTTCCACTTAGTTGTAAATTAGAAGAGACTTCAAGTGAATCTAGTATTTAGAATCGTTATCCTTTTCAGCTCTCTTATTGGTTTGTTGGTCCCTTTATAAAAATGTTGTGTCATTAGAGGATTCTCATGTGAGCAAATGGGCTCCCATTTTTGTTAGACAGTCTATTTTCAGACTTCCATTTGATTCAAAAGTACCTATTATCATGAATGGCCATGGCACCCGTTTGGCTCCTTTTTGGGATTTCAAGCAAGTCTGATCCTAGTTAAGTGGGAATGGCACCTTTTTTAGCGATAATCTCACCAACTAAAAAAAGTTTGCTTTTTTTTTTTGCCTGGAAAGGTTAGCTCTTAAGGAATCTAGAACAGAACATGGATCTGCACAGTACTGTATTTTGGATGCAAGAATAGAAAATTGATTAGTGACTCACTGATTATAGCTGGCAGAGAGTCTCATGCATCTCATTAAACTGATGTGATTCTATATTCACCTTAATTCTAGGATTTCATTTACGAGGTGGAGCTTAATCATTTTGTTGAAACTGGTGCTATATCTGAGTTGGTTATTGCTTTCTCATGTGAGGGTCCCGGTAAGGAATATGTCCAACATAAGATGAGTCAAAGGTATGGAATAATCGACTAGTTGGAAACATTTTGACATCATCTAATCTTTTCTTTTTGTTGGAGTTAAAAGACTTTTTTCTGTTTATGTTTCCAAGCTTCAGAGATATGGAACATGATATCTGAGGGAGCAAATGTATATCTTTGGGGTGAAAGCTGCACTACACCATAAAAGGGCTATAGCAACGCCAAGACTGAATTTTGCTCATAAATTGTTGTTGTTTCTTAACAAATTTTGACACACCTATAGCTGTTGCAATACTGTTAAAAAATGTTACAAATGAGTGTAATTTAGATAAATCTATAACAACTACAACAAATGTTTATAGTTGTTACAATAGAGTTCAAAATTTTGGGCCCAAAAGTTTCCCGGGTTCTAAAAATAAGCGGGATTCTTTTATTTTTCTTTTTACCGGGCTTAGTCAACACACATTCATTATTATTACTTATATTATTATTATTACTACATAGATTAACATCTGAAGATTGAAGCTCAACACTCACACTTAGGCGACTACAACTGTAAGCGAGAAAGAGGGGATTGATCAGGGAGATTGAAACTCACGAGAGAAACTCTCAAGCTCGAAGAACCACTCAATTGCTGACAATATTCAAGTTCGTGGTAAATAACTAAACTTTACCGTCGATTTTCTTTCC
Organism: Daucus carota subsp. sativus; assembly: GCF_001625215.2. NCBI lineage: Eukaryota > Viridiplantae > Streptophyta > Magnoliopsida > Apiales > Apiaceae > Daucus > Daucus carota. The sequence continues at coordinate 12,959,755 of NC_030389.2, forward strand.
CAAATCAATTTTCTTCCCTCGATCGATGTTTATTTGCTAGTAAATCAAAATGGGTGTTTCAATTAGGGCTTGTTTGTTGATTAGGGCTTCAAAGATTTGATTGTTTTGCGTTTGTATATGGCTAGTTTGTCTGATAATTATAGGGTTGTATCCGGCAAAGATTGCACTTTTCCGACTAGTTTAAGAGTTCTTGTAGTGTACTTTACTTGGTTGAAAATTGTAGAGCAGATGCTTACAAGATGCAATTATTCAGGTAAGCAGATCACATTTCTTCTTCTTCAAATTTTTTAGATTAAATTTGTAATTTTTAGTGCTTTACTTTTAGTTTTGATTTTTGTTTGATTAATGGTAATGCTTACTAGTTAAAAGATGTTAAGCCTTCAGTATGTCCCAATGTAAATCTGACTTGATTTATGTGTAGTCTGAAATTTCTTGTACCCAGCCTTTGGTTCTATGGTTGAATGGAGGTATATGTGGAATCTCATTCAACCACACTTTCTCTGCAAATTGATTTTCATATACATTTATAATAAGCCTCAGTTGATGAGCTATGATCAATTAAAATAATAGGGCCTGGTTGTTCTTCATTTGAAAATGGAGCAATGATGGAACTTGGACCATTTAGAGTCAATAGTGATGGCAAAACCTTATCTCAGGACAAGTATGCTTGGAACGATGGTGAGTAGATTTCTTTTTCTTGAGAATTTGAGATTTATACCTCCTTCAGAGAATAGTAGACTCAATGAGGCTGAGGCTCGCTATTTTTTGCAACAGGTATGTTATACCTTATGTTTCCTTTTATATACATCCAAGTTCGACTGTCTGGTTAAATTATTATATTTAATTAATTTGCTGACAGCCATAACTAGGAAACATGCTTTGATTGATTAGTGAATAATTTACCATTTCTTGCTATTCTATATATCTTACAGCCTTTGTTACACATTTTTGACTGCATTTTTTCATCAGTGGGTAACCTTTCAGTTGGACTTTGATATAGATACATGGTTTTGATAAGATGCATTCAGGGCTCTAGTGTAGCCAATCAAATTTACAAGCACCAAATAACTTTTTCCTGGCATACTGCATTAACTTGTGCTTACTGTTTAGTCAAGATATTGTTAACTACATATATAGCATAGCCTTAACATGCACAATGTGTTATTCTGTATTATATTATTACCCAGTTCATATTTTACTTGGTTCTTTTTGGGGGTTATTTATAATCAAGGTTGATCCTACTGAAATACATCAACACAATATTAAATAACTATCCAAATGTTACTATGATTACTTTACTCATGTGAAGTCATCTAACTCATGATACTAGTGTACCTATCTGACAAACACATAATAAATATGTTAATGAACTGTTTGTTTAGATTATTTCAGGTGTAGAATCTTGCCATCTTCATGTGGTGGTCCACCGAGATATGAAGCCAGAAAACTTACTTTTAGATAAAAAAAACGAAATGCCAAATTGCAGATTTTGGACTTGGAAATGTCATGCGTGATGGCCAATTTCTTAAAACAAGCTGTGGAAGCCCAAATTATGCATCTCTAGAGGTGCAGGAGTAGTTTAGAGAATATCATATGCATTGGTAGCAATATCTAACTAGAATTTGATTCAATTTGTTGAGATAGGTCATTACTGAGCAAATTTATGCTGGCCCAGAGGTTGATGTCTGGAGTTGTGGGATTATCTTATTTGCTCTATTATGCGCCAGACTTCCTTTTAATGATGATAATTTTCCAGGATTATATGCGAAGATAAAGGTCAGCATAATGGACCTGTTAACTAGTCATATGAATCACCTGTTTTATTTCTTTCTGTCACATATAAAAAAACATAATAAACTCCCGACTAACATAATAAAACACAAAATTTAACAGATCACATTAGCGAAGAAAGCTTTTATTTATAGCTCGCAGAAATTCAAATTCTTACATATTACACCCATGCCTCTACGGAATGTTTATTAACAAGACAAGTTAACTAGAGTATGTTGCATGGCTTCTTAAAGGACAAGGCTAAACTAGTCTGGGTGACTATGTAAAAATACTAATTCACTCTCCTGCAAATTAATCTGACCTCTCCCTTGTTTCATGTTAAAGGCATAATATTGCCCATCTTAATCATTAACCTCACAAATTTTACAAAACATTCGATTTGGTTATTATTGTATCTGTTAACAAGCGCAACTGAGGAAGCCATGTTTGTCGAGAAGAGTTGTTGATCTGACGAGATTATCCCCTTGCCGTTCTGTAGATTAGTTCCTGGTCAAGTATCTGATGAAATTCATGAGGGCATCATTCTAAACTGATATTTTTCAACAAATGCAAATATTTCAGACGCATGTGAAAGTTACCTTGATCAAGTAAACATTGGCGATATCTTTGGTTATGATATATATGCTCCCCTGTGTGGTTCCACAAGTGGCTCACCCTCGGCATGTCCTTGTAAACGGAAGCACTGTCATCTTCTTACAAAATTTATGTATCTAATCTTTGCCTCTCTTTTTTCATATTCTTTAATTACTTTTACTTTGTTTTTATACACTACATTTATGCGGGTTTTGCCAGTCCGTGCTGAATTCCAACAAACACAGAAGCACAACAACTGGAGCACTGACTCCATTGTTCCAGCTGGTTTAGAAACTATAGAAACCTTAGCAGAAATCAGTATAATGAAAGATGAGTCGGATAATGTTCTTTCACAAGATCATTCAACCTGAACCTAGTGATACTGATAGCAGATAGCTGGTCAATAAGAATTCCAAGGATCCGTTCTCTCTCGACTAGAAAAATGTAAGCAAGTGATAGCATTGCTATACAAAATCTCCGACCACTCTTTAACGAGTTTTGCTGGTGGAGAAATTTAGGAAGAAACCGGAAGATAGGATGAAAACTTCTCTTGTAATTTCTGCTTAGCTAATTTGTATATGTGACTTTTTCATTTTATTTTGACTTGGATTTCGATTGGTTTGTATGACGATTATTGTACTGCTTTGGATTCTTGGAAATGATATTTGGATTTGTGGCATATATGCCTAGCTTATTATATTTACATGAAGGGTTTTTGTTTTTGTTTTTTTAAAATGTTGCTATTTCATCAAACTATGTTGGTAAAAAGTTACAAAAGTATTGCAATAGGGTTGATACCATTGCAATATCTTGGTCAAAATCATTGCAATTGGTCTAATATTGTTGCCTTAAAGTCATTATAAAGATAAAAATTTAAGCTAATGTAATACTATTTAGACGTTGTTGTAGGCAAAAACTTGTTGCTAAATCCATTTATTGCAATGAACTAACTCCGTTGCTATATGGTGCTATACTCGTTGCTAAAACGACCAATTGCAACGCGGTCAGATGCAACGCTAAAATTTTACACATTTTTTGCTATAGACTCTGTTGCAACAAATATAGCACTTAAAGCAATATTTTCTCAGCGTTGCTATAAGAAATCTATGGTGTAGTGCTGGTCCTTGAAACCTTTGTCTCAAAAGCAACAACACGCTATAAAACTATGTAAACCGGCATAATTTACCAAAATTGTTGTTGAGGAACTTTCTATGCTCGAGGCTTTCAACAATCTAATTGAGGTGCTTTGCTGATTTCCACAGAAGTCTCAACAGATGATGCTCTATGACAAGTCTTTTGTTAATTTTCGTTGATGAAAAATTTGGTGTAATAATATATTGACTTGTTTTATTTAACATTTTAGATTTAGGATTGTTTTTAATAATGTTAGTTACAGTGGTACTACTCTTGGCTTTGGCAATGATTTGAACTTGTTGCGATACATATGTTAATTCATTACAAAAAGGGCCTTATGGCAACGGGGGCAAACTTAACGGTCGAATTTTTGAAAATCATTGCAATAGACGCTATTGCAATAATTTTTTTTATAATACGATGAACAAATTAGAAAACTATGAAAGGGCTATAAATACAAGTTAAATAAATACTTTAAAAGCATCAAGGTCAAAATGATGTGTTACTAGTTAAGCGGAAGTGGCAACAAACTTTGAAGATTACCAGCAAGAGGATTGGGATATGCTTTGTGATCGTTGGTGTTCGCCTAAATTTCAGGTTTCATTTTTTAAAATAAATAGTTATTTTATTGCTTTATCATGTTCTTATATATATACTAATACTATTATTATATTTAACTAGAAAAAGGCATAAAAGAATATCATAAATCGATCTAAAAAGAAGGTTGAGTTCTAAAAATGGGTCAGTTATACACCACGACATCATATTAGACATAAAATGACATTAGCCTTTTTAACTGTACACATTGAGACATGACGTCAAAATCATCATGATTAAAATAGATGGCGTAGATCAGAACTTGAAAATTTATATGCCAGTATTTTGTTATAGACTTCAAACTTACTAAACTAACATAATATGTTTCTTATATATTATTGTCCTAATATTTCCGCAGTCGAATGTTTCTACTTCTTCTTTGTGTTTTATTTATTAATTTCAAATATTATGTTATTAGGCGGATTTGATAAATCCTGGAGAAATATATTCTCCATAAGAATTGTCAGACAAAGAGATCTTGGAAACGGTACTTGGTCGTTGTTCAGTATACTTGCGAGGGGGCGTTTTGCTAGTGTTAAAATTCCCAAAACATATCATGTTACTAGTAGTCAGACTAACGAACCAACCTATCAAGAAATAGTTGAACGATATAATGGAGCGAAAAAAACGTCTCAATGAAGTTGTTGACATACTACAGAAGAATAATCTTCTGCCACAACAAACAACATCTCCTATACTCATGCAAATTTAGAAAATTCAGGATGATTTTTTTTTATTTTTCTATTATTGTTTGAACATGTAATTTATTTTTTTTAATGAACAATCTAGACTTTTTATGTTGTTACATTTCACTTTTCATTAAATATATAAGAATTTATCTATTTTTTCCCTCAAAGTATCTTATTTGTGAGTAATTAGAGCAAACAATAACTAATTAAAAAATTATTATATAAAATATTATATTATAAAACATATTAAAAAACAGCAAACTAACACGAGATAATTCAGTTGTTCTAATTTGGGCCATATATATATATAAGGCGCCAAATGGCACTGTATGGAAAGTGCCAAGTGTATGCTGACAAGGCACTATAATGATTGTCCAAATTGTAACATATAATCCACTAATACACGTGACATATCGACCAGGTGCCATATGACTTGTTGACCAAGTGTCACATGGCCTACTGATGTGGCGCCACATGGATAATCCTCATCATGACATGTGTCATCTACACATAAGCTGATGACTCAATAAAATGTAAAGACAATATATTATTTTATCTATGAATTTATATATGTATAAGTAAATAGTCTTTGACTACTGACTTTTATCCACCACTAGATCCCAATACCTTATCAGTAGAAAAATGATATGTAGTTACTAATCGAGTAGTTTTACATACACATAATATTGGTAGGTAAAAGCTGAATTTCTTGTAGTGTTAGGATTTTATATAATTATAATATTAATTTTTTTAATATATTGTTGACTAGATTCAAATCTTAAATCTTTTTTAACATATTAGATGAGACAATATAGAAAATTCAATTCACTGATTCTTATCTCAATTTAATTTAATGATTAAGCGGTTATAATGTAATTTACCAAATAACAAATTAACGATCAAATTTTTAAATGTTCAGTTTTAATAGTAATCCATATATTCCTTTTTACATGTCCTTTTTATAAAAAAAAGGATGTATTTTTGAAGAATGGCGTATTTTCAAAAAATATTAATTGAATTTTTTGTTTGCTTATCTACCACAAATCATTACACTTAATTAAATTCATTCGTATGCATACATATATTAGTGAATGGTGTGATCTTTGAATAGGAAAAAGACAATCTGCAAGGTCCCAAATGGATTGGCTTATTCGAATATTAAAATTATAGTACAAGATATTATTTAAAAAAATATTTAAGAAAATTGTTTTGGAAATGGAAGGAGACTTTAGCCGCCTCTATTATGTGAGGCTTCCATCGACTTTCACCGGTTGGATTGCCCAAACTCTTTTATTTGATTTATTTATTCAATAATCTTTTTTTTTGGGGATGAATTTCTATCTTTTTATCAAGTTTGGTTTGTTTTTCTAAATCCAAATCATCGGAGCTTTCGATTTACTTTTTTTTTCCGATTCAAGCGAAGCATATCGGATTCAAAAGTAATCACCTATCTTGTAGCTTCGACTATCAGATCTAAATTTTATTATTTTCATCTGTTTTCAGCTTGTTTTTATTTCAGTATTCGACTTGTATTTTCACGTTATTTTACTGCTTGGTGGGAGGTTTGTGTTATAACTGGAATTTTCAACTACGACGTAAATAATTAATTGCTGAATTATAGAAAAATGAATGGTGTAAAAATAAATATTAATATATTTATTTTTACTAAATTTATTTTTGACAATGAGCTGCGCTTGGATAAACGAGAAGAATGGTTCAAAGCTGGGGACGTATATCTCGGAGTTTATATTTTGAAATGGTTGAGAAGAGATAAGGAGGTTACGAGAACGTGGGAGCTAAATGGAGGGTAAATAGGAGTAAAGCCAGGAGAGAACTCTAGTGGCTGCAGTATATATAAACACTTCTATCTGAGATGAAGACCACGATCTGCCAGTAGATAAAAACTGATACACTACTTATTCTCTTTAGCTGAGCATAGCCTACTACCTACACACCCATGCATTCCATCAACCTACCTAATTATACTAGCTCATCTACAAAATCAACGCACCTTCTAGTTTGCTTTTTTCATTTTAATATGTCATTTTACCATTAGCAAATTGTATCAAGAAATTATTGTACGCAAACATTTCATAGTGGAAAGATAGTTTCGGCTGGGTATTAATCCCCACCCGCGGTTTTTACCCTTTTTCGGGGTTTTCCGCGTCACCAAATTCTCGTCTTGTTTTATTTACGTTTTTGTTCAAATTAATTCACTTAGCACTCACCCGTACAAAAAATTGTTAAAACAACTTGGCGCCGTCTGTGGGAAGTGTGCTAAGATCGAATTGATTTGACAATGACCACCGACAGCCCACCACTAGAGTCGTCAGGACCGCAAAGTGATGCCGACAAGATTAAACAGATGGAAGAGACGATGAAGAAAATGCAGGCGACAATCGATTCCCTACAACAAGAGGTCACGACACTACATAAAGACAAGAGCACATGACACACCAGGTCGACCAACAGGCCGAAGAGGACCTTGCAGAGTGTGGCGCATCGTCTGGACATGAATGATGGTGACGACGAGGCACCACCAGAAGAGGACGCTGAAAATGATCAGCCTCCACCCGAAGACGATGAGGAGGAGGACGTGCATGGTCGACATGATGATAGACGTGACGACGACAGGGATGACAGGGACAACAGACAGGAAGGCGACCGGGATGAACACCATGACGGCCATGAAAGACGGAGGTCGAGGTACAGGTCGTCGAGGTCACGTGACAAGGTCCCAGAGTCGGTCAAGAAGGAGCTCAAAGAGTTCCGAGAGATGATTCAACGAATCCCAGGAGTGCCTAAACCTTTAGAGAAGGCAACCCCCACGAGCTACGCTGATTCGCCTTTCACCGACGACATTGCACACGTCGAGACACCAAAGCGATTTGCAGTGCCCGCTATGAAGTCGTATGACGGGTCGACAGACCCTTTGGAACATGTCGCCCAGTATAAACAACGTATGTTTACTGTGCCGATCACGAGAGATTTGAGGGAAGCATGTATGTGCAAAGGATTTGGTTCAACGCTAGTAGGTCCGGCGCTACAATGGTTCGTTAATCTGCCCAACGGGTCGATAGAGACGTTCGCGGACCTAGTCGACACGTTTAATCTACAGTTTTCAAGTAGTCGGGTGTTTGAGAAGACAACCAGTGATCTCTATAGAATAGTCCAACGACGTAGGGAGTCGTTGAGAGACTACTTGACAAGGTTCAACAGAGAGAAGGTGACGATAACTAATTGTGACATCCCGACGGCAATAGAGGCCTTCTGACGAGGATTAGAAAAGGATTCGTCTTTGTATGACGAACTGACAAAGTACCCCTGTAAGGCGATGGAGGACGTGCAAGCCAGGGCTATGGCACATGTAAGATTGGAGGAAGACAGACGTGAAGACGACGAGGAGTACTACCATCCAAGTAGAAAGATCACGACAACAGAATAAGAGATTACAAACCATACGACAGGACATCATCTAGTGTTGAAGGCGGTTCAAAACACCATGGACGCGACAACAACTGACACTTGCAAAGGCCCTGATCTTATAGTAGTATTGGTTGGTCATGGAGCTTATCAATTGTCCACAATGGACGGATTACAAGCACCAAGGAGCTGGAACACCTTTCATTTGAAGGCATGTCATGTGTAATGTGTCTTACTTTCACTATCGTTTTATATTAGTAGTCGCATCTCAATAAGTGATTTAGGAGGATTGTTTTGTGTTTGGCCTTATGCCACTTAGGATTTGCTTGATGTTTGCAATAATTACCATGCTCTGGTTGGTTTAGATTAATAAGAAATGCTCGTACCTTCGTCCATAAGTACTTATATGCTTGCCTGATGTTCATATGCTAATACTCATGTGCTAACTTTGTGATATGCTTATATTTATGTCGCAAACTATATTTATCTTTTTAAACAATCTACGCTTTTGCTATAGTAAATTGCTTGTACTTAGAAATCTAAAGGGCTGATCACCCTTCACAATCAATTGACAATTGTATAACTCAAAAGTAACATGTCAACACATACGCCATGATAACATTATCCGCGACGAATAAAAACACTTAATTATTCTCGACTTATACAACTTCGATTACGTGCTAAGTTTCAAGAGGGCAAGGCCTCTTAACTAGCCTACGAATGCATGCATCAACGTTTGAAAATAAACAAATTTGTCGAATACATCAACGTTTGAAAATTATATATTTGTCGAATACATATACCACATGCATCAACGTTTAAAAGTAAATTTGTCGACTACAATTACGTATATTGCGAGTTTAAATACATCGATGTATTAAAGATACATGTCGACGAAAACTCACAACCCTTGGTCGAGCACATTACACATGAATTTTAACATACATCTTTACATGTCATCACTTACACGTGTCATGACATTGACTGCGTGTCACACATTACAATTACAAGTGACATAACGGTTACAAACAACATATCACGTTACGATTGTTTATAAGTTACATATCATGGACCGAAGACATACTACAAAGCACTTTACGTGTTAGTACATTACGTTACAATCACTCCAAACTAAGGAGTCACATGAACCAATTTCAAGCCATAGACGCATAGAAGTATGATGTCGACAATGACAAATATGCGACATCTTGCACATGTCAGAAATATCTATAAGGGGTTTTACAAATAAAATGCAAAGAAACATCACAACTTGACATATTAATACTACGGGGTTGTCCGACGGGTTGACTGTGGTTGTCCGACGGATAGGCTGAGGCTGTCCGACGGGTAGGCTGGGGCTGAAAAAACACGTCGCTCAACACACATAATGGACGTCTACAATAATCATTCTAAACACATTGTGAAAGCCATGTATGAGTAAAGGTTTCGGAATTACATTGACACGTCCAACATTACAACATTTCATGAGACTGCCCGACGAGTTGATCAACTTGTCCATATATAGTCGACGCCTTCAATCTACAACACGTGATGGTTTGAGAAGATGACGACTTACATGTATCACATCGTTCAGAGGTGCACAAAAACTTTGAGAGGTATTTGTCAATATAACATCGAGCGAACGGGCAAGCAGAGTCAAGCAACAAGATCATCATTATTAAATCTATAGAAGGGGCTGACGACATGTAAGGGACGTTGGGCTAAGGAAATTCCATGGGTCTTGTGGTCCGACGGGACAACACTGAAGATGTCGACGGGACACACCCATATAGTCTCGTCTATGGAATTGAAGATGTCCTGACGCCAGAAGTCATGACATCGACGGCAAGATATGTGTTGCAAACATATGACGAGAGGAGGCACTAGCACATGACATGGACGTTGTGCATGAACTAAGAGAAATGGCGAAGATACGGATGGAGTCGTACCGACAGAGTGTAGCAAACGCCTACGACAAACATGTTCATGTCAAGACATTTAACGTTGGCGACTTGGTCTTGCGGAAGGTATTTTAGAATACTATGGATATGACGGTCGACAAGTTTGCTGACACATGAGAGGGCCCTTACCTTGTTGACTCTATAGTTGGACACGCAATATATCAGTTGTCAACTTTGGACGGAATATCAATACATGCACTAACAAGGAAACGTTTCGTATGACTTGGAGAGATTTTATTAATTAATTAAATAAATTAATTAATAAAATCTGGGGCTATTGTTATAACTGGAATTTTCAACTACGACGTAAATAATTAATTGCTGAATTATAGAAAAATGAATGGTGTAAAAATAAATATTAATATATTTATTTTTACTAAATTTATTTTTGACAATGAGCTGCGCTTGGATAAACGAGAAGAATGGTTCAAAGCTGGGGACGTATATCTCGGAGTTTATATTTTGAAATGGTTGAGAAGAGATAAGGAGGTTACGAGAACGTGGGAGCTAAATGGAGGGTAAATAGGAGTAAAGCCAGGAGAGAACTCTAGTGGCTGCAGTATATATAAACACTTCTATCTGAGATGAAGACCACGATCTGCCAGTAGATAAAAACTGATACACTACTTATTCTCTTTAGCTGAGCATAGCCTACTACCTACACACCCATGCATTCCATCAACCTACCTAATTATACTAGCTCATCTACAAAATCAACGCACCTTCTAGTTTGCTTTTTTCATTTTAATATGTCATTTTACCATTAGCAAATTGTATCAAGAAATTATTGTACGCAAACATTTCATAGTGGAAAGATAGTTTCGGCTGGGTATTAATCCCCACCCGCGGTTTTTACCCTTTTTCGGGGTTTTCCGCGTCACCAAATTCTCGTCTTGTTTTATTTACGTTTTTGTTCAAATTAATTCACTTAGCACTCACCCGTACAAAAAATTGTTAAAACAGTTTGTTTTCGTTTCTTGATTGTAAGCGGTGGTCTTGATTTGGTGATGAAATCCTGTCACGGTTCAGGTTGATAGCTAAAACGGTAGCTCCATCGGGACATGATGAAGAGGGTACTAGTAATTCAACGAGAATGCATGAAACGAGAACTTGTATTTGTATATACATTATCTTCAAAATATCGTTTGATTGTCTCTTCATATGAACAAACGATGACAATTTACTATTTGTTCGATTCGATCATTGAGGTAGATGCTGCATGGTTTTTATTATTAGATTAACTTTTTTGTTAAAAAAAAAAGAGAAGAAGACGACTTTTTTTTGATAATTTTTTTCCTTCAAAAGATAAGGAGGAAGTATATTAGAGATGATATCGAAAAACCTAAATATTAAATAGATATAAAATATAATGGCAATATGTGAATATTATTATCCAAAATTTTGGGTTGCAGTGGTGTCCCATGCCCCCATTCATCTTCCAGGTATACACACATCCCTCATTCATTTTGTTTAAAAAATCCAATATCGTGCGGTAGCATCAATGAGTTGTCATTTAGACAACACAGTGTTTATTTGCACAATATGCCATGTGTGTTTATGTTGATGACTCGTGTATACACGCAGAACCTCACAACAATGTGGAATCCCAATAATTTAGTCTGATTTTGTCAATGTCGTTCTATCTCTTCATCTGTCGTTATAACTAATTCATTCATTCAATAAGTGGTCCATACCAGATTTAAAACCGAGGACCTAACCGTTGCTGCAGCCTGCAAGACCTGCTCAACTCTATCTAGATGTGAATTCCATGTCTATGCATTGCAATTTGCAGCTTTGCAATCATCGGAATGTTTCCACAATTGACAAATTATTTGCATAAATCGATTTTTCAAAAAAGGGCAGTTTTTTGTGCTGTAATATAACCTAAAACAAACGGTATGCATGATTTTACGACTATCATTATTCATTATTTAAGGGTCGGTTTGGGCAAATTTTTCTTCGAGGGCTTGTTTCTTTTGAAAAATTTAGATATCTATTATCTATTATCTATTATATCTATTATATATATAAAAAGGTTAAGAAGGTGTTGTGTATTTGATATTTAGCAAAAGAAAATAAGAATTTATTTGAGAAAAAAGTAAAGTTCTGTGTATTTTCTTGACAAATAAACTTTTATTTGTGAAAAATAAGGTCAGTCAAACACGTCCTAAATATTTTTATTATATTTTTGTTAAAATTTAATGTATTTAGAATAAATGATTCCGCTCACACTAATAAATAAAATTCCTATATCTACATAAATCATTCGACTAAATTCGTTATATATTTTTCACATAACATTATTCTGTTTTCATATAGTTACAAAAATTCATTTTCATGTTTAAAAATGACTTTATCTCAAGATACGTGGGAATAGTGAACGTCGGGGGAGTAGTATATCCGTCAGGTTTCTTGATTAAACTTAATAATTCATATGAACATGTAAGATGTATGTCACAGTGACATAACAGGTGGTTTGGGAGTTAGGTAAACAAAGACAAGGTGAAGAATGAGTTTTGTGCGAAATGACGGATTATAAGTTCATAGTTGTCGCAACAGAGATTAAGATTATCTTATTTACCTAGTATTACTACTCCCTCTGTCTCATTTAATTCTATACGTTTATTTTCAACTGCTCGACACGCATTTCAATGCTCTTATAAAATATAGTTCCGTAACTTATTTTTGAGATTTTCTTTTTCTGTATAAAAATATAACATCCGAACTTTAATTCACAAAAAAAAAATTAAAAATATATGACACAACTACACTTTACAGGAGTATTAAAGTCTGTGTCGCGTCCCCGTCCCCCAATGTATACTATTCAGGGGGACGGAGGGAGTATTAATTTGATTATGCATTATTTGAACAAGTCGGCTTATCCAGAATAGTACAGTAGTAAACTTGTCATTTCATCTTATCTCACCCAATATCTTGTTTTGTTATTCACGTGTTCAGGTATAACTTTCCAACATTTTAGGTAAGCTGTGTGTAGTATTATTTAATATGGCTATAGAATTATAGTTTTGGCGGGGCTTTTAAACCCGGCTTCTGGAGTTATAAGTTAGAAGCATTTATTCGTACCGTTTGTGTAAGAAGTCGAAAAGCACTTATAAAAAGCTAAAAATCCCAACTTTTGTTTCATGATATTTATTTTTTTCTAAACACTTTAATTACTTATAAGTCTTATCTAAATTCTAATTTCTACTTGACTTTTTTTTTGCTTTAAGCAAAAAGCACTTATTTTAACCTCGCCCAAACGCCCCATAAAATCGGAGCCACTTTTCATGAAGGATAGGAAACTCCACACAAAACTGCTTTAATTTCTTGTGGCTCACGCTTAAAATAGGCTATTCAGGTAAGTAAAAAGTTGTCACTTGTTTCTCTTCCAAGTTATTTCATCTCTCACCACACAAACATTGCCTAATACCAAAATTTTCATTTGATTAGCACGCTTTATATCTTCTGATTTATGCATATTTGATACCGAACAACTGTCAGGTATTTAAATTTCTGTAATCGATCAAAATATGTGCCGAGTAAAGTTGTTAGGGAAGCCATTATGACAGCCAGAGCAGCATGAAACTAAGGGCTGAGTTTTCTGCCACGTGTCATCATATGACAGGGAGTTTAGTATGTGAACGTTATCTTCCTGGCCAATATCTCATGCGTTCATATGTTTATAGCCAAACAAAGAGTACAAATTATTAATTTCCACATTGCCTTCCTCACTCTCTTAGCTTTTGTATAATGTGTTCTCAGTTTCCTACATTAGAAAGTAAGTTTCCAAGTTTCTTCCGCAACTAATAAACTCTGTTCTGTTGAGTTATGTACGTGTATTCTTATTCGGTTTGTCTAGTGTGTGCTCATGGGTATATACTAAAAACTAAATTTTATGTATTTAGTTCATTTTGATTAGTATGGTCGTTGTATATGCAGAGAGTTAGACTTTTATTAAGAAGTAGAGCGAATCAAAATGAGTTAAATGCATAGAATTTAGTACTTAGTATGTGCTCATGAGCATATCATAGAAAAACCGATTCTTATTCAGTATTTTTGCTGCTTGCATGAAGATAATTACTGTACATAGATACATGTGAACAAGTACATATATAGCTCTTACAACTATTCAAATAGAGTACTAGTTTAAATAACTGACAGGGTATTTGTCATGTCTGAATCTATAGAATTGAACAAGTAGCTAGGCCTGACAGCTCTTGGCTGAAATGAAGCCATCATCAGCACCGAAAATCGCGCAACCGGAGTCGAGTTCTTCAGCTAGTTGGATGGTTTTTGATGAGAACAATAAAGCGGATGCGGATGCTATTAGGGAGAGGACAGCGGAGTGGGGACATATGATAAATCCGGAGGATGGAGACCGGAGTCGAAATGCGTCCGAGAGATTCGGACGCAATAATTCGACAGAGTCGGAATCAGGTATCCCGAGAGTCTCGCAAGAGTTGAAGGATGCTTTATCGACATTGCAACAAACATTTGTTGTGTCGGATGCTACAAAGCCGGATTGTCCGATTGTGTATGCTAGCAGTGGATTCTTTGAGATGACTGGTTATTCGTCAAAAGAAGTCATTGGAAGAAACTGGTAAGAACACTACATAAATGTTTGTCGGTTTACCTGGTGTGCCGATGAGCACATGCGAAGCACTAAATTTTATGTATTTAATTCATTTTTGATTGGTGTTGTTTTTATATATATAGAGGATCCATCGTTATTAAGAAGTAGGAATCGATCAAAATAAGCTAAATACATAGAATTTAGTGTTTAGCATGTGCTCATGAGCACATCATAAAAAAACCGAATGTTTATAATCTTCTTCTTGAAGTAATTAAGTTAACATTTATGTAGCTTCATTTTAGCTTCCGATCCCATATACGTAGAAATATTTTGTCGGTGTTTTAAGATATCAGTCGGTTCAATTTGAATGGATATCAATTTTAATTTTAACGTTTTCCATCATGTTCTTGTTAATATCGAATTTTAAACTTTTTTAAAAATTTTAATTAACCAAAAGATCATTTTAAAATTGTGTCGGGTGTTATATTTGAAATTTGTAAACACCCCAAGATCCTAAAATGAAGAAAATTGTTTCAATGTTTATTTTTCCACAAATAAGTAGTGCAAGGTTACACAGCTGCAATGCACTGGTTGAGTGCCGATCCAAAGATTATAAAGTTTTTGAAAATTTAAATTTCTGAAGTTTAGAATATCAAATGGGGTGGATAGTTCTCTTAAAAATCGATCAAGAACTTTAAAATGGCTTGAGAAGGGGATAGCTATGACGTATCAGTAATTCGCAACTTGTTGCGGTTGCAGTCGATTTCTACAAGGACCAGAGACAGACCAAAATGAAGTGGACAAAATAAGACATGCAGTGAAGACAGGAACAAGCTATTGTGGAAGGCTTTTTAACTACAAAAAAGATGGCACTCCGTTTTGGAATCTACTTACAGTTACACCTATCAAAGATGACTCTGGCAAAACCATTAAATTTATTGGGTACTCTACATTTCCCTTCTCTCTTCTTATTTTAACTCATTTGTTAATTTTGTTTCACATAGATTGTTATTTTGTTAAGTTAAATTGATACGAAAAATGTGATACCTCTGTGCAGAATCATGTATAATGTCCCATTTTAGCTTGTTGAGTGCTTTAGTTATACCTGTCACATTGGGACTTGTTGACAAACTCATGTGTTAAGTAGAGTAATAGGAATGAATTGAATTAAAAATAAACAGAGTGAATGATAATTAGCAAATTAAAGGCGAAAAGAATGATGTGACAGGGGAAAAAAACCTAACTGTTTAAATTTACTTTAATAAAATTTGTGTAGAAAATGCATAGAAGTAGCAATTAAGGCATTCGTTCCCAAATTTGTGGGGTTTGGCATTCTATAGGTTTTTGTTTATCTGGTAACTTTTCTTCATCTGACAAATGCAATGGTTATTTGGCAGAATGCAGGTTGAGGTCAGCAAATACACAGAAGGTGTTAGTGAAAAGCTATTGCGACCAAATGGACTGCCCAATTCCTTGATTCGTTATGATGGTAAGGGGAATTGCTAAAATTGGTTTTCAAAATTACCCTTCCTGCATATTTATTCTTCGTAATCTTACTGTGCTAGCTCGTCAGAAGGAAAAGGCCTTGGGTTCTATGAATGAGGTTGTACAAACTGTGAAGCACCCACGCTCTCACAAGGACGAAAAGGACTATCCAAATATTGATTTTACTCACTTAAAACCATCCGAAGTTGAAAGTTTGCATGCTCCTAATAGACAAACTCCTCGTGTAATGTCCACAAGTGACCCATATCTCAGAAATTCTACTCAAGACTCCAAGAGTAAATTTAGAAAATCACAGCATGCAGCATCAATGGAGTGAGTTTCTTTCTAGTACATCTATTTATTAGTTTTCATTATACTTCTGCAAATATTTATTACTTGTTTAGAGTGCTTCAGCAAAATGAACAGGTGCTTCAAATCTTATTTCTTATTCTGGATCAGCACTAGTAATTCATGTCTATTGTCTTCAATTAAGATAAATGTTACTGATTACAACGTATCAATTAGATTAGTTGTCACTCTTCCAGATATCGTTTAAGTAATATTTGTTGAGAAATTCATGAAGAACATTATACAAGTATGAATGCTTTATTGGCTACTGTTTGTTCTATTCTATAAGGAATCAATAACTACTAACTTCTATATGTGATGATAGATGATGCAGTGACAGCCAAACTCGATTCTCACCCTTACCAAGAAAATCTAGATCACAACTATAATGTTCAAGTTTAATTCCCGAATTTTAGCAAGTTATTTGGTCATAACTCGTTCTTTGTCTCTGTAGATATTTATCTTATTATGATCAACATGCAAACTGTAAGATTGTTGTTGGCTTTAGTACTTCACAAAAATAAGTCAGTAATTATTGATGTCATATATGTGTAGTGGGTATCAGGAGAGGTCTTCTAGCACTGCAGTAAAGCTTGAGGATCAATTGAGTATTGAGCCTGAAGTTCTTATGACAACAGACTTGGAACGCTCTGATAGCTGGGATCGTGCTGACAGAGAAAGGGACATACGTCAGGGAATTGACCTAGCAACCACATTGGAGCGCATTGAGAAAAATTTTGTTATATCAGATCCCAGACTTCCTGATTGCCCCATCGTAAGATAAAAACTAAAATATAACTTTCATCTTACTGATTGCTTAAGTTACCTTTAAAATTCACTTTTGTAGATTGTGAAATACTTGTTGGTTGTTTTGCTGTTCATTTGGATTAAACTTTAACTATCACCATGTTTCCCAATGCGCAGATATTTGCATCTGATAGCTTTCTCGAGCTGACTGAGTATACACGGGAGGAAATATTAGGAAGAAACTGCCGGTATAAACCTTCAGTACATCTACAGATAATTCTATGTAACATTTGACTTGTTTTACTCTTCTGGGATGTGTATGAGTTTTTAAAAATGCTTTATCAAGGCCTCATCCTAATTGATTGACTTTCTTATCACTTTGATTGCACAATTTCTTTTGGATGACAGTTAATTCTTAAACACAACTGCTGAGACTAATGACTTTTCAAATTAGATCAAAAGGTTTATAGACATTTAAGTTTTTTAATTCTCTTATATATCTTTTTTTCCTTTCAAAACAAATATATTGATCTGTAATATAAGGTTCATGTTACAGGGCCATATCTCATATGGTTTTACTTTCAGTATTGGTTTTGTGACGGACTAAACTTTTTACTCATGTATAAAGATATCCTTGTATAATAGCGTGTTGTCCAATCAGATGGATCTCAGAAAGTACTCAAATTTAGTCTGATACTCAGATGATATTTTAATGGAAGATTTAGAGTTGGTCCCCTAAAAGCTTCAGTACTCTTTACTGTTATTCTAACTTAAATAGTTGAGTCCCTCACCATGTAATGTAACTAAACTTTTGCCTATTTACTCGCATATTTATATCATATATGTTAATTATCTAACAAGAATATTGATCATCCAGATTTCTTCAAGGACCTGAAACAGATCAAGCAACTGTACAAAAGATAAGAGATGCAATTAAAGAACAGAGAGAAATTACAGTGCAATTAATCAACTACACTAAGAGTGGTAAGCTATCGCTTTCAGTAGATTCTCTGTTATTTAGAAGATTTTTATTTGCTGACAATCTGGGAACTATTATTTCTTTGCACGATATCAAATATTAAAGGGAAGAAATTCTGGAATCTATTTCACCTGCAACCTATGAAAGACCAGAAGGTAGCCACTAAATATGTATTTAATTAGTTCATTATGACCCATTTTCATGGTATCGAAATTTGTGTAACCTGCTCCTGCTAACATTTAAATTTAATGAAACATCTGCAGGGGGAACTCCAGTACTTTATAGGTGTCCAACTAGATGGCAGTAATCATGTGGAGCCACTTAAAAATCGTCTTTCAGAGAGTACAGAACAACAAAGTGCTATGTTGGTACATCTTCTGTAATTGTTTTATTCAGTTACCAGAACCAGATATTTTACTGCATGTCATCGTATGTTTATTAAGTGTTCTTCATAGATTGTTTATCTCCAAGTGTTTGTTTTTTTTTTTTTGCTATCAATTTGCTGTAAAAAGGCACTTATATATTAATTAGGAAAATATTACCAACATTTATGAAATATCACCTTTCTGAAGTCATGATGTAGAACATTATTATAGCGTTGAGACACAATAGTATATTGGTGATGTTCTATAAAGTAATGATCCAAGATAATTCGAATGTTTTTGGTGCACTAGAAACTAGCCATTTTTGAAATATTTATAATCACAGCCAAATGAGGGAATATGGGATTGATTTTAAGCCTGAGACAAGCAGATGTGCATACACATTAAATTAACTCAGGTAAGCATTAGTTAGGCGCTCAGTAATCAAGAACATTTTAGATGTCAGCAGCTCATAGTTAGTAAAAAGAAGGGATTGGAAGCATGCAATTAACGCCTGTATTATCAAACTTAATTTTGTATTGAATAGTCTGAAAAATTATACATGCTACAAACGGATTAATACAGATCGTAGCAGCCTCTTTGTCATTGTATTTTTGATGTCCCAAGAGGTAGTCGGGACTTCCATTATACCCATCTGCATTGCTATGACACCATAAAATTGTAGAAGCTTAATCTTGCCATAAAAGGGAAGAGTGGAACAGTTAAGTGGCAAAAAATCTATAAAGTTAAAATAACATGAAATTGTTGAGGGAATTACTGTCCCTACACTCGGACAATAGTGGGAAGACTGCTATTTATAAGTGCGAGGGAACAATACGAAAACTTAAACATCTTCTTATGCATATTTAGAAAATCTGAACAGAACAAATGATGTAATAGTAAGAGAAGTATTATTGCCACCTAGTGCACCTATTGTAATATAAATTTTTTATAAATAACTAGATATTCCATATTCACATTTTCTGCAGGTCAAAGCAACCGCCAAAAATGTTGATGAAGCTGTTCGGGAACTTCCTGATGCAAATTCGGTAAGGTACTCTTTTCCACTCTATTTGAATGTGGATAAAGTTAATGTGTGTTCATTATCTTGTTACAATAATTCTTTGTTGATCAATTTTTTGGTCCTGCTAAGGTAAAAGATGATTTTTTTAGTTCAGTTTTTTTTTCCAGCTATTTGCTCTTCTTGCAGTTTTGTAAGTTGTGCTAGTTAAATATATTTGCATCATAAGTATAAAGAATGCATTTTTGAAAACAAATTACTTTTCTTGCACACTTTAAAGAAAATATATGAAGTTTATCCGCTGAAAGTTGTGTACTCTTACACCAAAAACATTTTTTAACTTCTACATCTGTAATGAAACATTGTGATTTCCAATCTATAGGGTCTCTATTGTTTAATACATTTTGAAGCTGAGTAATACATAAAACTATATAAGGAGAACCCACATTAAAAGGAAAGAAATTTATTGCGCAAGTCCTCATACTCAATTTCCATTTTGGCTGATACAAGTTTGAACATTATGCCACTGACAGACTGTTGATGACTTGTGGGCTATCCACTCTCAATCTGTGGTGCCAAGACCTCACAACAGGTACAATTCAGGCTGGCTGGCTATACACAAGGTACCAATTAAGAGATTTGCATTATATTAATCGAATACGTCTTACTATATATCTCTAGTAACTTTAATCATATTACTGCACTATTATCTGAGTAATATGATTCCTCTATGTTTATGATCATGCAATATGCTTCTCGTAGTCTCGAGTCTCGATTTTGGAAGACAAAACAATTTGATGGAAAATACAGTTTGTAATCCGCTATGCTGATGTAATTCGAATTTGTAATGTTGTCATATATCAATATAGCTGAATGGCAGAATTTAGAACATATTGCTGACCACCACCCCCGCTCTCACTCCCCTCGCGTCCCATTTCCCATTTCTATGCAGTATTTACACTGGGTGGATGGGTGGGTGGGGGGGGAGGGGGGGGGGGGGGACAAATGTGTTGTGCATTTCACAACAATTGAACTAAGGACTTGACCGGTGTGGATTGTAATAGTAGCACTTGGAATTAGTCTTTACTTATAAAATGAGTTAGGTTCATAAATTTGATTTCACAGTATATTTTTCTGGTTTAATTGGAGAGTCAGATTCCATAAAAGGCTATGTAACTCTCATCAAGCACTCAAGCGAAATCGAAAATTTGCAATTAAACACAGGAGTGAGTGTGGAGCTGCAGAACTGCATAAGTTGCTCCTTGATTTGAGTTTTTTTTTTTATATTTGGGTGCCGACACACAAAAACCGGAGTCCTTCACCTCCTTTTGTTGCATAATATTTATTATATTTTTCTGTAATTGTCTGTTGTTGATTTCTATTGAACAAAGTGTTCCTATATCAATGCCGAATCTCATGTTATATCATGGTATCTGCATTGTGTACTCTAGTACTGTCACAGGCGGTACAGGCGCAAAGTTATATGTTTCGCTAAAGACCTTGTTACCTTTTTGATTTATAGATTACTGCGACTGGGGAGAAAATTGGATTAAATCATTTTAAGCCCATAAGACCATTGGGTTGTGGCGACACTGGAAGGTGTGTTCACTTTTCCTACTCATTAAATGCAGCAGTCACATTACTGTAATCTTTGGCGTACTGCAATTCTGCTTGGTCATATGTACTTCTGCCAGTAATTAATGCAGTTAGTATAAACATATTATTACTTTAAGCAGTCATCAATATATCTTACAAAAGTGTGAAAGGGATTTTTGATATAGTAGGATATTTTTCAGCACCTTCAAATCAAATCCAATTTTTTATTTTGAAAAATCATATGATATGTGTAATGTTATCAGTGCATCTGCTCCTTGAAATGAAAAAGTATTTGTTTGGACATTGTTTGGACATTTGGCACACTGATTTGTGCATTCAGATTAGTAGATTACACTGATGCTGCAAAGAAGAAAGAATTGAAATGAAAGGACATGAATGATAGAGGGAAAGAAAATTTCCTGTCTAAGATTAAGAAAAAGAATAATCAATTTTTTTGTAGATAGGTTATTTTATAAATATTATAACACGTAATCATAGGAGTTGTCAAAGTATGAACATTATGTATAGGCAGACATCTTGAATTGTTTGATACTTTCCCACTATATTTTTACATAATTACATGTATGAAAAATTGATGTCATAGAATATCTGACACGTTAAAAGCTATCTTGTGTCAACATAACATTAAGAAAATTCAGTTTATATACAAAAGTCTCTATATGGACATGCCGGTGTTATGTAAATTAACTTGACTTGGAGATTCAGGCTTGTCATAAAACCTAATGACTAATCAAGATAGGACATTCGAGTAAGTACTTGGTTGGCCTTAATGATGAGACTGCACCATCTGATACTTATGGGGGATGTTTACTAGCACAAGTCCTTTCTTGATTGTCTACTCCTCCCTCTATCCTAAATTGGATGATCCAAACAAGTTTCTTCTTTAAAATTAGATAATTTACTTAAATTTAAGAAGAGTAAGGTTGATAACCATTCATCTGACAAAGTTGTACTCAAGAGTAGAGATACAGAAAAACAGTTCTGCTAATTACTGCTGGTTACATGCAAGTTTCTAATGTTTAATTTTTTTTGAGGAACTTTAGCACTCAATTCAGTCAATTCTTTGCTGCAGTGTTCATTTGGTAGAACTAAAAGGAACAGGTGAACTGTTTGCTATGAAGGCGATGGAAAAAACCATCATGTTAAATCGTAACAAGGTATGAATGCTTCATATTTCGAGATTTCTTACATATGGCATTCTATCAATAATATCCTTCTGGTTGTTTCATCATAAGCTAATTGTTGTGCACTTTTACTAGTGTGATCAAATAGTTATATATGTAACTATTCACTCTCTAACATATGTGTGTGTGTGCGCGCCTGTGTGTGTGTAAATATGTGTGTGCATTGTCTGGCCAAATCATATAACTAGAAGGGTCACAAAGAATCATGTGCAGAATTTTTTTACAGGAAGACAATTCTTTTCCATTTCCTTAAATTGTGATTGTTTATCATTTTGGATTACATTCTTTTTGGAATATAGTCGAGGCGCCACCACATGATCTCTTACAATTAATTAGGCAAAGGACTGGTTGTTTATCACTAACTTAAGGGTTTCATGCGAGTCTTATGTTGAAGTTTGATGTTATTTACAACCATCTTTAGTACATTTCCTACACTGAAGTTTGCCTGTATATATGCCTTGGTTTGAGTGTTGAGTAGATATGGTCACTATCTTATTAATCTGCTGAATAAATTTCCAAATGATATCTGTTGCCACAATATCAATTAATTAGTTATCTACATTTGCTTTGGCTTAGCATCATCCTTTTAAACAAATTTCAAGTTCGCTACTGTCGGCATATAATATAATACAAGCTCTGCTTACCGTTTTCTATATATATGGAACTATGCAAATTGTTTCTTGATACTTAATTTTTCTTTGTACCTCATATTTTCTTATGTTTCACTATCGGTGATTTTATGTATGTGCAGGTTCATCGAGCATGCATAGAAAGGGAAATCATATCATTACTGGATCATCCTTTCCTCCCAACCCTATACACTTCTTTTCAGGTGTGTACTAAACAAGCATTTAAATGTCAAGTCCAATATATTAAAACCTAATCCAAAGATGTTTAAGATTGCACGGACGTGTGCCACCTCTGCTCCACAAACAGGGTGGGCAAGTGCAAGATATCTAGAACTAGTCACTTATTGGTGCTTTAATATAACATTTTTTAACAGTTTGAAAGCAGAATTAATGGTGTATTTTCTGGCAGACTAACTGGCATAGATCATGTCACTTGAAAATCCCACTTAGAAAAACACAAAGGACATTACTGATTTGTGGTTCCAACTTTGGTAAAAATGTTAATGTAAACACGTCAAGAGTTCCAAGAAGAATTAAGAGAAAATAGGTTTCATATTTCTTAATACCCTTACAAAATACATGATACAACCTCGCAAACCAGAGTTATTTTTGTTTAAGAAGTCTGCCTATTTTAAATTTGTGGTCAATCATGCATGGTACAACTTTGTTTGCACATTATAATTTAATATTACTTGATTGTAAAAGATTTGTAATTGATTGGGCTATACTGGTGGCACTAATCACTCAAAGTTGTTTAATATGAATTCTATATAAAGAGTATTATTAAGAATACTAAGCTTCCACCAATAGTATGAAAATGGGTAATTAATTTTTACAGCAACAAGTGGACGAATAATTTGTTATTTACTGGTTTATATCACAATATGGCAGTAAATTACCAACTCAGCTTATTTATTAAACATTATTGTTCCATAGCTTTTGAATACATAGTAGACACACTACTCCGTCACCATAATTTTCCTAGTATACTTTAAAATTTCTTTAATATGTATCTAGTTATCCTCACTCAGATCATGCCTCATTTCCATCTACTTGCATTAATGTCTTTTTTTTTCAGACTTCTACGCATGTTTGCTTGATAACGGACTTTTGTGCTGGAGGGGAGTTATTTGCCTTACTAGACAAGCAGCCACAAAAAATATTTAAAGAAGATTCCGCAAGGTATATAATTAACATTTGTGATTAGAACATATTTAGATATTTAATAAGGCAAATACTTATCAATAACATTTGTGACTAAAAATATTTAAATATTTGTGACTAGAATATATAACTGATACTTATTTTCCTATACATGCTGCAACCATCATTCTTACATTTTAGAATATTTATTCTATTTTTGAAAATTGGTGCGTGTCATGATGGTTATTTTACTTGACTGTTGTTATACCTTCCAAAAAATCTTCTTTTGATGTAAAGGGTAGCAAGCTGATAATTTCCGCGCTCCTCTAAAATGATCTATCATAGTTTTTTTTATTGTCAGAAGGTTGCATATAAGGAACAGCACCTGGAGAAACTACTTAATCTGTATACATTTTTAGAGTTGTGGTTGGTACATTTTATATAAGCTCAACACCGTAAAACCATAATATTAAGGAACTGTCTTTGCTGAATGATGCAAGTACTGATCATATAGCAGTTGTTTTTCTCATGACTGCCTATTAAAAATTACCTGTTATTTCAATACAGGTTCTATGCGGCTGAAGTTGTTATCGGCTTGGAGTATCTTCATTGTTTAGGTATTTAAATAATTGAGAGAGGTTGCTAATAATGGTCGTTCTGTTTTAAAAATATTTCATAGATGCAAGTTCTTGTAACACACTTGGTAGTATACTACTATACAGGGTGTACTTATGTTACCCTGTGTCTTATATTGCGAACTAGTTGCCCTTATATACTTATAAGTTATAAGTATATTGTTTTGCCTGTAGTGCATCTGACATCTTTGATAAGTTTCTGATATATATATTAAATTTTATTCGAGTACTAATACTCATCTTTTCGAACATTAAAAAGTCTTTGTGAAAAGTTATTTGATGTTTTATAATTAATTTCTTTTTTGTTTTTTTAAGTCATGAATAATTTCTTTTCTTCAAGTTCTGTTGCTTTAATTGTCTTGTGGATCACAGAAGAAACAGAAAGCTTGGCTAGATGGGTGTCGATTGTCTGCTTAAGTACTAAATTGCTAAAATCATAATATTCTAGTGTTTCTACATGAAATTCATTTATTTTAAACCATTTGGTTGAGTATCCTTAGTTTAGACTTATTAAAACTGCATCCAGGTACATCTGAAGTCAGTTTCTGGCTTACAACATTGATCACTAGTATATTACACATTACAGTTGGTTGAGCAATCTTGTGACATCTGATTTTTTTCTATGTTAATCACACGTGTTACAGGTATAATATATCGAGATCTGAAACCGGAAAATTTGCTACTTCGGAAGGATGGGCATATCGTATTGACTGACTTCGATCTTTCGTTTAGGACTTTCTGTAAGCCCCAAGTATGCCACTATCCTCCTGTTAAAAGTTTAGTGTTAGCAAGTAGATTATTTTTAATATCACTCTGCAGTTATGAATGCCACGCCTACTAACAGATCAAAAAACACCTTTTATTAGCGACTTTATAAAGAAAGTGGAAGCAGAACTATCTCCCAAGTATAACTAATACTTGAATTCAGTTTCTGTTTGATTCTTTTTTTTTTTTGTCAAAATTGATATACTAGCAAAATGTACTGGTTGGAAAAATATACTTGTGGTAGCAATATTTTTGTAGTTATTTAAAGATATCATCCTACAGCACAACTCAAAATTTCTATTCCAAGTTATCCTTCAATGTAAAGGAAGAACAAAGTTTCACCACTAAATATAAGTTGAAATCTATATAATTCTTTAACTTAATCTCATCAATTTCGATGTGTTTCCAGTTGTCTTCTTAGACTGTAATGCTCTCAGTTTTTTATTATGATGAGGCTCACAATTAAAATTTTGAAGCATATTGTTACATAGGCCTTTTATGGTGACATAGTTTTGCTTTTAAATTTCTTGTGTTGCACTTGATTTTTCTGCAGGTCATAAAGCATCCAGTACTTAAACGTAGAAGATCCAGAAGCCAACCGCCACCAACATTTATTGCAGAGCCTGTTACACAGTCAAATTCATTTGTTGGAACTGAAGAATATATTGCTCCAGTATGCTGATTCATAATTTTATCTGAAGATCATTCTTTGTTTTCTATTTTTCTTGAAATTTTAAAGAGTAAAACTGGAGAATAAACAAATAAACCAAAAAAATAAATAAGCAGCTAAACAGAACAATTTAAAGACAAGGATCTATTGCTAGCCTAGTGGCAAGGCTCCTTTTCCCTCCTTGTGAGCAAGGTCATTGATCAAATCTGCACAACTCTTCGTGTATCTAATAAATTATGTTCCAAACTATACAGTATACAATATGAAAGAAGTAACAAAAAACAAAAGGAAATCACTCCTAACTATAATATGCTTCATAAACAAATCCATTACTAACTGTTGTATAATAATCCCAATATTATAATGAAGTCATTTACTTGTAACAAAGTGCTAGATTCATATAAATATAAAGAACAAACAGTTAGTAAAATATGAATTTCCTCCTGGCCCAGCATAATATCCCTCAAGTAAAGCATGTATCTTTATCACATGCACTTAGCTTGACAGATGTGGATTAGTTAGTTGCCCTTAAAATTTGCTGAACACATCACAAAGCTGATTATTATTCAAATTGCAAGTTTTTAACTGTCTGAAGCCTGGTTCGACCTTATATATCAGGAAATTTATGGATTTTTTTTCCAGGAAATTATTAAAGGAGGTGGCCACAGTAGTGCTATTGATTGGTGGGCACTTGGTAAGCACATGAAGGATATTACACAAATTTTAATCTGTCTGATAAATCTATATATGTATGTTCTGTGTTATTTTTATATGGTATCCTATTTAGTATGATCCCTTTTACATATTCTTGAAGCAACTAGCATTCTGAAGTTCTTACTCTTGTTGTAAAATGTCCCTGTCTTATTTTGATTGTTTAATACACAGTGGTGCCTCCTTGGTGATATATATCTGGAAAAAATAATCAATTTTTCGGAAAAAATTAAAGTGATATTCCTAGAATAAATGTGAAATAATAATAATAATCAGTCTTGAAGCACTTAGCAGCTTACAAGGGAAATTTTAATGCTGTAGAGTGGATAACCATTATAAGAAATCGTCACTTTTTGAAAGTAAACATCTCATTCTTGTCCAGATCAAGCTATTATCTTCATTTCCCTTTATCTGTAAATGATCTATTTTCTAAATATCAGGTATACTGCTCTATGAAATGATTTATGGCCGTACCCCATTCAGAGGGAAAAATAGGCAGAAGACTTTTGCCAACATTTTGTACAAGGACCTTACCTTCCCAAGTAGCATTCCGGTAATATTTTATTTTTTTTGAAAATGAGCATATAGATATAATTGTGCAAGTTGTTCTGTTAGGGATGGTGTTTATGTTTAGTTTGAGCTTCAGCTGTAGTATAATATATATGGGATCTGTTCTCCGTAAAAAAACTTATGTAAGAATAAAAGAGAACTCAAAAAATGATGATAGGAAGGATTTGTTTTAGGTACGTCAGAGTTTTATCAGTTTCACTATAAACTTCTGCATATTTTTTCTTTTTAGTATTTTGTTGAATTGCAAAGCGTAGTCGTTTTTGTAAGTTAAATTTCTTATGTTGTCCTGGTCAGTTAAGATTTCTTTGTCTGTCGCCAACATAGTTATTTTCTATATATGTTGTTATGTTTCTTCTTTGTCCAGGTAACTAAGTTATCTAAAAGTTCGAGTAAACTATTGCTGCAAAGGGATGATAATATGTAACAATATTTTAGGTGATTTTTCCTTTATTAGTTTGATAGCAAAACACAGAGAAAAGCTTCTGAATTTCTATATAATATTTACTATTCAGAGGAAATAATTTTGTAGCCATTCTTTTCTCTAGCTCTTTGTCCAAGTCATATCCATTATGGACTTGGGTTTATTACTTACGAGTGCATGAACCGATAGCGTTTCTCTTTTAAACACTTTGTAGCATTGTAGCTGGTGTGAATTTTGCTTTGTACAAAATGCAGGCGAGTCTGGCAGCCAGACAGTTGATTCATGCACTGTTGAAAAGAGACCCTGAGAGTCGGTTAGGATCAAATGGTGGTTCCACTGAAATTAAAGAGCACCCTTTCTTCCGCGATATTAAGTGGCCTCTTATTCGTTGCATGGTACATGCTCTTGATAATTGAACACACTCACACACCGACCTTGCCTCGGCAAGGTATGACCCTTCAACCTCTCTCAAAAGGGATGAGGTTGATACTGTGAGGCATGGTACTTGCTCTTTAAAATCTATTTAAAAAAACATTGTGCTACGGCTTTGGAAAAAAATAAAAAAGAGTCCCCATAAAGATTTTAGCATATATCAAATATATATACCACAATTTTCTCCGATTAGCCCTGAAACTAATAAAGATTAGTTTAGTGGTTTTGGCATCTAAATGCCATATTAATTGAAAATTTTATAAGGCATCTTAATATCCTATGGTACCACTTTTCGTCAGTAAAATTACCATTTTTTCTGAATTTAGTTTCATATTTAAGGTTTTCAGGATAGCTAAATTTGTGGTTCAAGACAATATTTAAAATGTTTTTATGCCTTCGCAGCAACCTCCACCTTTAGATACACCTCTTGAAATCATCGGAAAAGAGTCGAATGCCAAGGAATTAAATTGGGATGATGATGGAGTTCTTGACAGTAATATTGATATCGATCTATTTTAGAGGTTTGAATTTACTAATTACAAGCTTATTCTTAAGCATATTCGAGTGTCTGGTTATCTAATATCACCCTTATGCAGCTACGATTGAAGCAAATGGTGATAGGCAAAAGCTGATAATCCTAAATATTGTGCTATCTTTGTTCTGCTGGAAAAATCACCCGATGGAGAGTCTGATCAGAGTTTGTGTATCATCATTGTAATATCCTGTTTAAATTATGTTATGTGCAGTTAGTTATCTTGAGTTAAATTGTTTCACATGAATAAACACCAACAAGTATGCTAATAATCCATTAAATGTGATAGGGAAGAAATGTTTCATCTGAATAGTTTGTATGTGTCTGCTCATTGTCACCATTTTCACAATTAATGCGGAAATTTTGTATACGCAGACATTTTAGTTGTAAGATTTTGATTCTTATCCAAATTACTATGAATTATAGTAGTGTGTGTTTGGTTCTGATCATGTTCTATAGAATATGATATCAGAATCCAAATTTTGTTAACTGCTGGTAAACATTATATATCAGGTACTAAAATATTTATACAAATAATTTACATTTTTGTCCAAATAAAAGTAATAAACAATTCGTGCATAACAAGGATATGTGCTAGTATAAACACAATGACAGAAAGGGAAAAAAATTCAAAAAGTGTTATGCAATATAATCTTAGTAAAGTGTGTGTGTGTGTGTGTGTGTGTGTGTGTTAGTTTTTTCCCGGACTCTGGGGGCTGCGGGGGCTGTCTGCATTCTGTTTGCTCTGGTTGATCCTGGCAGCTGCAACCAACGATGCTGCGACCCCTCCCGGATGGGTAGTGATGTTAGGATCATTCCTCAACTCTGCCCCAATAACTCCTTCAGCATCTCGACGTGTCACTGGTTTATCTGATGGTAACTTTGAAGCTGCGTCCTGAGATTAATCACATGCACAATTTTGTATCGCATTTCTTCATAGCAAAAGATAAATATTGGCGTTTAAAATTAATATATTTCCTGAAAACTAACCGCAAGAACTTCACTCAATTTGGTTTTCTCCTCGTATTGTGTAAGACGAGCATTTCTTGTTGCCGCGGATTGAGCTGCTGCAGCCACACCACCAGGGACGATGTTGGTACGGCCTGTTGCTCTGACTTCTGCAGCTTGTATTGCAGCTGCATCACTGTAATCAACTGCTTTGTTTCCTGATGTTAATGCTGTTGCTTCAAGTGCTTCACCAATGGTTATTTCGCCTCTTCGCTCACCAACCTTTTTATCAAAGGCGTCGTTTATCAGAAATCACACATACATTTAAAGGGCGTCTGAAAACGTGCATTTCATTTCGAAAAATGGATTTCAAATGACAAGATTTGAGTTGTTATATCAAATTCTCATATTTATACTAATATCTGAATGTTTTGCATTTCAAATGAAATCCAAATCCATATTCCCAAACAGATTATTTGTTTAAATTCAGAATTTCAAATGTGATCGAGGTTCCTAATTAGACCTCATGGGAATTCAACCATTTAAGAAATTGATTTGGATATTTATACAACAATATAGATCAAGCAACTCCAAGCTATACAAAAATGTATATTACTTTTCACTAACATGACTTGGGGCACACAACTAAAAACATATTTGCATGGTTCAGTGATCATTGGCGGAACCAGGATTTAAAACGACTTGAAAAAAAGATGTTATTTGTACCTCTTGTCTGACGACAGGACCACTAAGCTCAATCTTGTCATTTTTGGTTGCTAATGACTGCTCAAATTCCTCTCTTCTGGGTTGTTGGCTCATTCTGATAAAATCAATCCAAATTGATGATAATGGGATAAATGACAAAAATCAAGGTTGTGAGGAACTTAAATTGTAATGGAAGAAAGTGCATGCACCTAAATATGGATAACCATACACTAGCCATGAAACCTATTGGGCAACCGTGAAGAAAGCATTGGACTCAGTCTTGCCATGTAAAAGTCGTTTTTGTTACATTTTTTCAGCCAGAAATACATTTCTCCTTGCTTCACTTGACACTCTGTCTTAATATATTTTTTTTGGATTTTAATGTTCAACTGAATAGTTGTATAATGGGAAAAATATCAAAGTGGTGATTCGTTCCATTCAAATATATCAAGTAAGTCACCACTTTCCATTTTGGCTCAAATTGGTCACCGAAGTACCTCTTTTGTTCAGCCCGTTAGATTCAAACAAGCGGAACGATCGTTTTTAACATTAAATATTAAAATAAACGTTAAATCAATAGAAGATATTCACGTGGAGATGAGTTGGCATGCTAATTAGATTAAGACAAAATAAAATCCAAAGAATCTCAGACAAATATAACATGTATATGTATATGTCCTTCATTTCCCGCGCATATATGTATGTATATTGTGTATATTTGTCTCAGATTCTTTGAGTTTTATTTTGTCTTAATCCAGTCAGCATGCCAACTCATCTCCACATGGCGGTCTTATGCTAATTTATTGTTTGTTTCAACGTTTAACGTTAAAAATCACCATTCTGCTTGTTTGACTCTAACGGGTTGAACAAAAGAGGTACTTCGGTGACCAATTTGAGTCAAACTGAAAAGTGGTGACTTACTTGATATATTTGAATGGAATGAGTCACCAATTTGATATATTTCCCGTTGTATAACTAACCAGATGGCCCGCCCTGGAACTTACATATTTGTGGCTTGTTTCGTTAATGCTGGGTTAAAAACTTAAAAATGAATAGTATGTTATTAAGAAAATTATAATTTATATTTTAATATTCAAAATAATTCATAATATTATATATATTAAATTATATTATTAAAATTTAAGATACAAAAGTTTGATCCATTACAATTATTATTATTAGATTATAACTGTTATTACTTAAATCAAATTGATTAGGATCGTAATTATAAATTTTCAATATTTCATTATGATTTTATTAAAAGTTTGATGGTTTGAATCCTGTCAACAACATATTAAAATAAATTATTAATTTAAATACAAATAAGAATACTATTAATTATTATAATTTCACGTGCATCACACAGATTATAGAGTGATATACATATACATACAATTACTCAAATACAATCGTTATAATAAAAGTTAAATACAAATTAAGAAAAACCATTTGTAGAAAAACCATTCTACAAACATCATTCATCCTTGGTGAAGATTTATTCCGATCCCTCAATCCAACTCGTGCTGGCTAAAATCTCACCAAGACTTCGAATAGGTTTGGAATCCGACTCGCGCTTACTAAAACTTCGAACTGGTTCTGGTAAAGGTGCTAAACAATCCAAGAACCCAAACTTAGCCCTATTATGGTTCAACTAGACCCAGCCCAACCCTCGACCCTATACAGACTCCATCAAGGCGCATTTTTCTTAATTGCATTAATTTATTGTTATGGATCAAAAATCGAAGGGTGAGCTTCGTGCTTTTTGACTGCTGTTGTGAGTCGGAACTCAAACGGATCCTTACAAGATGCCTACGTTTCTTCAGCGGGGTGAAGAATTAAGTCAAAAACGTAGTTCTAAATTGGAGGAGTAGCCCCTTTATATAGTGATCTATGGGTTAAAGATTGATTAGAAGTAGGATCTCAGGTGTTAGATAGAAGTAGGTACTTGAGTTTGAGATAGGATATGACCGATCCTTGATCCTTACCTTGAGTTGTTGGAGGTCATCTAGGACTCTAGATAGTCATCTATGAAAATCAGAGTCCTTGTAGGACTCTTGGAGTCTTAGATTCATCAATCTGACTCCTAGTCAGAGTAGGATTCGAGGTTCGGGCCTCGACAGGGATGGGGGCTCGTTCCTTGAGATTGGACAGCCCATGTTTCTCTAACGTGGGTGTACAACGAGCTTTTTATAGCCTCAATTTACTAGCTACGAATTTTGGATGATAGATCACGAACCCGGGCCTTCTTTCTTAGGCTTTTATCACACATGGACCTTCTATAATCCAATAATTATTAGGATTAATTTCAGACCCATATCATTTGCCCTCCAATTTTGGATAAGCTTCGTAGAAACTTTTCTAAAGTTTTAGAACATGGGATTCGTTCAAGGCAGCCGCATTTGAGGGACTTTGAGGGCATTCTTCCACTAATAGCATTAGACGACTTCTTCAGCCTTTTCAAGAACTTTTTACTGACTTTACGAGCCTTTTTATGGAGAAATTGTTCTTATAGTTCACGTCGTTTAGTGTCATCAAGCATTTTCATATTTTTGCAGGACTCAATTCTATTTTTTTTGGAATTTAATGATTTATTTCAAATTTTCTAGAATTTTCGGGCCAACAAGTAATTTTCAAAATAAATTGAAATTGAAATTTCAATTTTACGGAACTTTTCCAAAATCTTCGGAATTTTTCGGAGTTTTTTGAGGAAAATTAGGCACCTAGGTCGACCTTGGGGCTCACCCAGGTCGAGGGCGCTCGTCGGGCGCGATAAGGCGTTAGGCATCCAAGTCGACGCTGGAGCACACCTAGGTCGATTTAGGCTGCTCAGGGCACCCAAGTGGACGTTAGGGCACTCTTGGAGAGCTCCTCTAGCGCTCTTGGGAGCTAGGCATTCAAGTCGATGCTAGAGTTCACCTAGGTTGATTTAGGACGCCCAGGTCGACGGTGGGACGCTCTTTGGGCGCTAGAGCTCACCCGGATCGATTTAGGACGCTCAAGGTGCCCAAGTCGGCGGTCGGACGCTCTTTGGGTGCTTCTCTGGCGCTAGAGCT
Source organism: Daucus carota subsp. sativus (assembly GCF_001625215.2). Taxonomy (NCBI): domain Eukaryota; kingdom Viridiplantae; phylum Streptophyta; class Magnoliopsida; order Apiales; family Apiaceae; genus Daucus; species Daucus carota. Next base: position 12,993,453 of record NC_030389.2, read on the forward strand.
CACCCAAGTCGATTTGAGGCGTTGAGGGAGCCCAAGTCGACTCTGGGGCGCTCTTCGGGCACTTCGTTGGTACTCTTGGGCGCGTCTCGGGTGCTAGAGCTCACCTAGGTTGATTTAGGTTGCTCAGGATGCTCAGGTCGACGTTGGGGCGCTTCTCGGGCACTAGTGCTCACCCAGATCGATTTAGGATGCTCAGGACGCCCAGGTCGATGTTGGGGCGCACTTCGGGTGTTGGGTGTCCAAGTCGATGCTGGACCTTACCCAGGTCGATTTAGGGCGCCCAGGTCGACGTTGGGGCGCTCTTTGGGCGCTTCTCGGGCGCTCTTAAGTTTAATCATGGGTTAAACTTGTTAAATCATGAGTAATCATTTGATTATACAACTATTAAGTATAATCATGACTGATAATCATCTGTTAATGTCATTAGCTAATCCTTTAATAAAGATTAGGCCTTAACTAAGATTTTAGGGGCCCTTTTTAGGCTAATCCCTTGATTAGGGGTCTATTGAGATTTCTTTGAACATCCAGATCTACATGTTCCAGGGGCTGAAGTGTAGACCTCATTGAGCTCTAATTAAGCTCCTTTTGTTCATCCAGGTCTATTGGCTCCAAGAGCAGGGGTAGACCTCATTGAGCTCTATATAAGCTCTTCTTGACCATCCAGGTCTACAAGCTCCAAGGGTTGGAGGATAGACCTCATTGAGCTCTATTTGATCATCCAGGTCTATTGGCTACAAGAGCTCGAGTATAGATCTCATTGAGATCTAATTAAGCTCTATTTGACCATCAAGGTCTACTCGCTCCAAGAGCTAGATGATAGACCTCATTGAGCTCTAATTAAGCTCTTCTTGACCATCCAGGTCTACAAGCTCCAATCGCTGGAGGATAGACCTTTTTGAGCTCTAATTAAGCTCTATTTGACCATCCAGGTCTATTGGCTACAAGAGCTGGAGGATGGATCTGATTGAGATCTAATTAAGCTCTATTTGACCATCCATGTCTATTGGCTCCATGAGCTAGAGGATAGACCTTGTTGAGCTCTAATTAATCTCTATTTGACCATCCAGGTCTATTGGCTCCAAGAGCTAGAGGATAGACCTCATTGAGGTTGAATTAAGAGTTTAAAATGTGTTAAAGTCGAGCCTTTCAGAACTCACGGTGTCGAGGTAGCTTATAGTCCAATTGACACTAATCTTTTGTTTGTTGTTCAATCATGAATTAATATATCGCTTAATTTGTTCAAACATGAATAATCAATTAGTTACACAACTATTAAGTTGAACAGTAGTCACCCGTACATATCACAGGCCAATCTTTTAACTAAGAATGAGCCTTGACTAAGGTTTTAGGGGCCCTTTCTAGGCTAATTTCATAATAGGATTCTACTGGGCCTTATCAGGCTAAAGCTTGGAAGAATCAAGCTGAGGGCCACAGAAAGACCGTAGAATCCCTATTTTGATTCATTCATTTTAGATAAACAAATACTCAAGGAAAACATTGAAACACTAGATAAGGAACAATCCTCGAGATATTTTATTGAAACTATAGTAGAAGAGATAAACAACTGAAATCAACTAAGTTTGAAACTAAATGACCGTGGTCTATCATACCTTATTCAATGGTCATCTACTTACTAAGACGATCAAACATAATAAATTTTCAAGTTGGTGGCTTGCCAACTCCTTGCAACCTCAACTCCATCCAGGGTCTGAAGCTTGTACTAAATCCCCTTTTCTGAAGAATCGTTCCTTGACTCGGATATTGTAGCAATAGGAAGCTCGTTTCTGGCTTTCCACTAATTTCATATTGGCCTGATCTTGGACCTCACATATCATATAGAGAGAGCAAGTCTCATTCCTTCTTTATTGGCTTTTGGCTCAAACTGTTGGTCCCTAGTGGAGGTGTGAGTAATTTTGAAAGGCACCACTGCTTCGGCTCCATAAGCTAACTGAAAGACTACAAGTCTTGAGTCTCCACAGACCTTTAGTTTCTTGACTCTCAAAGTTCTAGCTAGTCCAAGGCCAACCATTAAGTCTTCACATTCAGCCTCGTTGTTTGTTGTAAGAAAGTCCAGCTTTATAGAATACCCAATGATGAACCCATTAAGGGTTTGGAGCACAAGCCATGCACCACTAGTTTTTGTTTTTGAAGCTTCGTCAAAAAGCTCCTTAGGTTTCTCCTCTTCTTTGGGTTCCTCTACCTTACTCTCCTGCCCCACGACTTCCTGGTTGTTAATGGTGCATTCAACTAGGAAGTCATCCAGAGCTTGAGATTTGATTGCCACCCGTGGCTTGTATCAAATGTTGAATTCTCCGTGGTCTACTGCCCATTTAATCAATCTTCCATTAGCCTTCACTAGCATATCATCGGCATAGACCTTCATGGTCTTCCCAGTTAGATGATCAAACGTCATAACCTTTTCTGGTTAATATAGATACAAGGAGATAGGAACCAAGTCTTCAATCGGTAGAACCTGCCCCCCACCCCCGACTCCACCGGGTTTCAAGGCTGTAACATAACAACTCCTGGCCGTTATTTGGTATCCTTTTCCTTCTCCAACTCCTTTCCCTGTTAGGAACTTGATTTTTTTCAAGTAGTATGTGGATGTTATGGCTTTAAAGTCAGAATCATCAAAGATTAACGTAACCTCGGTCTGGCCCTCTTCGGGGTTTCTCCAACAATAAACATCACTTCTCTAGCATAAGCCTTCTTTGAGTTACCAGAAGTACCAGCAGCGGTTGGGCCTCCAGATATTACATTATTCACAGGCCCTCAAGGTAAGTTCTCCTATCACGGTCATCAGTGTCCCTATCGCAACTATCATCGTCGCGGGGATTCCTATCTCCGTCCTTGATATACCTAAACAACTTGCCTTTCTGGATCAAATTAAAATTCAATCTCATCCTTCAACTGCAGACAGTCAGCGGTCTTATGTCCCATATCTTTATGAAATCTACAATATAGGTCCTTGTTCCTCTTTTCTGGGTCAGTCCTAATGGGCTTCGGCCACGAACTTCTCGCTCTTTCTCAATTTCCATTAGAATCTGACTCTTGGGGGCATTTAGCCTCGCATACTCAGTGAACCTCGGTCCTGATTGCTTCTTGGTGGATGACTTTTGACCATCTTCCGTCTTCAAATACTTATTATCAGCATCATATTCAATATCGTTCCCCCGCTTCTTAGAGTCCATGGTTGGCCTTGGTTGTTCAAGGATTTTTCCATGATTTCCTCTGCCTTAATATATTTTCCGGCCCTTTCTTGGAGCTCATTTATGTTATCAGGGGCCCTCTTGGCTAGTGAGCGACGAAAATTGTCGTCCGTGATTCCTTGTTGAAGGGCGATCATCGCTACCTTTTGGTCCGAATCCGGGACCTTGAGTGCCTCCTTGGTGAACCTATTCATGTAGTCTCAAAGGGACTCGTTCCTGCCTTGGTGAAGGTTCATTAACAAAGCAGAACTCTTGGCATGGGTCTTTCTTCCAATAAACTGGCCTATGGAAGCCCTACTCAAGTCTGAAAACGAGGATATAGAGTTTGGGGGTAAACGACTATACCAGTCTTGAGCCATCCCGTTTAAAATATGGGGAAAAACTCGACACTTGATGGCCTCCGTGACTAGTTGCAACAACAAAGAATTCATAAATGTCCGTACATGACTGACAGGATCACTCGTTCCATCATAAGCCTTAATAGTGGGCAATTTGAATTTCCTTGAGATCCTTGCTGTCATGATCTCCTCCGTGAATGGTGGAATCGGGTTATCTGGATCACCAACAGCCAAAAAGTGATTTTATTTATACATGAGTTTTGAGGGTTCTCGGCCCTTGATTGAGGTTCGGGCGGTTGCTACCTTGCCTGGATTACCAACATATCTCTCTTCAGTTGAGCAATTTGCTCTTCAAAAGCTCGAATCCGGTTCTCATATTCCTGATTCGTAGGTCCACGGGACTCGGGATTATTCTGTCTAGGATGGTGTTGGGAGCCTCGGCCCCGATCTCCATCCCTCCTTCTGCGTGATGGAACATCATAATCCCTATCCGACTCTTCAGATGAGTCGTAATCCGTCAGATAAGCATCATATTCATTCGTGGGTCCTCTCGTTGTCATCACGACTGTTGAATAATGAGTCCCAGCATCGAAGGTTATCGCCATAAGACTAGTCATGGGGGGCATAGTGCCGAAGATCACGGTACTGAGGTTTGAGCGGCGGTGGTTGCGCCACTGCCGATAAGGGTCAACGTGACTGGTGGTGCGATGGTGACTGGATTTGAGGTTCTAGCCATGTGGGTGGAGAGCGGAATTGGTTGGGTGGAGGTTCCGGCGGTGACCTGAGAAAAGGGTGGATGCTGGGTTTTGGTCTTGTCTCCGGCCGAAGAAGTATGAACTTCTTAGCATAATCTAGTGGATCCCATGGTTGTTGTCTTCTTCCCACAGAAGGTGCCAACTGTTATGGATCAAAAATCGAGGGGTGAGCTTCGTGCTTTTAGACTGCTCTCCTGAGTCGGAACCAAACGGGTCCTTACGAGATGCCTACGTTTCTTCAGCTGGATGAAGAATCAAGTCAAAAACGTAGCTCTAGATTGGAGGGCTAGAGCCCTTTGTATAGTGATCTCTTGGTTAAAGATCGATTAGAAGTAGGATCTCAGGTGTTAGAGATCTAGTAGAAGTAGGTATTTGAGTTTGAGATTGGATAGGACTGATCCTTGATCCTTATCCTGAGTATTTGGAGGTTATTAAGGACTCTAGATAGTCATCTCAGAAAATCAGAGTCCTTGTAGGACTCTTGGAGTCCTAGATTCATCAATCTGATTCCCAGTCAGACTAGGATTCGAGGTTTGGGCCTCGACAGGGCTGGAGGCTCGTGCCTTGAGGTTGGACAGCCCATGCATGTTTCTCTAACGTGGATGTCCAACGGGTTTTTTATAACCTTAATTTATTAGCTACGAATTTTGGATTATAGATCACGAACTCGGGCCTTCTTTCTTAGGTTTTTATCACATCTGAGCCTTCTATAATCCAATAATTATTAGGATTAATTTCAGACTCATATCATTTATACTCGATTATTAATTTAGTGGTTTGTATGAGAGTAATATCTCCCATATATATACATATACATAAAGATATAAATATAAACCATGTGAAATCTTGTCTATGATGTCACTCACTCCTAATATGACATCATTCATCCACGACCCATCCACGACCCCATACAATCCATCTCAAGTCCATTGGAGCCTCACTCCAGCCCATTGGAGCCTCACTGAGACAAGCTCTAAACAAATCCAAGAGTCTCCACCACTATACGAGGCCCCTCCCAGCTCCATTAGGCCCTACCTAAGTCTCACCAAGTCCTAAATCCGAGTCCATTCCTCACAACCTTTTCTAGTACATTGATTTCTATTTGATATTTATTAAACTGATTTTTATGGGAGTAGAAAATTGTATATATGCAAATAAAGATGTAAGGGACAACATGTAGTCGACATTCATTTTATTTATATTATCTGCATATAAATTGTGAATATCTTATTTTAAAGACCATACTTCATGCTAATTTTACAAAATATATACTTGTGTAATTTATAATTTGCAGTTTAAGTGTTTTTTCGATTTGGTTTCAAACAAAAATTTTTGTCATTATGCACCCTAATGTTTAAAAAGCGCTTCGATATGCACCCCTTTGATCATATTCCGTCAATTTGACTGTTAAATTTAACGGCTGGAGGGGTAAAACAGTAATTTTGTATGGAAAGAATCATCAGATGGAAGTCTACAAAATTACTATTTTACCCCTGTAGCCGTTAATTTTAACAGTCAACTTGACGGAATATGGTCAAAGGGGTACATATCGAAGCGCTTTTTAAACATTATGGTGCATAATGACAAGAAATTTTGTTTGAGACCAAATCGAAAAAGCGCTTCAACTTATGGGGTGTAAAGTGTAATTTACTCAATATACTTTTACAAAGTTAGATAACCATTAATCTTGATCTTGAAAAATTATTGCTACCATTTATCTTGATCCAAAAATAATTATTGCTATATTTTATTATATTAGTAAATAAATTATAGCGTAAGTGCACTATATATTATATAATATAAAATTCAAGTTTGAAATTTTTATTCACATAAAATAACAAATTACAATTTGGATATATGACAAAAGAAACTTTTTCATGAACATCATTATTTGTATACTTTTTTCTTTTTAGGTTGATAAATACAGTAACACGTGAGACAATAACATACAATTGATCATGAGTGAGAGTATAACTAGAAGTAGAAGAACATTTTCTTATTTACATTAACCCAAATCGTCATTGCAAAACATACATGTACTGGCAACTGTCATACAAAAAACTATTTCAAGTTTTTGTCACGAGCGTCATAATAAATCTTGGGATAATATATATGCAGTTTTCGGATGACATCTCATAACTATCTCATACTCAATTTTTCATTTAAATAATGTTTTACAACCATCAATGTACATTGACAAATAATAAGAATATGATTTATAATTCCTTGTTAACATGATTACAACATCAATTTTTAACTTAAACTCATGATTAGGAATTCCAGGCACGTCAATGGAATTGAAAAGGTCCATAGAGAAATTTGAATTATGATCATTTATGTCAAGGGGCGGGCCTAGGATTCTAAACTTACCGTGACCTGAGCATTTTTTTTTGCACGTCCAATGAGAAGACAAATAAGCAAACTATCTTATAAATGTAAAAGCAAAAATCAAATAGTTCAACTATTTACTTGCAGCCTCACATATGCAAAGACTAGTAATAACGATTTTGGATGGCCGGGGTTAAAACACTTGTGCATCCTATTCATTATCCAAAATCTGATTGAAAGGATTTCCCACTTGATCAGTTACCTCTTCTACTTGATTTTCCCTATTTCTCCCAGTTTCCCTCTTAAGTTCATTTGTGTGTGTGTGTGTGTGTCTATATATATATATATATACCAGGCTAGTGCTCAAATGAGAACCCCAACTAATGTGAGATATGATATCTAATCTCAGCCCCACATTTTTATCCCTAAATTAAGTCACATCCGCACATTTTATAACCCACCCATCCACCCACCCACCCATTGCCTCCTCTGTCTCTCTCGATTGTCTCCCCTCCACCTCCTCCAACCCACCACCATCACGCACAGCCCACCACCATCACGCACAACCGCCCACTACCATCAAACACCAGATCTATTGTCTCAAATACACGCGCCCCTGCTTTCATCCCCTCCCCCGCCCCCGCCTGTCGCGAGCTCCGCCGCCACCGCGACCTTCATCTCCGACTCCTCCCCCGTACATGCACCGTGGCAGTTCTCGCTCATCCCCCGACTCCAGCCTCATCTCCTTTCCATTCTCCACTCTAACCTTCAATATCCATCCGCCATTCCCTTCGACATGTATGTAGCAAATCTGAGATATTTTGTATGGAGGATGTATGTATGGCTGAGATTAGTTGGGGGTTTTTGGTGGTGTTTTTGATATTCCGACGGTGATTTTGTTTTGTAGTTGGTGATTTTTCGAATCTGAGGTAGATGGTGGTGGTGTGGTGGTTTTAATTTTCAGATGTTGATTTTTGGTTTTCTGGCGGTGATTTTAAGTTATCCGGTGGTGATTTTATTTTATAGTTGGTGGTTTTTCGGATTTGGGGGGTGGTGGAGGTGGTTTGTAGATTGTGGAAGTGTGGTGATTTTCATTTTCTGGCGTTGATTTTTGGTTTTCTGGGGTGATTTTTAGTTTTCTGGTGGTGATTTAATGTTTTCCAGTGGTGATTTTATGTTTGCCGGCAGTGATTTTCTAGTGGTCGTCGGAGCTCGTGGTGGTCGCCGGAGCTCGTGGTGGTGGTCAACGGTGGTTGAAGGTGATAGGTAGTTGAATTAGAAGATGATAAAATATTAAAATATTAAATGAATGGTGAGAGATAAATATAATGTATTTAAATGAGTGGCTGAGATTAGATCTCATATCTCACCATAAGATTGGTTCTCACTGGAGCATGACTCTGTACATACATACATATATATATATATATATATATATATGTATGTATGTATGTATTTATGTATGTATGTATGTATGTATGTATCTCTTCTTTCTCTGCCAATCTCTTAAATATCTTCATTAAATTCCTATTTGTTATAAGAGGTTGGTGTTCCATCTTATAAGCGTACTTGAATGTAGGAAACACATAACCCAACATCAAACCTAATTTTTTAGCTTCATCTTCATATTCAATGACAACATTCAAATTGTTACACTTATCTATATCTACTTTTACATCAACAATAGTGGTCTTCAAAAAGAATTTTAACACTTTGTTATCACCCATTTTGCAGATATATGAAGCAACTAACAAAAGCATACTTGTAAGAAGATTAACAGGTGAAAATGTATATATATCCCTACAAGAACAAATATGTATATATATGTGCATGCATCTCAAACAAACACTACGACTACTCATATATGCATTACACGAACAAGAAGAGGGTAGAGGATAGAGAAATCAGTACATGTAATCGAGATTGATAACGAAGAAGATGCAAGTGACGACGATCGACAAACCCCCCTTCACTATGCAGAGTTTTGCTTGTTATAAGTCTGTGTTTGGGGATTTTTCTCTTTTTCTTCTATTCAACACGTGTAATCGTATTTTAATTGTATTCTGTATTATTTTCAATTGTTAATACACGCTTAAATACTTAAATGCTTCTGTACTAACGTTTGCTTAATGATTACTCGACGGAATGATTTTTAACTGTCTAATGACAAACACAATGGTACTAATACTCCGAGTATCAAATACTCAAACAAACATGAAATTCAGACACAGATCCATACAGACAGAACACATTAGCAGACATAAAAAAGATGAATTTAATATTTGTCATAATCCCGTTGGACATTCATCCAGCAACCCACATATGGTGGGTAATTAAATGCCTCCGGGCATGACCCAAATGATGAATCCACATTTTCACAAATCACAGTTTAACAGGAAATACAAATAGAAAGGAAAAGGAAAAAAATAAATAAAATCCCACAAGTCGGTTCAACGCTTTTATTTCTCTTTTCTCCATTTCAAAACCTGTCCCCTCTTCATCTACTTATACACACGCATATACTTACAACTATACACTCCCTCGAAACTCACAAAAATGGCGGACCGAGGCTTAAAAGTGATCGACGGAGCAGACCTTCGATCCACCGATCTCACTCTGCCGGAGCTTACTTCCACCGTCACCGGCGATCATCTCATCAAACTCGTAGAATCCGCCGTTTCCGCTTCACTCTTTGGCCTTACATTGCCGGAATATCTCAAGTCTTCAGCTCTCCGCCGTCTCGACATCGGCGAGTCTTTTGCGACCAAGGAGTTTCAAGTCGACGAAGCTCGTGTTGTTGCTAAAGACTTTATCGCCGCCATCGCCGATCAACTTCAAGGTCTTTTACACGATTTTAATTTCTTCGTGTCGTGTAATTATCATGTATATGCATGTGTAGTAGTTATGAGAATGATTTGATTTTGCTGAATTGAGTTTGTTGGATAAGTAATTGAGTTGTTGACTGTATAAACCGATTCGTTGACTGGATTACAAATTACATTTTACTAGTATATCAATTGCTTTACATTGATAGAGCTGGCTTGGCGGAAATAACGATGAGATGGTGAGGTGCTTACTGCGAATTGTGAATTCAGATCATGTGCAACTTCTCGAATAATCAATTTTACAATAGTCACAAGGAACTGCTGAAATATGATTCTATATATCTGCATGGAATTTGAATTTTTATGATATTAAGTAGTTGCAGTAATTTTTTGAATGTCTAATCAAAATAGAGTTGAAGGACTTTTAATACAGGTTCTATATGCTATTGGATTGTGTGTGGGTATTACTTTGCGTACTTAAAGGTTGGTAAATTTGTTGTGAATGAGCCAAGTTTATAGAATAGAGTTGTTCAACATAAAGAGAGCATGATTTGCCAAGAGAAAAATATTCTAGTGGAAGTTTTTTAATAAAGGACAAGATTAGTTATATGAAACTTAATCTCCTTTGTGATGCAGCGGAGTCGAATTCATACAATATAAAGTTTGTAATAATTTTTGTACATTTTATGTTTCCGGAATTCCTAAAGTAATGGAAGTCAATGGAATGAGGGCCTTGTGCTTTAAAAGCCAATATATAGCTACCGCCTGGTTTCTGAAGTTTATGTACACTCTAATCTAAACCACTTTCTTTATGTATTCTTTACGAGATTAGTTTATCATGTCATTAGCTATATGTCAAATTGTGACTTTTAAATAGGTTCATGTCAGTTGGATGGCCATTTCAAGACATGCCAGAAGAATTGCTTTATGTAAACTGTATTCTGTTTCTCCCTTTCAACTTTTTATTTTGGAAAAGATAGAGAATCAAGAAGTGCGATGGTTATCCTAGTTTGAGTTCGAGTCTAACCTCCACACTTTCACTGCTTAAAAATATTTTGACTATTCAAGAAAAAAAAATATATTCATTACAAAGCTATCTGCAGTTCTTAGATAAGACATGAGAAGGTTTTTCTCCCAAGTGACTGGTTTACCAATTAATTACTGTCTTGACTAGTCGACTTTAAACTGATAAATCCATTTAGTAGTCCCTATTAAAAGAAAGTTTTTGCTTTTCAGAAATAAATGTTTTAAATTAGATAAGAATAGGGAATTGTTATAATGTTCTGCTAGACCCGTTAAAAATGCAAAAGTATTAAAGATTAGATGGGTATAGTTTTTCCTTTGTATGGAGATTTAACTAAAATTATAATCTGTTACTTCTAGATTGGTCAAAGAACAATTTGTACAAAACATTTGTTTGCTTGTCATCAGTGTAAAGAGGATGTAGTTTGTTGTTTACTATGAATTTTTTGCTTTCAGATGATCCTCTTGTTGTAGCTGTTCTAGATGGGAAACCTATTAGTATGTTTTTGGAGGATGAAGATGATTTTGCAATGTTGGCAGAAGATCTTTTCACTGATTTAGATACCGAAGATACAGGAAAGATTAGTAAAAAGGAAATAAGAAATGCTCTAGCCTGTATGGGTGTTGAAATGGGCATTCCTCCTCCTTCAGGTTAGTTTTTATTTTCATTTTGAAACTCTGTGAAACTGTGATTTTAACAATTCTCTAAAACAATTTATACCTAATTTTGAGGATACTTGACAATCTAATTTATGTGTCAAAAGTTTATTTGTGTTCCAAGTGAACATGTTGCTTCCATGTAACAAGGTTATGGATGATCATAGTTTATAGCTACCTCTGTTGTCACCGAACTTCTTTAAATAGTTCATACTCTGTATGTGTTTTGCTAGAGATGGCGCTTGTCCAAATATACTGATTCTTTAGAAAGTTTGAAAATGGTACCAAAGTCAGTATATAAATGTTATTCTATATGAAAAAGGTCTTTGACCAGCCAGTAAGTCTTTCCGTCCCACTCGCTAGCGACTGAGAATTTTCAGCTACAATATGAATTTTTTAGCATATTGGACACGAACTAAGACATTGTTAAATTAATATAGTGACTGAAATTGCTCAGCTATGGTATGTTTAGCATATTGGACCCAAAATAAGACTTTAACTTAATTTAATAGAACGAGTTAGAATGATACTACAATATCTTGAAGATGTAAATATAATGAAATGGAGTGATTGAAGAATGGTACTATTCCTAACACTTTGCTAACATAATGAAATGGATCAATTATACCTGGTACACAGTGCCAATACTAATATCTATCTGTTAGGCGATGTGCTGTACTCACCTGTCAATTTTATGATTGAACAGAGTTTCCGCCTTTAAATGAAATCTTAAAGAAGCATGGAGCAGACGAAGACAAGCAACTGGGGCAGGCACAATTTGCACTAGTTCTGCAGGCAATTCTGCAAGATCTGGCAGATGCTTTGGCTAAGAAGCATATTGTCATTATCCAGAACATCAAGATCAGTAATGGATCTAAGCTAATTAAGGTAACTGGCGCCCTTCATTTCTTCTTTCTCAGGGAAGTTATTGGCTGCTGGGTAGCAATGCCATCCACTGGTTGTGAATATTAGTGAGATTGCCACTACTGTTTATTATTATAAATTCTTGCTGGTTACAGTAGTAAACTGCAAGAATATTTGACTACCTGTTTATTGTAGATTTTCTGGCCTACTAGGATGTTTATTACCGAAAGCTAGTCCTATATATTATATATTTCTAGGATGAAAATAATGCTAAAATAATGCTATGCGATTGGGAAATAGCATGTTTAAATACAGCCAGTTTTATATAATGCTATCAAATTTTTAACTATTGACCTGATCTCGTTTATGCGAATGCTTTGCAGCTATTGGCCAATGAAAAGCTTTTGAACAACACAATAGATAAGATATTGCAGGACAGCCATTTAGGGAACGATGAGCCAACTGAACAAGTAATTAGGCAATATCTCGAGGAAAATGGTGGGGAATTAGGGTTGCCACCAAAAGCAGCTGATGATGATGTGATTCTTTTGTATGATTCTATATTTGCTAATGTAGTTACTAAAAAGCAGAGTACTTCAGAGTCAGAGAAGGACGATTTTAAACTTCTGATGATAGAGATTCTTGGAAAATTCGCAGAGCAGCTTGAAATTAAACCTGTTCTTCATGATATTGACAACTGAAGTCTGAAGGGTGATCGAGCGGGCAACACTTCCTATCTGTATTGTTGGCCACTTATGTTTCGATATCATATATATGTATACATTATATACTGGATTTACTTGGGGACATATATCATGTAACTAACTGATACAAAATATTACAGCAAAAGACTTATGCAAGTTTACAAGTCCATGCAACTTTTTATTTTCCCTTCTGACTTCTGAGGTAGAATCATAGAAAGATAGCATATTATTAATATGATACTGAAACAGCTTGAATACTTCGATGAATATAACCAATACAAGTATGCTTTAAACTAAGCTTCTGCTATCCCTGCAGTAATCGCTAGCAGAGCACCCCTTTACGTTTGAAGTTTTATTAAATTTTGATCGAGTATGCTCTGTGTTTGAGTTGTAATAGGTTGGTTTTGTGTTCTTTTGCACTTGTCATGGCTAAAGCACTACAATATGTGGCCAAATATCATCAAAATTTATCTCTTATGATCAGTTAGCTATTAATTGAAATCTGATTGTGATTATTTGTGTAATATATACAGTTGAAAATGGAAAGTGGGAGTTAAGAAATGAACGGTAGAGGACTTGAAATGAATTGGCGGTAGTCCTGATCCCCAATTTATCTGGTAACAAACTCATTGTCTAAATTTAGAGTTGCAAAGGCTGGTTGGCTGAAATGCTTCTACAGCAAAACATAAAATTAAATGTACAATACAAATACAAATAAGAAGAGTTGTAATAATAGTTTCATTCTCTAGAATAACTCTCTTCTCATTTGCTGGCCGAGGCGGTTCATACTTGCTCCGCCACGGCCGGTGTATCATCGTAATCACCATCGTTGCCACCGTCGTCTTTAGCGACAAGCTTCATTAATAATTATCCCTAATTATTTCTGACAGTTTTGTTAGGACACAGATATACTCTCACGTATATTTATGGCAGATAAGGCGGAGAAAGCATGCACATCTTCGTGCTCAGAAATTGAGTTGTTGCAGCGTTTAGAACAGGTACCAGTGCCTACCAAGAAGAAACTGAACAAGCAAACATCCATGTCTGAAAAACCCCGGAATATGTTATGGGAGAGGCGCAGGAAACAACACAGGAAAAAGAAATCGTCAGACAGCAATGACGTTGGTAATGTGACAGACGAGGATCTCAAGGAGCTTAAAGGATGCATTGAGCTAGGTTTTGGATTCAATGAAGAGGAGGGATCACAAAAGCTGTGCAATACCTTGCCTGCTCTTGATCTTTACTTTGCTGTCAACAGACAGTTTTCTATGAGCCCTGTTCAGAGTCCAGGAAGAGCATCATGCCCTGCGCTTGGAGCCTCGTCTTCCTCACTTCCTGAAACCCGATCCTCATCTTTTATCAGCCCCAGCCCTAGAAGCGGTGATTCAGACCCATGGAAGATTTGCAGCCCAGGTGATGAAATATATCTAGCATCACAAAATCTATAAAATTCATACATTTTGCTCAGATTTTTCATCGGATTACATATCAGCCTAATTGTGTACTGGGTGTTTTTATTTACAGGTGAAAATCCACAACAAGTAAAGATGAAGCTAAGGCACTGGGCACAAGCAGTTGCATGTTCTGTAATGCAATCATCATCAGGAGGGGGAGGAGCTGGCTAAGCATATGTACACGCAGGAAAATATCGAAACAGAATAGGTTTAGCAGATTAATGGGAATCTCAGTTATCTGAGGATCAAACAGGAAGAGTTTAGGAATGGATGTCTTCTAGGATTGTTAGTTACTGATATCCTTGTATCATCAGCTAAGTATATAGGTAGCGGAACGATCTATTGTTTGATCACCATTGTATGCAAAACTTGTATGGCCCTCTTTCTCCTCTCCTGTGAGGAAAAACTTAATGCTCAACTGGTACCTGTATTGAATTTACTCCTTTTGTTCCTGTTGTTGCACATTGTTTCACTTTATTTCCTGTTTTTGATCCGGTTGAAACTGAGCATCCATGTGCTCAAGACCGGCCCAAGAGACTTGAGTGTCCAGACGGATTTTGAAAATGGTGCCCCTTATTTCCCAAGATCATAGAGAAAAAATTTACATAATCAAAAAATTGTTTGAAGATTAACCCAATCATTTCAAATGCATGTAAATATATATAGGTGCATAAATTTATCATTATATACTGCATAGGTTATAATAGTCAAAACAAAAAGGGAAAATAGATTTTTTTGCCACTCAACTTATAGTGTTTTTAGAAATTTACCACCCAACTTATTTATTTTTGCTTTTAGTCACTAATGTTAGGTTTGGTTTTATTTTTAGCCACCAACTTAGGTTCGGATTTGATTACGAGCATTATAATAATTTTTTGTAGCATCATTTATACATAGTGATAGTATGTAATATTTTGATGATGTGTCGTATGTTTATATCTTTATATATAGTAATAATAATATAAAATGAGCCGATGAAAATTAAAATCAGAAAAAATCGTAATTAAATTCCAAAAATTCAATAAATCATGAATATGAAATTAATGACTTCAAACAATTGACCTCCTCTCATAAGATAAAGTGTAATTGAGTAATACGACGCATCATCTTTCTCTATTAAAATTTCAATCGACTAGCTCAGTCTAAGATATCTTTTAAATTTATTTTCAAAAATTTTAATAACTTTGTCTTATTACAATTTTCAAGATAAATAAATAGAGAGAAAAACTTAATTTTCGATGATTGTCCTCTATATATAATACATCATTTTATATTATTATTACTCCCTCCGTCCCTCTCATCAGTTTACAGCTTTTTCTACTGCTTAGCACGTATTTAAGAGTCTTATAAAATATAGTTCCATAACTTATTTTCGTGATTTTTTTTGTGTGTAAAAATTCAAACGCTGAATTTTCATTCGAGAAAAAAAAATAAAATTATATTTGAAACTACATCTTTTAAAGGCCATAAAATGCGTGTAACATTCTTATCATCCAAGGTAAACGACTTTGGAGACATAAAAAGTACTATATATAAAAATACAAACATATATGAAATTATCAAAATATTACAGACTACCACTATATTTTAATAATGCTACACATAATATGTAATGCTAATAATTAAATCCGAACGTAACTTCAGTGACAAAAAAAGCTGAATCTAACACTAGTGAGTAAAATAAAAAAAAATTATAGTTGAGTGGTTAGTTTCTAAAGACGCAATAAGTTTAGTGACAAAAAAAATTATCATAATACTAGTAATCAAATCCGAACCTAAGTTAGTGGCTAAAAAAAAAACCAAACCTAACATTAGTGACTAAAAGAAAAAATAAATTAGTTGGGTGGTGAGTTTCTAAAAACGCTATAAGTTGAGTGGCAAAAAAATCTATTTTCCCAAACAAAAAACAATAGCATTAAATGTTGGGTCATATTTGTATTCTAAATGGGTTTGTCTAGTGTGTGCTCATGGGCACATGCTAAGCACGGAAACTCATAAATTTAGTGTGTTTTCATTGGTGTGAATACAGGGGTCATCATTATTAAAAGGGTGTAAGCCAATCAAAACAAAAGAAAGTTATCAAACTTTGTGCTTATTGTGTGCCCATGGGCACACTACAGAAAAACAAATCTAGCCTTGCTATTACAATTCTGACATGCATATGCAACACTCCCTTTTCATTGTCATTAATCATGGATCATATATTGTCTCGTTAAAATCTCGTCAGATAAAAATTTAATGGGATAAAAAATTTAACTAAGGAAAAAGAGTATCATCTCCTCTTGGAAAAATTAAGCATTCATTAGGAATTTTGCTACAACATATTTTTGGATTGATTTATGCAATACAATATAAATTTGGTATACACCAATCTACCAATCAACCATTAATGACACAATAATACATCATTAAGGCATAATAAAGCTATCTTATATGGCCCCCATGAATTATAGAATTCAAATATAATAATCAGCATTCTATCAATCAATCTTCTAATGAAAACACAAAAATTCAAATTAAAACTATTAGAGAAAAATTAAATTCCAAACATAAACAAACTTAAAGAGAGTCAACTTGCAATTCAAAAAATAACTAAAATTAAGATCCAAAATTACTACTATTAAAACCAAACTATATCCAAAATTACAAAGCTAAAACTAAATCCATACAATAAAATTAGTCGATTAGAATAAACATTCATCATGTACACTAGCGAAAAACTAAGAATCGTAAATGAGGATACAGTACACATAAAATGTAACTAATCATATAATATAAGATCGATTAATCTTCTCAAATTCTGACAAAAAATAAATAAAAAATGATGAAATAGGATACAAAACAACCCATACAATAATAGATTCAAGCACACAATTATATCTAATTATAAAAAAAATAAAATATGAACCACACCACAATAAAATATACCGTAAATTAATAAATAATCACATAATCATAATCATATAATTTTATATTTTGGAAAGAGCACACATGTTTTTCATGTTATTTTTTTTAATGAATTTCCACATATCTGAGTCATGACAATCTTGAGCACTCTGGCTCGGCCAAAATTAGTACGTTGCATGTTTATTGATGAAGAAGAACGTTATTTTGATACACTGTGACTTGGATTTGCCTCACTACCTCACCGTTTGCCTCATGAGATGGACCCATAAATCTAAATGAATTTGGTGTCAACACATACATATTATAAACAAGAGTTGGGCTCCTTGGAGACTTATTCTTTTGGAGTCTTTGGAGACCATATCTACAACCCTTAGATTAGATCCAAACTGAATGGTAGATGTGTAGGACATGTGTCTTTTACTTTTTAATCAAAAATTACTGTATATCGTCAAAGTATAGTAGCGTTGTAACCGTACACGCACAAGATACTAACCCCTGCAAAATACGACAGTACCAATCCTATGTTCTTATAGACTCTCCCCTTAATCAAGGGCAAATCTTTGAGAGATAGTTACTGGATAGCTAAAGAACTGCGGAACAACAGAACTATTGCGGAATTATTATCGGATAGCAATTTGACATAAAGAATCTATAAAATGGCCACCAATCTGAAGGTTCATCTCGTAAAACCATTTGCAGAACACCAAATACATCCAAAAACCTAAAAGATTATTGGGGTGACAAAAGATGGAATAGAGACAAGAACACAACTGTACAGCAGAACAATGAGACAATTAAGGGGTACATGATGAAAGACAATAGATTAGCCGAGAACCGCCATCCAGAAATGATGCAAGATTCGTAACTGTCAATTGTAAATTCTACATATTGTACACATACTCTACAGAAAGATACAGAGTAATGAAAAGAAATTTTCTTAATTATAAATAGAAATTATATCAGCCATTGGATTATAAAATGGATCAAAGGTCAAGATGCAGGACTCCAAGTCTCCAAAGATTTGGGGTCTCCACTGAACTTAAGCCTTATAAACAAATCATTATATAAACTCACAAATGGATTTTCATCCGTCACACGGACGTCTGCATATATAAGTTATCTCTGACAAATAAACAAAGTTATTTAGAAAATCTTGCATAAGTTAGTTCATGCACAAAAACTATTTTCGAAAGAATTCCCATAATATCTCTCGATTAATGATACCTGTTAACGGAGGATTTTGGTTAACAAGAATTTTGTGAGTTTGGGGATTTATGGTTTATGAAAAAAGAGGGGTTGAGCTTGAGAGATGTCTCGATTTGTCTCGTGTATCGGATCTCATATCCCAAGATGCCTGCGTACCTATGTTTTTATAGGATCAAACCCACACAGTTCTGTTAGGATTGAGCCTATCCCGAGAGACTTTAGGGATAAGCTATATTAAAATGCTGAATTAATTGATTTTAATCTAATATAATCTTCGAGTTGTGATACTTTCCTGATTTAAAAGATATCATTTGGAGATATTTTCTGTGATTGTTGATTCTTTCCTCGTTTCAGAGAGAGGATAATTACTTGTGGCCAGGTAATTAATTAATAATCTGAATAAATAAAAGAATTTGGGAGATTAATAGGAAAATAGGCTATGCCAAAATATGGCATAACAACAACCCCCAGTTCTTCAGTGTAGCTGGATGTACTGGAGAACTAAAAACTCTTCGATCTTACAAATTCCTGTAGTCGCTGAAACAACTAGAAATAATATATCAGTAAAACATATGGACATTATAGTGCTAGCAGTATATGCGTAGATGCAAGTATGACATCATGTAGGGACCAAAACCGGATATAAATCTGCCAAGATTTTTAAAAGTGCGAGCTGTATAGTTTAAAATCCATGCGGACTTTATTATCAAGTTAGGACCTTGGCATTTGTATCGAACCCGAATTGGCGCACACGCTCCTCAAGTGTCAAAGCAAAACGCAGGATGTAGCAGATACAAGTCTTTTTGTCAAATGAATATACCTGAGCGAATGTGTGTGACACATTGACAGGCCTTCAATCATAAAAAATTACCCCTGTGCTCGTGGAGCGGGGCCTTCAATAATGTAAGATTACCTTGTGCTCGTGAGAGAGCGGGGCCTTCGATAAAATATGCTGCAGACTTTGGTATCCGCCATCTGGTAGTTGCTGACTCTTTTTTGGTTGGTGTAGCATTGCAGGACTTACAAGTTTGCCCAGGCTACCCTACTTGACAAGTTCAGTTCGCAAGTTTGAAATATTTTTTTTTTTGACATATATAACCGCGACAATATGCAAAATATTTTACAAGCGCAATCCAACATATAATAAGCATGATGATTGAAAATTGTCGCAGTATAAAAATTTTCTTAAAAATATGATCCTTGTAAAATCCTTCAAAATTGCAAGATGTACTGATAAATATTTTTTTCTTTAAGAGATGCAGCTCGTACGAAATTTTCAAGACGCACAATTATCCAAAACATAAATATCTCGTATGATATATTTTTTTAAAATAGACGTGTTACCCGAATTTGGGCTCACGAATAATTTTACAAGCATAAAAATAATACTCGCACAAATTTAATATTTTTGACAATAATACTTAATAATATAACCTGTACGCATGCATGACGTAATTTAATATGCAATAAAGATGGAATGAGGTGAAAAAGAGAACTTATCTCATAATTTAATAATGCCAAATTGGAATTCCCAAAATGTGGCCAAATCCAGTTGCATTCTTGGTCCCAGACCGGTCGTACATTTGAGTTTCATGAAAACCTCTCGTAACCCACCCCGTATATTCATTATTATTGAGATTTATCTGTCCTCCACAGATAAAAATAAATCCTCCCACTGTGGTCGCCAATTCTTAATGGAGGATTTTGGTTAACAAGAATTTTGTAAGTTTGGGGGTTTATGGTTTATGAAAAAAGAGAGGTTGAGGTTGAGAGATATCTCGATTTGTCTCGTGTATCGGATCTCATATCCCAAGATGCCTGCGTACCTATGTTTTTATAGGATCAAGCCCACACAGTTCTGTTAGGATTGGGCCTATCCCGAGAGACTTAGGGATAAGCTATATTAAAATGCTGAATTAATTGATTTTAATCTAATATAATCTTCGAGTTGTGATACTTTCCTGATTTAAAAGATATCGTTTGGAGATATTTTCTGTGATTGTTGATTCTTTCCTTGTTTCAGAGAGAGGATAATTACTTGTGGCCAAGTAATTAATTAATAATCTGAATTAATAAAAGAATTTGGGAGATTAATAGGAAAATAGGCTATGCCAAAATTGGTTGACAACAAATGTGGGCACTTACGTGATTGTAGGAAGAATATCCGAAGAACATGGGACGGGGAGTGATGGATGGTGTAGCTGATCTTGTGGTTTGATCCTCGAGAGAAAGAAAGAAAGTGTTCTCAGACGTTTCTCATCAAGAATTAGCTTATTAGCACAAGAGGCCTACGTACCCTTATTTATAGGGGTTCAAGCTACCACGTAGTTCTTACGGGCCAAACTTCTTAGCATGGGCTAAGTGTCAGTCCGGTCCATCAGGGCCCAGGTCCGTAGGGCCTTGAGGGCTGCCGTCAAAAGAGGCCCATACTCGCATGGCCTAGGCCCATATGGCAAGAGGCTGTCATGGAGCGGGTCGAAATGTAGATAATGATCCAATAAGCGGAGGTAAAGACCTCGAGATCCATACTCGTGGGCCCAACGGGTCCAGGCACGAGCCTTCACGTCTTCATCATCCTCTATGGGGCGAGGGAGCCCGTTCATCCTCTATTGGGCGAAGGAGCCCATTCATCATCTTACGGGGTGATGTAACCTGATCATCCTCCATGGGGCGAGGGAGCCCGATCATCATCTTACGGGGTGATGTAACCCGAAGTGGAAGGCGTAGCCCTGATGATGAGAGCCCAAAGGACTTAGTAGAATAAAGCACCTGACCTTTAGGGATGATGACCCCTATAGAGTCCTCCTTAAGGCCTAGCTGGATAGTGAGCCATGGGATGGGGACCCCCCAGACTGGCAACTTTCATCTATAATGACCCCCAAGGATAATGAGGCCATGAGATAGTGAGGCCCTAGGCTCACTGTTCTATCTTCATGATGACCTTTAGGGATGATGACCCCTATAGAGTCCTCCTTAAGTCTTCATAAATATTCTAAGTAGCGGGAGCTCATCAATGTGATGGCCTATTAGAATGATGAGCCCAAAGAACTCAGTCTAGAACAACCATTGAGTCCAGAATCCGCGGCCCAATCCTCCCTCCAGGCAGGGGAACCAGATAATCTTCATAAATAGAGGTGGACAGGCCCACCTCCGTGATCCATATATGACTATGGGCCTGCCGAGGTCCATGCCGATTTTTGGGCAGAACAATACCTATCGGTATAAATAAAAATTCCCACTATACTTCAGTATTACCCAAAGATAAACGGTATTACCCAAAGATAAGTAAATATTTTAAGTTTTTGTTTTTTTTAATTTATTTGCTAAATACAACATTTAACTCTGCATATAAAATTTTGAGTTTTACAAGATATGTAGAATAGATCTACATTCTCTCTTCATAAGACAAGATGATATTCTGACTTCTGAGGGATATAAGAATACAAAACATTGTGAATCTTTTTTAGATTATTCAAAAGATGATCAAGACATTGAAATAGAAATATCTTATATTAACACCGAAGTTTAACATATATATAAACTTGTGAAGAGAGCTCTTTCACAGCTGCCAAGTCCTGAAGCTATGTTAAAGTATCTCAACAATTACACTTTACATTGTTCACCACCTGAATTGTTCTCTGTTTTTTACATATACATACAAGCAAACCAGAGGCACTAGATACTGAAAGATACTCCAAAGCCTGCTTTATTTCATACGTTTTTCGACATCCTTATTTCTTGAAGTAGATGTTGGATGGATCCATGGTTATTCCTTGTAGTAGTAATAGTCATTCTTATTTTTTTCATGCTGAGTAACAGATGATCACTTCTGCTTAGCCTTGAGTTGTTTCACATATTCCTCGGTGGCCTTGAGTGCTTTCCCGTATTTGCTTATCAACTAAAATTTCAAAATTTAGGAATCATAATCATGCACTTTGCATACTTATATCCTTGAATTCTTCTTTTATAGTTGTGGGAGCTAATTACCTCGTCAAGTTCAGTCGGGGTGATGATCAAGGGAGGACTCATAATGATGTGGTCATAGACGACGCGCACCAGCATCCCAAGCTTCTCACACTCTGCTCCAAAATATGCACCTATGCCTGAGGAAAAGTTGCATGGGTGATTCAACCATGTAAGATGACTACTTTACCATTCCTAAAACTACAAATTTACCCCATTCTTGAGGGAAGAGATCAGTTGGCGACTTGTTATCTGTGAACTCTGTCACAATGATTAAACCAGTTCCTCTAATCTGCAAATGAAAATGTATATACTAAGTATGCATTAACATGCAAAATCAGTTAGATATCTCAGTAATTACCTCGCCAATAATTGGACTGTCGGAAAAGGCCCTTATACCATCTTGAAACTTCGGAGATAAGTTCTTCACCTGCTCAACAATATTTCTCTCCCTGGAAATGAAGTACTACATGATTTAAAATCTGGTGAAGACTATATATATATGTTATTGACATAGTCAGCTACACTCGGATAAGCCTTGATACAAACTCATTAGTTATGCATAAATGCCTATCTAATCTAGTTATACCCACCCGATGCCAGGAAAATTGTACTGCATGTTGCAATATCTCTAACTAAATCTTCGTCCTAGCATAGCTAGGTGTGGAAAAGGTTAAGAGTGTTAACCCAAGTGTTATATTGAGAAGTCGAGAAAAAGTTGCATTAAATGTAATAAGGGTCCAATTGAAGTGTGGAATGTTAACAAGATGTATTTGGCAACTAATATTCTTGCTTGTTAGTATTTCAGCTTCATGTGTGCAATAGAAAAGCAGGAAACTTGAATCTCACATGGAAATGTATATAGAATAGTAGATCATTTTCTTGCAGATAATATGTTTATGAGCTAGCTAGGGAACGTAAAGTTATACTTAAAACTGTGATTACTGTATTCTCCCATTCGTAACTCCTGAGACTTGTTAGCTCACATAGTAGATCATGTTCTCCCAGATGATACGTATTTCAGCTAAGAAAAATTAAATTGATACTTAAACTGTTATTACTGCATTTCTCCCATTTGCAACTCTGGAGACTTGTTAGTTTATGGCTACATAGTCATGAAGAATTTATTACACCTTCAAAGCTATTCAAGTGTGAAATTAATTTTTGAATTGAAATCAGTGGATGTTATAAAAGCATACTTGTAGATCTTCAGTGCTTCTAATGCAACAGCACAGGAGACTGGATGCCCCGAAGTAGTGAATCCATGATTAAAAGAACCTGACATAACATAAGACTAAGTAATGTTTCCAAGATGAGAGAAGTGGTAATCACTGTCAGAATGTTTCAAAATCATACCCAGTTTGTTGCTTTCAGAGTATATAACATCTGAAACTTCAGGGCATACCAAAACAGCACCAATTGGCATATATCCGGAAGTAAGAGCCTGGAGCTTTCAGTTAGAGATGCGAGGCAAAAGCAAATAAGAAGTAGACAGACTTTAGTCCGAATTTACCTTTGCTACAGAGACAAGATCTGGCTTGATATTGTATTTATCGCAGCCAAACATAGTTCCCAGTCTTCCAAATGCACAAATCACCTAGAATGCAAAAACAACAGTGGTTGAGGCTGGTGTACTCGCCTACGTTCACAGACATAGCTTACCTTTAAAATTTACGCAGAAGAAATGGGAGTACCTCATCAGCAATAAATAGAATGTCATATTTTTTGACAATAGCTTGAATCTGCAGAAGGATTATATATGATAGTCTTGTTAGGGTCAATTATGCATAAAAGATAGAGTAGGAAGAACTATTGCTAAGGGGACATCACTCATATTATGCACATGATGCATATTTATCATAATGTGTTTGAATCAGCAGGATACTTCAACACAAGACCGAATGATGAGAAGATCTTACAAACGAATCGCTTACATTAATATGGAGCAGTTTAATCACATTACAAATAGAAAGGAAAGCAAAAGTTAAGCTCACTTTATCAAAATAAGTAGCTGGAGGTGGAATGACTCCTCCTGCCCCTATGACCGGCTCTGCAATGAAGGCAGCGATCTGGTACAAATGATAGTAAAGTCAGCCAAGAATCATTTCTTGTTTAAATCATATTATTCATCTAAAGGATGGTTAGGTACCGTCTCTGGTCCCTCTTTTAGGATAAGCTCTTCCAAATTATTAGCTAACCTTGTTGAGAAATCTTCTTCTGTCTCACCTAGATGATTCAGAATACCCCACTTAGAACTTGGAATATAAATTCTGTTAGTGACAAGAATTAAGTTATGCAGAGTAGGTCTACCTTCAATACGATATCTCCAATAATGAGGGCAATCAGTGTACAAAACAAATGGAGCGGGCAGATCAAAATTCTGATGCAGTGGAGTAAGGCTGCGAAAAGAAAAGGTCTGTCAATAAACACGTTTTTCAACACACAACAAAAACACCTTTAAGTGCTTACCCTGAAAGACTAGCTGATATAACAGTAGATCCATGGTACCTGTCAAGAGGAATAGATTACATGAGATATGAAATCTAGAAATAGAGAAGTGAAGATACGTAATCTGTCAGGCAACTCACGAGTTTAATCTGGAAATAATCTTTTTCTTGTTTGGCCTTCCAAGTGCGTTGTTATAATACCAAACTAGCTTTACCTACAAAAATATTATTGCTTTCAAATTCATATCATAGCTATTATTTCAAAGAAATAAAGCTAAGACATCAATGCTTAAGACAGTAATACTACCTGAGTATCATTGGTTTCTGAGCCACTATTTGTGAAGAATACTTTCTTCATTTTATTAGCAGTAAACATTTCCAGAAGCTCCTTCGCGAGATCCTGCACAATTTTGACAGGAAACTTATATATAATTGAAAAGCATGTCTGGCGAGAAATGCTTTACAAGTGAACAATAAGCGTACCAGCGTGGGTTTTGTGGAACGATTCCAAAAAGAATGATAAAACGGCAGGGTGCTAAGCTGTTTAGTTGCAGCATCAATCAAGCGTGGTTCACTCCCTCCTGGAAAATGATAGCAGCAGAAATATGTAAATTTAAAAGGACAGTATGTGAACAGGACAGGAACGGAGAGAGAGAGAGAGAGAGAGAGAGAGAGAGGGAGAGAGGGAGAGGGAGAGAGAGAGAGAGAGAGAGAGGGAGGGAGGGAGGGAGAGGGGGAGCGAGAGGGAGGGAGGGAGGGGGGAGAGAGAGAGAGAGGAGGGGGGGAGAGAGGGAGGGAAGGAGGGGGGAGAGAGAGAGGAAGGGGGGGGAGAGAGCGAAGGAGGGAGGGAGGGGGTGAGAGAGAGAGGGAGGGAGGGAGAGGGAGGGAGGGAGGGAGAGAGGAGGGGGGAGAGGGAGAGAGAGAGAGAGAATATACCTAAGGCTGTGCACCATAGACCAGCAAGAGAATCAAGATACTTTTTTCCATTCGTGTCATAGACATAACAACCCTACAAAATCAGTTGACAGTAGTCGATTCACTTGATCCAAGCCATGCTAATGTAAACAGTGGTACTATATAAGCACAATCAAAACCTCTTACCTGGGATTTGGCTATGAGAAGAGGTTTTTCATTCGTTTGCCACCCAGCCGTAAAAGGTGGCAGCAAACCATGTCCTTTATATCTGATCATTACATCGGAGATTCATAAGTATGTTAATATCTAGACCCAAATGTTGCAATCCAATCTTCTTGAAATCTAATCATTAAAGAGAAAGTGTACCCTTGATCATCAGCATCATGATGAAAATCCTTGTGCATGGATGTATTTGAAGCCATATGTCTAGCTACTCTTATACAATAAGCTTCTGATAAACTTGTGGAAGCTGCTGCAGCCTGCAAACATCAAATTTATATAAATTCAGCATTCAACTCACAGCTTTCCTGTAAATAAACCATTTACACACATTGCTTATTCCTTGGACAGAAATTATTCTATCAACACATATATTCTTTTTAAGTAATAGAAATAACTTACTTTTTTAGGAAAATAATATTCGTACAAATTATTTCCTCTTTTTAATCAAAGTCCAAATAACTCTTTTTTATTTTATTCAAGGTTTCTTTTCCGCAGACAAGTTAAAGTATGAGCTCTCATTTTTATTTTATTTACATACCTCTGTCAGATAAATATGAAAGTTAAGTTTTTCATAGTTCAAAATATAATGAAATGCTGAACACGGCATAATACACACACACACACACATATTTCTCAAAATACATATTTTGATAACTGTGATAGACACTAGTAGCTATTATTTTAAACCAAAACTAAAATTATCGAGATATTAAAATGCGTGGTTTTAATTAAATAATTGTTCATAACAAGAATTTTTAAATTGTAATCGTTTTAATCATTTAGGTTGTGTTCACTTGGATTGAATAGAACGAGGGGATAATGGAATGAAAAATTATATAAAAGTTTTATGGAGAAAGAAGAAAGTATGAGATAATAGTGACAAAATATGAATGTATCTAAATTTCTTGTGATAAAAATCGTAAGGAAACATGATGTAAAAATAAAATGAGCATTCCGGTTAGTATTACAGTTAAAATAGTTAGAATGGAATGATTGAAGGAATGAAAATTATATACATTTTTTTTTATCAACACCATTTATAGAGCACAAAATTCATTCCATTCTTTCTCGATTCCATTCAATCCAAGTGAACTCAATCTAAGTCTTATTCGTATCACAATTATTTAGCAGATAATGTACAAAATCTGTGCAAAAAGTAAACCTACATACTAAATCTTGTAGCAAAACAATTAAACTATACATAACGAACCTGTAGAGCAGATTTTCTAGGGGTGGAAGCTGCTACTAATAGAGAACAAATCCAATTTTTCATAACTTTATACTTAACAGAAGTAGCGAGAGCTTGAGAGGAAGACGTGTATATATAGTAAAATATAGGCGAGAATCGTTTCGTTTGAGAAGTTTTAAAATACACATTTTTAATACATCTCTAGAAACCATAGGCCAGAGAGAGACTCTCACGATTGGTGAATCAAAATTCAAAACACATTCGTGTTTTCTTTCTTCTTTTCTTTATTTATGTCATTCTCTCTTTTGGATGCAAAATCATTATACATTTCTAGATACATGTATGTGTGTGTAAAGTGGCAAGTTTTTTACTCTTTATCATCTATCTCTCTGGCTGGGCAGTCCTCTCCCAGTAACTTCTTTCAAATGCATCATGTCCAAGTATATCAAACTGAATGTTTCCTCAAAAAGCTTAATATTACCAAAAGGCTACTCTATTATAATGAGTAGAGATGGTAGAAAACTATCAGTTTGGAGAGGGAGGAATGGAGGATCTCGACGAGTTGTGAAATTGTGCACAAGTGGGAGGGGGGAATCTCGTCATTTTTGAAAAATTGCACAAAAGTTGCATATTCAGTTCCGCCATCTCCCTCTCATATACATAGAAAATATGAAACTTGCACAAAACAGTTTAATTGTCTTTTGAAAACTTGAAATTAAAAAATAAAATAAAATAATAAATCACAAGACCAGCAAACTAGAAACAACTTCTTCAAGTCAACCGGAACCAACAAACTGACATATGGTAGGATGTAATTAATTTTGGCGCATAGGGGATGAAGCCCCACTAAGGTAATAACAATTGTTGTTCTCGACTGATTGCAAGAATGTCTCTGATCCAACTGCAGGCTGATACAAGATGTTAGGAACATTTAGAGTAACAAACAAATGTCTAAGTTTATATTATCTCTAACCCCGTCAAGAAGGTTTTCGCTTGCCTCGACTTGTTTCCAGTTGTGTAACATTCCAATGCTCTTGAGATTCCATCTCTTTCACACTGTTTACTATGTCTTGAATGTTGTTAGACAAATGTTTATTATGCTCCTCAATGTGCTCAAAAACTAGCTCCAATTGCCTTTTGTAGGAGGCAGCTCGTTTTTTCTCAATAGCAAGCTGCTGGGACAATTCCTTTATCTTGTCGTGTTCATTCTGTATAAGACCAAACGATAACAAAAAGTTAATCAGTCCGCAATGTTTTGTACATATATCTAGATATATTGAAGGACTGCTTGCTGCACAACAAAAACATACACGACAGCCATATGTAATAACTGCTTGTTTTTGTGTAAATTTTAAATACCCAGGAACTGGAAGTTCCTTTGTCTACTTATCAAAGAACAACACATAGTAACCGGTTTGAGTTTCAAGCCAGTTGCAGTTACATATCTGATTTACATCGAAGCAAACGAGGGCCAAGTATCCAACAACATGCTTATTCTGATGTTCGTCTAATTTAAACAGGAGAAAAATTATAAAATGAATCCAGAATAAAAATTAAAAGCAAGAACATCTAATCTAGATGCCATAAACTAGGCGTTTAAATCAAGTTGAATACATGCAAAGATAACAGAAGTTTCTACAATTCAGAGGTGGTCCAGCATCAAAACCACACCACAACTGGAGCATCCCAAAACTGACCTAGAAGACATATTATGAGTTACAATTAGCCTACTTGTTTTAGGATATCCATTTTATTTTGGAGAACATTGAAAACCTCCCTCCGTCTCACTCATTTCTATACAGTTTTTTTTTTTTGCATTGTTTGGCATGCATTTCAAGGCTTCTATAAAGTACAGTTCTATAATTTATTTTTAAATATTTTTGTTTCTGAATAAAAATTTAAACATTAACTTTTTGTTCATAATAAAAAGAATTTTGAAATAATCTATAGAACTATATTTTATAAGAGCTTTAAATGCGTGTCGAGCCCTCTGTCCCAAACATATATAATTCGCTCGCTGAGATAGTGGGAGTATTAGACAAAACATCATATCATATAAAAATTTATATATAATATATTGAGATAGTCGTAGTAGCAAGGAAAAAGGAGAGAATCAATTAAGAGGGAGATTCGTCGGAGTGAAGGGATTCATTGAGACTTCAAATGAACTTTACAACTTTTATTCTTTGTACTTTAGTTTTTATTCTTATGCTTTGCATTCTAGATTCGTATTTATTTTATCTTATCAAGAGTAGATAATCCTTTAATCCAATTCTTAGGTAGTATCCATTGACATGTTACGTTTGTTTAGTTGTATTATATTTTCTTTTGATTATTTGTCATTGGAAGCTTAATACAGTTAAGGGGAGTCCAACTTTAGTTTGAATTCTTAGAAATATGGAGATGAATGATAATTCTACATAAACACAATTTAAGTATTAGATCAAGTGGTGATAGGCGAGTTGTAGAATTAAAAACTCTTGATTCTTAATAGTCTGAAATTCTTGATTCTTAATAGTCTATAGTTATAGGTTAATTGACAATGGGAATGATATTTAACAGATGATTATGATTTACCTTGGGGAGAGAATTTTATAATTATTAGAAGAATTGTTTTTAGCTAGACAAAAGACACAAAGTAGACACTAGTGAAATGAGGAATCCTAATTATTGAGTTAATTTTTCACGTATTTATTATATACTTTGTATTTGTTTATAAAATTAATTAGTGGATAATCACATGCTATCAAACGAACCTCCATAATTCCATACTTCTAAACTGTAGTAAACAAAAGGCTTAAAATTGATATTAGTCCATCCTAGTGAACAGGTTTCACAATATACACATCAACAACAGTATTAGGTATTAGAGGCAGTAATCATCCCCTTTCCTTTGAATCAAAAACCATACAACTACGCCGGGTGGGGTTTGGGCGGAGGGGGTAATGAGATGGTTTTGCAACTAACTAAGCTCATAATTTCCTCTATTAGCTTTGTTTTTCATCAAATTAATTTGTTTATGAGAGTTCCAATCACATCTCATCAAGGTGAAATTCGAGTCAAAACTATATATTAGTAACAAAATTGAATATCTGTGCCCAAATGTCGTTTCTTGCATTTGGTGAGAAGTTCATTGATAATGAAAATGTTTTAGTGATGGAGATACCGAAGATCAGGACTACAATCCCGATAAGGAGCAAGCTGAGTTAAGTGAGTGTGGCTTTTATTCTAACTCTTCCAGTATGGATAGCAGTATAGCACTGACGAAAGTATGTAATCACAAGAATCATAGGAAAAACAAGAGTACACTAGTAAAGAGAAAGAGAACAAAGCACAACATAGATTGAAGGATAAAAGTAACGAGAAAGTTAAAGATAGTGGGAAGGAAAAAGGTAAAGAGAAGGTAGTAGAGACTGGACATTACAATGAGAAGGACAATATGAGTGACGATATTGGATAGTTTGATTCTAATGGCTCAAGTCACTATGCTCATAGTGAAGAGGAAAGGATAGCCTCCGAATCCACTGAAGAGGAAGAGAGATCCTGGACCTAATCCAGAGACAGATTTGGATGATCCCAAGCTTCAGTCAGGAATGTAGTTTGCAACAACTAAAATGTTCAGAAATGTTGTCAATAAACAAGCAATAAGGGAGTGCATGGATTATGAAAGAATAATGAAATTTATTTATGAAGCAAAGTCATTGGAAGATATATGCTTCCAAGATGCGGAGGACAGACACATATCAGATCAAGGTATACAACTCCAAGTATACATGCATAACCACTTTTCACCAAAAATAAATAAATTAAAGATGGATTACTGAGTAGTATGAGGATGATAAAAGGATGAACCCGACATGGCCTTTAGCAAGGTTTTTAAAGAAAGTTGAATGATGACACTGTCATGTGTCAATATGTGCAATAGTAAGGGCAAAGAGAAAGGCTTTGTTCAAGATAAATAGGAAGAATGTTGAAAAAGGTATGGAAATATGGAAATGAGTAGTTGAAGGTGATGCTAGACAACACAATCCAGATAATGACAAAGGATCAAGAGTTTGCTAAAGGTTAAAAAAGGTTCAGGAGTTTCTATACATGTTTTAGGATGTTAAGAGAGGTTTTAGAAATGTTTGTTGGCCCATGTTAGTTTTTTATGGCTGCCAATTAAAAGGGCCTTATGTTGGTCAATTACTTGGTGTAGAGGGATGTGATGCCAATAATGGGGCTTATAAAATTTGATTACATCAGAAAGGGCTTATATCATTTCTAACATAACATCAAACTAAGATCACCATTCAACAGAATACTAAAACAAAACTAACACCAACAGCAACATACATAACTGCATCTACCAAAAGTCAACATACTTAATTACAAACTAATCAAAATCTTCAGAATCAGGGTATTCAACTGCAACTTCATTCATCCTAGCATTCAGCACCATCTTCATCACAACATCAAACAGACTAACTATGCCACCATTGATATTTCGTGCTTCTGCTTCAATTTATTGAGCTATTGAGCTTCGTGCCTTTGAATCAATGTTTCACTCTTGTTGCTCCTTAATTACATCAACAGTTCGATTTTGAGCTCCAGTGGTGGGTCAATACTCTAACGGAAACCCCATGTATTCTCAGCACACTCTCGGAACTTCATCTCATTCGATAATAATCGCACATGAAATCGAGAATCATATCACATTCTTCAAGGGAGCAAGTGTTTGGGAGACCGTGTATTTAAAATTAGGGTTTATGAAAGGAAAACATATTAATAAGGGCAAGTCTTCTCCACGCTCAGTCGATAACAATCACACAGAAGATCGAGAATCGCATCACATTCTTCAAGGGAGCGAGCCATTTCTTTGTTTGAGGGTGAATGTACTTGAAATTAAGATTTATACAAGAAAAACATATTGAAATGGGGGAGACATTG
Source organism: Daucus carota subsp. sativus (assembly GCF_001625215.2). NCBI lineage: Eukaryota > Viridiplantae > Streptophyta > Magnoliopsida > Apiales > Apiaceae > Daucus > Daucus carota. The sequence goes on from NC_030389.2 coordinate 13,025,388, forward strand.
TAATATATAGACAATATCTCCGTTGTAACATAGATGGACAAAAACACCTTTGATCAAATACACAGAGTTAAGAGGATTTGATGGAAGTACACAGATGGTAAAGGTGGCAGGTACTTTTTTAATTTCAGTATCTCAAGTGATCTGACATATAAAGTGCATGTACACAAAGCACACTCAATCTATTATTTTCAATACTTAACCTATTACGCAGAAATCTGCCACGAGTTAAATTCATAAAACAGCAGCTTATTATGCCGTTATTTCAGTTCAACCTGCATGTGTTAAAGCCTCAACTCCCATTTTGGCCCTTCAGCAATAGAATGATGAACTAAGCTTAGCCACTTGATTGTCAAATTTATTGATTTATCGTTAACATATAGAGACTGGATTAGATTATTTCAGAATGAAAAGTAGTATATTAACCACAATTTACATAGTCTGGTTGGTACTGAACTTATTTATCTGCCAATTTCTGAACCTCCAAGAAGTATGTAGGACAAAAGAAAAAACTGAAGGTACATCTCAGCAAGGAGCTTTTACTTACAGAATGAACTACGCTTTCTTATTTCTGTAATGCAAAAGATGCTTAAATTGTCAAAGAGATTAATAAAGAAATCCTACTACACTTGGAAATGACTGATAAAAACAGGAGGCAGAATAGCAGTTAGAAATCTTAATAGGATACCATGCTCAAAGAAAGCTTTCCACCCAGTCCTCTTCTAATCTACATAAGTCATCATCCTTGGCCAAGCCTTTTCTAAGTTCTCCTATTTAATGTCCTATTTTAACTGGCATTAATACCTTGTTGGCTCTAGAAATTTGGAATACGCATCAACCAGCAAATTTTGATGTACAGAATCGTGCCTCCATGCCTTTAAAGTTTGGCACTTATACAACCGACCCGTTTACTTATATTCCATATTTTCGTCCTATATAATCCCTCTTTATTTTGTTTCCAAAGAGATAATAAATATTTTTGTTTCTGAAATTTCCACCAAACACTATTGGTATATATGTTTGTGACTGAAAGATTCCATACTCCATGCGACAGCTCTGGTATAATAACCTTGTGCTTCTAATATTAAATTCAACATTTACAAGATTCCCCAAGTCGCAATATTTTTCTATTTATCTAGTTCGGTTCTATGTTACTCAGACTCGGGTACGGAGTGTCGGATACGACACATATCCGAGTGTCGGACTTGGTAATCTTGAAAAATTAGGACACGGGGACACTGTCCGAATTTTGGACACGGATACGGGGACACGGAAAATTTAAATAAATTAATTAATTTTATATAATTAAATTAATATTTTTTATATTTCTTAATTATTATTTTTAGAAAGAAAAACAAACAAATAGATTTACTTAATAAAAAACGTTCAGGGCCCGGAGATGTCTGTTATACATAGGAGTACAATATAATAATAAATGAGGTAATGTTTCTTTTGTGCAAAGTACAGCTGGACGACTAGCACAGATGAATGTGGACAATATAATGTCCTGATACATGTATCATGCCATACAACCTATACACACATCCATATGTCTTCTTTTAAGTCTTTTTCTTATCGTCTTCACTTCATCTCCTGCTTTTAAAATCTCTCTCATCTTCGTCCTTTCATCATCATCTCTTCTTTTCTTTTGTATCTTTCTACTACAAGTCTACGACGCCTTCAATCCAACGAGCTTCATATTTTTCCGGCGACGGAAAAAGTGTCGGTTTTGCAGATGGCGAATCCGCCCCGTATCCCGGGTTGTGTCCCGTGTCGTGTCGGGTCGACACGGGTACGGTGGCCGGAAGCGACGAGTCGGAGTAACAGAGGTTCGGTTCAGATTTATTGATCTAAAAAAATTTACGCAACAACTGGGGAAGATTTAGGAGAAGTGGTAATCCATTTGTGTACGAATCAGATCAGAGAGTAAAATAAAACCAACTCTTCTGGTATATGAGATGATAGACAGATAGAGCTAGGGGTGAAATTGGTATAAATGAAGAAAAAAGATGGAGACCCTAGGGATGTATAAATGTCAAACTTTAAGGGTACCAACTACAGTTTTGTACCTGGAGGGTTCAGTATATTAGGTCAAACATTGAGGCCCCAAATAATATTAGCCCTTCTTCTTTTCTTTCACACAACGTATCATCCAAACTAACATATGTGTTGGTTTCCAACAGCAATAAAATGAGTCTTGGGAGGCACATGGAATTTAAATATTAATTTGTATTTATTTCATTTTATTCAGTAAATTTATTGTCGTTTATAAAATGTTATATAAACAGTTCACTTACAGAATAAAAAAAAAAGCCTTTGCTTCCTTTATAATCAAGATTTTACTTGGTAATTAAGTTTTGGGGTTTACTCTAACATAAGAATATGTAATCTTCTATTATTAGAAGACTTTGTTTTAATATTGAAAAGAGATATTATTTCTCTTTGTTACAGGCAATGATCCATACGAATTCTTCTCTTCAGCGGAGAAACCCTAGAACCCTAGGTACAGTATCCTATTTTACATAAGTTTTTAACTGTGACTGAACTACAGAAGAATTTTTCGACGAAATGAGAGGAAGTGATAATACCATTTGATTACGGTACTCTGGTGTAGCATATTGCATGATTCACTGAAAGTACAAATGGCATCACTTGTAAAAGAATAAAAGAGCTTTTATCAAACTGAGGCATGGTGTAGGACTCTGCATATTGTAAATATTGTAAAATTTGACAGGGTCTTAAGAGGCGGTGGGATAAAATAACCTTGTAATGCAGAGAATATCTAGAAACTTGGATATATAATTCAGTAGACTTATTCTTAAACATAAATCATTCTATAATATTCAGCTCGATTAAAGAACAAATATTATAACTATTTACCTATATATAACCTAAAATTTGACCAGTTAAAATACCAACTAAACTTTAAAAAATATGAAGGATTCAAATTCCCAAATATCAAAATCTAATAAAATTAAGGAAGTTAAATATTGTAGAAAGTATTATAATCATACTAAGAAATTAAGAGCAAGTACTCAACTAATTTATCTTTATGTATTAATATCATACAATTACTATTGGCTAATTGTGCATTATGCACAAATAAGGCATCATAACTAAAGTGAGACCAATAGACCATTCTCGCAACAAAAGAACGGACTAACTGATACTTTAATATTAAATACAACTGGAAACATGTCTTCGAGGGAAGTCAACAAGTTTTCTTTCGCTTATTGAACTTTTTTTGGCTTTAAAAGCATTGTTTCACAACACAAGTTTAATCCTTAAAATTGAAATCAAACCTAAAGCTTGTCTTTTTCTGCTAAACGTATCAGTTTTTCCTAAAAGCCCCAAAATGGCAGTAATTGTTATTTCGATTTATATCAGAAAAAACTTCTTAGTGAACCCAGGAGTAATTTCATAATAAGCTTTCATGAATTTAGTCAACATGTCTTACAAGGATAATTATATGTAAAAATATGGTTCCTATAGAGGTACAGTATCCCCCTAAAAATCAGCCTAATTTATTGCAAATGCATAGTAACATTTTAACATAACATATTTCAGTTCTAAGATCTGTGCAACACTAGATATTAAATTGTGTTATAAAAATGCAAAACTCACCGGATATTGATCATACATCAATTCCCTACGACCTTTTCCAGGGGTCAATCCATGAGTGTGCTCCTTTACAAATTTCGTAACTATCCATTTGCCATCGCTGGCCTTTCTGACCAGAATCATCGCTCTGCAACCAACCCTAGTTTCTGCCCTTTGTCTTACAATCTTCTCACGTCTGTCAGGCATCCTAAATCCCTCTTTATTGCAAACAAGAGCCCGACCAATGGCAGTTCCATCTCGCCTTGATCGAGAAAGTTTGCTCACCCGAATAACGAAACCTAATCTAGTAGCATATGTGTTATAAAATGCATGTGCAGCTGCCTCAGATTCAAATTCCTGTCCAAGATATGGTTCCTCTGAACCTGATGGGGTCTTATCTAAAGGAAATAATGCCCTTTGAGAGAGATCTTGATCTGATTTAACGTCAAGAACCTGTTGAAATGTACCTTCATCAGAACTTTCACCAATCTCGTTTCCATCAGCTCCCCTGCCTTCCATATAAATGGAAGCACCAGAAACCTCGCCGTTGTGATCTTCATCAACCTCAAAACCAACTGCAACATAAGATTTCCTTCACATGTGTTAATATCCGAAAAAAGAAAACAACACACAACTACCTACCCAAAGCTGATTACAATATAATCAATCTACTCAAACAAATGTCAACATCAGCATTGGTCCTTATGCAACATTTAGTTTGATGAATATTTTAAGTTCAATTTACAACATAAACAGGAAATCATGTAACAAGACGAATTATGAAGACAAATAAAGGAATGTTGTACTCCCGACTTCCGATTACACTAGTATAACTCCAAATGCATCAACTAGAGAGACATCCATCAATGTAAATCTATCTTATCAATCACAATGTCGCCATAATATATAATCATTAAAAAGTAACACCCCGTGACTCCGCTGAACTCGTATAATAACTTAATTGTTCAACTTCACCTTTTGCTATAAAATACTCGAAAATACTTTTCTAGAAACGCAATTGTACAATACAGGACTTGCCTAATTACTGTAATTCAAAAACTATGAATGAAAACATCAATACATAAAAATATGGAGTAATTAATCTACCTCTATTGAAATTAATAAAGAATATTAGAGGCAAATTATAAGAGATACCTTGAGTAATCTGATGATCGGAAGGATCAGCGGAGAGAATATTCCGGTCACCGGCGATACAATCATGAGTTGATTCATCCATCTAGGAAGAACATTCAATATTACCAAAACAGAGAACCAATACTTGGGTATGAATTCAGTTTACTAGGGGGAAAACCCAAAATGCCATATGGTATAAAAAAAAAAAAAAAAAAAAAATTAGCCCCCTTTTATGCATATTTGTCTATTTTACTTTTTTTAAATCGAATTGATCTATTTTACTTATTCTTAAATTCTAAATTCTAAATTTATTCTTCATCTTTTCTTTTTCTTTTTACTTTTCAAGTGCTGTGAATATTTCTGATTTTTTGAAAATAGTTCATCAAAATAAGAACTTATTTGTAATCCATAATCTATTATTTTAAATAGAATGAGGGTAATTTAATTTTATTATAATTTTTTAAATGAATAATATTTAATTGTTATAAATTTTTATACTGAAAATATCTTACATTAGATATTAATTAAAATCAAATTTTAAACCCGTCAACATAATCATTAAAATCAAATATTTACATCAATAAATAATATACAATTCAAATATTAGAAGCGTGTATAATTTAATTTTACAATAATATCATGTTATTTTAATATAAATAATAAAACTCACGAATTTCAAGTTAGTATTATTGAAAAACATATAGAAATATTAGTATCGTATTATTCAAAAATTATTATATTTTTCTATAATATATAGTGATATGTGGGTCAGACTGATCGAGCTCATGCAAACTGAGTCACACAGTCCAAAATAGGCTTGTCAACCGGAGATTCGATCCGATCCTAAATTTAATAAACGGGTATGGAGTGTTAAAAAAATACGCGATCCGTTATAAATCCAATCCGATAAGGATCCGATCTAGTAAGGAGCGGATACGGATTTTATGTGATCCAATCAGTTAAAAACCCAATCCAACCTATATATCATGTGCAATAAAAATAATATAGATTATAAGTAATTCAAAGTCTTCAGACTTTAGAATTTTACCTTGATAAAACACCTAATTCATCCAAACTCAGGTCCCAACTTCTCACGACATGATAGATTATCTTTATCTGTCATATATAGATTACCATTAACAACAAACAAATAGCCTATAATTGCCACTCTTTTTGCACAATCCTACTGAAAGACGACTATATAAGTCTATGATATCTGCAAAATTACTTCAGAGCTTATTCAAATATGGTCTGTTTTCTTTCCCGTCTTAATTTTCCTTTGTATATATGTTGCTTGAATTGTTTATGCACTTCAATACAATTGTTGATTCTTCTTTTACTTTTCAGGATAAGAATGATAAAAATTAGAACAAAAGTATGAGAGCAGACAAGGTGACTGATAAAATGCCCCAGAAGCCTGATGTGGTGGATGTAGATGCAAAAGATGATAAAAAAAAAAAGAAGGAAATTAACGTCTCTGGTATGGAATGACTTCACCATATATAAAGACTCTGCTGGAAATGATAAGAAGTCTTTTGTTGGGGATAGCAATTCAGGAACTAGTCATTTGGCTGCTCATTTAAAAAGGTGCACTGCTAAAATATATAAAGATAGAGGCCAAAAAACTATTGCCACTATGAAAAATTTGGATGGTAAAACCAAGGATGAAACATTTAAATTTGATCAGCATAGGATCAGGATGGATTTAGCAAGGATGATTATTAAGCATAATTGCATTTAATATGGTTGATCATGAGTTTTTCGAACATTTTTGTTTTGGTTTGAATCCAAATTTTAGGCTCCCGACTCGAACACTGTAAGGTCTGATATCATTAAATTGCATGAAGAGATGAAACATAAGGTCTATGAAATGTTGACGGGGTAGATTCTAGGGTTACACTTACCACTAATATATGGACTTCTGATTCAAAGAACTTTGCATATGCTTGTTTAACTGCACATTTTATCGATTCTCATTGGGATTTGAAGAAAAAGGACTAGAATTATAGAGTAATTGGATGGCCACATGACGGGGAGTCTTTATTTAGATTTATCTCTCAACTAATCATGGAGTGGAACTTGGATAAAAAATAATTTTCAATGGTTGTTGATAATGCCACATCAAATGATACATTTCAAAAATTTATTTTTCAACAAAACAAATATTTGTCCATATAGTAAATAACAATTTAGGCTTTGTTAAAGTACACGTGTCAGTAAGAGATACATGCATATATACACAAAGTCCTCAACACAACTAATTTTCTATCGTTGCCGAATTCTACATCTATTTTTTCTCTCGACTTCTCTCTTCAAGTCCTAATCAAACCAAACTCAAAACTTCACCAAAATGAGATATTCTTCAACACTCACTATTTCTACAGTTCCAAAGACCACTAACTACCTTGCCATTGTTGACCCCTCTCTCGCCATCACCTAGTACAAGTGTTTTGTCCATTTGTTAAGAGTTTCGTATATTGCTACAGCCTTAACTACAAACCTCACTCTATAAACAAACTTTCTTATGAATTTTGGAACTCAACTATAGTTACAAATTAATGTGGATGTAGAAAAGGAAAGCTTCAAACAAGCAGTGACATATAAAACCATTGGATGAAAATAACATGAACGGGGCTCTAGGACTGCTTGTGAAGAATTACTTAGTTGTTCCTACTGAAGATGAGATTCATAAGTTTCTATCATTATAAGATATATGCTGATGAGGTGGAGTTGGCCAGGCTGAACAAGAAACATCTCAGGAGGGAGTGAAGCTTCATGTTTGATTCTATGTTGAAGGTGTTTACCTGTAGAAAATAAAACCAAACCAAACAGACCTAGTATATCCCACTTAGAGCCGGGTCTGGGGAGGGTAAAATGTACGCAGATCATGCCTATACTCTAACGAGTAGGGAGGTTGTTTCCGTGCAGATCCCCGGCTTAGTGCAAGACAAAGTATAGTGTGAGATATATGTAAATAGTACCTAAGCCCATGGTTGCTAATCATCAAAGCATACGGACATAACACTCAAAAACCTCTTTGTCGCTAATTCATCTGTCCATCAATAATTTGAACCTTTCATTAAAGCATAACGTCGGAACAATCAAAACCTCTGTAAGCCACGAGACCGAGTCTCAACTACTCTAATATGTTGTCTCTAATCAATTTTATCTACTGTCATATCACCCGTGAGATTAGGACTCCCATATCCAAACTTAATTGATCAGCCCACGTCCGACGGGGCCGACCTCTCTTTCTCTTACCCCAAACCAATATATCTGAGAACACATAAGATAGCACATAGATAGTGCATTCACTTGCTTATTATGAGAATCAACTCAATATAGAAAGATTGATTCCTGAGGAACAATCCATTAGGCTATGGGGAAAGAAATTCAAAAGTTCATAAGACATAAGTATGATTGGAATTTTGTGCAAATACAACTTTGATACAAAGAACAAACGTCCAAGATGAAAGAAATAACAAGGATGGGGATGATGACACTAACTTCAGCAAGGAAAATCCTTCAAATCCTATGTCAGATGATTCATAGAGGTCTAAGAATATAAAAAATAATGGGAATAATATGCATGGGAAAATGACAAAAAGGATGATAGAATGGGAGATGGTAAAGGAGGAGATAGGACCACAAAAACCTACTCCAAAAAGAAATAGTCTACCTTGGATGATTTCACAACTAGCTCTACCACATCTCAATGCCACAAGTGACGTTAATCCACAACAAATGTATCTCTAGCTGTTTTACGACTTGTAACTCCTACCAAAACTCAAACCAAAATCTCACCTCCAAAAATCGAAACACAGAACCCTATACAAACCCACAATCAATAATCAACTAGCAATAACCCTTATTCTAATTGATAAAGGGTTCAAACTAGTCGAGAGATCAAATACTTTTATGCCTACAACCAAACACATTTCGACATATAATATTGCCCAAGTAATGATCAATTGTAGAAGGGAATTTGCATATAATTGTATAATATTTTAGACTTTTTGATAGACAATGAACACAAATATGAATAACAAACAGTTTTTATTGATCTTTATATAAAAATTGTTACAATAGTCTATCAAGAAATACTGATGTTTCTAAGAGCTGCCATGCTTTTACATCAATCACTGAATCAAGTATAACAGTTTTTGATAAAAACATCTTTTATTCTTCAAAACAGGCTTCATCTTTAAGCACTCATTTAGAAAATCTTTTTCAGCTCGTATAATGATTCCCAGGATTTAGTAATACAAATTGCAGTTAGATTTAGAAGCACAAAAATATATTTTCCAAGCTTTTAGTTATTTTGGAATCATTAACTACCTTTACTAGTTTTCATATTTAGAGTTTTGATGTAATCGAAGTATGTAGACGAATTTACCTTAATGTTGTTTGTTATTAATGGCCTATGTTTTATTATTAAAGAATTATTTAAACCAAATCGCACTACTTTATTATCAAATCAAATTTGTTTGAGAAACAAAATTACTCATACAAACAGGTTAAATGAAGAATTTGTTTATTTATACCAACAATTTCCTGCAACGTTATTATGACAAGAACAAGAATAGACTTGCATGATTAAATAACTAATTTTTTTATATAATTAATTATTTCTGTTAAAATATATATCGCCCTGCGTCGCGAACGTATTTAGGAGTTTATATGTGTGTGTGTTAGTTAAGATAAGCTTTCATCTTTTATACTTCATTTATACAGAAATTATATATTAAAAAGAATGCATAAAAGGGATGACGACGAACACGTATTATCCATTCGACTTCATTTATATACAAAAGATATAGTAAGAATTTTAGCAACCACTAAACATATAATAACTTTTTTATACGTCATCATTCGTTTATGTAATTTATTAAACTAAAGCCGATCCCGTATTCCTTCACCGGAAAATGTAGGGATAATAAAATGTCATTTATTCGGTTTCGTTAATTACTATTTAACTCGACACAAATTAGCACTTACTAGTCTGATTACTATTAACTCGATACAAATTAGCACTTACACTCGATACAAATTATCATTTATTAACCTATAACATTTAAAAAAAATTATTTGGAAGTCAAAATCTATACTTCGTCATATATAAAATGGATAGTAAATCAATACAAAATTTTAAATATATGGACATCCGTCCCAAATTATGATGTCTTTGCATAGTATAAATGTATTCTATTAATATTTTTTTATTTAATTTATTTCAATGCCAACTATTTAACGTTTTTGAAATAAATATTAAACGTATTAATCTTTTCTAAATAATAATCAAATCATATATACATATCTATATAATCATATGCAAAATAAGGCACATATTACAAAATAGGTAATCGATTTTAGCTTCATATGAAAATTACAAAATCCGTAATTCTATATAAATATATTTATTTTATAGTCAATTGGAAAATAAAAATAAAATAAAACAACAAATTACCATCTCTAGGATAGCACGTTTACTTTTCTACCCAGAAGATTTGAAATAGCTTTAAACTTGGCTAATTTCACGTTCCTAGATCCTTATTTCAGGCCCAAAAATACATTTCAAAAAATCAAAAATAATTTCCTCCGACACTCACACAATAAGAAAATGAAATAAGTAAAAATATAAAAAAATTCTATAAATTACTCCTGTATTAATAAATCTACCTATATATACACACATACACACAGATATATAAGCAATATAAACGCCGAACAGCTCAACGAGATAAAGAGAGAGAGAAAGCGCGACAACGAACAACGAAGAAAAATTGGCTTTGATTTTCGCATCAACTCTGTAAGTATCGTATCTATCGGTTGTATCTATCGTCCAATTCGTGTTTCGCGTTGTTGATTCGTTGAATTTTTGAGATCTGAATGTGTAATTTTTGGATTATTTGACGCTTCTTGATATTTAGGGTTTTGTGTTCATCGATCCGTTCAATTCAAGATCTTTAATCTGTTTTGTGTATGTATATGTTTGTGTGTGTGTGGATATGTTTGCGATTGCGGAATTAGGTTTTTCTTTGTTGTTTCGATGATTTTAATCCTTGAAATTGGGGATTTTTATGTGTTCCTGCGTGTGTGAATAGGTGAATTGGTTTTTGTGGTTTCGGTGTTCGGTGAAATGAAATTAAGTGAGTTTTGGGGGTTTTATCTGAGAAATGTTGTGAAATGTTATGTTTTTCGGTGCGATTCTTTCTAGGAGGTTTTGTTATGTATGTCTGTGTAATTTGGTAGTGTTGTGTGTCGTAAAGTTTTTTCTGGAAGTTTTTTACTTGTTCATTTTTCTACTAGAAAGGGATGAGTTTTTATCTTTTTATTATTTGTGATTCGGTTTGTTTGCTTAGATTTAAGTCATTACTTGGTAAAGGTTTTCAATAAAATTTTTAAATAAACCTTGTTTATACTTTGAAGATTGACCCTTTTTGCATGCAATAATACGCCAAATAATTTTCAAGTCCTCAAAGTACATGCCTAGGTGTTATAGACCAATAGAAATGAAGTGAAAGGCTGTTTGAAACTTGATTTCAGAGGATATCAGTCCTTGTAAGGAAGGAAATAGTCTGGGGATTGTAATCCCTTGAAACGAACTCGGCTGTTATTGCAAATGATGATATAAGTTAGACTATCGTCAGTACATAACTCCAACAGTGTTCTTGTTATCATTTCTTTCATGTTGTAATTTATGTGGGATTTATTTGATTGCTGTTACTAATGTTTTGGAGTCTTAACAATAACGGGCCTGGTGTACAGTTTAATAGATGTACAACAGTTGGGACATTCATTGAGCTTAAATAAGGAAGCCGAACCACAGTTATTCACTTAGTCTCTTAGTAGCTCATATTATTTCCTCTTACTTCTATGGTTCCACCCTCTTTCTTAATTTCGAATCAATGCTAAACCTTACTTTTTAAGCATTTGTACTTATCTTCTCTGTCAAAGGGGTATAATCTTACGTGTTGCAATTTCTTTAGTCCATGATTTTTCAGCAGTTGTTGTGAGATGTTTGTTTTTTTAGTTCACTGGTTAAGATATGATTTTGGATTGTTATGTGATTTTTTTATTGAATAGGAAGTTGTGAACGAGTTTTTTATCCTGAGATATTGATAAGGTTGATTCCAAGGCAGGAAAGATATTATAAGCTGTTGGTCTGTTACTGCATTGCATCTACTATTGTACCCACACACATTGGATGTACTATAGCTATCTATCAATGAAAAGGATATTTAGCCGTGTAAGGGCTGGTCATTGTATAAGCCCCTATGACAACAATAAACATTATCATGTGTGTGTGCTTAATTATTTGTAGTGAAGCAATGACTTGTGTTTATTGTGTAATAGTTATTGCTTTTTATTCTATGACCTCATTACATGCAACATAATTGGTTGTTAAATGATATATAATTCAGAAAAAGAATTACCAAGAATTCAACATTGGAAAATCAGTGTCTTACGATAGAGTGAGCTTAATTTGAATGTGTTTGATGTGATATATTGATAACTGTAATTATGGAGTATAAATATGTACATTGAATCTATGGATATAGACCTTAAGATTTTATCTGGGCAAGGGAGACGAGACCAAGGAGTCGAAGAAATGGCATTCTGATGAAGCTAAGTGGTGGCTGGGTTTGATTAGAAGATGGTTCATTATGTTGATGTAACTGTAGATCCATAATGTTTTTGTTGTCTTTAGTGCTCAGTATTTTATGTATTAAATCATTGCGGTTTGATGGGGAGAAGTCCAATACTATTCTGTGTTTGAGATGGCTATTGTAATTGCTTATATGGTTTAATTTGCATTATAATAAACATTCATATCGATAATTTGGGTTACGTATGTATTTTAGTTTTTCTGTGATTTAATACCAAATAACTGCATATTTTATATGTATATTTATTTATATGACATCTAATATTGATTTTATCTTTCTATCGCAGCAGATTTGGTTTTATCCGGTATTATATTGTATACTTATTTACTTTTCCCATTCGAAGGCGATCATTTGAGTGAATTTTTGCTGATATTTCTTCTAGAGGTCTTTCGTGATTGCAGAAGCATTGCTTGGCAGTGTTCTAATGTTGAGCCATTGGACACTATCTCTTAAAGATAGTAGCCGCAACAACTAGAAACAGTTGGATATGCCATACACTATTAATTGGCATCAATTTTTAACATGAGAGGTGTTGGCATAAATAGGTAGATAAGCTGGGACGGGACAATGTTATAAAGGAACCCTGTGCCATTTCTAAGAGCGGGGCCATAATTTTGTTTTACGAAATAAAATTAAGTACTAGTAAATACACAAATACTAATTTATAACATCTGGATTCGGCTCTTGTTCTACCTCTTTTCTCACCTGGTGCTACCCAGCGCCGTCCCTAAGAGGTATTACTCAATAATAAGAATCTGAAAGAATAGTTGTTGACTTGGCCGCTGATTGAGTATCGAGGTAGACAACATTTAAGAGTTTTTGTTTCAAGAAAATATTATGCATGCACATCTGTCTGATATGTTTCCTTATATCATAGTTTGACCTTTAATGTTATGAACCGCCTTACATCTTATCAATGGTATATCGTCCTTTGTTATTATTATCTTTTTTCAGGTACAATGTTTATTTAACAGTTTATAAATGTTTGTTGGTTCACATTTTGATTTTGATTCTATATTTAATAATATCAAGCGGACAATGTGTCGTAATAGGAAAAATTCAAGTGTAAGGTATCCTAGGAGAAAATATAGCAAAAACATATGATTGAATTCCAATTTACTAGTACTTCTGGATCCTACATTAAACTCCAATACGTATGCACTCTCTCATTATCGGAGGTTCCCCCACAATCTTTTGCTCTAGGCTTTTAAATTAAAGGGCAAGTGGTCTGGTTTTGTAATGGAAAACTGTACAAGCATCCATCTTATCTTTTACAAAATCTCTAAATAAGAGTTGTTTTACTATAATTTTTTTTATTATTATTTAAATATGATGGCTTCTTCACATAGTATTGCTCTGTGTTTATTAAGTGTATCATTATAATGATTTCAGTATCTAATTGGTGCATGTATAGAAAGCGTGATCATTTGGTGCATATTGCATCTCTTATGCTCTTCAGCACTTTTATGCCAAGTAACTGAGACTGGGTTTTGCTGTTGTATTGTAGATTTTACTTGAATCTATAGAAATGTCTCCAGCGACAAAATCAAAGTCCAAATCTAAGGAGAAGCCCCTCACAAAGGCTACCAAAGAACTGCAGAAGGCTTCTCAGAAATATCCCGAATCCAATAATGGTAGCACTCCTGCAAGTGCGTATAATCCACTGTCTGGAACATTTCATAGCCTGGATTCTGCGTCAGGGACCTCTTCGCCACCCCTGCAGAGCAATGGTCGTTTTCGTAATATAGAAGAAACAGATGATCACTCTGGTAACCTGCATAGAACAGCTATCGAGTATGATTCCCTTTCCAATAACGATAGCTGTTCCGGTGAATCAGAGGACCATAAAGAGAAGGCAACTACTACAGCTATTCGGCCGGATGTAGTTACTGTGTCTGACAATGAGAAGCGAGAAAAGATCCGTCAGAAGAATGAGAGGAAACACCAACGTCAAAGGGAGAGGAGAGCACAAGAGTTGCATGAGCGCTGCAGTGGGTATCTCATGTCAAGGAAATTAGAGTCATTATCCCAGCAGATTGTGGCAATGGGATTTACTTCTGAGCGAGCGACTATGGCTCTAATGCTGAATGAAGGCAGACTTCAAGAATCAGTTAATTGGCTTTTTGAGGGAACTGAACAAGAGTCTCAAACGAAGGATATTGGTAGTGGTGCAAACTTGAAAATTGATATTGCTGAAGAGCTTGCTCGGATTTCTGAAATGGAGGTTAGGCACAAATGCTCGAAACAAGAGGTTGAAAGAGTAGTTGTTTCATGTGAGGGTGACCTTGACAAGGCAGAAGAGACGTTGAATTCTCAGAAGCCGGAACCTATTACCCACCCAAAGCCTGAGGAGAGTGCCTCCCTGAAGCATGCAATGATGCACCAAGAAAAGCCTACTTCTGCAGTCACTACACTACTAAATAGGAATGAGGGTGAGATGGCATACTCTAAGGGGGCAGTTGCATTGCCAACACACCCTGCAACTGGGTCTAGAAACCAACTTTCTTCAAAAATTATCCCTTCAAAGCCCCAAACAGAGAAGAGGGTTTCAGGAAATTACAATTCATCTCTGTCATACTCATCTACTGGACCTATACAAGTAGCATCTTCATCAGCAAAGGTGATGGCACAGCTTGGTGTTGGCTTGGAAGGGAGACCTTTTCATCAGGGAGCAGCAATTAAGGAGCCAATAGTTATGATGCAACGTCCCCAATCTATAAATATAAAGCCGAGTAGTGTCATTAACAGCAGTGCTTCTCCACCAGGGACAAATCAGTGGTATGGTAACAATGTCATGGGTGTTGATAACATGATTCTTAATGGTAAGATGGTGCACAGTCAGAGTTCAGGAAATTTCGGAACTGGTTCGCAACACTTCTATCCCCAATCACAGAGTAGAAATCTGGGCCCGGATAATCCTAGTTCAAGGCAGTACAACACTCAAGCTCAATATATGCAGCAACGTGCATACATGTCCAACTCGGTTGATCCTGTGGCAGCAAGGCCGGTAGCCCCCTCTTGGAGTCCTGTGGGCACTTCATCATCTCCTTCACTCACTGTGCCATCTTCTCTTGGTCTATTTTCTGGTTTTGGATCTGGTGCAACTTCAGGTTTACCTTCTCATGTCGATTGGAATGCAAGGGACATGATGTCTCATTGTGATTACAATAGTATAGATTGGACACTGAAATCAAACCCCATGTCGCCTCCAAAATTAAATGATTTGATGCTAGAGGACAGATCAGGTGGCCTGATGCGGGGGCTGTCGTCCATGCACAGTACAAATGGGGTTAGAGTTGCAGGATTGCAGGATGGCGGACCAACGGAAGCAACAACTTCTGGTGTTCCTCGAGAGTGGACCTCACCTTTTGCTGGGAAGGACATCTTTAGCTTGCCCAGGCAATTTGTTACTTCTCCCTCTCCTTAAGATAATTAGGGAGTAGGATAAATGAAATTTAGGACTAAAAAGAAATAGACAGCTTTGGTGAATTTAGTGTTGGAATGGATATGCTGGTGGTTGTTTCTTTCTTCCATTAAACAAAGAGAGTTGTTTCTTCTTGCTTAATGAACTATATGATAAAAGCCTCTTTAAACGCCTGATTTGCATGTTTGAAATTGTTTTGTTTTTATTACTATCTTAGATATGCAGTAAAGTACTAGGAGCAGTCACTTGAGATACAGTGAAACACGTGTCGCCACTTATTTTCTGTATTACTAGAATATATATCTTTACTGAGAAATCACATAAGTTGATCTTTGGTCAATTGGGGAAAATTTAGTATCACACTAAGGATTCAATCTTCTTGATTATCAAGGGGAGAGGAAAAGAGAACGGATAGTGGTACCTGCTAGTTGCTTTGACTTGTATATCCTGTGAAATTATTGTTGCTTAGACCTTTATCCTGTGAAATTTTTGAATCTGTCTAATGACAGATCTCGGTTTCCCCTATCCATCCAAGAAGAATTATTGTACATCATACTTAGATGTAACAATATCATGTTATATTTCATATATGCTCTTTAAAGTATAGCATAGCATACCCTCCGCCCTAGATCTGCACATATATTTGAAGTACCCTGTGCCTCCAAAATCCTGAACCCAAATTCGGATAGTGTAATTGGATGACGCCACGAGTCTTATCCAACGTCATATCCTCAGGTGAGTTTTAAGACATTCAAATTTGGGCCTAATGGTTTTTTCTCACATGTTTCTTCTCTTCTGTTTCATCATAACTTCCCCACTCTGATCTTATCATAAATTGAAGCTACTCTTGACGCTTTATGAATTTCCTCATGAAAATATGTTCATGTGTGCTCACAAGTCTACTGTAACATCTCAATTTCTCTCTCTCTCCCCCGAACTTTGGCTCATGTGCATAAGAAATGTATACCAAGAGACCTTATAATAAATTCTCTTGAAATTAATTTACTTTTTAGATGCATCTTCTTCACCACTCATTCTATATTGAGCATCTATGTTAAAGTTACATCATAAGGATTAATGGTTAAATACTGTAGTAATTAGTATAACTCTGAGGATTGTCTGTGTTACTAAGAATTTGCATTACTATGTTAAGTCTTTGCTCTGACACTGTGATTGTGTTAAGAACGGTGTTAAAGAGATTTGCAAACCAATGTAATCTCAAACCAAATGTATTATTTGTATAATCACAGTAGAATAAAAAAAAATTGCATCTTTTCTTCAAGACTAGCACCGTGATTGTGTCAAGACTTGCGCCATGATTGTGTTAAAGAAGGGTGTTAAAGAGATTTGCAAACCAATGTATTATATGTATAATTAGGGTAGTATAATATTAACTTTGCATTTTCTTATTCAAGATTTTGAGATTGAAGTTTTTGTTGTATAATCCATATTTATTATTTCTATAATAGAGCAAATATTTGTATTTTAGGATTGAGTTGAACTCAGTTCTGAATGATCAGTTCTGAATGATTGATTCATGAATTTTAATGAACTCAGTTGATTGTGTTATGTGTTCTTTTTATTGAACGGCACAAAATTAACAATAACACGAAAGGGACGTGATACATGTAATCCCTCCGTCCCCTCAATTTGTTAACATTGGAGGACGGGAGCTCGTCATGCATTCTAATATTTTCATAAAATATAGTTTGATAAATTATTTTGAATTTTTTTCCTTCCTGATAAATATTTACAATCTAAATTTTTATACATGAAAGAAAAATTTCAAAAAAAAATATGAAATTATATTTATTCGCGCCTTAAAATGCGCACCGAGTAATGTAAAAAAAATGTAAAGAAATGAAAGTGATGGATGGAGTATTATTCAAATCAATATCTAAGTGACAATAACATGACAACAAACGTGACGTATTATTTGACCCCACATTTAAATAGGAACGAACTAAATTTAGATAGCCCAGATTATTGAACAAGGACATGAACTTTTGTGTTGAAAATAGATAGGATAGATCGTTGAGAAGGTTGGATTATATACTTGATATCGAACAATATGAAATTAACAAAAACACGAATAACACGACAACAGATGTGATAATATGTATTACTTGAACCAATATCTAAGTAATAATAACATAACGAAAGACGAGATAACACGTATTATTCGGACCAAATTATAAGTAGGAAAAAAAAATTGGATTTAGATGGTCTAGATTATCCAATAAGGACATGGACTTTTGGATTGAAAATAGGTAAAATAGATTGCTGGAAAGGTAGGATGATATACTTAATGCCTTTAAATTGCATGTACCATGAATATATAGGCTTGATATAATTTAGAAAATAGTAATACGTGGAGGAGGTTAATGAAAAGGGTGCATATTTTCTCGTGAGAAGTATATTTTTTTTAGTCCTAAGACTTTCACATAAATGAATTGTGCCAAATACAATACCGAAAAGATCGGAAGAGCTTCTTTCATGCATAAAAATCTTTCCTAGAACCAGAGGGCATGTCGAAATGCCCCACGAAAATTTAGATAAAAATTTTGATGTCTGGAAAAAAAACACTCAAAAGAAAAGCAAAGTCCGCGGAACTAAGAAAAAAAAGAGAATTATGATTCAAAAAAGTCTCTCAACTAAAAAAAGTTCATGCAGAGATTGCCCCGAAAATTTAATCAATAGAACTTTAATGACTGAAAAGAAAACTTAGATGAAAGACACAAGATCCGCGAAAAGGAAGAAAGTAAAGAGAAGAGAAAAAGGAGGAAGACAAGAAGGAAATAAGCACAAAGGCTTATGTCAGGCACCGAAACAAAGTCATCAAAATGACACAATTGTTAATAAACGGTAAACAAAATCGCAATATACGATTAAAAGGTCATCAACTATGACACTCACTTGAAAGGAAAACAATAACTAAAACTGCATATACAAAAAGGCTATAACACAATTACAATATAAAACATTATATGTCTAACTATAAAAAATCACAAAATCAAATTACGAAATATATAACCAATGACAAAGGACATATATGACAAATACATTTTAAAATATTAAGACAAAAGATATTGAACTCATACCATTATCGTGGGGTCAATTCACACGATCCTTACCTTATCGAGTCTAAATAGATGCAGACATCGGACATGGTTAAAAATGAATTGCAGTCACCTAACTCGTTATTGAATCATGCCAATTGATTTATCACCGAATCAAAATCTTGAAAATCCAGCAGATCTAACATTCAAGAACATATCCAATGAGGAGTATTATTGAAAAAACTTGTGGGTAGTATATCTAGCTAATTGGAGTAATGGGTCATATTGATTCATGCTAGTGGGTATACTCAATTCTAGATATTTTTAGGTAATTTTTTAATATATTGATATTATTTGTGCTAGTGTAATAGCCTCTTCGGATTTTATTATAGTACTTGTTTAGTGGAATTAAATTTGAGAATAACTAGTGATTGTTACTTTATGTTAACATATAAGATAATGTTGTGAAATATAAGTCTCATTCTAATTGACAATTCTTACACATATGTATATTTGATCAAATAAGGAGCATTTTTATGGATATCATAACTGATCATTATCGATAAAAATTGTTCTTTCCTTTTTCTGCACAAAAAGACGATAAAATTGGGCGTTGTCTATTTCGTGACACTTCCTATATTAATCAATGCTTATCTCATTTCTTAATATTAAATGTAAAACTCCCAAAGTGTTTATCCATTTAAGATCTAAAGTTTAAGCTAAAAAATATATGTGCTCATTTGTAATCATATCCACTTTCAGTATTATGACCATTGAAACTACCTTTTATTATACTGAAAATTCTCAATTAGTATACTTCTGACCAAATTATTCAAGTATCCAAAAAGTTCTTTTCAAATATAATTGAACAAATTCCAAGTGAAATAAATTACTTTAAGTACCTAACAACATATGACCACATATAATAACTCATACAATATTGTCCTCCATGTTTGTAGAAAGGAAAATGCTAACTGTAAAAAATGTTCCCAATCTCAAACTCCACATGTCATCTTCTATTTGATATGTTAACAATAAATGAAAATGAACCCCCTAAATTTACATCAATTAGCATCAATCAAATCATCCTATGTTGACATATCCTCCATTTCATTTCGTTTAAGAACTTTTTTGAGAAAATATTTAGGATACATAGCACCACTCTATAGAAAATAGTATATTCTGTCATTTAGCAAGTTAGCTAGTTCTGAATAATAGTTTTATCAATCAACTTCTAGATTTCCTTACTTCTACCTAGTCTCTTGAATATAACTACATCTAGTTTTCTTTTTCACAAGACATTAGCCAATTGTATAATTCTCTAATTCAAATTTAAACTACTAATTTTGAAGTTCAAACTAGTCAATCCCTATATCCCTCAACTAATGCCAGACTGATTTCACAAAAATATGATCACTATTATGATCAATGAGCAAAAATAGATTAACAAACATATATAGTGTAACTAGTAGGATACCAACATTAAGCAACTAACAGGATCAAATATAAATTAAACAGGTTTAAAAATAATTATTAAATAAAAATGAATACAAATACCATCATAATGAATAATATAACAAGAATTACCATACCAAGCTTGTTTCAGGTCACTAGTATTATTCAATTGTGAATGTTAAAAGAACCTCAATTCAATGTCTTGT
Organism: Daucus carota subsp. sativus; assembly: GCF_001625215.2. Classification (NCBI taxonomy): domain Eukaryota; kingdom Viridiplantae; phylum Streptophyta; class Magnoliopsida; order Apiales; family Apiaceae; genus Daucus; species Daucus carota. The sequence goes on from NC_030389.2 coordinate 13,045,933, forward strand.
ATTACACATAAACAATCCTAATCCTGTAAAACAATATAATTCAACACTATCAAATGTAGTAAGAATGATCAAATTATAACAAAATATTTATAATCAATTGAAAGATTACAAGATTGAAATCTAGAGATTTAACGCAGATAGAAAATAATTTATACAAGAAATTTAAAGATTTCAAATGAAATGAATGTATAAAAGTGCATATATATGAATATATGAAATGAATTTTGAAAGGAAATAAAAGGGAAAAAGAATATACATATATTACGATGGAGAGATATTTAATGGGTAGGTATGTTAATGATCACCGGCGATTTCTGATTAATGGCGACATAGTTCAGGATATTTGACACGTTTCAAGAGAAAAGCGATTATCGTGCGCGAATTCTTCCCACATAGTTACTAACAAGAGTAATCTTAGGGATTGTTCGCTTCACATTATATAGGTGTCGGATGCGGGTTTCATCATTCGATAACCATATATGGTCTTTAATTTGAAAATGTAAATCTTAAATTCATAACTCAGGCCCATAATATATATCTTTTGATACCCAGGTTGGAGGTGGATATGAGTGATGGGTATGTGGAATAAAATTAAATCAGTTTATCTACACCTCTACTAATAAATTTAAATGTGTATTCCTAAAATAAAATTTATGATGATGTTGTTTAATCTTAAGTGAGTAATAGTTATTTACATCATAATATTTTATATACGGGTTAATTATCAAATTGGGCACTCACTTCACATCAATATATCATCCGGGGCACTCTCGAATTTTTAGTCTCATTTGAAACACTGTTTTCAGAAATTGTATCAGTCTTAAAAGTAAAAAGTTAAATTCAAAAACAAATCGACAGTTTGAGATGTGTTACTCATGGGGATTTAACACAGTAGGCTATAGAGAATATGTAGGTACGATTAATTGAATTTCTGCGTCCAAAAAATGGCTATATATGTATTATTAGGGTTCTTCATAACCTATCTCTTCCACCATCAATTTTACCCATTTTTTGGATGCAGAAATTCAATTAATTGTACCTACATAATCTCTATAGCCTACCGTGTTAAAGCCCCATGAGTAACACTTCTTAAACTGTCGATTTGTTTTCGAATTTAGCATTTTATTTTTAAGACTGATACAATTTCTGAAAACGGTGTTTCAAATGAGATCTAAAATTCGAGAGTGCCCCGAATGATATACCGGTGTGAAATGAGTGTCCAATTTGATAATTAACCCTTTTATATACTTGTCAGTCAACATGTGAAGTCAATAAGCATTCGTAATCTTGGATATCTTAATCTTAAATAAACTATATAGTAAAGTCTGTATAACAGGAGAAGCGAGAAGACTGAGATATATTTCCCTTCACAACATTGTCAGAGCTATAATAAAGAAATTTTAAAAGATCAAGATTTAATCATGTTTTGGGGTTAAATAATAAATTTTAAAGTGAATGTAGATCGTGGAGATAAAATCTAACACATTTTAAGTACAATGTCGCCCAGTCAAAGATTTGCAATATGCTGACATGTTCAAATGACTTAACGCAAACTCAATAATATTGTACTGGAAAGTCATATTTGGTGTACTTAAATTAATGTTATAGACAAGTGTTATTGTCTACTAGAAAAGTCATACGGCAAATTCTCTATTACTTATAATAAAATCATTTACCGTAAACTCTCAAGACTCTACGACAAATTGAAGAAATGTTTTATAACAAACTCTTCGAAAAAATGAAGAAATATCTTATAGCAAACTCTAAAGACTTGTAACGAAGTGAAGATGTTGACAAGTCAAAGAATACTACCACAAAGTGACTCATCAACATGATATATAACAAGTTCTAGATAAATCAAGACTATAGCAAAGAGTTCACGAAAAGAAAACTAAGTGAAATTTGGAATCACCTACAAAATTTTTAATGGAGGCCAAAATTTGTAGCATCTACACAATTAGTAAATTATAGTTTTATACGATGGGATAGGTGCCAAGCATATAACATCGATGGGTAGGTACAGTGATTACATATGAAAGTAATTAAGTGTTACTTCAATTTTTACTCAACCAATTATAGAGAAAGAAGTGAAGTGCTCTACACTTCCTTGTTAACTCTCCACAAGGTGCCCCAATCAACAACGTGCCATACACTTCCATGATCTATTCACTAAGATTTCCCATACAAAGTGTAAGATTTTCCATACAAAGTGTACAAGAGTGTAACATACATAGTAATTAAGAAATTCTTAGTGTTCAATTTGTGCTGCCCTCCTTGCTATATATTATTCTCTCTCATGAAAGCAATCTAAGTTGTCTTGATGTCTCTCCTTGAGGTGTCCTCAAGTGTGCACTAGTACCATCACTTAAAAAATAATTCTTGATCTGCGAGGTCCTCTTATAGAGTGACTATCAACGTGCTATATAGAGTGAGTATCGGTGTAAGTGGTACTTGAAATATATTTAAGTTCTTTTTAGTTGAGGTGCCTCATGCATTACTCTATGATAACTTTCCCCGTAGTACAACATATGCATGAGAAACTTGTTAATTTTATTTTTTTGTTTCACATGGATGCATGTAGCTTGAGTGGTCCCACCAGATTCTTTACATCGTAGAACGTCATCTCAACACGTATTTAAGGCTCTTGTTAAGTATAGTTTCATAATTTATTTTTAAAATGTTCTTTTTCTGAATAAAAATTCAATGTTTAGAATTTTATTCAGAAAAAGGAAATTAAAAAAATAAATTATGGAACTATACTTAACGAAAGCCTTAAAATGGATGTCGAGCCCTCCATCCCTCAGCGTAAAGAATCTGGTGGGACGGATGGAGTATAATTTTTCATTTCATTCTCCCCTCATTCCGTTCCATCCAAGCGAACACATCCTTAGATCGTATTTAACACTCCTTCTACAATCTAACTTATACTAGAAGAAAAAATGACTGTTAATCTTAGATGGTATTCAACACCCCTTCTACAATTTAAGGGGCCATTTGTGTGAGCTTATAATAAATGCTTCTTGCTTAAAGTAAGAAAGTGAAGTAGAAATTAGAAGTAAGTTAAGAATTATAAGTGATTAAAGTGTTTGGGAAAAAATGAGAATCCATGAGATAAAAGCTAGTAGTATTCTCAGCTTGTTAAAAAAAGTACTTGACTTTTTACACAAACAGTACGAATAAGTTTTTATAACTTATAAATCCAGAACCCGGGCTTTTAAACCCGACCAAACACCCCTAACTCATACAGGAAGAAAAGATCACAAACCGTCGTATATGAATAGAAAGGATGCCAGCACTAAGATTCCAATGCAGTTACATAAACTACATTGACGAAGTTTTACATGTCCCCGTGAAGATCAATCGAAGACAAACCGCGCTTAGAGCATCTCCAAGAGACTATTCATTTAGGCTCCTAACTTGAGATTTGAGGAGGGAGAGGAAAAATGTTGCTCCAACAGACTCTTAGTGGCTCTTTAGATTATCTCCAATAGGCTCTTAAATAGGCTCCTAACTCAAGATATAAAGAGGATGTTCAAAAATTGAGCTCCAAGAGCCTCCTAGTGGCTCTTAAAAACCTTAAGAGCCTCTTCTCTCTCCTCTAATTTAAGTGCTACTAGTTGGCTCTTAACTTCATAAAATAATCATTTTCTCCTATTCTTACATTAGACTCCCACTACATGACAAATGTTTGAATTCAAAATATAAATAAAATATAAGTTAAGAGCATATATAAAGAGCATTGTTGGAGTTGACACTCTTAATTTTATATTAACTTACTAGGAGCTTAATATTTTATATTATATATAGGAGCCAACTAGGAGACTATCGGAGATGCTCTTAAATCACTAAAAACCTCTTGTTTCTCTCTCCTCTCTCCTCAAAGTTAAGGGCCACCACATTGCTCTTAATTTAATTTTTCACAATAAAAAAATCCTTCCCTCCAATTCACCTTCATCTTTCCCTCACTTTTGTTATAGTGGAGCCCAATATATGAATAAAATATGAAATAGAGAAGAGATGTAGAGAGTATTGTTGGAGTTTACACTCTTAACTTTGTCCTGAATTGCTAAGTGCCACATTTTTTATATTATATTTAGGAGCCAACAAGGAGGCTTCTGGATATGCTCTTACCTATTCAATCGCGCTCACGTAAGAGGTTATCAGTAAGAGGTTATCAGTAGGAGGTCATTAAGACAATAAATATATACTCCCTCCGTTTCAAATTACATGTCCACTTTCAAAAATTCACATAGTTTAAAAAAAGTGAATTTTGAAAAAAAAAGAGGTGGGTCAAGTCATTAATTGAACATAATATGTGGCATATGGTTGATCTTGGATATATAAGTTAGAAATATGTGAAGTAGAGTTGGTTTTGGAAATATAAACTTGCACTGAAAATTGAAATGGACAAGTATTTTGAAACAAACTTTTTTTCCTAAAGTGCACATGTATTTTGAAACGGAGGGAGTACTGATTTTCTTTGGGCAAAAAAGGATGTATATTGATTTTTATTCGGATCAAATATAAACTAAAATTAAATCACTTGAAAAATTCGATAATGCGGTTTGGATTCAAACTGAACCGGATCAATTTGGATAATTTTTGGTGGCAAACTGACAATCACCCTTCCCACGCACAAACCTGTTTTCATATCACCAGCCATGGAAATACATACAAATATACATACATTTATTCATATATTACAGTAACAAAGATGCTAGCGATGAGTTCCCAGACTCTACCACTCCCAATAACACACACTATTTCACACACAATCTCCGAAAGAACCTACATTCCATCTCACATTTACACACACCCTTGTGCTACTTTACTTGAACTCTGCACTTCTCTTGAACAACTTCACCAAATCATCCCTTTAATCATCAAGAACGGTCTTTATAAAGAGACCCTTTTTCAAACTAAGCTCATTAGTCTATTTACCAAGTTTAATAGCTTAAACGAAGCTGCTCGTGTTTTTGAGCCTATTGAAGATAAGACTGATGCTATGTATCATACTATGCTTAAAGGGTATGCTCATGCTTCGGTTTTAAATGATGCGGTTTCGTTCTTTTGCCGGATGAATGTGGAAAATGTTAAGTATGTTGTGTATAACTTTACTTATTTGTTGAAAATTTGTGGGGAGTTTAGGGATGTTAGAAGGGGGAAAGAGATTCAGGGGGTGTTGATTGTTAATGGGTTTGGTGGGAATTTGTTTGCTATGACAGGGGTTATGAATTTGTATGCCAAGTGTGGGTTGGTTTTCGAGGCATTTAAGATGTTTGAGAGAATGCCTGTGAGGGACTTGGTTTGTTGGAATAGTATGATTGGGGGGTTTGTGCACAATGGGCTTGCCAAGGAGGCGTTGGAGTTGGTTGGGGAGTTGCATAGGGAGGGGTTGAGGGCTGATCATGTCACGATTGTTTCGGTTATGCCTTGTGTTGGTAGTATGGGGGCGTTGAATATTGGGAGAGCGATGCATGGGTTTGTGTTGAGAAGTGGGTTGGAGTCGTTTGTGAATGTTTCTACGTCGTTGGTTGATATGTATTGTAAATGCAGGTGCGTGGAAACTGCACGTTTGGTTTTTGATGGAATTGAAGGGAAGAATGTTGTGTCGTGGAACTCTATGATTGATGGGTATGCCCAAAGTGGGGATGGTGCTGAGGAAGCGTGGTCGCTTTTTCAAGAGATGTTGAATCAAGGGGTGAACCCGACTGGAGTTACTATAATGGCGGTGTTAGTTTCTTGTGCTGTTTTGGGTGATCTTGAAAGAGGTAAATTTGTTCATCAGCTAGCTAATCAATTAGGACTAGATAATGATGTGTCTATAGTGAACTCTTTAATTTCCATGTATTGCAAGTGTAAAAGAGCTGACATTGCTGCCGGTTTGTTTAAGAATATACAAAATAAAACTATTGTTTCGTGGAATGCTATGATATTAGGGTACGCACAAAATGGGTATGTGACTGAAGCTCTTGATTACTTCTGCAAAATGAAACTGCAGAACTTGAAACCTGATTCTTTTACGTTGGTAAGTGTAATTCCTGCTCTTGCTGAGTTATCAGTGACACGTCAAGCAAAATGGATTCATGGTGTAGTAATTAGGGGTTGTTTCGACAAGAATGTGTTTGTGATGACTGCTCTTGTGGACATGTACGCAAAATGTGGAGCAATTTATACTTCTAGGAAGTTGTTTGACATGATGGATTACAAACATGTAACAACATGGAACGTTATGATTGATGGATATGGAACTCATGGGTTTGGAAAGGCTGCAATCGACTTGTTTCACCAAATGTTACGAGGGGATGCAAAACCAAATAGTATAACATTTTTATGTATTATCTCAGCCTGCAGCCACTCGGGGTTTGTGGAAGAGGGAAAACAGTTCTTCACCATGATGAAAAAAGATTTTGCAGTAGAGCCTTCAATGGACCATTATGGTGCTATGGTTGATCTGCTTGGGCGATCTGGCCGGCTTCAGGAGGCATGGGATTTCATTCAAAATATGCCAGTTGAACCTGGTATTAATGTATTAGGTGCTATGCTGGGCGCATGTAAGATCCACAAAAATGTTGACTTAGGGGAGGTGGCAGCAAACAGGCTGTTTGCAATGAACCCAGAAGAAGGCGGGTATCATGTGTTACTAGCGAATATTTACTCTAATGCTGCAATGTGGGACAAAGTGGCTGAAGTTAGAAATATAATGGTAAACAAAGGAATCCAGAAAACCCCCGGATGCAGTTTAGTAAACCTCAAAAATGAAGTTCACACCTATTCCGGAACTGTAAGACATCCACAATCTAAAAGAATTTATGCATTCCTCGAGACGCTACTGGATGACATTAAAGCCGCAGGGTATGCACCCGACACGAGTTCAATTCATGATGTAGAAGATGATATTCACGAGCAATTGCTCAAGACTCATAGCGAGAAATTGGCTATTGCATTTGGCCTTCTCAACTCCAGTCCTGGGTCTACCATTCACATTCGGAAGAATCTTCGTGTTTGTACTGATTGCCATAACGCGACAAAGTACATCTCACTTGTCACAAGAAGAGAGATTATTGTACGTGATATGCATCGTTTCCACCATTTTAAGGACGGGATGTGCTCTTGCGGAGATTATTGGTGAGGACACACTGCATATGGCTTATTAGTGACATCTCTTGTAAAACCATTGCATTCAATTACAGTAGTGTTTTACAGTTGAAAATGGTGCCCTGAAGCTAATTCTGGGCATTCTTCATGTGTAGCAAAAAGATACAGTAAAACAAAATTTTAGACATGGTGTTGTCTATATGTTTTTTCTGTACAGTAATTTAGAATTAGACCCTAGGGAAAAAGAATGGACACCTATAAGTACAATTTTGATCACCTTTTTTATATTTTATTGTGATTTCCACTGTTCGGTTTAATTATGAATACCAACTTGAAGTGCATGGGAGTGGTTGTAAAAAAAATATTTCTGTGTTTCAACTAGTCTTACGTTTATAAAAGGTTTTTTATTCCAAAAGTATAAATTTGATATCTAAAATCGATTATAAAAATTGGTTTAAGTTTTAATGTGGATCCTTGGGAAAAAAAACCGGGGCCTGGTGTATGACTACTATAAAATATTGAGGTAACATGTGATGTCGGCTGGTATATAATATTGTGATAATAAAAAATCATTAAATAATCCTTACTTTATTTCTAATATTGTATTAGTTGTTTCACTGTATTAGTTAGAAACAGCGAATCCTTACCTTATTTCTAATACTAGCCTTTATCCCGTGCGAAGCACGGGCGGGTATATTGTTCGTAATTTATTATTTATAATTTAAATTTTAACATCATTTTATTAGTATTTTAGTATTAATAAATTGAATTTTAATTAAATTAAATTATTCAACTGACTATATTTTCTCCCGATATATATAGGGGTGGTTTCTGGTACAAACTTACAAACTTTATGCGTTCAACACATATATAATTTGAGTTCAACATTTTTTTAACATATTTTGTTGAACATCGATTAAAATTATGTTAGGAAAGTACATTAACTAATTTTTAAATGTAAGAACTAAGTTAAATGTATTATATAATTAATATTTATGTTTCTAGATCATACCCAAACCCCAGAGGTATAGTTTAAGCATCTTTATAGATATATTCAACACAATGATAATTAGTGTTCTACACCCGATGTTGAACCCCAGTTATAAATGTGTTGAAAGAACGATTTATTTATGAGTTATTTTTAAAAATTGTGATGTTTTTTGAAGAATTTTCAACATGTATACTTTCTATAACTAAGGATTAACACGATGGGAGAATAAAAAAAAGTTTGTAAGTTTGTAACTTAAAATTTTTTTTATTTGATCACATCCCAATATATATATATATATATATATATATATATATATATATATATATATATATATATATATATATATATATATATATATATATATATATATATATAAGGATTTTAGTACATTTAATCCGAATTTAGTACACTTAAATTTAAAAATTAAAAAAATCAGAAAATTCAAATCTTTTCCAAATATAGTCGATCGTGTAATACCTTTGAAAGATTCAGTAAATCAATCGAATTTTAACATAATTTTGTAATCTTGGTTTTTTTGACAACAATAACTTTTAAGATTAGAGTTAGAAAGGGTTATGTAATGGTTCGTGTTTATATTGAGATAGAACACATTAAAGTTAAAAAAATTATATGAAAGTTCTTGTTAAAAGAAGATATTCAAAATTGCATATTTATAATTTTATTTATAACATCATTATAATTTTTTTAATGAAATATTATATGATAATGCATTGTTATGAGTGTTTTTATTATTTGAAACTGGTTAACAATATAATACTAATAAACTCCACATTTGTAGACTTGTGTCTTGTAGTACTAAAAGGAGAGTACCAAACCAAAGAATATAACTAAAACCTTGGACTACAAATTATACCCATGTTGACTTATTATAGTATAGTATAGATTGTATGATATATTTTAAAATTACTTCTGAAAACATACAACGATGAAAAAAACATACATAGATCCCGAAAATATATGTAAAATATAGGGTTCTGGCAGCAGAACCTTAGTAGTTCTCTGTTTCTATTTTAAGTATTGCCTCTCTCTCGAGCGCGACTCACTGTATTAATTATAATATTTATTCGGATCGTTAGTCATAATTAATTTAATATTTTAAAATTATATATTACTGTATATTTTATATATGGAATAGATTTATAAACATAAAATAACAGAAATTTATGTAAAATTTAAAGAGTAAAATCATATACATAAAAAAATACATGTTTTTAGTTATACGGGAGATATAATCCACCCTTTATATAATATAATTCAATAATCTAATAATTTAAATATATATCATTTATAGTTATATTATGTGTATCTAAAATTGATAATCATTTTATAATTTACAACAAAGAATCTTTCAAGAATGACAGATCTGGCCTCCCCTCTCTCTTATTTTTCTGGGCGCCGTCAGAGATTTCATCGATTTTCACCGATGAAAAGCTCCGAATCAGCTTATTTCTCTTGATTTGTTCTCGTTTTCTCAGTAATTCTCCATACCGGATCCGTTTCAAGATTTAGATCTACTCGATTTTCAAGATTTTGATATGGTTATAAATCGATTGAGATGAGTCAATGACGAGAGCGATTGCGATTCAATCTTAGCCATAACAGTGATTACATATATTTATATTCGATAAGGTAAGGATCGTGTGAATTGACTCCACGACAATAGTATGAGTTCGAAATTTTTTGTTTTAGTGGTTTTAAATACATTTGTCTTATATGTCCTTTGTAATTGGTTATATATTTATTTTTTGATTTTTATGATTCGTTTTATAACTATAACTATATTTATAAGACTTGTTGTTTATTTGATTTTTTATTGTGTCTCTTTCGAGGGAGTGCCATAGTTGATGGCTTTTTGATCATGTATTGCGATTTTGTTTGTCCTTTATTAACGATTGTGTCATTTTCTGATGACTTTGTTTCGGTGCTTGGCATAATTTTTCGTGCTTGATTTTTTTTCTTTCCTCCTTTTTTTCTCCTCCTCTTTAGTTTCTTCCTTTTCGCGGACTTTTGTCTTTCATCAGGTTTTCTTTTCAAACATTAAAGTTTTATTGGCTAAATTTCCCGGGCCATCTCTGCATGACCTTTGGTTAGTCGGTAGACTTTTTTGAATGAAAATTTTCCTTTCTCCTTCCGCGGATTTTGCTTTTCTTTTCGACGTGTCCTTTGGTTAGATGAAAGTTTTTCATGTATGAAAGAATCTCTCCGATTCCATCGATATTGTATTTCGATACAATTCAATGACGTGAAAGTCTTATGACAAAAAAATAAAATTGATAATCATTTTATTACTCTAAAACGTAGATATTTTGTATTTTTCATATTTATTAGAATTATATATTCAATTCTCAATTTTTTTATTATTTTATTATTTTCATTTTTTATAATTGATCGACTTTTGTATATTATATAGATATTTTTAATATGATATTATGATTTACGCTTGGTCACCGGAAAGGAAAAGGAAAAACTACGGCAAAATGGTAAATACTATGAATGAATGACTATATATATATATATGGGCCTCCTCCACTAGAAACTAAATTAGCCTAGAAACTAGAAACTAGTCTTTGACAAATATTTGATCACCGTTTGTAACTGCAAATCACTCTTTTGTACATCACAAATCACTACTTTTTATATAAGAAATATCATAAATATAATTATATAAATATACATTATATACAACGTATATCATCATTATCTTCACTCGTACTACATTGATGAACCTCCTCACAATTCACATCATGATCAACCTCTTCCACTACTGTGACTGTCACCTATAACCATGATTAACCTACTATCGTTTGCCACCATTAATTGTCATTACTAGTGACTCTTTACCACCACCACGCATCTCATCTCATCATTTTTTACCATTATAAATCCTCCATAGTAATAATTGATCATTAATAATCGATCAACAGTGGTATACATAAGTAAATTTAGTCAATTATCAACAATAAAAATTGTTAATTTTATTGTATAAAATAGTGATTAATAGCGTATAAACTAGTGATATATGTATTTATAAACAGTGATAATAAAAGTGGTTTCTAGTTTCTTGAATTATATTGGTTTTCATTTGATCACTTGCCTATATATAATAATAATAATAATAATAATAATAATAATAATAATAATAATAATAATAATAATAATAATAATAATAATAATAATTTTTTGTTAATTCGACAAGAAGGTTGGAAAAAATTGAATAACTGAATAACACAAAAAAATATCATAATCGAATTAAAACTAAATTAATTTCTCCGAACAAATAAGTTTTATAAGAGATGTATGTATTTCACATGACATTTGGAATGCTTGTATCTCAAAATTGACCGAGTAACAATTGGGAAAAAATTAAGAATTTTCAAATATCATACGGGAGTTCAGATATAATTTGTTTTTATATTAATTTTCATTTATTTTTGTATTAATTATATTTAATAAATCTTGTTGATTTGTGTACAGTGCCCTGAACAAGAAAGCATATAATATGATTTCTTTGTTACGAGGCTTATGTATTACATAGTCAATCTTGGAATAATCCTAATATAGTTTGGAGAATGGTAAAGTAAATTACTAAAATACTGTTATAAAAAATATGGAATTCAAGATTTTTTAAATAAATATGTTTTTTTTTATTTGAAAGGATCTTGGCTTGCGAAGTTAGCGAAATCAATGAGATTTGAGAATTGTGGACTATTTTTTTCTTTAATAAATTTATAATCAGATAAATTTTTCAAATATCTAATTAGCTTATTCACGATATTTAATTAAATTAATGTTGTGTCAAGAGTATTTGTCGTGGATCTTACTTTTACATATTAAACTTTCCTTCAAAATGGTTCTAACATGTGGTATTTGTCATCTTTTATTTTATTTGTGACATGATAGAGTGAAGGGTGTTGGTCCTGTTGGATCGCCAACATATGTATGCTGGAAATTCGGTATCGCACAGTTTTTCTGTCGTTCGACTAGTTAGTCAATAGCTAAGATTTGAAATTAAATTCGCCCGTTTAATATTTTTTAAGTGTGTCCGTCCGTCTAGTATTTTTTAAGTGTTGTAGACCTAATTCAATATTTTTTAAGCATTGTACAAACATAAATTGAATATATACTACATTTATAAAGCGTAGTAAGCACAATATATGTTTGGGAAATTATCAAATGTACAGCATTTTAACCCGTTAATTACAAAATTACGGTATCCCTCATATCATTGCAAGTTTACGATTTTTGGAAAGAAAAGCTGAGTGGTTTTCAAATATACATTACTAACTAACGTAACGACATCTCTACTCTCCCTTCCTCAATCACAACATCTTAGTCTCTTCTTTTGCTTCTCTCTTTTACTTCCCGTGCTAATCTCTCTCCCCCTCTCGTCGCTCTCTATCTCTCTCTCGCTTCCATCCTCTCTTTATTTTTTACCAGATCTCTTCGTTTCTCTCTCATCAAAATCGAAAACGGAATGAGTCTCGATTAAAGGTATCATATAAGTGTATATATATAACTGTGTGTATATGATTATATTTGTGATTGTGTTGTTGGTTGATTAAGAGTATTGATTGTGCTCGTAGTTTTTGATTTTGATTTTTGTAGTTACTTTTGTGGTTGCTTTTGTAATATTAGTATTGGCTCCGCGGGGTACTTATTTTTGCTATTTGCAACCACTTGCAACTCATATGCAATTGAATACTTATAATTTTCAAAAGAGTTTTTTAAAGTTGAATTTGTGGTTGCATATATGGTTGCTAGCGGTTGCATATGCAATCACTATTTTTTGTAAATATTTTTTGAAATATAATATATTTGCAATATGTTTTAAAAAGTGACAGTATTTTTACAATTTTTTTTTAGATTTTGATATTTATGAAAAACCATATATATTTCCTCTCATGCACCCGGACTAAATACTGACTCCGCGTACGTATGTGTGGGACCAGCTGAAGGACGGTCTCAAACTTGTTTCCGTAAAAAAGTTTAGATGAATCAAATTTAAATCTAAATATAAATAATGTTAAAATACTATTTTCTTCATTCCAAATTAGAGGAGTTAGTTGACTTTGGACACGTAACTTAAAATGCATTGACCGTATAACTCCGAAATTTATTTTTCTATTTTCTTTTCTGTAAATAAAAATTTTATATTTAAATTTGTATTTGCAAAAGTAAAATTTCAAAAATAAATAACGTACCTATGCGGTCAATGAATTTTAAAGTGCGTATCAATAGAACAAAATCAATAAATAACTCAACTACTGTCCAGACTACCAAACTTTTCATTCCATACTTTAACTTCTAGCTTTAAATTGTCGTCGGAACAAAAGTCGAATATTTACGCACAGAAAATGGTCGGCCGGAAATTCGTGGTTCACCACCGCGACTCCAATTTCGACGTCGACTACGACACCAACGACTGCCTCGAAGTAAGTCCTCTACACACACACACACACTTGATCTTCTCTCTCTCATCTTCACTTGACTCTTTGTCTTTTCAGGTTCTCAAATTCCAGTTATTTTCCCTCACTTCGATTCCGCCCGACGAGCAAAAAGTTTGTATTTTTACACTCATCTCATTCTTCAATTTGATGCTTATGTGAATTTGTTGTTAATTTCGTGTTCTGATTGTGTTAGATTCTTAGTGGAGATGGTGATAAGCTTGTGGTGGATGATTCTGATCTTGATTCTGTTTCCGATAAGCTTCGTTTGATTTCGATTAGTGATCGGGAGGAGGAGGACAAGAATCCTCAAGTTTTTGACTTTGAGAAATCCGATGAGGAATTCGCTCGAATGCTGCAGGTTCTTTCCACGACTTTGTTGAGTTTTTGGATTTACTTGCTTTTTAACTACCTACTAGGCTGGCGGCGGAATTCCGATGAATGTTGAACAAGTTGTTACAGGGCGCATTTGAGTTTGTTGAGTCGTGTCCATCGTGTCACACATTGCAATCCTCGTGCTCATTTGACATTTCTAGTTAAATACATTTTTATTTATAATGTGATGATATTACTTATAATCTACTATGAGCACCGATTTTTCGGATTTGTAAACATATAGAAGAATAATCTTTTATCTTGTATCATGTGCTGTTGATTTGACCAAGTGATTAAATAAACACTTTTTTGGGACTAGGATTCTTTGATTACTTTGTGTTGTTTTTCCTAATTTCGAACAAAATTTATTATTTATGTAGGAACAAGAAGATAGGCTTATGCTTCAGCAGGTAGTTGTGAGTGAAGAAAAGGGAGTCATCGAACAGAAGATACGGCCCTACATTGATCAAGTCTTAATGGTAATTGAACAATTGCTTCTGATGTTTTTCTCATTACCAGTTGCAATAATTACTATAGATTAATATTGAAGGCTAAAAACATTAGATGTATGATGTAAGTTAGGGATCTCGACATTCCCCTTACAAGATTGAACATGTCACATGTATACAGGGATCCAAAACACAAGTGCGAACACCGAATTTTATTATTTTCATGTTAGAAGACAATGATCTTTACCATTACATTTGTTGCACTTAAATTTGTATAAGCTTTGAAAACAAAAAATTTAAATGATAAGAAAAGAAAAAGGTTCTCTTAAGTTCTTGCTCCCAAGTCCAAACTAATAAGTCTCGTGAGATACTATTCGATATCCAATATTGCTGGTAGCCCGGTAAAGTATTCTTATCACCGTAAATTGGAGAGCTGGAACAGGGCTGTCAAATTCAGCCAGCTATAGTTTCTTCCCTGTCGATGTGGAAATAGGTATACACCAAAATATTATTCTTAAACCCTTAGGCATTTCAAGCATTGCAATTGGAAACCATCTGCATATATTAGGAAAGCTAACTTTGAGAAGCCTGAGATCTTTCCATGTTGACATGTTCGATTATCATATTAACATTTAGCAGTGCAAGCATTTTCCTTAAATCACCTGTCTAAACAAAGGCTTCTCATATATTGCCAGCTAATGGTTTTTGAAACATCTTTACAATTCCTGTCAATTGCACTAAGCTATTACCCCTGGCCCAATGGTTACATTTATGCAATGAAATTGTGTTTCACACTCTCTATTTTAGAGGTTTGCAGGATGAAATCCTCCTAGAATCTTATTATCCTCCAGTATTTGGAAACTTCTATACGTCTATTCTTTTTGGCTGATTTAAATTTTTATAGATCACATAAAAAAACCTTTGGTCAGTCTATCCATTTTCTTAAAAGCAACCAGGCAGAATAAAGTCTCTTAGGAAATATCTTTCAACTCAGAAGCAAGAATTTATCCAGCAAATTTAAGTGAAGAAATTGCTAGCTAGAGCTTAGTAAGTGCCCTCTGAGTAATCGCGAACTGCAATAAACAGCCATTGACAATAAAATCAGAATTTTCATCAATATACAACTGTTTCATCAACTGTAACAATCAGCTGTATAGAAATTCTCATTATGTGTAGGAAATCTTTGAAAACAAAGGTTCAATAGGACTATGAATTTTTCACGTCTATTAAATTTTCTACCAGAATGAAAATAATTCAAATCCGAATTATTATTTTTTATTTCAATTGATTAATATACTTATAATCAGTTTGAAAAAAATAGGAATTTGAACAGGAATAAGAGAACATGATTTGCATTAATGTGAAAAAATGATAATCTGTGAACTCTCATTGACATTAAAAGCAGATGATTATAAATTGATATCCACTGGATAAACATAAAATTCCTAGCTCAATTTTTTTTAAGAAATTTCATTCAACAATCTGCTAAAAATGATGTGTGAAGAAAACTTAATGATCAATTAGATTTGGCAATGTATTTATCAGCGTTTGGAAAGTATTTAGTATTGAGGCGTCTAGTATCGGAACCAGAAATTGAAATAATCTGGGGCTGAAATCTAAAATGATGATGATGATGATGATGATGATGATGATCATAATAATAATAATAATAATAATAATAATAATAATAATAATAATAATAATAATAATTTACTGATTATTTGAAATCAGCTATGGCTCATTTGAAGAAATCAGCTAATTTTCAATGGAAACATAACTGAAATAAAAACTATGTAGTGATTTTTTGGCTCAACAGAGGCTTTAACCTGGATTAGTTCCTGACGTTCTTGTCAGGCCGTAAGGCCACCCATAGGCTCAGATCGTACATCTCTAGCCATTGTGGGATAATACCGGCTGGTTTCGTGTCCCCACCTCTGGACTCTTGCCATTGTGGGATAATACCATCATCCTTTGTGTCCCCACCTCTGGCACTTAGCTAATCAATTTTTCGAGATTCGGCTATGATACCATACGGTAACAACCCTAATTTTCAGACCATTATCTAACAGCTGAATCCAAATCGAGTATGAACAATATTAAATCGAGATTCAGAAAAAACTAATTATTTTTATGAACCAAAGTAGATTATTAAAATCTCTAAAGGACACCACTAAAGAGTCTGAAATTAACTGAGTCAAGTCTACAAATTTATTAAATAATCTAACCAACTACATCTAAAGACTGGGTAGCACTCATCTGATGCCCCGCTTATCCGTCCCCTGGCCCCGTCAATGCTTGATTTATTCAGCCTCTGTCATTCACGATACTCCTTTTCTACACTTAAGGTGTCTAATGTATAACCTAGACAGTTTATTGTTCTTTTCTTCCAGGTGACTAGTAACTAGTAGGAACTTCTATAAGTAGCCTGATAACATGTTACTGCTCACTCATTTTAGAAGTTAATAAGTTTAGTAGGCGACTCTATGATTGTTAAATGGTGTCTCATTGGCATAAAGTCTGATAGCATTGCAAAATCTTTACTTCATTAGTTGTTCCAATTTTAGGCCTCGTGTTGTTTGGTTGGATTAATGAAATTGGGGGAAATGACATGAAATGTGTACTAGTTTATGGGGAAATATTCATATTTTTAATTGTACAGCCAATTCAATTCCTAGTAATTTAGAGTAAAACTCACAGCTAGCAATTCAGGAACGAGTGTTTCATTCTCATTACTAATTTTTCCACTAATATCATGTACAAAATTTCCAGTTCCTCATTTTTTTTATAATTCTGCTTACCTCCATTCTATCTCTATTAATATTTTAACAATGTTTCATTCCATTCTTTATTCTCTCCAATGCAACAGAGCATTAGTGTTGAAGAATATGTCAGCGATGTTTGTTAAATAGGGAGATTGGAGATAATTACTGTGTACCGTCAGAGTTTAAATCAAGTTGTGGACAGGTCTAGGTTGTTGTAATATAATAATGATAATGATAATGGTAGCGATAGCAGCATAAGAAAACTATAATCTGCATTTGAACATTACATGATTTTAATCTTTGTATCTGTTATGTGGCTTTTAGTGCAAATATGTAAAACTAACAAATTTTGTTGTAGTACGAAGACCCACATCGGCAGGATGTGGCGCGAAAATCGGTGCCTGTGGAAACACTGGAGGAGAAAGCAGCAGTTGCATTGGCCAAGGTTGGAACTATTCTGAAAATAATAATTATATGAAACTAGTGTTGATAAAAACAATGAATATAGGCAAATTATATATATGAAAAACTAATTTTAAATTGAGACTATATATGTCGATTTCAGATTTGACGCATATATATTTTTGATGAGCTTGCGTTATATATTTTTTATGAGCTTGCTATTATATTATGTATTAGAATTGGTTTAAACATTTCAACTGGTTTTTTAGGTGGACATAGGATATTGTAAGAAAACATACTGGAAGTTGGAACCCACACATTCTTTAGTGCCACAGGAATACCTTTAGATAGTAAATGATGAATTCAAATGTTTATGCGAGTTAAATTTGTTATTTTGCCAAAAGAAATATTATTTATGCTATGTTATTGAGGAAATTCAGGACGCCTAATTTAGTAATATTTAAGTGAAATTAGAAATTCTGTTTCTTCTGGGAGATTCACAGGGTATGTATGGAAATAGTTCTGTGCTCCGGTTTGTAGTTATATAGTCTCTCATAATAAAAGAATGCAATACGAGTTGGTTTTTGTATTTGTAAGCTTATTCTTTCCAACCTGATTTTATGCCTAGCGTATGAATACTCTGAATCATCTGTATTTTCTCTGTTTAATGTGGTATTGTTTACAATATGATGTATCTTTGATGCCTTTTTCCAGGTGGACCGTAGACGTACTTATATATGGTTTAATTATATCTTAATCTATTTTTTTCTTAAAATTCTTTTTGGCCATGCTGATGCTTTGCACAACTTTATTTCAAGGTGGGAAATTTTACACCGTCAAAGAGTGATCAAGATTACGCTTTCTTGCTTCAGTTGCTATTCTGGTTCAAAACATCATTTAGGTATGTTGTGTTTGAAATCATTGTTATGTACTAGTTTTTTGAGACAATGGCTCCAAGCTAACTGATCTAAGTTTGATTTGGTTAGTAGATCAACTAGATCTCTGTTTGCCTATGTAAATATTGGGATTCTGGCCCTGAAGGTGACCTTAGGAATTTACCTGAGGTTGCAAGAAAAGAAGTATAAAGGATATTTTTGTGAATACGAGGGGGTGGTCTTTGTATTTACAGATTTTCCAGTTTGATTTTGTATTATAAATTGAAGTAACCTCAGTAATGTGCCTGAGGACACCCTCAGGCCCATTTCGCTCTTATACATTATAGTTGGCCAAAGTTTGATCGAGTTCAAGAATAGAGGACAGTGAGTCTGCTGCAAAGTTTGCAAGGTGACATGTTGGTTTTTGATATCCCTTGCAAGAGTGAACCAGTGCCATCCTTACTTTTGATAACGATGCTTGTTTCATAACCCTATATCTTGTTTCCGTTTTTTTTTTTTTGTGTGCATGTTGTTAGAATTTGTCCACATTGGTTTTGGGAGGGGCAGGTTACTAGAATATAAGCAGTTAGATAACTCCATTAGTTGAGGCCTTTTGTAGTGTTACGACTTGCTTGCAGCCCAACATGTGTAACCATGTATAACTGTTCTAGCTATTTGCTGTTCAGTGTTTCATTGCCTTACTTCCTAATAAACCTGCACGAGTTAATTAAATATTAAGATTTCTGTGAAAGATGAGCAAGGTACTATTGTCTACTGTACTAGTTCCATTATCTGTAGACCAGACCATTCCAGAATGCTATGAATGACATGTGTTTGCATGCCCACACTCAGGCGTACAGAACAGACTGTTTGGATTCTGACAATGGCCTTGGACACATATGTGTGTGTCCGTGGTTAGGTGGGTGGGTTCATGTAGGAGTGAGGACTTTCATGCCTTTTGTTGGTTCTTTTGTTTTATGATTAACTTTGTAACATATACTTATACCTCAAGTCGGAAAGCCTAATCTTCTGAATCAAGTTCCTCTGTTTATCTTTCATCTTAGGTGGGTAAATGCACCTGATTGTGATGTTTGCGGGAAAGAAACTCTGAGCCATGGCATGGGTGTTCCAGATCCTACAGAAACTCATTTCGGAGCTTCCAGAGTTGAACTTTATAGGTATCACCTGAGGGCTAGACTTGATTAGTTGTAGTTGTTACTTGGAAATACAGGTTACTCTTTATTTTACAGTGAGCTTTTTAGTACTTTGCCTTAATTTGAAGTTTGGATGCAAGTTATGAGTTTAAGTTATAGTTTGTATGAGTTCGAAGTCAGATTTGCGAGCTACTGCATCTATTAAAGAATTATAATTGTGTAACTTGATGTGCAGGAATTGTTATATGGTTTGATCTTAGAACATATCCCTTTATATGTATTTTTACTTCAATTCGAACTCAACTACTACAGCAATAACCCAATACCTTTCTTATTAAAGTATAACCATCGAATATAAGTTTCACAAATCTACCCATAGGACCCAAATTGACCAAATAAACAAATGAATCACTGGTTGTTTTTTACTGAGAGTATATTATGTGTCTCATCCGAGGATCATTATCTCTTCACCTTCCATCTACCAATTTAAATATGATCTAGCCTTCTTCCTATTTTCAATGGACAGTAGTAGTCCCATGTCTTTATTCATTTGGTTCAGTTGTCTCTCTTGTCAAGTTTTGAGTCCAATACGTGCTTCTTAAAAGTTCAAGGGATGATTATTCTCTGAAGTCGATCTTAGAGGTTAAATGGTTAGCCCATCAAACCGAGTGCAAGTGTTTCTATTTTCTTAGTTTAGTGCTCATAACGCTCTGTCATCATGATGCAAGACTGCAAAAAGGGGAACTACTGTTAGTTTTTTTTTTAAATTGGTATCTGCTCAATCTACCAAAATTTGTATTTTAGAATGGATATATACCACTATACGGCTCCATTTAAGGATCTTATAAATGAATTTCTTTACAAATAATTCTACCTCTTTTTGTTAATGATATGGTTTCGGGGACATATGCTATGAGCTATAAACCGTTTTCAGCCCTTTGGCAGCCCGGGTATGTCTCTTAGTATCTGCTATCAGGCTTTCTGAAAAAACAAAGGAGAGGTAGATTATGCTAGACAGATGATTTTAAAAAAGACTTGAAAGAAGCAACGAGAATGTTAGGACGGTTCTCAACTGATATAGTGAGACAACAAAGACAAAATGTACTAGGTTTGATAAGAATGTTCAAACATAATTAGAAAAACTAGAATGTAATGCGCACCAGGTAATGTTGGTGTGGTTATACTAGAAATGCAATGCAAGTTATTTGATTTGGGACAATGCTCATATAAAAATAAGATGTCCTTAACTATATGTCATCTTTCATTAAGTATTACCTGAAAGGCTTAATCTAGCGGACCCCTTTCCTCTTGGTCAAAAATTTACATCATTAAACTTTACCAAAAAATTGGTTAAGAATTCACTTAATGCTAGTGTTCCCCATTTCTGGTTGAAAGTGCAACATTTGATCACTTCTGTTTTACCAGTATTCATTTGGATTTTTTTAGGGCTGGTATTATTCTCGTACTTACGTATAAAAGAACATTCTGGTTATGCACATGGCATCAGAAATTGTATCCTGTTTAGAATTGTGAATTGAAGTTGTTGTGCCTCAAAATTTATTCAGAGAAGCAAGAAATTTAAAATAGAAAGCACATGACATAAAATGGCTTAAAGTTTTTAGTTATATCTAGGCTAACTTTTATACTTACTAAAATACTAAGTAATATCGTTTCATATATAAAAGCTTTATCAATCGTCAGAAAAAGAAGCAAACTTCTTTTTTTCGATGAGCAGCAACGAAAAATATTTTTATGTTGTACTATTTACCATCTGACTTCTAGTCTTCATATTTTCTTTTCTTTTTGAATATTACATTTAGTGATTTAGTTTTCTTTTTATATAGTAGGGGGCTAGATGTTTGTTACACTTTCCACAGAATGCAACTCTCCTTTTTTAATCTTTACATGTGTTTCAACTGTTCCAGATGCATGACTTGCTCAAGAATCACTCGTTTCCCGCGGTATAATGATTCTTTGAAGGTACTGGCCTCTATCTTTGTGGTTGTTAACGCTCATGTATTGAATATCGTTTTACTTCCTCTTATGCAGCTGCTGGAAACAAGAAAAGGCCGATGCGGCGAGTGGGCCAATTGCTTCACACTCTATTGTCGAGCTTTTGGTTACGATTCTCGTCTGGTAAGTTGCTCATTATTCTCTGGCTTCCTAGCTGATACCCCTGTACTTTTCTTAATAATTAGGGTTGTAAAGGGATTGTGTCGAGTCTAAACATCAGTAAATTTGAGCTCATTTTCTTGAGAATATATTCTTCAAGTTCGGTTTTAGGTTCAGTTCATGTTTGTCAGGTTGGCAAACTTATTCAAAGTGCACACAAGCATTGGTATTATTTTATTTTATTTTTAAGTTCAGCGCATTTATGGTTTTGAGCTTGAAAATAAACCCGAGTTCTTTGTTTCTTGTTGATTTTCAAGTTCATCTCGTCTATACTTCTGAGCTCGGAAATAAGCTCGAGTTCATTTGCAAAACTAGCATGAAACTTTTTAATTCTATCCTAACACTCAGGGTATCATTGACATTCCTAGTAATAAGAGGCCATGGGTTCAACATATATGAATATCTGGGAATTGTAGTACAGGGGGATGTGACCTCTATATGATCTTTATATAATTATAAAGAATATTGTATATGAAAAAAAAAAATTAAAATTAGAAGACAATGGTGCATCACATGGGTTAAGCCTTCGTATTAGGTTTAGCCATGGCTCAGTTTATATATCTTAATACTTCTAACCTCGCTGTCAATTTTTCGAGCTCCACATGCATGTATATTACTGCCAAAGAAATTGGTCTTTTTCATCTTGGCACCTGGCAGTAAAATATTTTCTAATAACATTCGGGTCGCTACATAGAATTTAATTTCCTATTTGGGAAAACTGATTTGGCCATGTAGTTGTTCTAGATAAAGTATTGGGTGACTGAAAACTCGGCTTAACCAAATTCCTTTAAAGAGTACTTGCTCCTTTCATCTGCTCTAAGCTTTAGGAACTTGTAGTTATACAAGATCTTACTTTTTACCTCTTTCAGATCATGGATTTTACGGATCATGTTTGGACAGAATGCTTCTTGCCTTCCCTGGGAAGGTAAACCCCTATCCCCAAATTGCTACTATATTTTGATTATGTGCAGACACCCTTAGCTGTTTGCTGTGTTTAAATAACAGATGGATGCATCTTGATCCGTGTGAGGGAATATATGACAATCCATTACTATATGAGAAGGGGTATGATACTGCTAATCTCATTCCAGTTCTGATACTCGGCACTTTCCCTTTTCTCAAAATACTTTTTTCTTTTTTGCTTGAAGCTGGAAGAAAAATCTCAACTATATAATTGCTATTGCAAGAGATGGAGCCTATGATGTCACTAAACGTTACACAAGAAAGTGGCATGAGGTAATTATGGATTATTCTCATTTCCATTGAAGCTAAAATTGTCAAGTATCTTTTCTATCAGCACGCAAGATTAGATACTGTGTTTTGAATTTGGAATTTGTGTATTTTTCACATGGAAGGTTCTACATCGGCGAAATCTAACTAGCGAGCCTGCTCTTTCCTCCTTTCTTTCTGATATGAGAAGGGATTGTCGCAAGAATTTCACATCTCAAAATTGTTCTGAACTTGAAGAGCGTGACAGTAAAGAAGCAGATGCACTTGAGAAAGATTTGTATATGAAAGATGATCCTTTAACCTCATTACCTGGGAGAATCAGTGGAGATAAAGAATGGAGGTTGCTGAGATCCGAAATTGGTCCTAATGGGATTAGCTCTATAAGCACCTCTTCTTGTCCGGTTCGAGTATGTATTGATGAGCATGTAACAAAGATTTATAATGGATTTTATCCTCTCATTGTTCACATGGTTGATCAGTCTTATAGCAAACCTAGGACTGTTGAAATCCTCAATATAATAAAAAGAATATTAGCGAATATCAAAAAGTCCCCTTTTAGAAAGAGAAGAACTTCCATAGATTTGGCTTCCAATGATGCAAAACACTTTGTGAGTCAGACATTGCCGTATCTGGGTGAATTGTTTGATGCTCTTTCATTGAAGACTGAAACTGATGCAGTTGGGAAGGTTGATGTATGTTTGGCTGCTGAACCTGTTAAGACCGCGTTGGCTTTGCCTGTTGTGTTTCACGCCCTTGATGATGTTATCCAAAATGTCAACCGTAATGATAAATTTAACGGAGAGTCTCTTGCTTGGCCTCTCTTGAAGTTGAACAGATTATGCTCCGGTTCAGTTCTTGCTAGTAGTGAAGAGCTTCCGTTTGGAATTGTAAGTAAACTTCTTGGTAGTGCATTCATAGTAGGCTGTTCTCTCTTAAAACTTAAATTATTTTAACTTTTAAAATTATTCTTTGTTCCCTTATTAAACTTTTTCAGGTCACTTCTGCATTTGATGGAAATCGCATGACAAAATGGGAGGAACCAAATGGTGCTAAAGGTTAGGGTGATGTAAATCATAAGATATTTATTATCCTAAAGAATGTTATAATAATAGTTATCCCAAAACCGGACCTGGGTAGATTAAACATTCATTGTCCGAAAATAGTACTCCCTCCGTTCCTGTTTTACTTATCCACATGACTTTTTACACGCATTTTCAGATGCATATGAATGTAGCTAAATAAAGTATTCTTAAACTTTTCTTTTCAGAATAAATTTAAGTGTAAATTCTTATTGAAAAAATAATTTTATTAATAAGAATTAAGAACTTATGTGGCTGTATTTTATATGTGCCTTGAAGTATGCGCCAAAACTAAAGAGGACTACAAAATAGGAACGGATACTTTTTAAGCAAATTATTATTCCTCCAACACATGTCTGGGCCTCTGGGGTTTCGCAAGTGACTATTGTTTTGGTTATTTGAATATAAGTTGACACCTTCAAAATAATTTCCCTTTTCGAACTAATGACATAATGACCAAATCATGTAAAATAAAACTGAAGCATTTTTTTCATTTATTAGGAGCATTTAATGAACTATACACATTTACAGAAGAATAGTTAATTAAAAAACTTTGTAGAACGAATGGGGTTTGAAATTATCTGTATGTTAAAATAATTGACAGTTGATTGTAATATCTACAAAGATGGACCGAAGTTGCCTTGGCCAGCAGAGTGTTTAATTATGAAAGAGTTAAATTTGAACACATGCATCTCCCAAGAAACCAGCTTACTAAGATAGTAATCCCTAGAGCACATTTAGACAAATTATAGTTACCTGTTGATTGTATATTCATCTTCTTTTTCTGCAAGTATGGCTTGTATACTTGCCAATGTCTGTTAGTTAACAATTACATTGGTCATATAGGTTGTTGGATAATATACAAAGTCCCAGAAAATCAGTTCCATGAACTTGTGGCATATGAGTTGATGTCAGCCAATGACGCTCCTGAAAGGGATCCAATGAACTGGTAACTTGTAGCTTCCTTGTATGCTTATCATTAATATTTCCCATGGTTGAATAATAATATGTAGCCTATCATGTCTTTTGTGGGTGGTTCTTTGTTCTTTTTTATGGCCTTTGTTGTTTCATGTACCAAACTTGTTTTAAACAGATTCTTCTGTTAAGCATTCATTGGGTTGGAGAAGGTTTAAGATAGTCCCAAATTTGTGATTTTGTTTTTCTTTGTATAAAAGCTAAATTCATCCTCGTTGGTACAAGTGCCCTAGTTATGATGGTTTGTTTGAACAAAGTAATTTAAAATTAGTTTTGTGAAAACACCAGCAATGAGTTAGTTCTAATCTCAATTAAGCTATGGCATTGCAGGATAATTGTGTGGTAGTATACATAGTTTCCTTGGCATCTCTGTCAAATAATTAAGAAAGTGGTTTTGTTTGTATATTGTGCAAGTACCCTGGTCAGGTCCCTTTTGGTGCTTCACTGTGATAAAATTAAAACTCTGACCTAGCCTTGTAATCATTATTGCAGGATAATAGAAGGAAGTAAGGATGGTGGTTCTACCTGGCATACACTGGATGAACAGATTAATCAAATTTTTGTAAATCGATTTCAGCGAAAAACATACAAGATTACTGCACAACCTGCCCTGTCAAATACATACAGGTACATGATTTTCTTTTAAAAACCTTTTTCGAATTTTTTTTAATTCTAATTAGCTATAAATTGGCAGATTAAGGTTTCTATCAGTACGAGATGTGCAAGCAACTTCACGATTGCAAATAGGTAGCATAGACTTCTACGTGAAGGGCAATACAAGTTATAGTTCGACATAAAATTAATCACTCCCGACTGATTTGGGGGCGTCCTCATGCCTATTGCATATGGAAGACATCCAATTGGGGGGTTGGATTTAAACTTTTTCTGGTCATTGAATTGTTCCCCTTTATTAATCATTGAAGAAAACATAAACATGTATTATAAGCATGATTACTGTTTCCCCGCAAACATTGGCTTTAACTGACTACACATTTGGTAATATAGAATCTTGAAAAAAATAAAAAAATACCCATATTAACCCAACATGAAGCTGTTTGTGCATTCATCAGTTGACGAAGTTTTGATTCTGAAGATGGCTAACTGTGAATAACAATAATGAAAACCATAATGGGAAATTTACAGAGTTTGATTGAGAAGATGTTACGACAATACTACATTATAGGGTAAAATGGTGGTTTGGTCACTGAACTGACCGGAAACTTGCAATTGGGTCATCCAATTCAAAAGCTTTCAGTTACATTATTATACTCTTAAAAAATTTCATTCAGGTCACTGACTGTTACACTCCGTTAAAAATTTGACAGAAAGCTGCCTAAGTATCGTGACTTGGCTTAAATAAATCCACTGTGACATGTATAGTAAGCAGAAGCGGCATTTTGGTTCTCGATAGTAATGTTTTCAACAAATTATTTGATAGGTGACTCGTGACTGTGATTTTGTAGTGAAGTGTCACTATTATTTATGAATTTTTGAGTGTCAATATAATATTATAGAGGAAGATATTCCAAAGAACAAGATGTTTCTTCCATTCTTGATTTTTTGTTTCCTTTGATAAGCTTAATCAAACTATTGCAATTTATTCCACAAATCATAAAATTTTAGTTAATTTGAATGCTATGCAACGGCCGAAAATTCATAAGTGAATTTCACAGCCCATATTGTTCATTGACAATAACTGGTTGCGAATAGATTTCAAAATGACGTTCCCCCATAGATTTAAACATTGATAAGAAATGTTCACTTGCACTTTGAACTTCAGTTAAAAAATTTCCAAAAGCGATTACTATCAAATTATACATTTCATCCACCATGTTTTGTTTGATTTGCTTACATCTTTTTCTTTTTGCAGCCTTTGACGAACACATGTTAAGAGGAAGATAACATTTGAAGACCGGGATATATAATACTTTTAGAATTTCAGAATATATAATACTTTCAGAATTTCGACTAACGATAGAACGATATTTCTGATAATTTTTTTTAAATGAGTAACTCATCTGAGTCACCTTTTCAATCAGTGACCAACTTGAGTCATCGGGCTGTAATGAGTCACCTGATTGATATTTAACCCGTAATTTTAATATTAAAACAAAGACAGTTTTAAACCTGCCACAACTATGTAATTAAATGCTTCAGTTTTCCTTATTAACTACAACATTTATCAACAACAAAACATGTAACTATTTTAAATTTTTTTTTTATTATGATTGATAGTTAAATCAAATGAAAATATTGACGTTTTCTAAATTTGTTTATTTCAGATTCTATAATTCAAATCGTATGTGTAATGTGTTATATGTGTATATGTTGAAGATACTGATATTTTGGTTATATAATTCTTTTCTATATGTTCACCCGTCTCAGAAAAAATTACATTCTGTTTTGTTTTATGTTTGTTTAGTTTTTTTTTATCGAAACTGATGAATATAATAGTATTATGATGCATGCTCTTTTTATTGGTATTTTTAAAATTTTTAATTCAATTATCTTACTTAGAATTTTGTACTGGCACAGTTAAATTATTTATAATATTTGACTTTATTTCTACGACCAAAAATCGATAATAGACATTAAATAAAATTGAAATATGGACTATTAGTTTGAACAATGATTTTAAAAAACCCCAAAACTATAGATCTTTTCGCTTTCATGTAAACTAACTATTATCAATGGGGATAAATATCAAGTAGGTCACTCGTTTCGTTCAAATGTATCAATTGAGTGACTGATTTTCAAATTGACTCAAATGAGACACTCATTAGAAAAATTTGTATCAAAAATATCACTCTATCGTTAGTCGAAATTTTGAAAGTATTATATATTGAGTTTCGTACATTTTTTATGAATGATATTACATCTAAAGGAAGATTCTGAATTCTAGTATTTTAGATAATATGTTTAGATTTTTAAAAATTTATCTCCAATTTATATTTATTTAAATCAAATAAAACAACCAAAATATAAAAAATAAATAGTTGATAAAATTTTATAAATCTAAAAATATTAGCGAAAATAGTAGAACTCGGAATATTTCATTTGGATGTAATACCATTCATAAAAAATGTATGAAACTCAATATATGATAGTTTCAAAATTTCGACTAACGATAGAGTGATATTTTTGATACAGATTTTTCTAATGAGTGTCTCATTTGAGTCAATTTGAAAATCAGTCACTCAATTGATACATTTGAACGAAACGAACTTGATATTTATCCCATTCTACAATGAAAGGATGTACAAATATTCGTATCCAGCGTGCATCCGGAACGTGCAAGGATTCGTAATCAGTTAAAATTAAGAGAGTTTGAGCCATTGTTAATACAAGTCCAGGAACTCATGTACACACAAGTTGCTAGGTTTTCAGGCCTGGCATGTGGTGAGCTAGGACCTAGTTTACATTTTTTGTTTGGGTCGTTATAAATTTTATCACAAGTAAATCATTGTTAATAAAGAATAAAAGTCGTATCTTAATTACAGAACTTACTTCTATTTGAATTTTTACAAAACCAATATTTATTTGATTGCATAACTTACAGGCAAGTAAAACATGAAGAAAAAAGTATTCAACACAATCTCTCTATCAATACCTTGAGATATACCATGTTTTTCATTTGGGATTAATATTTTGGAATAAGAGGCTCTATATCAACCTTGACACTGTTACTCGTACCAGAGCTCATAGAAGTTGACGTAAGGTCCCAAAGCCCATTTAGATGACTCACCGGATATTCAATCTCTTCATACTGTTGTTCAGCGGTAAGTAGTGTATGTGACTTGTCAATACTTTCTAGCTCTGCTGCAACTTGTTTCATTGTAGGCCTTTTCCTCCCATTCAAGTTCAAGCATCTATATGCGATATCAGCAAATAATTTGATCTCTTCTTTGTCACCCTCTTTTGCAAATCGGGGATCAAGAATATCAAATATACGATTCTCTTTCATTGCCAATATGAAATGTGTGGCTAAACTTCGTTCTTCATCATGAGCTCTAGGTGCAAGAATTGGCTTTTGTCCTGTCAAGAGCTCAACAAGCACTACACCAAAGCTATAAACATCACTTTTATCTGTATATTGACTAGATTGGAAATATTCAGGATCCAAGTAACCAAATGTGCCTTGCACTCTTGTTGTGAGGTGAGTTTGATCAATAGCTATTGATTTCGAAGTTCCAAAATCTGCCAATTTTGCTTTATACTTTTTATCTAAAAGTATATTTGAAGACTTGATATCTCGATGATATATTGGAAGAGATGATGCCGAATGTAGATAGAAAAGAGCTCCAGCAATTTCTATAGCGATACGGACACGGATATCCCATGTAAGTGGAAAGTCTTGATTGTAGTCATGAATGTACTCAAAAAGTGTTCCATTTGGGATGAACTCATAAACCAGCAAAGGGACATCTGTCTCCAAACAACATCCATGCAACTTTACTATATTTCGATGGTTTGTTTTTGATAAAAGGACAACCTCATTTATAAATTGTTCCTTTTTGCTTTCATCGTCTATCTTAGACTTCTTCACCGCCACTATACTTCCATCTGCCAACATTCCTTTGTAGACTGTTCCTTGTCCTCCTTGTCCAAGGATTCGATCTTTATTATAGTGATCAGTTGCCATGTCAAGTTCCTTTGAACTAAACAGCTTTGTGGTGTCCACATTACCTTCGATAGACGACACTTGTTGTCGTAACAGTAGGCCACCATTTCTCTCAAAATTCATCTCCTTGACTATACGTACTCTTCTTCGTTTCATAACTTTGCACAGCCACCACGTAGCGGCCAATACCAGTACAACTCCCAAAATAGTACAACTGGCTGCACCACCGATCCGAATTAAATATTTAATTAGTATAATCAATCTCATCACATATTCAATATATATCATATTTCTTAAATTCCCCGTTCACATGTAAAAAAAAATTTTAGACCAATATACAGTGATTATTTTCAATTCATGTTAAAGAAAATATATTTTTGCATTATTAATATGTATATATATATATATATATGTGTGTGTGTGTGTGTGTATGGATCCACTCTCTCATGCATCTCTTCCTCTTATAAGTGTCCCATAATGCATCATTATAAATACTATTTTCTATTATGCGTTCGTAGACACAATAACGACCACTCTTTAATTAGATGGTGAATTTTTTCTGACTCTAATATCATTAATAATGATGGTCCCCTTTATGTACAAAAATATCTATCAATAAAATTCTACCAACTTAGGGTCTACTTGAGAGTGTTGTTAAAAATTGTTGTGCTGTCAAAAATATATTGGTAACAAAAGTGCTGTTATAGTATTCTGATAGCTGTTTGGTAATTTTTTTGGCATTTGGATATTTTGAGTTATAATATAAGAAAACAATGTTTTTGATGAGGTTTGGTATTGAGATCTATGACAGCTTCTGGTAAAAGCTAAAAAAACAGTTTTTTGCAAAACCATGAAAGGACAAGTTTTTCCTAAAAGCAGATTCTGAGTTCAAAACTTTTGTTCAGAAAAACTGCTTTTAGATATACCAAACATTTTTTCACATACTTTTCAGCAAAAACTTGATGTTGTTTTCAACAATACTTAAATAAGAAAATAATTATTATGGGACACACTATAAAGATTTTAATAAATATACACACGATGCATATAAATTTTTATTTTAAATTTCAATTAATGGATTAAAAATGAAGTTATATAACTTCTTTCTTTCAAATTGACTTAATATTATGAACTTCTTGATTGTAAATGAAAACCATCCAATATCATTCTACTCGTAAAAACATATATATATATATATATATATATATATATATATATAAGATTTTTCTGCAGAAACTCAATTTTTAAATAGAATTTCAGGATTTAAATCTAAATAAATGTATTTTACATGGTTTAGTGATCAAAAATAATTTCGGAATATAATACATAAATACGACATTTTTTGAACATGCAATTCTGTCGGAAAACCCTAAGTAATACTTGAATTAAGGCTATAGGTTCTAAGAATTCTTAGACTAAGAATTTTAAGAGAAATATGACCCATACATACATACATACATACATACATACATACATACATACATACATACATATATATACATATATATATATATATATATATATATATATATAGGGTCCTGCTCAATAAAAAATATTAAAATAGAAACTAAATACAAACCGATGCGATTAAATAGAATGGTAAGGTATTCGGGACCGGAGATGGACCTCGAGATGGGCAAAGATGGGTTCTAAGTGGGGTCTAGTAGGGACGGGGCGGGGTCTAGTACTGGTACCGTGGTGGGGCCACGTTTTGGCTCTTAAAGGTAAAGCTGTCTAGAACCTGTCCAGGGCATGTGCGGAGCCTTGGCGAGGCCCTAGTGGGCCCAGGGTGCATTGAGTGGAGGCGAGGGTGGGCCGTGGGTGGGTGATGACCTATAAGGGTGTGTAATGACATATAAGGGATTGTTGATGTCATTTATGTATAGTTTTTCTTAGTTTGTATTTTAATTTTTATTTGAGTGATTTGTATTAGAGCAATTGCATATATATATATATATATATATATATATATATATATATATATATATATATATATAATATGCTACATGAGAAATAAAATTTGTCTTTTCATAGATAATAAATACTATCTTGTAATAGTAACATTATTGTGTTACAGGACATATACGAAAATGCACAAAAACGTGGATATGGGTGTGTAGTTTAAATTCTTATAAAAAAGTCCTTTATCAATAGACTAAATCTCATATTCTAAAAATATTTTTTAAGATACCAGAATTTAAAATTATTTGGTTGTGGTAGCATGTAAAATAAAAGTGGAAGACACAACTAAATATTATTCTTACTTTTCAAACACATTTCAATCTAATTATTTATAATTGCAATGATTTAAATGATATTGACATTTAAAACGATGAGTAGAAAAAAGTATAAATAATGATGTTGCAATTGATAGTATATGTCCGATAACATCATAATAATTAGTAGGACTTCACATCGGTATAAAACCTCATATTAGAACACATATCACTAATTTACTCATCGTTTTAAACGTCGATATCATTTAAATCATTACAATTATAAATAATTAGGTTGAAATGTGTTTGAAAAGTAAGAATAATATTTAATAGTGTCTTCCACCTTTATTTTAGATGCTACAACAATTAAATAAAAAATTTTGATTCTAGTATTTTAAAAAATATATATAGAATATAAAAACTATTTGCTCTTATTTTATAGTTTTTGATTATTTTTTGATTTAATTTAAAATCAAAAACTAGCAAAACTCTTGTTTTTTTACGCAATACCACCTAGAAACAAAAAAACGTCCATAATCTGACTAATCATTATTTTTGTATATTTTAATAAAATTAAACCGAGTTTTACCCCTCATTTTGTTAAATTTTTATATATATCAATTTATATCAAGTCCAACAATGTCTTAAAGTGGTGTCCTAAAATAAAATTTAAGACATTTGGGATAAAAAAATAATCCAACCGTGTTCTAGTGATATCTTAAAACACTAAGACACACAAAGTATTATAATAGTTTCCTGACAAAAAAAAAAGTATTATAATAGTTTAACTCACAACTAAGTCATTAGTTTGATTAAATAATAGTCAAAACTCAAAACAAGTATTATAAGTTATAAACATAAAAATAACATAAATAAATAGTTTAACGACTTAGTTGCAAGTTTCTGAAGGTGAGTGACCACCAACAAGTTGGCCCTAAAGTTGGGTATGAATCTAATGATCTTCCAGCTATAAACAACCATGTCAGCTTTCCCTTTGATTAATAGCTTACAACCAGAATCTGACTCAAAGTTTTACTAGCTAGATTAATTGCAAAGTCGTTGAGTTTATCTACCCCAAATAGTACGTGTATCTGATGACTATGGTGTCATGTAAAATTAAACAGGTGACTGACTGCATCCAAAAATTCAAATAGATTATTCTTTATAAATTTGACTCAAACTACTTATCAATTAACTTAATTGTATCATTTGTTAAATCCAAAAATTAAAATTATTTAAAATTGAAAATTGGTAACATACGAAGGTAGAGCTCGTTTGCAATTCAATATGGTTGCTAAAATTTTCTATTTGACTCACAGAATCATGGTAAAATTTAGCTTTAATTCTTCGAAATGTCAAAAATAAGGATAACCACCGTCAGATTTATTATAATTTCGTGAGCTAGGAAGTTTTACAAATCATATTGAAGTCCAAAACGAGTTCTTTCTTCCAATGTTATCATTTTTTAACTTGTGAAAATTTCAAATTTCGACATTAACGAAATAATCAAATTAAATTAATCAATGATTGATTTGAATCAAATTTATAATAATTGATCTATTCAAGGTTTTTTGACGTAACGGGTCGCCTGCTTAATATTTAAGCTTATGATCTGAGTTATAAATTATGTCGTGAAATCACTCGAGCGTACCTATTGCCAAGATTATCCGAGCTTTCTTGACATTGGTTGCTTCTGTGCATCCACGTGCGTTAGTATCTAACTCCCATCCACGCTTGCATGAACACCTGTATCCTCCTGGCGTATTCATGCAGTTCTGCGCACATAC
Source organism: Daucus carota subsp. sativus (assembly GCF_001625215.2). Taxonomy (NCBI): domain Eukaryota; kingdom Viridiplantae; phylum Streptophyta; class Magnoliopsida; order Apiales; family Apiaceae; genus Daucus; species Daucus carota. The sequence continues at coordinate 13,079,584 of NC_030389.2, forward strand.
TTTTTTGTGTGATGGTGCACACTCATCGGTATCTGCAGGAAGTAAATATTGTGGGATTTAAGTGAGCTGGAATATCAAATTAAATCCACCCTGAACTAACAAATGTAAGTTGCTGTAAACTCAAGCGCCTTCTGTTTCAAATAACATGTCTATTTTTTAGAAAAAATATTTTCAAATTAATTATCCTCTTTAATATAATAGAGTTCATTATTTGTATTTTTTAAGAACAATTTTATGCGTACTCTTTTCATTCTAATATAATAATTGTTTGAAAAGTTTGAGATGTAAAAATACATATTTGTACATATAAATTTCCAAATTATTTATCTAAATAAAAGTTTAACATCTATAATTTTATTCAAAAAAAGAAATCTAAAAAGTTATAACTTATAAAATTCATTTTTCTTGTACTTGCAAAAAGTGCGATTAATATTTTGAAATGGCATTAGTATCATACATCTTTGGTTCATATTCGAAGATCAACTATATATTTCACATAATATATTGAAAACAATGCAATGAATTTGTCTATAAATGTATTTTTTATAAAAATGAAATTTCTTAAAATGTGTAATTATTTGAAAAGTGAATATGCAGTTTTAAACTTGGGAGCAGAGAGTAGAAAGTAACAAAGTTTAAGTTTTGTATAGAAGGTAGCATTCTTAACTTCTTATAAGTGTTTCAGTCTTTTTACACAAACGGGTCAAGAAAAGTGGAACCCGTTATGAAAAAAGGTTAGAAGTCGGTATTTCCAAACACGCACATGAAAAATGGAATGAATCAAATATTTTGCAACTTTGAAACAGAAATGGTAATTTATTGCAAGATTTTACCTCGACATCCATGCGGCAAATAAGGATTTCCTTGATAGCCTTTCAAGCAAGAACATTTTAGATTGTGACAAGTAGCATATGTTCCACAGACGGACATGTTTCTGGAGACATTAGTAGGTCTTAAGGTGTAACATTCATCGGTGAGGTTCAGGTTCCAATCCAGCACAGCAGGAACTTCTTTCATTAATTGCACACTGTAGATATCAGTTAAGTTCTCAAACCACTTCTTATTTACAATGAATGCGTACTTGCATATATCATCCAGATTTTTATCATCATCAGTGGTTCTTAAAGATGTAGTGAAATTCCAAAAATATGGAGGAACTATTGCTTGGCAGCATTTTACACCGAAACAATCACGCTTGTCTATTGTCAATGTCTTCTGGTCGCAAAATGACATGCACCCTCCAAGATTCGATCCTTCTAGGTTCTTGATCACAGCAAGATTATTGCATCCCATTGCAATGAATAGATTTCGAGTTGAGGAGAATCTGAACGGTTTGTATACGAATACCACTCGTTGAGCTAGGCCTCGATTCGAACAATCTTTAAATACCGGATTCTTGACCTCAATCGTGCCTTCCAGTACAGATATATTCACAACCTCCAGATTGCTATAATTGAGGAAAGGCTTGGGTGGGGTGAAATTGTCATTGCAAGATATTTGGATCCTCCAGTCAAGTGAACAATTGCGTCCGATTCCGAATGGATAATGAATAGTAACGTCTCCACATTTTTGTGGACAATCAGGCATTGCGACAGAAGTTTCTTGTGCAGAAACCTCTTGTATAAGCACTGATGATACTAATATTATCTTCAGCACCAACTCCATACCCATCTTGGCTACTCCTTTGCACATCTTTGCATATAAATATTTGTTACTCCTTTACCGATCTTTGGATATAGATATTTATAAGAAATATTCTTTATGGTACACTCGTCGAATTGGCTTTTGCCGATAGTACCATCATATTTTTGAATTATACCTTTGGTAACCCTGTAGTTATGATTTTTCACGAAACCGGTCCAAACCGGCCAAATCGAATATTTCGGTTTCTTAACGGTTTGGTTTCGTTTTGGTTTTGGTAATTAGAAGACCGAAAAGTTTCAGTTTGTTTTCGGTTTTCACCTTCAACCCAACCGAAAATATCGGAACGGAACCGTTAGCACATATGTTATATAATTAATATATATATATATATATATATATATATATATATATATATATATATATTTAGGTATTTAAGTGTTCAAGTGTTAATCAATATTATAGATATTTATTACTTTTGAAATTATTCTTCCCTTTTTTCTCCATCCTTATTTTATCCACCTTCATAAATGATCAACCTTTTTTTTTTTATACTTTTGAATAAAACATTTTGTTTAGTTTATAAAATAAAATGAATTATTTGTTTCCATAAGAACGTATAAGGGTAGCAACTAAAATTATTTATATCGAAGAATCATACAAGTTTCACATTTATCTTTTATTAAGTATTTTGTTAAGTGACAAAAAAAGGAGCATGCACCTAGAATTATTATAATTTAATAAAAGTGTACAAGTTTTTTTTTTTTTTAATATTTTGGTATTAAACAGAAACCAAACTGAACCAATCCGTTAAAAATCGGCTCGGTTTAGATATCGTTCACAAATTTCAGATACATAAAAAATATACATAAAAAATGGTTTTGGCATTACAAGGAATTTCAGATACATAAAAAATGGTCGTTTGGATTCGGCCTATCTTGAATTTAAGTTGTAAAAATATTTGTTTTTATCATTTTAATAGTTACAATCTCAGTATTTACAACCCCTTTGCAATGCTATTTGGGCGCTCTCTAACATTTGTGGACACCTTGAACTTGCAAATCCCAAATATGGGCACTCTCAACGAAAGTTGACAACACTACAACATTTCTCGATATTTATGACGGGAATTTTCAGCCTTTTTCGTCGTAATTAATACCATTTATGATGGAAGTTTTCTGTCGTTTTAGCAACCGTCTTAAGTTCTAAAACTGGTCAGTAATTTATTTTGTGTCGCAAGTTTTCACTCACGTCGTAAGGTCAACCACATGGACCCCACCGCTCAATTTATCAACCACAATATATGACGAAAATATCAGTCATATTTCAGTGTGGACCCCACTGCTCAATTTATCAACCACAATATATGACGAAATGTTCCGTTGTTAGTTTAGCCACGTGACCGTAGTATTCGATGAAATGCTCCGTCGTTAGTTCAGCCATGTGGACCCACATCCCATTTTTTATCGTAATATTCGACGAAATATTCCGTCATATGTTTTTGTCACGTCGTATGTTTGTCATATGGACCCCACTGACCAACTATCAACCACGTGAAAGAAATTTCCGTCATATGTAGTATTTATGACTGAACAATAGTCGTTTATATCTCAGATGTATTTTTAAAAAAATACTGTTTTTCTATCGTAAGTACTCGTGATTTGAATATACAAACAGGCCATTCATTGGTCCCAAAAGTATCTTACAAGGCCATTCATTGGTGCCAAAAGTTCCGCAATAAACTTAGCACTACATAAACAAAAGTTTTGTTTGACCATTTACCGGAAATTAACCCTTGATCACCGGACCACCTTTAGGTCTTACATTAGGTGGTGCCCGGATTTTACGATCTTCGGATTCCGTACTCCAATTCCCTTCAAAGTCCCCATCTTTATCATTGTTGCCATTACCTTGAGCGGGGGCCTTCTCCTGTATATAGAAGAAAAGACAATCAAAAGTTACGACGAAAAAATAAACATATCATTCTCCCCGTCAAAGTCCCCGTCTTTATCATTCTTGTCATTCCCTTCCGCGGGGGCCTTCTCTTGTATATAGAAGAAAAGACGATCAAAAGTTACGACGGAAAAATAAACATATCATTCTCATATATTTTTCGTTTTTAAACAACTATAATTATATAATTATGTGAAATTACGACGGCGGAGTTACGATGGAATCAGAAACCATTTTATTTTCATTTATTTTTTGTTTTTAATTAGCTAAATATGTTAACTTACGACTATGACGAAAACGTAACTTCCGACGTTCTTTACAACGGTGTTTTTCCGCGGAATTTTTTTTATTATATTTTATTAGTTTGCGCCTGAATTCTAGCGAATAAAAAGAGTAAATACGATGAAAGGTGGATATGTCATAAGAAATGACAAGAACATATGATGAATATGATGAATATTGATTTTTTGTCATAAGTTTATAAGCGCTCCATCTTTTTCATATATTGTAAGATATCCATCATAAATACCCAGAATTGTTGTAGTGAAATGTGGACACCATAAATGAATAAATAGACAAACAAAAGTGGGTCTAAAAGTTGTTAGGAATCAATAATTTTTGATGATAACATAAACATTTTGCAACATGTCTTACTTAGAATCTTTATCAAATTTCAGTTGTAATTGTTACATTTCTTGTCTTTGGGAATTATCAACGGATGGGTAGAATAGGATGGCTAATTGTAAATATCCAATGCCATGTAATTTTATCTAAGTGAAGGATATTCAACTGATGAGATGTAACTATTCAACTGATGAAGACTGGATGATGTTTCAACTGATGAAAATCAAGCATTCAACTGAAGACAAAGTGTTCAACGGATGATGCTGAGGAATTCAACTGATGAGACTGGAACAGCATTCAACTGATGGAGTTTGTAATTCATTCAACTGATGAGCCGGGCATTCAACTGATAAAGTCAAGAGCAGTTGAAAGCAACCAGAACTTTCAACTGATGAAGCAAAGAGCAGTTGAAAGTGACTAGAGCTTAAGTCTGACAAATCACATGGATCGAATTACACTAAAATAGACATGGAAGCCTAATTAGGAAAATAAAGAAGAAGCAGAAACATACTTATCTCATGCAGTGCAATCTGGATCAAATCAAGGTGATGGTCAAAGATGAAGACATCTCAGAAAGCATGCATAAGACAAAGTTGTGCAGCATTGTTTTTAGATTAGAGTGCATTTTGTAATCTAGCTAAAAGCTTTGTAAAACTTGGAGTATATAACCAAGTTAGTAGCATCAGTTGAACTTGTTCAAATTACTTGAGAGAAAAATCTGAGAGTTAGAACTTGTTTGAGTGATGAACCAGCAGCTGTGCGAATTGTAAACAATCCACAGATTCTTCGATATAAAATCTCACGGGTGGATCATTCAATCCACCCGTATTTTTAATACTTGGTGTTTTTCTGTTTACTGTGTTCTTAGTATATTATTCTTGAATCTTTTAAATTTGTAAAAGATTGTATTCAACCCCCCCTTCTACAATCTTTCTCTTAGTTGGTGTAAAATAACAATTGGTATCAGAGCCAGGTTCCCAACAAACAGGGAAAAAGATCAACACTGCTAGAGAAAGATGGGAAAGAAGGATGCTGGAGTGAAGATTCCTGTTCTTGACAAAGACAACTATTTTCACTGGAAAGTGAGAATGCATCTGCATCTGTTGTCCATTGATGAAAGCTATGTGAACTGCATTGAAAAAGGACCTCATGTCCCCATGAAGGTCTGCACAAGTATGGGAGCTGATGGTGAAGACATGGTAGGTAAGATGATTCCAAAACCTATCCATGAATATTCTCAAGAAGATACTGAAGAAGTGCACAAGGACAAGAAAACCATGAACCTTCTGTTCAATGGTTTGGATCAAGAAATGATTGATAGTTTTATTAGCTGCACAAGTGCCAAAGAAGTTTGGGACACCATCAGGACCATCTGTGAAGGGAATGAGCAAGTGAGAGAGAACAAAATGCAGCTTCTGATTCAACAATATGAGTCATTTCATTTCAAGGCTGGTGAAAGTTTGAGTGATACATTTAACAGATTTCAAAAACTGTTAAATGGTCTAAAGCTCTTTGGAAGAGTATATCAAGTTAAGGATTCAAACTTGAAATTCTTAAGAGCTCTTCCCAAAGAATGGAAACCCATGACAGTCTCTCTCAGAAACACACAAGAATTTAAAGACTACACTCTAGAGAGACTGTATGGAACCTTAAAAACTTATGAGCTTGAAATGGAACAAGATGAAGAGATTGAAAAAAGCCAAAAGAAAGGGCATTCATCTGTGGCTCTAGTTGCATCTCTAGAGGATACTGTCAAGGACAAGGGAAAGTCTCAAGTTGAAGAAACTGAGAAGTTGGTCAAAGAGGAGAGCTCAGAGTCAAGCAAAGGAAGAAGAAAAGAGAAAGAAGTAGCTGATTCTGGTGAAGAAAGTGATGGAATTGATGAGCATCTAGCCTTCCTGTCAAGAAGATTCTCCAAACTGAAATTCAAAAAGAATTTTAATTCTGCAAAATCTTTTAAAGGCAATCCCAAGTCTGATAGAAGCATGGTAGACAGATCAAAATTCAAGTGCTTCAACTGTGGGAAGGCAGGTCACTTTGCAAATGAGTGCAGAAAGCCTAAAGTTGAGAAGAAGTCAAGTGAAAACATTGACTACAAAAAGAAATATTATGAACTTCTCAAACAAAAGGAAAGAGCATTCATCACAAAGGATGATTGGGCAGCTGGAGATGATTCTGATGAAGAGGAGGAGTTTGTCAATCTAGCTCTAATGGCCAACTCCACAGATCAAGAAGAAAACACTGGAAGCAGTAGTCAGGTATTCACTACAAATCTAGTTGAGTTAACTAAAGATGAATGCAATGCTACCATTAATGAAATGTCTACAGAATTGTATCATTTGCATGTTTCTTTAAAATCTCTTACTAAGGAAAATAGTAGAATTAAGGAAGCTAACACCTTTCTTAGTGATAGAAACAGTGTCTTAGAAGCTCAATTTATTGAGTTTGAGAAGCTGAAAATTGAGTGTCAGACAGCCAAGGATGATCTCTTGGTTGTTCTGAAAAGAGAAGAGATCATAAGAAAGCAGCTTGATAAGGAACAAGAGATTATTGCCAAATGGAAATCTGGTAGGGATGTTTCCACCAATATCATTAACATGCAAGGTAGAGAGACCTTTGTAGAGAATGAATGGAAGAGGAATAAGAAAGTGCTTGAGATATCTGAGAACAGTTCCGGTGATGAGAATACTGATGATGATCATCAGTTGAAAAACAAAGTCTCAACTGATGAGAGTCATCCGTTGAACAAAAACTCATCAGTTGACAAGAAAATTCTCAAGAAACTCAACAAGAAGTATGGTCCTGTTAAAAAGAATTTTGTTAAAGGTGAGAATAGTTCTTCTGAGACCAGTGATACTGTTCATAACACTCTTAATTCCAGTAACAAGAACAAGAAGAAGTTGGATACCAGTGAGCATAAATCTGAGGAGACTAAAAAGAAGAAAGGAAATAGAAATGGCAAAATAAGAGTTAACAAGCACACCAATTACACTCCCAATGCTAGTGCTCTTAGGAAAACCTGCAGTAAGTGTGGTAGTGTAAATCATTTATCTGCCAACTGTAAAACTGTGATTGCTCCTAATTTATCTTTGCCTATTCCTATGACATCTGTTCCTCACATGAATTTATCTGCTATGAATATGATGCCTGGTTTATTGCCTCACAATCCTTATTCTCAGCCTAACATGCCATATATGTTCAATCCCTATTTTAATGCCTTTAACATGCCTCAATTTCATTCAAATTTGCATGGAATGAACAATGTATGCATGCCTCAAAGGCCTGTGTTTGAAAACAGAGTTGATATTCCAATTTCTCAACCAAAACCAAAGATTGAATCAATTCAATCCAAGGTAAAGGTTGAGAAAGTGGAAAAGATTGCTAAGACTAACAAATCTGGACCCAAAGCAATTTGGGTACCAAAATCAACTTGATCTGTTTGTAAAATGTGTGCAGGGAAACCACAAGAAGAATTTGTGGTACTTGGATAGTGGATGCTCCAGGCACATGACTGGTGATTCCTCCCTGCTCACAAAGTTTGTGGAGAAAGCTGGCCCTAGCATTACCTTTGGAGATGACAGCAAAGGATATACTATGGGATATGGCTTGATTGCCAAAGAGAATGTCATCATTGATGAAGTTGCATTGGTGTCTGGTCTTAAGCACAACTTGCTTAGCATCAGTCAGCTCTGTGACAAAGGTTACAAAGTTAATTTCACTCCTGCAGCCTGTGTTGTCACCAAAGGAGATGACAACAATGTGGTTCTGATTGGACAAAGGAAAGGAAATGTATATGTAGCTGACTTTAATTCTGTAAAGTCTGAATCTATCACTTGCCTTCTCAGCAAAGCAAGCTCAGATGACAGTTGGCTATGGCATGAGAGATTGTCTCATCTAAATTTCAAAACCTTGAATGAGTTAGTAAAGAAGGACTTGGTAAGAGGTTTACCCAAGCTGGAATTCTCTAAAGATGGATTATGTGGAGCCTGTCAGCTAGGAAAGCAAAAGAGAAGCTCCTTCAAAAGCAAATCTCTTTCATCAATTGTGAAGCCCCTTCAGCTTTTGCATATGGATTTATTTGGACCAGTCAACATAATGTCCATTTCAAAGAAGAAATATTGCTTAGTGATTGTTGATGATTTTTCAAAATTTACTTGGACTTTCTTCCTGCATTCTAAGGATGAAGCTGGGAAAATCATCATCAATCATATCAAGGCATTAAACAACAATCCAGATGTCAAAGTTGGAAGGATAAGAAGTGACAATGGAACAGAATTCAAGAACTCTGTGATGAAAGAATTTTGTGAAGAAGAGGGAATTATTCATGAGTTCTCTGCACCAAGAACTCCACAACAAAATGGTGTTGTTGAAAGGAAGAATAGAACTCTTATTGAAGCTGCAAGAACCATGATTAATGAAGCTCAACTTCCAACCTATTTTTGGGCTGAAGCTGTGAACACTGCTTGCTTCACTCAAAACATTTCACTAATTACCAAACCTCATAATCTAACTCCCTTCCAACTCTTCAAAGGAAAGAAGCCAACAATTAGCTTTCTTCATGTATTTGGATGCAAGTGTTATGTTCTAAGAAATCAAGGTGAAAATCTTGGAAAATTTGAGGCCAAGGCAGATGAAGCTATTTTTGTTGGATACTCTGATGGAAAATCATTTAGAGTATATAATCTGAGAACCAACATTGTTATGGAATCAATCCATGTAGTTTTTGATGATAAGAAGATTCAAGGATTCTCAGATGAAGGATTTCATGATAATCTCATATTTGAAAATGAAGGTGAAGGTGATCTGTATGATAGTGATGATGATGATGATGTTATTCAAAATGTTGGACTTAATCCTGGAATTAATATTCCAACTGATGACTCTCTGGTGCAAGAAACAACTGCAATTGGAAATTCAACTGAAGCATCAGTTGAAACTACATTGGAGGGATCAGTTGAAACACCTCAAGGACCATCAGTTGAAAGAATGTCTCAAAGTTTCAATCAGTCTAGAAATAATGAGATGTCAAATTTAGGGGGAGCTTTCCAACATGGAAACCTGAACTTCAATAATGAAGCCACATCATCAAGACAATCACTTCCACCACAAAGAAAGTGGACAAGGGATCACCCTTTTGAGCTAATTATTGGAGATGCAAATGCATCTGTGCAAACAAGAAGAGCAACTCAAGATGAGTGCTTATACAGTGCATTCCTTTCACAGGATGAACCTAAAGTCATAGAAGATGCTCTCAAAGATGCTGATTGGGTTCTTGCTATGCAAGAAGAATTAAATCAATTTGATAGAAACAATGTATGGAAGCTGGTACCCAAACCTAAAAACAGAACAATTGTAGGAACAAGGTGGGTATTCAGAAACAAGGTGGATGAGAATGGAGTTGTCACCAGAAACAAGGCAAGGCTTGTTGCTAAAGGATACTCTCAATCTGAAGGAATTGATTTTGATGAGACCTTTGCACCAGTTGCAAGACTCGAAGCAATAAGAATCTTCCTGGCCTATGCTGCTCATACAAACTTTAAAGTTTATCAAATGGATGTCAAGAGTGCTTTTCTAAATGGTGAACTGGAAGAGGAGGTATATGTCAGTCAGCCTCCTGGTTTTGAAGATCCAGAATTTCCAGAGTATGTTTACTTCTTATTAAAAGCACTCTATGGACTAAAGCAAGCACCAAGGGCATGGTATGACACTCTGTCTCAATTCTTGTTAGATAATCATTTGTCCAGAGGAACTGTGGATAAAACACTATTTTACAGAAATGTAAATGGTGCCTTTATTCTGGTTCAAATTTATGTAGATGATATAATTTTTGGTTCTACAGATGAGAAACTTTGCAAGAAGTTTGCTAATCTTATGAAAAGTCAGTATGAAATGAGCATGATGGGAGAGCTCACCTACTTTCTTGGTTTACAAGTTAAACAAGTAAAGGAAGGTATATTCATAAATCAAACTAAGTACATTTATGATCTACTTAAAAAGTTTGATTTATTGGATTGCAAAGAAGCTAAGACTCCCATGCCAACAGCCACCAAATTAGAGTTAAGTCCTAATGAGAAATCTGTGGACATCTCTAATTATAGAGGCATGGTTGGTTCTCTTTTATATTTGACAGCTAGTAGACCAGATATTATGTTTTCTACATGCCTCTGTGCTAGATTTCAATCTGATCCTAAAGAATCACATCTTATTGCTATAAAAAGAATATTCAGATATCTTAAGGGAACACCAAATCTTGGTATTTGGTACCCTAAAGACTCTGGATTTGATCTAATTGGATATTCAGATGCTGATTTTGCAGGATGCAAAATTGATAGAAAAAGTACAACAGGCACCTGTCAATTTCTTGGTGACAGATTGATTTCTTGGTTTAGCAAAAAGCAAAATTCTGTATCAACCTCTACAGCTGAGGCTGAGTACATTGCAGCTGGAAGCTGTTGTGCACAATTATTGTGGATGAGAAATCAATTACTTGATTATGGATTAAGTCTCTCAAAAATCCCAATATTTTGTGACAACACCAGTGCTATTGCTATAACTGAAAATCCAGTACAACACTCAAGAACCAAGCACATTGACATCAAATACCACTTCATAAGAGAACATGTGATGGCTGGTACTGTTGAAATGCATTTTGTTCCAAGTGAAGAACAGATTGCAGATATTTTCACAAAGCCTCTTGATGAATCCACATTCACAAGGTTGGTAAGTAAATTAGGTATGTTAAATTTCTCCTAATTTAGAGTGAATTTTTCTGTAATTTGGCAGCCAGAATTTGATTAATTTTGATTTATCAAAATTGAATTAGTTATAATTCTGGATAAAGTCTATAATATTTCAACTGATGAACTAGTGAAATTGTTTCAACTGATGTTTGAAACAATATCCTCTTGCTTTGTTTTTCATTCAACTGATGACACCAGTTGAAGACGCTTTCAACTGATCTTCATCAGTTGAATAGGAAGTTTAAAGAGGCGCTTATTTCATCCGTTGAAAGTATTATCAGATCTGAGCCGTTGAAATTTCTTTTGTCTCTCTCCTACTTTATACACACGATCGTGTGTGTAATTTTTGTAGAGTTCAATAAGAGTAATTTCCTCTCAACGGTAATTTCTCAGCCAATCACAGCAATTTCCTGAGAAAGTATTTAAGTGTTTTAATTTATTTTCATTTCCTTTCATCTCACTCTTTCGAATTCTTAAAGCTCTCTTCTCTCTCTGTGCAAAAGCAAACTCTAATTTTTCCTCAAGCTTTCTCTGTAACTACAATGGCACCAATGAAGAAGTATACTGCACCAAGTGGGTTCATTTATGAGAAGAACAACTTCGCATCATTTGTGGATACCAAGGCAGTAGAGGGGAAGGAGTATCACAGGATGATGGAGTTCATCAAGTCAAGCCAGCTCTCTTATGCTATGCTTGAAGCTCCTACCATCTACCATGAGATAGTGGAGGAGATGTGGACCTCTGCAGAGTTTAATAGTGAGCATGAAACTCTAACCTTCTCTGTCAATAATGAAATTCATTCTGTCAATGCTGATGTTATGAAAGCATGCTTTAAGATTCCTGAAGATACTGTTTTATCTTTGCCTAGTGATAATCAGTTGGTTAATTTACTTTATGCCATGAATTATGTTTTGCCAACTGATGCCCTAGGTAAAATAGAAAGAAGGGGTCTTAGGAGAGAATGTAGTTATTTATGTGATGCTTTTATTAAGGCATTTTCTGGTAAAATTAGTAATTTCAATGCACTTACTTCCCAGATTTTACAAATGCTTTACATGTACCTGACTAATGAATATTTCAACTTTGGTGGTTTGATGATCCAAGAAATTGGGGAGAAACTAGGTGATAAAACTGGTAGACCTAGGAATATTTATTATGTCAGATTTCTCATGATGCTAGCTAATCATCTCAACAAAAAGCTAGTTATTACTAACAAGGAAGCCAAGCTTCCCAGTTTTGTGCAGGAAAAGAGAGTCTTTAAAGACCTCTTTAGGATGAATTTATACCCCTCCTTGGAGGTGGTGTACCTGCCAATAATGGAGGCTGGAAAAGAAAAGGAGGTACATGGCTTTCCTACTACTCTCTCTCAACCCTCAACTTCTTTGCTTTCTGCCATCAGGGCTGTTGAAGAGGCCCATCAACAGTCCACACAAGTGGCAAAACCTTCTAAAACCAAGTCTTCTAAACCAACCTCAGATGCCTCCCAAAAGGCATCTGTTGTAAAATCCAAGAAACACAAACCTGAGGGTAGTGTGATTGGAGGATGTGAGGGGGAGGGAAAGGGTGAACATAAAAGAAGCCCTAAGAATAAGGATGGAGAGATGTGTGTTGACCAGCTTGGCCACTCTGCAGTCTCCCAAAAGACTGTAGATGTTAATATGGAATTAAACTCATCCCTAGCAGCATCCTCCCAAAAGGATGTTGCTATTGAAAATAGTCCTCAACCAGGGACACAGTTAAAAGGGGGAGGGACACCACTTCTTCACCAATAAAAGCTTATGGGAGAAAGAAGATGAGAAGTGACAAAGTTAAGCACTCTGCACACACACAGGCATCCATTCTGTATTTTATGCCTTTAACTTCTCAAAGTCAGATTGATGTGACTCCAATAAATGTGGAGTCACAGCCCCCTTCTTCATCTCAACAAATCACCCATATTTATGATCTTACCATCTCTACTACTCAAACACAATCCCCAACCTCTTCTGTGGATGTGGAATTAATTCACACCACACTTGTAAATTCTCCATCTTTGGATTTTATGGAGAAGCCCCCATCTGAGATTGATCATCATCATTTTGATGATTTGTTGGATCTTTCTCTTCCACTTCCTTCTTCTGTGACAGTGTGTTCTGTGGATTTTCCTTTAAAATCAATCACCACAGACTCAACTATCACAGCTTCTAAACCTATTTCTTCATTTTCTTCAACTGATCTCCCTCATCAGTTGAACAGTGTTTGTCCTTCAACTGATCTGCTTAACAGCTCTCATCAGTTGAATGCATCCTCTACTCATGTTTCAACTGATGTCCCTCATCAGTTGACAACTGCTGCTACTTCAATTAATTTACCTTTTTCTACAGCAGTTGATCACATGGTAGCACAAACACTTCTAGGATTGAGTGGAGTGAGCTATGGAGTGGAGAGGCAGCCTAGTGAGCTGGCAAAAGGAGAGGGTGTGGAGAGTCTGGCATTTTCTTCTAGCCAGGAAAAAGGAGAGGATAAGAGTGACCCTTTAGTAAGGGTAAGTGAGGGAGAGGTAAGTGGTGTGGTGAGCCAAGGGGAGCCCTTGATGCAAGAAAAGAGAGAAATTGAGAGAAATGCAGGTGTCAATGAAGGGTTTAGTGAACAAGAGTTTCAAGCTGAATACAGATCCATATTGGATAGTGTTTCACTAGACCCTGAGACTTTTACTCATGGGATGTCCTCCATTCAAGAATTTGCCAGATTGGACAATCAAGCAGCTGAGAGGCACCTCAATCTGATTCACACTCCATCTTCTATGCTTAGAGCAAAGGAGGCATTTACAGCTCTGCCTGCCAATGCTGGAGATGATTTTCATTATGATGATAGTGATGAAGACCTCAATGATGCTCTTGAGGAATCCCTTGTTGAACAACCTTCAACTTCTCTTCCTTCATGGCTCTCCATGCAGTCTGCCAATGCAACTGTTGTTAGCATGGAGCTGGAAAGGCAAGCCTCCACCATTCTTCAATCACAATCTGGAAACTCATCCTCCTCTCCAGCCATCTCTGCCACCATTGCCAGTCACGCTCTGGACAATCTCAAGCTTCACAAATATCAATCTCTCCATTTTCAGCATGAGATAGAGCATCTCAATTCTCTCATTGCCTCTGTTAAGACTGATCTGACCAAACAAATTGATGAAAAGCTTCCAGCTCAGGTCAAATCAGCTCTTTCTGAATCTGAGCAAAAACAACTCCAATTGGAAAAGCAAGTGGAAGCTCTGGAAGGAAATGTCTATATCTTAAACTCTAGAATGGATGAGATGTTGCAGCATCAAAGAATTCAGACTGGACTTCTTCAACATCTTCTTCTTGCCTCTGGTGTTTCACTTCCCAGTCCATCCCCTACACTTGCTGCTAACAAAAAGGGGGAGAAAGAATTACCAACTCCTGCAGAATTGATCAGTCAAATTCATCCTCCTTTCCACACTGAAAGAGAAAAGCAAAAGATTGAAAGGATGAAAGAATTGGACTTTATTGCAAAGAGAGTGGCTCAACTGGGCAAGAAATCTTCTACATCTCCTACAGCCACCACAGCTCAAATCTCTTTTCCAACCACAACCACAATTCTCAGGGTGATTACACCTGAGATTGTTATTCCTTCCAAGACAGAAAAGGGTGAGCCATCATTCTTGAATGAGTTCAAGCCCATTCTGTTTCCAAACAATTGTGGTTACTCCAAGCCTGGAAAAGACTCAAGCTCAATCTACTTTCCACTAGCCAGGCCTGACAAAAATGAATACAAGCTTTTGGGCCAAGAAATCAAAAGTTACAAAGACTGTGCAGATGTGGCCTTAAAAGCTCATTTTGCCATCATCTACAGAGAAGGCCAGAAGCTGTTTATTGGAACTGGCCATCCTCACTACTCATTTGCAAAAGCTGAAGAGGTGGCCAGAGAATGTGAAAAAGAGGAGTTTGAATCTCAACTCTCTTTGAATCAAATAGAGGTTGATGAAAGGTATGCTATTGAGCTGGAAGAGGAGTTGGCAGCTGAGCTTTTAAATGAGAAAAGATTGCCTCTTGAATCTTCTCCAAAGAAAAAGAGAGTCAAATCTAAAACTAAGATGCCTGAGGCAGCCAAGAGAAGAGAAGAAGTGCCAGAAAAGCCTATCTCAAAGCCTTCCTATCCAATCAAGGACACCACAGTGGTACATCCAGATGTCAACTTCCATGATGAGCCAATAATGCCAAAGGAGGAGCCAATTGACTTGGAAGATATCCCAATTCCAGCCTTTCTTGTTCAAGAAACTTCCAAGCCTAAGAAGAAAGTCAAGTCTGTGGCCAAGAGGATGGCTAACCCTCCTAAACCTCCAAAAGAACCTGAAAACCCTGATGACTATCTCATTATTGCTAACATTGAAGAAATTTCTGAGTTGGAGCTGGAGCTGGATGATCTTCAAGAAGTAAGAGGAATAGAAGCAACTTCAAAATTACCTGAAAGATTGGTATTCTCTTACAAAAACAAGGGTGATGTCATCTGGCCTCTTCACAGAGTTCTGAATTCTGAGGGATTCAGTTCTCTAACAAAAATATATGGATCTATGAAGAGGACTGGAGGATTTACACCACCTGCAAAGCAAATGGTACTAAAGAGAATCCTTGAGATCAGGAAGGAATGGAACTCCGATGCTAGTCTACAAAGAAGGCTGAAAATTCCCTACACTGGAAAGAAAATTCATCATGAACCTACTCCAGTCATGGAATTTAGGGACACTCAAGGTGTTAGGAGATTTTTTAGACCTAAAGATCAACTCAAGGTTGCTAGCTTGAATACTCTGAAGACTCTCCAATCCAAGCTCAACAGACAAGACAGTGATGAAGAATGGTTCTACAGGATCTTTCAGAAACAAATTAATATTCTTGAAGAAAAACTTAAGTCCAGAAGAAGAAGATCTTCTAGGAACAAGTAACTGCTCAGTCTAGAGGAGCATAATTATCTGTAAACTTTTCTAACTCTTGTATTTAAATTCTGCATTTTATTTTATTAATGTTTTGTTATCATCAAGTGTAGAATTTATGTCTGCATCTTCTCCAGTCATAAATTGGGGGAGATTGTTAGGAATCAATAATTTTTGATGATAACATAAACATTTTGCAACATGTCTTACTTAGAATCTTTATCAAATTTCAGTTGTAATTGTTACATTTCTTGTCTTTGGGAATTATCAACGGATGGGTAGAATAGGATGGCTAATTGTAAATATCCAATGCCATGTAATTTTATCTAAGTGAAGGATATTCAACTGATGAGATGTAACTATTCAACTGATGAAGACTGGATGATGTTTCAACTGATGAAAATCAAGCATTCAACTGAAGACAAAGTGTTCAACGGATGATGCTGAGGAATTCAACTGATGAGACTGGAACAGCATTCAACTGATGGAGTTTGTAATTCATTCAACTGATGAGCCGGGCATTCAACTGATAAAGTCAAGAGCAGTTGAAAGCAACCAGAACTTTCAACTGATGAAGCGAAGAGCAGTTGAAAGTGACTAGAGCTTAAGTCTGACAAATCACATGGATCGAATTACACTAAAATAGACATGGAAGCCTAATTAGGAAAATAAAGAAGAAGCAGAAACATACTTATCTCATGCAGTGCAATCTGGATCAAATCAAAGTGATGGTCAAAGATGAAGACATCTCAGAAAGCATGCATAAGACAAAGTTGTGCAGCATTGTTTTTAGATTAGAGTGCATTTTGTAATCTAGCTAAAAGCTTTGTAAAACTTGGAGTATATAACCAAGTTAGTAGCATCAGTTGAACTTGTTCAAATTACTTGAGAGAAAAATCTGAGAGTTAGAACTTGTTTGAGTGATGAACCAGCAGCTGTGCGAATTGTAAACAATCCACAGATTCTTCGATATAAAATCTCACGGGTGGATCATTCAATCCACCCGTATTTTTAATACTTGGTGTTTTTCTGTTTACTGTGTTCTTAGTATATTATTCTTGAATCTTTTAAATTTGTAAAAGATTGTATTCAACCCCCCCTTCTACAATCTTTCTCTTAGTTGGTGTAAAATAACAAAAGTGGACACAGATTATTCAATTTTTATCACAATTCTTTTCGACCATATATAGGACAAAAATGATATTTGTTAATTTTGATTTAATTAATAAAAATGAAAGGTATTCAATTTGTTCATGGGTGAACAAAAAAATTTCATTTAACAAATTAAATTTGTATTTGTTCGATTTAATGAAGGACGGACACAATAATCTTTTAGAAATTTATTTATAATTGTTTTCGATTTAATGAAGGTCGAACACATAATAATTTTTTTAGAAATTTATTTTTTTTAATATGTTCACCTTATAGGAGGACGATATTTTGTTTTAAAATTTTTATGTCGAAGTTGTAATATAATTATTTATTTGAAAAAAAAATATTTGCTTATTTGAATATTACCATAATAATAATAAATATGTAGCAACGGTCAAATAAAGACTATATTTTTGTTTATTTAAAGAATGAACAACATCTCAGTTTATCATGTTGTCTCATCAAACAAGACAATTTCTTTCAATCATCTCTTTCATTTGATAGTTAAGCTTTCTTATGGGTAACGATAAAAGGCCCGGAAACAATGTACAACTCGGAAATTTCATAAACAACGGGAGCAAATTTGATGAAGGGATGAAAGAATGTATGAGTAAGAAAGAAAGGGAGTTGCGGAAGTTGTTGCAAAAAGGGAGGATGAGAAGATGGAGTTTGCAGTGAAGATGCGGTTGGTAGAATATCGAAAAGCAAGAAAAAGTAAAGACTGGGTAACCGATCAAGGATGAATATCACATATGAACTAAATCAGGCTTGCCGAGATTATTACTATCACAAAGATAAGGATATAAATGATGCTTGTCTTTTAAGAAATATTATATATGAGTAACGGATAGCTGTTGAAAATCACCTAATATTAAAAAGGAAAGGCTAACATTTGAACGCTAACAATGTAAAGACAAGTTGAGTTATTTGTGTATAAAGCGGAGAACAAACTAAATAAACTGGTATGCTGCAGGCTGCGTGTTTTCATACTATAAGAGAAAACTGGATACTTCTCATCTTATTAGAAAGAGCAAGATTACATGCTTAAATAATAATGAACCCACCAAACGTGGTGCCAACAAACTAGGAAGTGCTAACTATATCCTAAACAACTTCAAACTTGATAACTCACTTTACTGCTTCCTAATATCTTTTCGCATCCTATGCTACCAACCTACATTATCTAGTAACCTGGTAGTGCATACAACCAAGTCCTACGACAAATAAAACACTACAACTCATTTATTCAATACTAAATAAATATATAAGATATTCAAATAACAAATTTAAGATTAAATTCCAACAATCACCCCCTTAATCTTAAATTTGTCATTGAATCCTTCCAACCCGTATGGCTTTTAAACTTAGCCCGTTTGGCTCTCAACTTAACCCGCATTGCTGTTATTTTGTCCGTCTGACGAATCACTTCATTGCCCATGTGGCACTATATTTATTTACCCGTTTGACACCTTTTGCTTACCCGTCTGGCACATTGCTCCTTTGCCCGTATGGCACTCCTTATTTGCCCGTCTGGCATGTCACATATGTCTATAATAAAGCTGGTTCTTCATCCTCGATTAGTGCAAGGTTCACTTCTTGTTTTTTCTCTCGTTCTCGTCGTGGTTTACTACATTTTGAAGCATAGTGACCCATGATGTTACAGTTGTAGCACTTTATTCTACTCTTGTCACGGAAAGAACCACCTCTCACTCTTTGATTCTGAGATGCCAAGAGAAGTTGCCCACCGTGCTCTCGTTCTTGCCCTTCATCCTTAACTCGTGAGCTTTAAGACGACCCACTACCTCTTCAACTGTCATGACCTTAACGTTTCGAAATTGCTCTATGTTTGAAGCTATTCGAAGAAATTTATCCAGAACCGCACGTAGAATTTTCCTCACAACACTCGATTCTTCCATTGTTTCTCCCAGGACCCGGATATTAGTCACAATCCCGCTCAACTTCATGCAAAAATCTTCAATCTTTTCTGTTTCATTCATGATTAGGGACTCGAATTCTCCCTTTAACGCCTGCACTTTTGCTTCTTTTAGTCGTTCTACACCCATACACATCGTTTTAATCGCCTCCCATGCCTCCTTAGCAGTTTCTTTCTCCGCAATGGTCAACAACACATCTTCGGGCACGCCTTGATATATTGCTGCAAGGGCCATCTGGACCGTTTTATCATTTACGGTTACCTCGGCAGCCTTCTGCTCGATCGCACCCCAAACTCCTTGGGCCTTCATGAACACCTTCATTTTAAGGGACCACGTCGTGTAGTTGCTTCTGGTCAGCATCGGGTAGCTTAAGCCCACAAAACTTTCTTTTGTCTTGGTCGTTTCCATGGTTACGTTTGTGTGTTTGGATTGATATTTAGGCATACAATGAACCTGGCTCTGATACCAAGTGTTGAAAATCACCTAATATTAGAAAGGAAAGGCTAACATTTGAACGCTAACAATGTAAAGACAAGTTGAGTTATTTGTGTATAAAGTGGAGAACAAACTAAATAAACTGGTATGCTGCAAGCTGCGTGTTTTTCATACTATAAGAGAAAACTAGATACTTCTCATCTTATAGAAAGAGCAAGATTACAAGCTTAAATAATGGGTTTCGGTCCCAAATAACCAAATTTTGGACGTTAATGCTCCAAATATCAAAATACCCGATAAATGGCCCTCACTAACATTTAGAGACGCATATGGTGTAGCGTTTTGGTTTTTTAACCAAAACGCTACATCCTGTAGCGACTTAGGTTTCAATTTTTTTTAAAACATGCTAAACGCTAATGAAAGTAGCGTTTAAGGTTTCTGTAAGAATATAAAACGCTAATGAGAGTAGCGTTTAAGTCTGGATTTAGGGTTAACACTGCTTCGTTCTGGTGAGCTGTGGGCTGGGCAGCGTGGATCCACAAATTGAATTGAATCAAACGTCATACGCAATTGCCGTTATAACCTTTTCATTTTCATTTTATTTAATTAAACAAAAACACCACACATGTTAGCGTTTCCATAAAGTTAATTTATTTTGTTAATTTATCCTAGGTCCTAAACTCTCGATCCTAAACCCTCAATCCTAAACCCTAAACGTCGGCAAATTTAATATACAGTACGAATTAATTATTCTGCAACCCAAACCTAAACCCTAAATGTTAACGATGGTAAATTAATTTATTCTGCCGGTTTCCCGGCTTTAGGGCCTTCGGCCCTGCAGCCTCAATCCTAAACCCTAACCGTCGGCCAATTTAATATACAGTACGAATTAATCATTCTGCAACCCAAACCTAAACCCTAAATATTAACGGTTGTAAATTTATTTATTCCACCGGCGTCTCGGCTTCAGGGCCTTCAGCCCTTCAGCCTCGCTTAATTAGGTTTTAGGCTCGAGGGAGTAGGGCCTACCGGCCCTACACCCTCAATCCTAAACCCTAACCGTCGACCAATTTAATATACAGTACGAATTAATCATTCTGCAACCCAAACCTAAACCCTGAATGTTAACGGTTGTAAATTTATTTATTCCGCCGGTGTCTCGGCTTCAGGGCCTTCGTCCCTTCAGCCTCGCTTAATTAGGGTTTAGGCTCGAGGGAGTAGGGCCTACCGGCCCTACACCCTCAATCCTAAACCCTAACCGTCGGCCAATTTAATTTACGGTATGAATTAATCATTCTAAAACTTAAATATGAATCTTAAAATATTAACTGATTGTTAATTTACGTTACAATTATTACTTTATTAGGAGTTAAGAAAATTATTTTCAGAAAAGAAAAAATAAACAAAAGGAGGTGACCTTGGGTTGGGCCCTAAACATTGGAGACGATAAACACATTAGCGTTCGTCCGGGTTAATAGGCAAAAAGATCACTGAACTCATGACCAACTTGCAGTTGGGTCACTGAACTCATAAAGTTTGCAAACGGGTCATAAAACTAAATTTAACTTGTGGTCAACTCACTAAACTAATAAAAATTTGCATTTAGGTCACTGTACTGTTAAGTATGAGTTGACTTTAATGGCAACCGTTAGAATAAATAATAAAAAATTTGAAAAAAATATAAAAATAAATTCTGAAAAATTAAAAAAATCTGAAAATTTTGAAAAAACTTTGAAAAATATGGAATTTTTTAAAAATTTAAAAACTTCGCAAAAAATCTATAAATTTGGGAAAAAAATTAAAAAAACGAAAAAATCTGGAAATTCAAAAAATATACCTAAAATTTTGAAGTTAAAAAAAAATTTCAGAATTTTTCCAAATTTCCATATTTTCTCAAAGTTTTAAATTTTAGAAATCGAGTTTTTAAAAAATCAAATTTTTATATTTTTTTCAATTTTTTTAACGGATTCCGTTAAAGTCAACTGATGTTTAACGGTGCAGTGATCTAAATGCAAATTTTTATTAGTTCAGTAAGTTGACTGCAAGTTAAATCCAGTTCTGTGATCCGTTTGTAAGCTTTTTGAGTTCAGTGACCCAATTGCAAGTTGGTCATGAGTTCAGTGATCTTTTTGCCTATTAACCCGCGTTCGTCCTAGTTACATATAAAACGCTACTTCAGAATTGTCTTTACTTGTCATTTGAGGGCCATTTTTACAAAATCTGTTATTCAGGGCATTAAACTCCAAAATTATGTTATTTAGGGCCTTTTTTCTTAAATAAATAATAATGAACCCACCAAACGTGGTGCCAACAAACTAGGAAGTGCTAACTATATCCTAAACAACTTCAAACTTGATACCAATTGTTAGGTCCAGATACGATTGTAAAAGGGGGGGGGGTTGAATACAATCGATACAAAATAATCGCGGAAGTGAATCTGATTGAATATAACTTGCTAATCAGATTTATGATTAATTAATATAACAATGTTTGAAGTCGTTATATAATTAAAATGGTTCAGTTTTAATGTCCACTAAAGTTCGTAGAATAAATTCGACAGGGTATATTCTAGATTTTAGTGATTAAAACAACCGGGTTATCAAAGCACAGAAAACTGTGGATATAACGATCAAGCAAGTTACGAACAACTTGAAAGCTTTACAAATGCTTTGATTTACAAAGTGATGAACACTTGAAATGAAGAACACTAAGCCATATTTATAGGCAAAGCATTTGTACTTGTAAGACAATTGAAAGACAAGACAATTGTGAGTAGCAAAGACAAAGTGGCAAGGGCAAGACAATTTTAGATTGCCTTGCAAGCACAAGACACAGCAGAAAGACAATTTTATAGCTAGCAAGACAATTCAGAGCTCGGTCAGACAATTTTCATTCGGTCAGACAATCTTCATTCGGTCAGACAATCAACAATTGTCTTGCTGATCTTCATTCGGTCAGACAATCAACAATTGTCTTGCTGATCTTCATTCGGTCAGACAATCAACAATTGTCTTGCACGCTTCCTGATTTCTTCGGTAAGACAAAGTCTGATTGTCTTGGCTGTTGCTGCATTCATCCTAGAAGCAGACTCGGTAAGACAATCTTGGATTGTCTTACTGAGTTTGTTTTGATGATTTAAGGATGTAAATTAAGATATATATTAAATAGAAAATTATCCACTTAATTAAATTAATCATATAAATTCATAAATTAAATTAATTCGTGAGTGAATTAACTTAACAAATAAATTACATAATTAATATAATTATTTGTGAAGTGAAATAATAATCTATTAAATATTTAATCACCTATTCTTCAGTAGAACAGCTTCCCGTCTTCTTTAAACATTAATAACTTCGTCTTGATCTGTCGAACGAACGAACCATCAAATCTGCTTGACTTCAAATATTTAATTTGAATAACTGATACACAGATGTACTGTCTGGTTCATCTGTATCTAGTTAAATCAAATATTATTTGTCAAATAAACATTAAGAAATTGATTTGTTCGTCGAGTCTTCGTCTTGTAAGTACATCTTCATTAAATGGAATCTTCTGATAAAATAAAGTATAGAAACTTTATATCTTCTGAACTCCTGGACGTGCCACAAAAGATTATTTGTGCACTGAGGCTTGAACATATTAATGAACTTCTTTCAGTGGTGTGCAGCAGCATCCTGGAATTTATCTGACATATAATTCCCATAAATCATTTGACGTTCTTCGTACGGATTCCAATGACTTGCTATTTACTGAGCTTTCTTATCTGAGTTGAGTTGTACCTCTTTAAATACAAATAGGCTGAACATATGCCTTTCAAGAGAGCTCAGAGTCAAGCAAGGGAAAAGGAAAAGAGAAAGATGTAGCTGATTCTGGTGTAGAAAGTGATGGAATTGATGAGCACCTAGCCTTCCTGTCAAGAAGATTTTCCAAACGGAAATTCAAAAAGAATTTCAATTCTGCAAAATCATTTAAAGGCAATCCCAAGTCTGATAGAAGCATGGTAGACAGATCAAAATTCAAGTGTTTCAACTGTGGGAATGCAGGTCACTTTGCAAATGAATGCAGAAAGCCTAAAGTTGAGAAGAGGTCAAGTGAAAACATTGACTATAAAAAGAAATATTATGAACTTCTCAAACAAAAAGAAAGGGCATTCATCACAAAGGATGATTGGGCAGCTGGAAATGATTCTGATGAAGAGGAGGAGTTTGTCGATCTTGCTCTAATGGCCAACTCCACGGATCAAGAAGAAAACACTGGAAGCAGCAGTCAGGTATTCACTACAAACTTAGTTGAGTTAACTAAAGATGAATGCAATGCTACCATAAATGAAATGTCTACAGAGTTGTATCATTTGCATGTTTCTTTAAAATCTCTCACTAAGGAAAATAGTAGAATTAAGGAAGCTAACACCTTTCTTAGTGATAGAAACAGTGCTTTAGAAGCTCAATTTATTGAGTTTGAGAAACTGAAAATTGAGTGTCAGACATGTGATGCCCCAGGAATCCGGGGGCCTGGATCCTGACGTCACCACACAAAATCTTTTAAAACACTTTTGAAAACTGTATTTTTGAAAACCAAATAATTTAAAACCTAAAAGCGTTAATAAAAGATTTAAAATAGAACATTTTAACCCCCTAAAACAACAGGATCGCATCCAGGTTATAGTATTGAAATTAGAATCAACTACTATCATTATCGGATCAACTTCGAAATCACTGTTAATCTAGTACAACTATAGTTTACAACTGAATCTCAATTACACAATTCCATCTAAGACCAACCTTGAACATTTTCCTGAATATCTCTCTTGACTATTGGATACTTAACAGCTCATACTCTTCACCTACCATTAGCCTTAATATCCTTCTCCGAAATTCTTCCCTGTAAAGTTAATACATAAAAAAGGGATGAGCTTATAAAGCTCAGTAAGCATATACGTACGATTCAACTGAGTTTTATTCACAAAACTTGGTGAATCAAATGAATATTTCATCAGAGTCATCAAAACAGTTTCACACATCAAGATGAGTTGAGTATGAGTATTCAAGCATGATTAGTTCATCAATTCATCAAGTTGGGATCCCGACCAGCTAAACAATCGGTTTAGCTTTACTTCCAATAAGGAAGCATCATCATCAGTTCATCAAATATCAATGCAAGAATACTCATTTCTCATCAGAAAATCATCAACAAAATGTTCACCAAAACATTATAAAATATTACAGTGAAGGGTACAGTATATACTTACAGTGCACAACGTTCTCGAGTCCTACAACTTCATTCCCTAGAATGTTCACACATTTATTAATTATAAGTCACACCTATATTAATTAATTCTATAATCACAGCTAACCTAATAACTGAGCTAACAAAACTATAAAAATAAATCATTAATTAGGAATAAATAAGTAGACGTACCAAATTTAGAAGCTATGCTTCGCTTCCTAATTTTAGTAGTCACCATGGGCTGTGTATATATAAAGAAAGGAAAGACTGTCCTTCTTATTCTTCTCGATGTGGTACGGTGAGTATGGTTTTAAGAAAATACCATTTGGGTGGGCGACAGGGGTGACATCAAGGCGGCGCCTCGGGGCTGGCGACAGGGCCGCGCCTGCCTCGACCAACATATTCTTAACCTAATAGCTAAGCTCTTGCTTATATTCCTGAGAATATATTATCATCTTCTCGATGTGGTACAAAGGTGGTTGTGGGGAAATAAGATTTGAATTGGCGACACGGTAGCGCTTGCACCACAGCGACAGGGGTGACGCCTAAGCAACTGGGCGGCGCTTGGCTTACATAATTTGTTGAATAATTAGATCACTGGTTATATTCATAAGAATATACCATTATGTTCTCGATGTGGTACAAAGATGGTTCAAAGAAAATAGAATTGAACTGGCGACAGGGTGGCGCCTAAGCGTCGGGGGTGGCGCCAAGAAAGGGGGAGC
Organism: Daucus carota subsp. sativus; assembly: GCF_001625215.2. Classification (NCBI taxonomy): domain Eukaryota; kingdom Viridiplantae; phylum Streptophyta; class Magnoliopsida; order Apiales; family Apiaceae; genus Daucus; species Daucus carota. The sequence goes on from NC_030389.2 coordinate 13,104,941, forward strand.
GACGGGGTGGCGCCAACCTGGCTTATATTCACAAACTCATAAACCAAGTTATTGCTTATATACATAATAGTATGACATATTGTAATCGATGTGGTACAAAAATAGGGCAAGGCGCTCCAAGGGCGCTAGCAAGGCGCTCCAGGGCGCTGCTAGCTTACGGGCGCTGGCAAGGCGCTCCACGGCGCTGCTAGCTTACGGGCGCTGGCAAGGCGCTCCTAGGGCGCTAGCAAGGCGCTCCAGGGCGCTGCTGGCTTACGGGCGCTGTCAAGGCGCTCCTAGGGCGCTAGCAAGGCGCTCTAGGGTGCTACTAGCTTACGGGCGCTGGCAAGGCGCTCCTAGGGCGCTAGCAAGGCGCTCTATGGTGCATGGCCAAAATCAACAAGTTTTTGTCAAACTTTGCCTCGACTCTTGCTATATATTCTTATTCTTGCTCATTTCTTTTATCAATGTCGGTTTGGAGTTTTCTATTCAATATAGAAGTTGTACTATACCACATTAAAATACACATTATGTATTATTCAAATAAAATGGATTCGGGGTATTACAAGACAGCCAAAGATGATCTCTTGGTTGTTCTGAAAAGAGAAGAGATCATAAGAAAACAGCTTGATAAGGAACAAGAGATTATTGCTAAATGGAAATCTGGGAGAGATGTTTCCACTAATATCATCAACATGCAAGGTAGAGAAACCTTTGTGGAGAATGAATGGAAAAGGAATAAGAAAGTTCTTGAGATTTCTGAGATTAGCTCAAGTGATGAGAATACTGATGATGATCATCAGTTGAAAAGTAAAGCTTCAACTGATGAAAGTCATCGGTTGAACAAAAACTCATCAGTTGACAAGAAAATTCTCAAGAAACTCAACAAGAAGTATGGTCCAGTTAAAAAGAACTTTGTTAAAGGTGAGAATGTTTCTTCTGAGACTAGTGAAAGTGTTAACAACACTCATAATTCCAGTAATAAGACCAAGAAGAAGTTGGATACTAGTGAGCTTAAATCAGAAGAGACAAAAAAGAAGAAAGGAAATAGAAATGGTAAAATTGGACTCAACAAGCACACTAATTACACACCCAATGCCAGTGCTCCTAGGAAAACTTGCAGTAAATGTGGTAGTGTAAATCATTTATCTGCTAATTGTAAAACTGTGATTGCTCCTAATTTATCGTTGCCTATTCCTATGCCATCTGTTCCTCACATGAACTTATCTGCTATGAACATGATGTTTGGTTTATTGCCTCACAATTCCTATTCTCATCCTAGCATGCCATATATGTTCAATCCATATTTCAATGCTTTTAACATGCCTCAATTCCATTCAAATCTGCATGGTCAAATGCCTGTGTTTAAGAACAATGTTGATGTTCCAATTTCTCAACCAAAACCAAAGATTGAACAACTTCAATCCAAGGGAAAAGTTGAGAATGAAGTAAAAGCTGTTAAGACTAACAAATCTGGACCCAAAGCAATTTGGGTACCAAAATCAACTTGATCTGTTTTTCAAATGTGTGCAGGGAAACCATAAGAAGAATTTGTGGTACTTGGATAGTGGATGCTCCAGGCACATGACTGGTGATTCTTCCCTGCTCACAAAGTTTGTAGAGAAAGCTGGCCCTAGCATTACCTTTGGAGATGACAGCAAAGGATATACTATGGGATATGGCTTGATTGCAAAAGAGAATGTCATCATTGATGAAGTTGCATTGGTGTCTGGTCTTAAGCACAACTTGCTTAGCATCAGTCAACTTTGTGACAAAGGATACAAAGTAAATTTCACTCCTGCAGCCTGTGTTGTCACCAAGGGAGATGACAGCAATGTGGTACTAATTGGACAAAGAAAAGGAAATGTGTATGTAGCTGACTTTAATTCTGTAAAGTCTGAATCAATCACCTGTTTTCTCAGTAAAGCAAGCTCAGATGACAGTTGGCTATGGCACAAAAGGTTGTCTCATTTAAATTTCAAGACATTGAATGAGTTAGTCAGAAAGGATTTGGTAAGAGGAATACCAAAGCTGGAATTCTCCAAAGATGGTTTGTGTGGAGCTTGTCAACAAGGAAAGCAAAAGAGAAGCTCTTTCAAAAGCAAATCTCTTTCATCAATTGTGAAACCTCTTCAGCTCTTGCATATGGATTTGTTTGGACCAGTCAACATAATGACCATTTCAAAGAAGAAATATTGTCTAGTGATTGTTGATGATTTTTCAAAATTTACTTGGACTTTCTTCCTGCATTCTAAGGATGAAGCTGGGAAAATCATTATCAATCATATCAAGGCATTAGACAACAATCCAGATATCAAAGTTGAAAGGATAAGAAGTGACAATGGAACAGAATTCAAGAATTCTGTGATGAAAGAATTTTGTGAAGAAAAGGGAATTATTCATGAGTTTTCTGCACCAAGAACCCCACAACAAAATGGTGTGGTAGAAAGGAAGAATAGAACTCTCATTGAGGCTGCAAGAACCATGATTAATGAAGCTCAACTTCCAACCTATTTTTGGGGTGAAGCTGTGAACACTGCTTGTTTCACTCAAAACATTTCTCTAATTACCAAACCTCACAATCTAACTCCTTTTCAACTCTTTAAGGGAAAGAAGCCAACAATTAGCTTTCTTCAAGTATTTGGATGCAAGTGTTATGTTCTAAGAAATCAAGGTGAAAATCTTGGAAAATTTGAGGCCAAAGCAGATGAAGCTATTTTTGTTGGATATTCTAATGGAAATTCATTTAGAGTATACAATCTGAGAACCAATATTGTTATGGAATCAATTCATGTAGTTTTTGATGATAAAAAGATTCAAGGATTGACAGATGAAGGATTTCATAATAATCTCAGATTTGAGAATGAGGGTGAAGGTGATCTATATGATAGTGATGATGATTGTGATGACACTGCTCAGAATGCTGGAATTAATCCTGGAATTAATATTCCAACTGATGAGTCCTTGGTGAAAGAAACAACTGCTATTGAAAACTCAACTAAAGCATCAGTTGAAACTACTTTGGATGCTTCAGTTGAAACCCGTAGAGGATCATCAGTTGAAAGGATGTCTCAAAATTTCAATCAATCTAGAAATAATGAGATGTCAAATTTAGGGGGAGCTTTCCAACATGGAAATCTGAACTTTAACAGTGAAGCTACATCATCAAGACAATCACTTCCACCTCAAAGAAAATGGACAAGGGATCATCCTTTTGAGTTGATTATTGGAGATACAAATGCATCTGTACAAACAAGAAGAGCTACTCAAGATGAATGTTTGTATAGTGCATTCCTTTCACAGGTTGAACCTAAAGTAATAGAATATGCTCTCAAAGATGTTGATTGAGTTCTTGCTATGCAAGAAGAATTAAATCAATTTGAGAGAAACAAAGTTTGGAAGCTGGTACCCAAGCCTAAGAATAGAACAATTGTAGGCACAAGGTGGGTATTTAGAAACAAGATGAATGAAAATGGAGTTGTCACCAGAAACAAGGCAAGGCTTGTGGCTAAAGGATACTCTCAATCTGAGGGAATTGATTTTGATGAAACATTTGCACCAGTTGCAAGATTGGAAGCCATAAGAATCTTCTTGGCCTATGCTGCTCATGCAAATTTCAAGGTTTATCAAATGGATGTCAAAAGTGCTTTTCTGAATGGTGAACAGTGAACTTGAAGAGGAGGTGTATGTGAGTCAGCCTCCTGGTTTTGAAGATCCAGAATTTCCAGAGTATGTTTACTTTTTATTAAAAGCACTTTATGGACTAAAGCAAGCACCAAGGGCATGGTATGACACTCTATCTCAAACTTGTTAGATAATCATTTTTCCAGAGGAACTGTGGATAAAACACTATTTTACAGAAATGTAAATGGTGCATTTATTCTGGTTCAAATTTATGTAGATGATATAATTTTTGGTTCTACAGATGAGAGACTTTGCAAAAAGTTTGCTAATCTAATGAAAAGTCAGTATGAAATGAGCATGATGGGAGAGCTCACCTACTTTCTTGGTTTACAAGTTAAACAAGTAAAGGAAGGTATATTCATAAATCAAACTAAGTACATCTACGATTTACTTAAAAAGTTTGATTTAATGGATTGCAAAGAAGCTAAGACTCCTATGCCAACTGCCACCAAATTAGAGTTAAGTCCTAATGAGAAATCTGTGGACATCTCTAATTATAGAGGCATGGTTGGCTCTCTTTTATATCTGACAGCTAATAGACCAGATATTATGTTTTCTACATGCCTCTATGCTAGATTTCAATCTGATCCTAAAGAGTCACATCTTATTGCTATTAAAAGAATATTCAGATATCTTAAGGGAACACCAAATCTTGGTATTTGGTACCCTAAAAACTCTGGATTCGATCTAATTGGATATTCAGATGCTGATTTTGCAGGATGCAAAATTGATAGAAAAAGTACAACAGGCACATGTCAATTTCATGGAGATAGGCTGATTTCTTGGTTTAGCAAAAAGCAACACTCTGTTTCAACCTCTACAGCTGAGGCTGAATACATTGCAGTTGGAAGTTGTTGTGCACAAATATTGTGGATGAGAAATCAATTGCTTGATTATGGTTTAAATCTCTCTAAAATCCCAATATTCTGTGACAACACCAGTGCTATTGCTATAACTGAAAATCCAGTACAACACTCAAGAACCAAGCATATTGACATCAAATATCACTTCATAAGAGAACATGTGATGGCTGGTACAGTTGAGATGCATTTTGTTCCAAGTGAAGAACAAATTGCAGACATTTTCACAAAGCCTCTTGATGAATACACATTCACAAGGTTGGTAAGTAAATTAGGTATGTTAAATTTCTCCTAATTTATAGTGAATTTTTCTGTAATTTGGCAGCCAGAATTTGACTAATTTTGATTTATCAAAATTAAGTTAGTTATAATTCTGGATAAAATGTGTAATATTTCAACTGATGAAATAGTGAAATTTTTTCAACTGATGTTTGAAACAATGCGCTCTTGTTTTGTTTTTGATTCAACTAATGACACTAGTTGAAAACACTTTCAACTGATCATCATCAGTTGAATAGGAAGTTTAAAGAGGCGCTTATTTCATCAATTGAAAGTATTATCAGATCTGAGCCGTTGAAATTTCTTTTATCTCTCTCCTGCTTTATACACACGATTGTGTGTGTAATTTTTGTAGAGTTAAATAAGAGTTATTTCTTCTCAACGGTAATTTCTCAGCCAATCACAGCAATTTTCTGAGAAAGTATTTAAGTGTTTTAATTTATTTTCATTTCTTTTCACTTCACTCTTTCGAATTCACAAACTTCACTTCTCTCTCTGTGCAAAGAAAACCTTCATATTCTTCAAGTTTTTTTTAACTGTAACTACAATGGCGCCAATGAAGAAATACTCCTCTCCCACACACTTCAACTATGAGAAGAACAACTTCGCCTCTTTTTTTGACACTAAGGCTGTGGAGGAGAAGGAATATCACAGGATTAGGGGTGAGTATAGGGCGGTTCGGACGGTTTGGAGGTCTAAACCAAACCAAACCGAAATAATCGGTTTTTCAAAATCTCAATCCAAAACCAAACCATTATGTTTAAAATCCAAAACCAAACCAATCCGTTTAAAACGGTTCGGTTTGGTTTCGGTTTAAACCGTTTTTTTATATCTCTGTGCAAAGAAAACCTTCATATTCTTCAAGTTTTTTTTAACTGTAACTACAATGGCGCCAATGAAAAAATACTCCTCTCCCACACACTTCAACTATGAGAAGAACAACTTCGCCTCTTTTTTTGACACTAAGGCTGTGGAGGAGAAGGAATATCACAGGATTAGGGGTGAGTATAGGGCGGTTCGGACGGTTTGGAGGTCTAAACCAAACCAAACCGATATAATCGGTTTTTCAAAATCTCAATCCAAAACCAAACCATTATGTTTAAAATCCAAAACCAAACCAATCCGTTTAAAACGGTTCGGTTCGGTTTGGTTTCGGTTTAAACCGTTTTTTTATATATATAAAACAAAATTAGCAACAAAATTAAATTTAACTTGAAAATAAGGAATCAAAAATCCAATTTATATTTTCTAATTTAATCGTATTTATAGAGGATACAAGAATATATTAGCTTGATAAATAAAAAGAGACGGAAGAAAATAAAAAAAAATGTGATTCGTATACTTTTATAAAAATATAAATAAAAAGAATGGAAACATAATACATACATCAAAATTAATATCGAAAAATAGAATAAATAATATTTTTAAAAAAAATCTTTACTAAGATACCTTTTATATGTTTAAGATTTTATATTTTTTTTGTAGATTATAATTTTATTTTAATATTACATTATTAGTACATGTATATTAATGTTTAATTCTACACACTCGGTTCGGTTCGGATTTATCGGTTGGTTTGGAGGTAAAAACCGAAACCAAACCGAAATAATTTGGTTTTTATAATTTGAAACCATAACCAAACCAAACCGTTATTAAACCGTTAAATTCGGTTTGGACGGATTGGATCGGCCGGTTTCGGTCGGTTTGGAGAAATTTTGCTCACCCCTACACAGGATGATGGAGTTCATCAAATCCAGTCAGCTATCTCATGTCATGCTCTCAACTCCAACTATCTACCACGAAGTTGTGGAAGAGATTTGGACAACGGCTGAATTTGATAGTGAGGATGACACTATCTCTTTTACTCTTAAAAATAATGTTCATGTAATTAATTGTGATGATTATGAATGCATGCTTTAGAATCCCTGAAAATACTGTTTCTACCTTGCCTTCTGATATCCAGTTAGTTAACATGCTTTATGCCATGAATTATGTGTTACCAACTGATGCTTTAGGTAAGATTGATAGGAGAGGTTTGAGGAGAGAGTGGAGCTTTTTATGTGATGCATTTGTTAAGTCTTTTTCTGGTAAAATTAGTAACTTCAATGCTATTACTTCTCAAATTCTGCAAATGCTCTATATGTTCTTGACCAATGAGTACTTTAACTTTGGCACTTTGATGATCCATGAAATTGGGGAGAAGCTGGGTGATAGGACTGATAGGCCTAAGAACATATATTATGTTAGAGTTTTGATGATGTTGGCTAACCATGTTGATGACAAGTTAGTCATCACTAACCAGGAAGCCAAGCTTCCAAGTTTTGTGCAGGAGAAGAGGGTCTTCAAAGACCTCTTAAGGATGAATCTCTATCCCTCTTTGGAGGTGATTTACCTGCCTATCATGGAGCCTGGGAAAGAAAAAGAGGTACATGGCTTTCCTTCTACTCCTTCTCAATCCTCACCTTTGTTGCTTTCTGCCATCAGGGCTGTTGAAGAGGCCCATCAACAGTCCACACAAGTGGCACAACCTTCTAAAACCAAATCTTCTAAACCAACCTCAAGTGCCTCCCAAAAGGCATCTGTTGTAAAATCCAAGAAGCACAAACCTGAGGGGAGTGTGATTGGTGGAAGTGAGGGGGAGGGAAAGGGTGATCATCAAAGAAACCCTAAGGATAAGGCTGGAGAGAAGAGTGATGACCAGCCAAGCCACTATGCAGTCTCCCAAAAGACTGTGGAGCTTAAAAAGGATTCAACCTCATCCCTAGCAGCATCCTCCCAAAAGGATGTTGCTATTGAAAATAGTCCCCATCCAGGGACACAGCAAAAGAGGGGGAGGGACACTACTTCTTCACCTATAAAAGCCTATGGGAGAAAGAAGCTCAAAGGTGAGAAGGTAAAGCACTCTGCACACACACAGCATCCATTCTGGATTTTATGCCTGTAACTTCAACTTCACAAAGTCAGTTTGATGTGACTCCAATAAATGTGGAGTCACAGCCCCCTTCCTCTTCTCAACCTATTGTACATATACATGATCTTACCATATCTACTATTCAAACACAATCCCCAACCTCTCTTCTGTGGATGTGGAATTAATCAACACCACACTTGTAAATTCTCCATCTTTGGATTTCATGGAGAAGCCCCCTTCTGAGATTGATCATCATCACTTTGATGATTTGTTGGATCTTTCTCATTCAATTTTATTCTACTGTGACAATGTGTTCTGTGGATTTACACTTAAAATAAATCACCATAGACTCAACTGTCACAGCTTCTATGCCTTTTTCTTCCTTATCTTCAACTGATCTCCTTCATCAGTTGAATAGTGTTTGTCCTTCAACTGATGTGCTTGACAACATTCATCAGTTGAAAGCCTCTACTACTCATGTTTCAACTGATGTCTCTCATCAGTTGACAACTACTGTTACTTCATCTAATTTACCTTTTTCCACAGCAGTCGATGACATGGTAGCACAAACACTACTAGGATTGAGTGATGTGAGCTCAGGAGTGGAGAGGCAGCCTTGGGTGCTGACAAAAGGAGAGGGTGTGGAGAGTCTGGCAATTTCTTCTGGTCAGGAAAAAGGAGAGGTAATGAGTGACCCTTTAGCAAGGGTAAGTGAGGGAGAGGTGAGTTGTGAGGTGAGCCAAGGGGAGCCCTTGATGCAAGAACAGAGAGAAATTGAGAGAAATGCAGATGTCAATGAAGGATTTAGTGAGCAAGCTTATCAAGCAGAATACAGATCCTTATTGGATAGTGTGCTACTAGACCTTGAGACTTTTACTCATGGGATGTCTTCTGTCCAAGCTTTTGCAAGGATGGACAATCAAGCAGCTGAGAGGAGCCTAAATCTCATTCACACTACATCATCTATGCTTAGAGCAAAGGAGGCACTTGCAGCTCTGCCTGCCAATGCTGGAGATGATTTTCAATATGATGATAGTGATGAAGACCTCAATGATGCTCTTGAGGATTCTCTTGGTGAAGAGCCTACAGTTTTTTTCCATATTGGCTCTCCATTCAATCTGCTAATGCAACTGCAGTTAGTCTTGAGTTGCAAAGGCAAGCCACATCTCTGCTTCATCCTCAAGCTGGGAGCTCTTCCTCCTCTCCATCCATCACTGCTACTTTTGCCAGTCAAGCCCTTGAAAATCTAAGACTGCACAAGTATCAGTCTCTCCATTTCCAGAAGGAAGCTGAACACCTAAACTCTCTCATCACATCTGTCAAATCAGACTTATCTAAAAAGATTGATGAGAAGTTTTCTACTCAAGTCCAAACTGCAATTTCTTCATCTGACAAGAAGCAAGCTCAACTAGAGAAGAAAGTGGAAGCTCTGGAAGAGAATGTTCAGGTTTTAAACTCCAGAATGGAAGAGATGCTCCAACACCAAAGGGTGCAAACTGGACTTCTCCAACATCTTCTATTGGCAGCTGGCATTCCTCTTCCCAGTCCTTCACTTGATGCTAACAAAAAGGGGGAGAAAGAACCCTTACCTTCTCCTGCTGAGTTGGTGAGCAGAATTCATCCTCCTTTTCACACTGCTAAGGAGCAAAAGAGGCTTGAAAGACTTGCAGCCTTGGACTCAATAGAAAAGAGATTGGCTCTGCTAGATAAGAAGGCTGCTGCAACTTCAAATTCTCAATCTACATCTACAGTTCCAACTTCTTTTCCCACAACAACTACAATTCTCAGGGTGATCACACCTGAAATTGTCATTCCCTCCAAGAAAGAAAAGGGTGAGCCATCATTTGTGAATGAGTTCAAGGCCATCCTATTTCCAAACAATTATGGATACTCTAGGCCTGGAAAAGACTGAAACTCAATCTACTTTCCACTAGCCAGGCCTGACAAGAATGAGTACAAGCTTTTGGGCCAAGAAATTAAGAGCTACAAAGACTCTACAGATGTGGCTCTAAAATCTCATTTTGCCATCATCTACAGAGAAGGCCAAAAGTTGTTCATTGGAACTGGCCATCCTCACTACTCATTTGCAAAAGTTGAAGAGGTGGCCAGAGACTGTGAAAGAAAGGAGTATGAATCTCAACTCCCTTTAAACCAAGAAATAGAGGTTGATGAAAGGTATGCTATTGAGCTTGAAGAGGAGTTGGCAGCTGAGCTACAAAGTGAGAATAGAATGGCTCTTGAAAATTCTCCAAAGAAAAAGAGGGTCAAGTCTAGATCAAAGATGCCTGAGGCTGCCAAGAGAAGAAAAGAAGTGCCTGAAGAGTCTGTATTTATCCCAAAACCTTCTTCTCCAATCAAGGACACCACAGTGATACATCCAGATGTCAACTTCCATGATGAGCCAATTATGCCAAAGGAGGAGCCAATTGATCTTGAAGATATTCCAATCCCAGCCTTTCTTGTTCAAGAAACTCCAAAGCCAAAGAAGAAAGTCAAGACTGTGGCTAAAAGGATGGCTAACCCTCCTAAACCTCCAAAAGAACCTGAAATTCCAGATGACTATCTTGTCATTGCCAATATTGAAGAAATTTCTGAGTTAGAGCTGGAGCTGGATGATCTTCAAGAAGTCATAGGAATAGAAGCAACTTCCAAGCTTCCTGAAAGATTGGTATTCTCTTACAAAAACAAAGGTGATGTCACCTGGCCTCTTCACAGAGTTCTGAGTTCTGAAGGATTCAGTTCTCTTACAAAGATATATGCTTCCATGAAGAGAACAGGAGGATACACACCACTTGCAAAGCAAATGGTATTAAAGAGAATCCTTGAAATCAGGAAGGAATGGTCCTGAGATTCTAGTCTACAAAGAAGGCTGAAAATCCCCTACACTGGAAAGAAAATTCACCATGAACCTACTCCAATCATGGAATTTAGGGACCGTCAAGGTGTTAGGAGATTTTTCAGACCTAAAGATCAACTCAAGGTTGCTAGCTTGAACACTCTGAAGACTCTCCAATCCAAGCTCAACAGGCAAGACAGTGATGAAGAATGGTTCTATAGGATTTTTCAGAAACAGATTGATATTCTTGAAGAAAAGCTTAAGTCCAGAAGAAGAAGATCTTCTAGGAACAAGTAACTGCTCAGTCTAGAGGAGCATAATCATCTATAAATTTTTCTAACTCTTGTATTTTGAATTTTGCATTTTATTTTATTTAAGTTTTGTTATCATCAAGTGTAGAATTTATGTCTGCATCTTCTCCAGTCATAAATTAGGGGAGATTGTTAGGAATCAATAATTTTTGATGATAACATAAACATTTTGTAACATGTCTTACTTAGAATCTTTATCAAATTTCAGTTGTAATTGTTATATTTCTTATCTTTGGGAATTATCAACGGATGGGTAGAATAGGATGGCTAATTGTAAATATCCAATGCCATGTAATTTTATCTAAGTGAAGGATATTCAACTGATGAGATGTAACTATTCAACTGATGAAGACTGGATCATGTTTCAACTGATGAAAACCAAGCATTCAACTGAAGACAAAGTATTCAACTGATGATGCTAAGGAATTCAACTGATGAGACTGGAACAGCATTCAACTGATGAAGTTTGTAATTCGTTCAACTGATGAGTCTAGCACAACATTCAACTGATGAAGTCAAGAGCAGTTGAAAGTAACCAGAACTTTCAACTGATGAAGCAAAGAGCAGTTGAAAGTGACTAGAGCTTAAGTCTGAGAAATCACATGGATCGAAAATCACATGGATCGAATTACACTAAAATAGACATGGAAGCCTGATTAGGAAAATAAAGAAGAAACAGAAACATTCTTATCTCATGCAATGCAATCTGGATCAAATCAAGATGATGGTCAAAGATGAAGATATCTCAAAAAGCATGCATAAGACAAAGATGTGCAGCATTGTTTTTAGATTAGAGTGCATTTTGTAATCTAGTTAAAAGCTTTGTAAAACTTGGAGTATATAACCAAGTTAGTAGCATCAGTTGAACTTGTTCGAATTACTTGAGAGAAAATCTGAGAGTTAGAATTTGTTCAAGTGATGAACCAGCAGCTGTGCGAATTGTAATCAATCCACAAATTCTTCTATATAAAATCTCACGGGTGGATCATTCAATCCACCCGTATTTTTAATACTTGGTGTTTTCTGTTTATTGTTTTAAAGTGTTTGTTCTTGAATCTTTTATTTTTGTAAAAGATTGTATTCAACCCCCCCCCCTCTACAATCTTTCTTATAGTTGGTGTAAAATAACAAATATTAATGAAATATTATTTTTAAATTACAACCAACCAATATAGCCAATACCATCAAAGCACAATGTGTTACAAGTTTAGCAAATTTCACATAATGTCTTACAAGTCCAATTCAGCAGATGATTATAGCCAACCCCATTTGAGATGCTCTTACGATTCTAATTTAGCCAACGATATTAGCTAACCACATTAAAGATGCTCTTACATTGTTTTTAGTTTTTGACCCTATTTAATAATGTAAGAATTCTGGTTTGAAGTTATCAATCTATTTGTAGGTATTTTTTAATATTAATATATGTTATTCATAGTATTTTTACTCTTTTTTAAATAAATTATTTAATTATATTTGAAAATATAATGACACAGTTTTATATTTTAGTATATTAAAATTATTTTTAGTTTCTGAAACCGTTTAAGACTAAAACACATCTATGCATTTTATTAAAAAAAAAAAAAGGGAAGACACATATATGCATTGAAGACTTGTAATTATAAAGATAGAGCTCTTTAATGTTTAATTTTTTTCTTTTCCTCTTTTAAGTAAATATATTTAAGAAGAAGAAAAATTGAGCAAGCCAAAAAACATAATAGCATCTACAACGGGGTTGGCTTGTAAGAGTATCTCCAACCATGAGAAGTTCTTGGTTAAAAATCTAGTTGGCTTACCAAAATTAAAAATTATAGCCAATTCTCACAAAAAACAACACTCCAACCATAGCAAGCCCTTATCTATAATTATAGGCATCCCCTATGGATGACTATATTTGTCGAACAACTACAAATCTGTAGTGAATTCCACGTCATCTCCCGCAGTTTATTTTCCTCCTTTCCGCTGATTACAAATTATTTATTACCATATTAAATTGATATATTTTATTTATAACAATTTAAATATTAATAACATACTATTTTTAAATTATAGCCAACCAATACCATTGAAGCACAATGTTTTACAGGTTCAGCAAATTTTACATAATGTCGTACAGGTCCAATTTAGCCAACGATTATAACCAACGCCATTGGAGATGTTCCAAGACATTTTGATTGAATAAGTATTAGTTATATTGGTTGGCTATAATTTAAAAATAATATGATATTAATTTTTTAGATTTTTAAAATAGAATATATCTGTTCAATATGGTAATAAATGATATGTAACTTACTGCAAATTTCTTACATGAATATAGAGATTCGACAAATATAATCATGCATAAGAAGTTGATTAAAATTATAAACAACTATTTTTTGTTTTTAATATGTTAACCCACTTTTTCTCGTTCGAGATGCTCCTAGCAAAGTATAGTACAGATAGTCCACATAGTAGATAGTATTGAGTTATTGTAGTGAATTATTGCTAACCACAATGGAAAAGCACTGGTCCTGTGCATCCAGCTTTGAATCTGCTTCCCATGCAAAAGCATTACGCCATTGCTTATATCTACTACACATTCTAAGCTACCACTGTACTTTCATGATAGAATCCGATTCCTAAACTTTCAGCAAAATCAAAGACCGGTTTCACAAAGTTCAAAACAAATTAATGGGAATTTTGCATGCTTAAAATTCGGAGCAACGAAGATTGATGAACATCAATAGTTTTAGTTTTGCAAAATTATGACAAGGTCCAGTGAATAAGAAAAGGCCATAAAGTGAAACAGGACAATATGAATGTCAAGAAACGAATAGTATCTACTTTGTTACCCACATTCTACTTTTTACAAGGATTCCAATGCCTTGATCATTTTTCCTCACAAGATATTTTTGTCGTTTAATTTTAATATGCGGTTCCTGGTTTTTTAGTTGTATACGCTCAAAGGGTAACTAACTATGGCGTCGACAGCATCAGGTGTCGGTAAAGTTGATCATTTTAAGCTTTCAGATGGATTGGAGCTTCAGGTAGCATCTTCTTTAAGTAGAGCTTTAAGGTTTTGACTGATTGGATATTGATTTAACTTCAAAATCCTTGGTGGCATAGGTTAATGTAACGGGATTTACAAATGGACACAATGCAAAAGTAGAACTGCAACTCAAAAACAGCTCAAGGGCGTGGATTCTACACTGGGGCTGTACTTACCATGGAAACACGTAAATTTTGAAACACGAATACTCTGCTGTTTTTTTAACATTGTGTGACATGATAATGTTGATTGACAAATTATTATTTTTTTGTTACAGAAAGTGGTTTTTTCCTGTTGATCGTCCTCCAGGAACAGCAGTTTATAAGCAAATGGCGCTACAAACGCCATTTGTCAAGGTCGTTTACTTGTCTTTATTCATGATTTGTTTCATCAGAAACGGAGAATTACTTTATATGTGAATTGTTTCCTAATATGAGCTGCAGAGAGGAGACGTGGATGTTATCCTCATTGATCTACGAGACCCTAAGATACATGCTATAGAGTTTGTCATTAAAGATGGCAGATATGATAAATGGTGCGTAAATTGGTTCATTTGCTCCTGTTTCTAATCATATCCAAGTAGGATATCTCGTTTCTGTTAAACGTTTTTTACTCAAATTTCAGGTTAAAACTAGGCCAAGGAAATTTCCAAATTCAAATTCCAAAATATGCAACTGATAATCCTCTTCCCCTGGTACCAAAGGATTTGATTGAACGCAAAGCCTACTCTATCTGGGAGAGTAAGGGGAGGCCTGAAACGTCGCAGATACAACAAAAGGTAATAATATATCAAGTCTGTTAAATTTTTAGGAGCCAAATAATTTTTGGCCAAAAAATGTGGTTTTGGCTTATTTTGTGCATCTTAATATGACACAGCAAAATTATGATGATGCTTTGAGAGAGATACAGAGCATGTTATTGAAGGGGGTTTCCCTAAACGAGTTACAAGGTAGCTCTCGTGCAGCAACTAACACTGTTGTTGCCTTGAAGAAAGAAGAGCAGTCGACTCAAAGAAGTGGCAGTAATACTATTGTTGTGGTCAAGAAAGAAGAGCCGCCAATTCAGACATCATACTCCTTGCGCAGGAGACATGATGTTCAGAAGTGGTTGCATAAGTACCCGAAAGAAGAAGGGAAAAGTCCCATGATTTCATCATCACTAATGGATGTAGTTGAGAGCTCTGTCGGGGGAGAGAATGTAATTCTGAGACAATCTTATCATGTTGGCAACTATGAGATAGTGGTTAGTTATGCTTTCCTTTTCGGGTTTTTTTGTACAAGAGCTCTTCGTTAATATTAGAAGTATTGCCCTTTTAGATTGATGGAGGTGTTACAGGGTAGCTGTTAACCTTCACTTGGTTTCCCAGGTTTTTCTGAAAGTTCTTAGAGGTGATTATCATGTTCTGGTTGCTGGAAACACCAAGGGCTCTACGGTTCTTCACTGGGGCGTATCCAATTCAACCCCCAAGGAGTGGTTGGTAAGTCTGTAATCTTATTATGACAAGTACTATCCTTGAAGACTGCGCGAAGTATTCATTCCCTTTATATCTTGCGTTGCCACAATGTTATAGTATTGAACCGCCACATCTTCATGACGTGTTTAAAATCTTTTGTTGTTTGCAGGCTCCACCAAAGGATATGTTGCCTGAAAAATCAAAGTTGCTGGATGCAGCATGCCAAACCTATTTCACTGACATTTCAACAATCAAAGGGACTTTTCAGGTAGCATCTGAAAAGAGATATTATCATTTAGTTGTTTTCCTTAACTCATAGTTGTAACTTGTAAGTTTTGACATTCATGTTTATTTTTCAATTGTTCGCAGTTAGTAGACATAAATCTGCAGCAAAGAAAGTTTGCAGGGATCCAATTTGTCATATGGACAGGAGGTTCATGGGTAAACAATAACGGGACAAATTTCTTTGTAGGCCTAAATTTATACAGCGCAAGTGGAAAGGTTTTTTCAACACTTCTTAGATGATTTCTCATAGTACTCGCTCTACTTGTTACTGTTATATACCTGAATGGCAGAGATTTACTACGGATTATATGAAAAAAATCATAATCGAGATTGATTCCTTGTGAGCTAAAGTTTCCGAAAAGAATTCATAGTGGCCTGGAATTCAAAAACAGAAATATGGCACAGATAATATCTAATATAAAACATGATGAAAAAAAACTATTATATTTTTAAAATTTTGTTGAATATGTACTCTGTTCACTTCTTTTATTTTGAATCCAGTGCATGAAATCAATTGATATGGCTTATCTTCAGGTTGAACACGACGGGAGAGGGATACTCAAATGGCTACTTAATGAAATTTCACAGCGAGAGAAAGAAGCTGAAAGGTCACTGATGCACAGGTGAGTATCACACAGAGGAAGGATGTGTCACTCGGTATATTTGTAACTGTTTCTTGAGTCAAGGAGGACACTTGACATAGGAAATTGATCCTTAAGTGGACATTCAAGTCACAAGACAAGGATTTTTAATGTTCTAGCTTAGTTGAGCATTACTTTTTCGAGTCCAATTTCCATTTTGATTTTTAATAAAAGGAAAAGAGCTTACATGTGTTTATCTTAATTTTGTTTTCACATTTTACACAGGTTCTGTATTGCAGCAGAGTTGACTGAACGTTGTAAATCTGAAGGTGACTTGGGGCTTATTGGTATATTGGTGTGGCTGAGGTTCATGGCATGCAGACAACTTAATTGGAATAAGAATTACAACATCAAACCTCGGTATAGATTACTCCATATTTATTTTCCAATAATACCTTATATAGAAAATTTAGAGAAGATATCTTATCTTGTGAACAACAGTTACAAGTTCATAGGTAAATCGTGAAATACTATGTTGCTCTGTTTGAACCTGTATATGGTTCATGAATCTATTAGTTGTTCTTAAAATTTCTTTTATCTTAAGACACCTGAGTTTCTAAACAAGGGTATCTAATATGTTAACAATGTCCAAATTGATCCAAGACATCGGCCCTTGAGATTGTTTTTGGCAGTTCAAGTAGTCATCTTAGAAATCTTTTGAGTGGTCATAAGTGAGTTCAAGTTTATTAACTTTCAATATTGATTTGGAAATAGTATAATTAGTCATTCTGAAAATTTCATGCTGAAAATGCACATTCTGTCTATAACTAACGTCATTGGCTATAATATTTGGCTAATGGTAATGAAATTTTGGTAACTTAATCCATGGAGTAGATAAGAGGATTAGTACTTGTGTATGAATTAGAACAGATGGATCTGAATAAGAAGGCTAGTACGGGAAGTTATCTTCACTTGGGAACACAGTGTAGTGTTGTTAAGCCTTCACGAGGTTTAGTGAATTACCAGTACTTTGAACATCAAACCTTTATCACTTTTCAGCATCATAAAACTCATATCTAGATGTGAACTTGGGAAAATAAAGAATGTGAAATCTGTTATACTCAGCTGAATAGAAGTTGGAATTAACCGTCTGTTTGTTGCTATTTTCTGATTGCCAACCAATATTCCGTCATCATGCTTTAGTTCTTTTTGTCTCAATAGTACAATATGCATATACTTGTAATCACAAGCCTTCTTTCTGCGTTTTCTCCTTAGTACATGAGTGGAGGGAGTACACATCTGTTCATATTACTTTTACAAACATGACAATGTTACAAGACAGGTTTAATATCTTTTTTGCAGAGAAATTAGTGAAGCTCAAGATAAGTTCACAAATTTACTTCAAAAGATTTATCTGGAGCAACCAAATGATCGTGAGATTGTGAGATTAATTATGGGATGTGTTGGCCGTGGTGGTGAAGGTAATTCTGGACAGAGGATTCGTGATGAAATACTAGTGCTTCAGGTGCATCATCTCAATCATGATGATTTAGTTGTATGCATACTGTAATTGGATTCTGAGCCTCTTCCTGTATTAAAACTTTCAGAGAAACAATAACTGCAAGGGTGGCATGATGGAAGAGTGGCATCAGAAGTTGCACAATAATAGTAGCCCAGATGACGTGGTTATATGTGAGGTATAGAAGCTATTTGAAAGTATTAACACAGAGAAATCTGACAGAACAATCATTCTGTTACTTATTACCTTTGATGGAATTCATCTTTGTTCACAGGCACTTCTAAACTATGTAAGATGTGGTTTCAGAATTGAGGTTTACTGGAAAACTTTGACTGAAAGAGGGCTTACAAAAAGCGTGCTTGCAAGTTATGACAGACCCATTCTGTCTGAGCCTAAGTTTAGTCCTGATACCAAAGAGGGACTTATTCTTGATCTTACATCATACCTTAAGACCCTCAAGGTGTGTGCGTTTCCTGAATGATAATTTGCATATTATTATTATATTATGTTCAAGTTTGAATAAAATTTCTGATAAATAACTGATAGATCACATAGGTCCACATACATATCCAGTCTGTCTGGTTTAGTGATAAATTTCTATCTCAAATTTTGCATTTATTATAATCAATGTAGCATTACTTGTTGAGTCTTTTGCTATAAAAAGATTTCTGTGCCTTGATGTTTTGTTATTTTATCAACTACTAAATTAATGTTCAGTAGACACTTGAAATTTTCTTCTTATTAGAACTTCTAATTAATTGGCTAAATTCATACAGGCTGTTCACTCAGGTAGTGACCTGGAATCCGCTATTGACATATGTTTAAGTATTCCTGAGGTAATTGCAGAAGTTGTTCAAGCATTCTGAAATTGAACCTCCATTGCAGCAACCTTTTGTGTGCTTCTGTTAAATTTTATTTCCTGCATCACAGGGATACGGAATTATGGGTGGATACAGAAGCGCTTCATCTGGTGGTTTAACACTCAAGCTGCAAGTAATCTATGTGCCTGCTTATGCTGTTTGCAAATTCCAAATTTCAGATTATTGAAATCTTTTTCCATGTAAACATTGACCTCTAAAATATTTTAATGAACTGCAGGAGTATCTTCAATTTATTAAAACACATATAGGCGATACAAGCATCAGTCCACTGATGGAGGTTCACTTCTTAACCAAATCATAACTTTAATTTTCAAATAAGATAGTATGCAGTTAGCAACAAAGAAAGACAAAATCATTTTTTTTTAATTTGTTCCCTCAACTTCAGAAATTACTTGAATCTCGAATTGAGCTCCGTCCCAGTATTGTTACATCACATGGAAGATCAAAAGACTTGCTCTTCCTTGATCTTGCTCTAGACTCCGCTGTTAGAACAACCGTGGAAAAGGGTCTTGGAAATCTTAATTCCTCAAACCTTCCAGTAAGGATAGCTTGTCAAATTTCTTCCATATGCTCATAAACTTTTTTTCTTTTTCTTGGTGTGACAAACATGTAAAATGTTTGCTATGTCATCAGGAAATCATGTTCCTCACTACTTTGGTACTTGAGAACTTATGCCTTTCAAGTGTTAACAACGAAGATCTTATTTATTGTACGAAGGTACCAATTCTTCATTACTGCAAAAATGTAGTATACACGAAACCATTATCACACGGAAGTTTAATTTTAACTTGCATTATATCCATCTTTGTTCATTAATCTGACTGATAAATGTTACCACTTTTGGCTGTTGGCACAAATGAAGGACTTGTACCGTGTTTGTGAATCCTACAAACCCACTGATGCCAACTGGGCACTACAAACAAAGGCTGTTGTTGACAGAATTCGGTTAGCACTGGCTGATAAATCAGAGTATTACCAACAAAAGATCCAGCCTACTGTGCAATATCTTGGTCATCTACTCTCAGTGGAAAAATCTGCTGTATGTTGATGAACTTGAACTTCATTTGAGTTTATCTGCAGCTTCTTGTTGTCATATTATATTAACTAATAATAATTATGTGCTGCAGATTGATACAGTCACAGAGGAGTTGATACGAACAGGATCAGCTGGGAGTCTTTCCATGCTTATTAACCGTTTAGACCCAATTTTGCGGAAAATTGCAAACCTAGGCTGGTATGGACACCTGTGAAATTTTCTTGCCCCTTAATCAGTTTAACTCTGCATTGAAGGACTTTGTTTTTTATTGCTCTTTGCGTAATTGCTGCAGTTGGCAAGTTATAAGCCCTGCTGAAGTACGCGGTTTTGTAGTCAATGTGCATGAACTGATTAGTGTTCAGCACAAAGTTTATAGAGAGCCAACAGTTATCATCGCAAATAAGGTCAGTGGAGAGGAGGAGATCCCAGATGGTGCTGTTGCTGTACTTACATCTGATTTTCCAGATGTCCTGGCTCATGTTTCTATTAGAGCAAGAAATAGCAAGGCATGAACTCCGCTTTGTTGTTTCTTTTTAATGGTCCGTTTGGAAACCTGAATTTCATTTGAAATTCTGGATTTGATCAAATAACCTGTTTGGGAATTTGGATTTGGATTTCATTTCAAATCCAGATATTCAAATATTACTATAAACCTGAGAATTTAAAATGACAACCCAAATCATGTCATTTGAAATAAAATGCATGTTCCCAAATGCCCTCACGTCTCATTTTTCCGGTGGTGCGAGTATGTTTGTAGTTCAGTATAACCTGATATAGCATTTTGCAGATCCTGTTTGCTTCATGTTTCGATCAGAATGTGTATAAAGACCTCAAACTTAAGCAGGGAAAAATGGTGTTAATCATATTCAAGTTGGGAAATCTTGTGATCATGTATGTTGTATTACTTGGTTGTTTGAATTTAGCAGTTTTCAGGTTTTTACATACATAACTCCTGTTATATTTCCTGCAGGGACGTCTCGAGTTCTAGTTTATCTCCCAAATATCCACTCTCTTCCTCTAGTTCTCGAGGACTCCAGTTAAGCAGAAAAAGATTCAGCGGAAAATATGCTATATCACTCCAGGAATTCACCACGGATATGGTAAGGTCTTCTTCAAGTTAGCATTGTATGTCAGGAAATTAAATCTATATATATCAAAATGATCGGGTAATTAAAATGCGGATTCTAAAATTTCATTAATTCGTTTTATATGAATAACTTAGGTATTGAATTCTGTTTAACTCCCCTGAAATGCTCATCTGGAGGTGTTCTTGTGAAGTTGTTCGGTCCTGTTTGCAGAAGGGGGGTTAAATTCAAACCAATGTATTTCAAACTGCAGGACTAACTAGAATGTCAAGTATTTGTTATAACAATAGCAGATAATATCAAGAAAAATTACATAATTTCCAAGAAAAGTTTTGTTTGGACAAGGTCTCATACATGTATACTTGAGCATTTAACTTTAGGACTTGGCATGGATGTTACTGGGCCAATTCAATAAATCTGCGATTTCTTGAACTACTGAATTCATTTGAAAGATACCCTCTACATTCCAAGTCTTTAATCTGATTTTTCTTGTTGATTCATTATATCTATATGAATATGATACCACAGAATGATTGTTTTATGCTGGGATCTATATGTATAGATGGACCTATGACTAACATTTTTCATCGCATATAGGTTGGTGCTAAATCTTGTAACCTGAGATTTTTAAGTGAGAAGTTGCCTAGTTGGATCAAACTTCCGGTGTCCATTGCCATTCCTTTTGGGGTGTTTGAGACTATTCTATCAGATGACATGAATAAGGTACAGCTTCTTGTCTTCGCCTCCTTTCCTGATATGTTTCAAATGTTTCTTTCTATAAAAACGTGCATATAATTTCATTTTTCTTCTATTATGATCCTTTCTGCCAGGATCAAGCTAAGCAAATTTATAACCTCACTAAGCTTGTAGATAGTGGTGACACTTTAAAACTTCGGTCAATACAAGAAGCTGTTCACCAGATCAAAGCACCAATGCGTCTGGTAATTTTTTTACAAATTTAACAACTGGTTTTTCTCCAGGAGATTATTTTGATACTTAATACTATGTGTTGGCGTTTAACGTTTTAGCAATAAACTTATGTAACATATTTCATTCTAACTCTCTGATAGATTATGGAGCTTAAGAGCAAAATGAAGAGCTTAAGAATCCCCTGGCTGGAAGTTGAGAGTAGTAACTTGTGGAACCGAGCTTGGGAAGCAATAATAAGAGTGAAATTTCCAACTCTGCTACTTATTCAATATATACATACATTGATTTATTCTATTTGCATAATTTTTAACAACAGATAAGACTGGAAAGGAAAACAATTATTTTTCTCTTTATTGCGGAATTTCCTTCAAATTTTTAAGTAGGAGGGAGAGCCTTAAAATTTCCTTCTCTTTCTTTCCAAATTGGCGAATTCTTTCTTTGTTCTCATGAACAAGAACCGCCCTTTTCTTTTCCTAATCAATTTGTTTTTTGAGTTAGGTTTGGGCTTCCAAGTGGAATGAAAGAGCATATATCAGCTGCAGGAAGGTCTCCTTGAACCATAATGACATTTGCATGGCCATTTTAGTTCAAGAAATTATCAGAGCTGATTACGCCTTTGTAGTTCACACCAAAAATCCATTATCTGGTGATGCCTCAGAGATATATACTGAGGTAAACACTACATATTCTTTTATTCGTTATTCAAACTGAAAATCATCATCTTGTTGATTCTGGTGCAAAATCAGGTTGTCAGAGGCTTGGGGGAGACCTTGGTTGGCGCTTATCCTGGACGAGCAATGAGCTTTACCACTAGAAAAACTAATCTTAAATCTCACAGTGTAAGGATAGTTCAAATCATTCTTCTCATCATAATGATACATAAACAGAACAAACTACAAAGAATCTTTTGATTTTTCTTTCTTACAATAATTAAGATATTTGTATACACAATTGGATTCATATTATTTGGCTCAAACACTTGTGTCATAAGGTATAAACTTCAACAATGTCAAATCTTTTTCAATAGTCCTTATTTCTGCTCTCTTCTATTAGTAACTATTAGATCTATTTGTTCCGCAATCAAGGAACTAATGAACTGCTTCGACCTATGTATCTAATCTGAACTCATCTAATTGGAAATAATCTTAATGTCAGGTTATTGGCTATCCGAGCAAGTCAATAGGACTATATGTTAAACAGTCGATTATATTTAGATCTGATTCCAATGGGGAGGACTTAAAGGGATATGCCGGTGCTGGTCTCTATGAGAGGTATGTTCAGACTTATTCATTTTTGTTATAATGATTCAGTTCAGTTTATCTCTAGTTTGTCTTGTAAACTACAATATTCGAAAAAGTTATAAATTTCTTTTAGATTGCGTTTGGGAACATTTATTTCATTTCAAATTTTGGATTTCAAGTGACATAATTTGATATGTCATTTCCAGTACTCAGTTTTATATTAGCATTTGAATGTTCTTGATTTCAAATGAAATCCAAAATCCAACTTTTTTTGTGTATCCAAACATGTCATTTGATCAAATCCATAATTTCAAATGAAATCCAAGTTCCAAACAGGCCATTACTGAAAATAGAATCCGAATGATGACTACGCTAGTAGGTATTATACAGCAAACTTTGGCTATACATTAATATCACATATTACTTTCATGAACTTGAATAATAAATTATGTGTCTAACAAGTGATAATCCCACAGCTTACCTATGGACAAAGCACAGGAAGTTGTACTGGATTATTCAAACGATCCGTTGGTGGTAGACCGCGTTTTTCAAGCTTCTCTCTTCTCCAGAATTGCAGAGGCAGGAAAACTCATTGAAGACCTCTTCGGGTGTGCACAAGACATTGAAGGAGTTGTCAAAAGCGGAGAAGTTTATGTTGTCCAAAGTAGACCGCAGATCTAGCATTCACTTTAGGCTGCTGCTCAACTGTCACAGAAAACTGCTACTTCACCTGCTACAATATCGCGAATTTATAGAAAAATAAAATCTTAATCAACATTCTAAATCAAAACTGTATTAGCTTAATCAATAACAAGAAACACAGAGTTTTCCTTTGTTTCTTGACTTATTTCTGCAATTCTTCTAATGCTATGACATATTAACTATTTTACAACATTCTCTTTACTTCTTGCTATAGCACTCTATTCTTTTCTGCTCAGGCTCACTAGATTTTTACCAAAACGGTTTCTCTGATACAAACTTTTCACTAGTTACTAGTTTTGTGGAATTGACATAATTGCCAACCACAATATAATGTTGATGATATTTCTTAAAGTGGATTCCTTCCTTCTTAAAAATTTCTGATTTTGCACACATAAACTACTGAGAATTTTCTTCATTACAAGATCAACATTTTCCCATGCTTGATCCCTTGCCAGAGCCTTCATTTGTTTTTCTAGATAAATTTTAAGGAAAAATGCTGGAAGTAGTACCATTTTGAATACAAAAATTATAGAATTTGTCTCTCCTATTAAACTAAGTGTTCGTCTATAGATCCATCCATCTCTAAAGTGATGGTTGCAATCTAAATCCGATTAAATTATAAATTTTGAGAATACATAAGTATAAATAGAACGAAAGATATATGAAATCTAGTTTCTTTTATTAAATTATTGATATATGTATAGATCAATCTCTACACTCTACACTGATAGTTACAATTTAGTTTCCTTTATTAAATTATTGATATATGTATAGATCAATCTATAGTTACAATTTTAATATGATAAAATTATATAAAATTGAATATGAATTATAGATGATCTATCAAGCCGCCTAATATGAATACCCGTCACTTATAATATATAGCCGTCTTGATTTGATGAACAAAAGTTATTTATCGTAAAAAAAATTCATTTATCAACGTCAAATAATCCAACATTTTAATTTTTAGAAAAAAACACCAGATTGTGTTGCATTTGAGTCTGAAAATCACTACAAAACAAAACACGGTCTAACATTTAGAAGTAAAACACTACATGAAATAGTATTTACTATTTAGGGTCTCAAAACATAATATATGTACGTTAGGAAGTGATACAGAATAAATGATCTTGTGTTTTCGATTGCAAAGTGATAGATCGATACGATCTCCTCCAACAATGATAATTGAGACCTTTTTTAAAAAAAATTATGGCAATAAGCGCCAACACTCCGACGCACCCACATATTAAAATGTATCCAAGTTTAACTGATGGTCCCTCCTCTATACAACTATCAATCCATTAATTGTTAAATGATACTGTTTCATCTATACAAGAATTAAAGTTCAAATGATGGTGCTTCATCTATAGACGCATCTAACGCCCTGTATACAGTCCTGTCAAGAATGCCCCTATAAGGATCCTCCTTTCTTTTTTTAATCAAATAAGCTATGTTCTGTTCTACTTCAGACTTTATCTGCAAGTACAACTCATTTGCTGAATCTCGGTTTTTAAGCACATTTTCCTTCCCTTTTGTTTGTATTGGCTTACCAAACAAAAAGTAAAAGCGTCCAGGAATCTTTGGTAGAATGCCAGGAAAGTACAGATCTTGATTTGCAATCTCTCCACTCATCTCAGTCCTACAAGAATAAGGATGAGCCACAGTTTCAGATAGGATAGTATTTACAATTTAGCAGGATAGATCACCAGTTATTATAAAGAAAATAGGATATGTAAGAAATACAATGTAATTCGCCACTAACCTCAGCCTTATACCCTCTTCGTTAGATTTTTTTATGAGGTCATTGACGACAGGAATTCTCATATAGTCATTATAATCAAGAACTATCTGCAAATTGCAAGACAAAAGCGTTATACCTAGTACAAACAATAAGAAGTTAGAAGACACAAGCCTCCACTGGTAACATTAAGAATTTGAGAAATATATTATCTTCCCTGAATTGAATGACTACATTATTCACCAGTTCACACAGTGCTCCCGGGACCCTTACAGTCTTGCTAATTATAAAAGCTATCAACTAGCGTCAGTAGCACTCACTATTATAGATACGATATGGAAGATAAAGAGAGAAAATACGTTAAGAACTCCAGACACATTACACGCACATATACAATATCTATGTATAGCATACTGGCTATAATCTTTGCTAAAAATGATAATTATCCATTGCATATGGTAAACTATCAGAGTCAACTGGGGAATGGCCAATTAATAATGACAGAGACATGTGCTTACTTCTGCTATGTCATCTTCTCCGACTACTCCAAATGGAACAATGGTTGTCCCAAATCTAGCTGCCATTCTTACAAATTCTGGTTGATCAGGCCAAAACAATTTATATTCCTCACCCTGTGAAACAAAATGGCCAAAACAACATTGATAAGAAAACAAGGCAGAACGTAAATTAGTAAATGTTGGCATATGTAGTTAATACATGATTTTGGTTTAACTCTGATTATTGTAAGATAAGACTTGATCTCAGGGTGCATTATTTCGATGATATGCTAAGTCTGTTATTCTGATACTTCCACAGAACATATATTAGTAAGCTTACAAAATAAATAAATTATTATGCACCTAGCCAATACCCTCTTTAAGTGAAACAGCACTGTGATATCATCAATTATTTGATGTACAGGTGTTGATAATTATATTTGACTCGTTATAAAATTCTCACAAGAGAGAACAAGAGCACTGGAAGTACTTTCTTTGTTTTAAAAACCAAATAGGGAACAGTTCATTTGAGTTGTATAACAACTTTGCAGATGGTCTCAGAACTTCATAACAAGGCAACTAATGTGCTCCTTGGTAAATTTAAATAAAAAAAAAAGCTTCACACCACAAATATAATAATTTGTGTCAGATTTAAAGTTGCTCACATTTATTACTAAAAATCTGTAAAAAATTTTATGTTGTGCAAAATAAAATTCAAATATTATTAATGTGTGTATAATTACATATGCAACAGAGACTATTTAACTCCAAACTTTCCATAAGAAATTCATAATGGAAGCAGTGTCACCTAGTCTCCACCAGATTAACCATGTCTTCTTCAAAATTTTAAAAAGTATCTCATGAAAGATAAGATGAGCAAGTTAATATTAGTTTATTCCAGTCCGGCACTTTGCACAGGCTATAGTAAGGTTGAGACAATGACATCTTAATGTATGGTATATGTTAAGAAGCATCTATAAATATATGCCAAGATAATTAATGCAATTATACTTGCAGAAAACTTTTTTGAAAAACAATATTTTAGAACCCACAAATTTTGGCAAACCTTGCGATGGAGGGCCTCGCGCGCACCGCCAGGATAAAGAAGACCGTGCGATTTTGTCGAAAACAATTTGAATAAATTACTAGGTGTGACGGGCAATGCACCAAATACTTTCAGCAGATCGAAGAAGGAAAATTCATTAGAACTGCTTGCGGCCTG
Organism: Daucus carota subsp. sativus; assembly: GCF_001625215.2. Classification (NCBI taxonomy): domain Eukaryota; kingdom Viridiplantae; phylum Streptophyta; class Magnoliopsida; order Apiales; family Apiaceae; genus Daucus; species Daucus carota. The sequence goes on from NC_030389.2 coordinate 13,131,999, forward strand.
TTGACTAAACAGTGTTGGGTGTGTTAGACCCCGGATTAAAACCTTTTTTTCCCTCAAGAATTCCAAAGCAAGAGGAACAAGCTCTGTTCCCAACAGCATGTGATAACCAACTAATAATACGGGGCCTTCATTTGGAACCCCAGCAAGTCCTCTCACAATTTTTCCATCTGGCATAGTTGACAGCATTACTGGACTAACATAATAACGATATGATCTGCATTCATCATATCCAAAATTTAATATAAATCTATTAGATACCACAGAGAAACTAAGCAGCATTATAACCTTAAAAACTGAGATTCTAGTGGTGTACCATCACAATCAACATCAAGGTAAATATCAACTGGTCAGGTTGGAGATAGATATATCAGATACCTAAGAAGCAGTGGGGCTTAGTTACTCAACGCACCCCCAGCCAGAGTACTTGGATACTCACACAATCCAACATTCAAATTAAAATCATTCTCAAAATTGGTTGTTAACTTATTTAACAAGGCAGAACAAAAGTTTATAGTGATTAAGTTATGCATTTGATTCAATTCACGTAAAGAATTTAGTTTTCTTGATGGATTATTGTACATAACATTAAATTCACATTTATGATGTTATTATATATGTTGTATCCCCCCGAATCTGAATCCCATATTAGCATAGTTGTGGAATACATGGTCCCCTCACTATGCACATGTATCCTCACCTCTTAGCTATATACTCTTGTTCAATAGAACTTAATATTATATAGCAAAACAAATCATATGCTTTGATAGATGAAGTTGAAGCTAAATTAAAAATACAAGCATTATACAGATTCTGAAGTATTACCCATATTTTTCAACAGCCTTCTTGTATTCTGACATACTCGGAGGTATAAAATCCTTAATAAAATCATGTTTCCGTGAACGCCGATATTTGCAGTTACCTTTGATAATAGTCATCAAATTAACATCATCTTCCTGCACAAGAATAATGGACATATGTGGGACCGGACCATGTATATCAGTTACTCAAAGTATGTAAACAAAAATCAGAAGCAAAGTTTATGTTGAGGGCATAAGAGATTCATAAAGGTCCGCTAGTAACAAGAGGGAGAACATGTAAAAGAGAACATACTGATTGCATACCAATAAAATAGTATGTCCATTGTCTTTAAAGTAACAAATTTTGCAGTTCCGTAAGGAAGTTGAAAGCCTTTGCGCTTCATCTTTACTAGGAAGCATGTTATCCTTGCCACTAAAGTATTACTGCATAATTAGTTCTCAGTGACAATTTATCAGCAGCAGAAGATTAGATATTTCGCTTCCCCTATTTCTCTATGATAAGCACGGTTTATAACCATGATACCATGATAAAAGAAAAACGGTTGATGTATTTTTCATATTTGCTTTCCATATATATCAATTATGTAATTTTGACATGCAATAGTAATCTGAGAGGAAATACGTATCAGATATAACACAATAACAAAACTATATGTTTAAAACAGTATACATAACCGCAAGCTCTCCAAAATCTCTAAATTAACAGGGAGAGTTATCTGAAAAAGACAGACATGTACCCTTCTGCTGACATAGACAATAAATTAAAAAAAAAATCTATAATCTTTTAATATACAATAGTACAATACTAGAAGATAAACATACGATTCTTACACTCTGCCTGCAACAAAAAATGTTCATGACTAAGGTTCAGAAAATTAAAAGGATTGTAATATTAGCATTAGGCTATGGGTATTTGACAAATTGGTTCAATTTATGTCCTCGAATATATATCACTTTGATTTTTATGTTCAGCAACTCTGTTTCTGTTCTCATCTTTTTTTGTCGCTTTTTTTGAAGCAACGAGACACTTTAACTCATATCTCACATTCAACATTCCACAATAGCTAGTTAGCTACGAATCTAGTGGAATTGCAATGTCAAATTAGATTGAGTTTTCTTAATAGCCAATAGAATTGAATGTTGGGGGGTGACTGCTAGGCTAACTCTTGCGGATAGTCATCTGTTTCTTATACTGAATATCTTGTTCACTACTTCAACCACCTAAAACAAGTATATGACTAACCACATCCCTTCCCTGGGTCCCTGATCCAGGAGCCTCACTAGTACATATGATATGAGGACATCAGACTTTATTCAGAATCTAATATGGCTCTTGTCCTAACTTTGATGATGACTCTAATGCCACAGTGAGGTTCCGACACAGTCAAATCAATTGTGCACTTATACTACCATCTAAACTGTCTTTGTTTTATCTTTGTTATTGGTTATTAGGATGACAAACCCACACTTTTTCCTGCCAGTTATATATGTATTTGTTGTAGATTAAAGTGATTGTGAAACTTAGACAAGTCTATCCTTGCTCTTCTGTTATTTCCAGGTGCATCTTACTGTTTTTACTACCTACATTGTTCCCTTCTTGTTCGTGGCCATCATACTACCACCCAGGTCATTAAATTTCTTTATTGCTTATTACTTGACTTAAAAAAGGATAAAGTTCATTCTTCGTAGATCTTGACCAGGGATCAATAACTTGTGATTATCACTTCATCGAAAATATTACATTCTCACTCAACCATTCTCCACTTCTGGTTAACAAATATACTACCTACACATCGAGTTCCAAATTTGGACAGTATAAGCTACATTCATCTATATTTCAACAGAGCATGATTAATGTATATACTCCATCTTGAGGTACATGAGTAAAGATATACTCAAAATTGTTGAGAAGCATGTAGTATTAGCCATCATACAAAATTTACTTATGTTACACCTTCGGCTGCAATTAGTTTGTTTGCTAAAACTTGTAACTGCATATGGGACTTGTGTGTTGTTTAACAAACAATAATATATAATATACCTACAGGCAATATGGCTGACATTTGCATATCAAAAGTGGAAACAATCAAGAATCTACTTATCCTTGTACTTTTAGAGTATGTTCTGCATAAGGACTTGCCAAACATAGACCCTAAGGTGGACTTAAACAGCATTCTGCTTATATCAATAGAGTATAGGAAAAGTATGAAATGCATCTATTTCAGTAGCACGGCGAACAGTCTTTGGGAGCACAGATATGCTGCGCTTTACAACCAAATAAGGCACCTGGATGTACACATATGACAATTTTTCAACAAAAACATATAATCATAAACTATACACACCATTTATTATCACCTTTTAAAACGAAAATGATTAACAAAGAGAAACTGTCAACACATAGTATTAAGAAGTATATTATCTTAAGTTGCAAAGAATGAGACCTTGCAAGTATTAATACTTCAGCTGTTACGGCATGGAGGCGAGAATTGGCGTAGGCAGCAGCCGATTTAAGAAGCTTTAACTTCCAAAGAAGAGTATCTTTTGGTATGATATCAGACAATGACTGTTCAGTAAAACATGAAAGAAGTGAGTAAACTAGTTCTTCATTTAAGAATTTGACTTCATACTCAGATAACCTTCACATTCTTGTACAGTACACTGGATACATATTACACAGCATTTGTTGTGTGTGACTTTTTTTTTTTCTTTCATAAATTTTGTATGACTTGAATATGTGTCACACTAAAAGAAACATGGACCTAGTCAATTTGTTGCCCTCACACTATCAACTTAATTTAATATCGTAACTTCAAAAATCGTGGCTGGAGCACCCAACATTATAATAGTTGCCGATCAATATTTCTTACCGACAGAAGTGGTAGCAGAGCAGTAAGGTTGGCAGACATTTTCCCAGTAACAACTGTACGAGGAAGCGAAGTATCGATGTTGACCATTGCCATCTTCATAGGGTCACCTGCCATGATATAATAATAGTTATTGCGGACTGTAGTTCCGGTGACTGAATCACAAATCATAGTAGTATATATATTTGTAAGTTTATTTCATACATGCCAGCAAACTGAAAGCGATCCACGGAATAAGTCCTTCTAAACTATGCAAGAACTATATGTTTACTTAATTCATAAAAAGTACTCACCAGTAATGGATCTGTGCATAATATGCAAAATTAGGATTTAATCTATCAGTTATTATTATAAAAAGTTTTAAGATGCGTAGAATTTGATAACAGAACAAGCCTGACTAGCTGTTTATGATTATTTAATTTTATTAACTATAAGTGGGAGAATATGACCAGATATTTCAAGACTAGTTACTTCCAATCTCTTGTTAAATTAATCACAAATGATGTGAAAAATGAGACGGACTACAGGTCAACACTTAATTGCAAGCGAAGAAAATTAGTCCATGCTCATTACTTAATTACTTTCAACATCCCAAACGGAAAGGACAGAGAAGCTTTTGGTGTATATAATTTCCGAAGTTTATATCACTTATAGTTTACTAATAACTCAATCCTCTAGCATGATACAAACACATAAATTTTCTCATTCAATATACAAAATTTCAATTTTCAACTATTTTATCAAGGGTTAAAGAGAGAAAAAACCTAGGTGCTTTGACTGTACGAGTGAATAAACCCCTGTATTTTAATATGGTTCAAATATATCCCTAATCTTTAAAAATGTAGGCTCAAAAAACCCTTATGGTCAGATTTTAATATGTTTCGAATAAATCCCTAACAAGATTTTTGTTTTTGTCAAGATAAATCCCTAATCTTTAAAAGGGCTTATTAGCAACTTCACCCAAATTACAGGATTGTTTTTACCCCCAAATCCAATTTTGTAATATAACGTACTCAAATTTTATAATAATTTAAATAAAATTGAATTAAAATATAAGTTTTTTCCAATTTTTGAAATATATATTTACCGTAGTTAATAGAATCTAACCACCATAGGGGCTTTTTCAACCTATATTATAAAGATTAGGCGCTTATTTGAACCATATCAGAATACAGGGCTTATTTGCTCCTACAGCCAAAACACAGGGGAGTTTTTGCTCGTTGTCAACCCACAAATTACCCATAACGCCGCTTAGAAGATAAGGAATCGCAACTTGAAGTTCTTCAGGAAGAGCCTCCAACAGCGGAAATATAGGTTGCAACTGTGACCTGCCAAATGAAGTGGCTGAAACCGATAATATAAAATAGAAGTTAGCATTAAATAATACGGATAGCAATTCAAATATCATACAAATGTAAAACCATCATTTATATACTAAACAGAAGTCGAGAAATATAGAAGTATCATGATAAAAGAGATTATTGGGGAATTCATGTATCTAAAGCTAACCTGGATTTGCTAATATTAACACCAAGTCAATGGTTGGATTCCGAGAAGCAACTGCTAGTGCTAAACTGCCACCAAAAGAATCTCCAACCAGGTAAATTGGTTTATTCGGAGAAGCAGCATATTCACTCCTCAAAGAATATTCAACAAATTTCACCAGATCTTCATACAAAAAGATACACATCATATTTCATTTCTTAAAATATTAAACATGAAGTACAACTGTAGCAAATTGTGCAAAAATAGTGTATAAATAAAAAATGTATGCACAAAATCTGTGTTTCACAAGTATACCAATAGAGTTTGCATAATCAAACACAAGTTCCATCATACTTTTTTGATAAATAACTTACTTAAGACTTGCAGCAGATACAGAAGAAGTTTATATTATCCAGCAAATGAAAGATATAATCAGTGTTGTCTCTGGAAATTATGTGAAAGAAGATACGGGAGATTTAAAGAGAGAAAGATGTTAATGAGCACAGCCACAGAAAGTTTGGTGGTCGAACTCAAAACTTTCTTTTCTGATATTAGTCAAGCATAAGAAAACAACGGGTATTTATGTATACTAGCCTCTTTTCTTCGTTAATCACTCTACTTGATATATAAATGATCATAGAAACCCTATACTCTTAGGTGTAAAGACTCCAAAGCATGCTTTATCACACTAAGATTTAGACTTCTAGACATCTAGTAGTTACGAGTCCACATTAAATTGAAAGAAAACAAAACGAAAACCGCCAAAAATTGAAGAATCTGGAATGATACTGCCGCAATAAAATCATGGCAAGCACCCCTTAGTCTCTTCTAATTGTTACACAGCCAGAGAATATTCAAAGGTTATACACTATGTAAATACAGAGTACAATAAGTAAGCCAGAGTACAAACTTGTCTAAAACTAAAGCCCACAAGAGCAATGACATGGAGCGAGTACTTGAAGAAACTTGCATCATATTGTAGACAATATCTAAATAACATTGTCGACAATATTGAATAAATTTTGTAATTAATCTTTAAATATGTATTACTCCTAGCTTCCGTTTGTAAATAGAATTAGTTTCTTTCTATAACACTCTTACTCATCTCCAAGTTTTAACATGTCTATTTAAACAGTTGTAATTATTATTAGGGAAATTATGAATGGTACCATTGTGTAATTGGCTTCTCTAAATGGTACCATTTCGTGTTTTTGACTTACAGGTGGTACCACTCAGTTTATGATCCGTTAACGATACTACCATTCCGTCCATCAAAACGTTAAAAACGTTAGTTTATCGTATTTATTTCGTATTTTCCTTTAAAAAACACATAAATACAACTGATATCCATTTTTTTTTGTGTTCTTGAGTTCTTGAAGATTAAACAATTTTTTGATCGTGTTGCCGGTGTCCGTTTTAAGAGTATGAGTAACCAAATCGAAGCTTGAGATGAGCTCTATCTATTTTGATCATCAATTTCACGATACAACGTCCTTTGAAAATCGGAGTTGGGATTTCTAAAATGGGACAAAGGGTTTATGGCCTGTGTTTGTACAATCCTAATTTCTCCATTTGTAATCATTAGTTTTTGTTCTAGGAGTTATGAGGTCTAGGTTTCGACTCTTTTTTCAGGAAATACAACTGGAGGACTGTTGGGTTTGGCTCCCCAATCCAATTTCCCAAATCTAGTTAACCAGACAATGCCCAACATGCCAAATTATTCAGGTTCTGTCTCAGGTGCATTTCCTGGATTGCTTGGAATGATCCCTGGTATTGTATCTGGTGCTTGAGGTGGGGCAATTTTGCCTGGAGTAGGAGCAACTTTAGGGGAAGTTTGCCGAGAATATCTAAATGGACAGTGTGCAAAAAATGATTGCAAATTCAATCACGTCGGGTATGCTTTGTTTAATGATTATTTGTAGCCATTTTGGTTTTCAAAGGATGTTGTATCGTAAAATTGATGATCAAAATAGATAGAGATCGTCTCAAACTTCGATTTGGTTACTCATACGCTTAAAACGGACACCGGCAACATGATCAAAAAGTTGTTTAATCTTCAAGAACTCGAGAACACAAAGAAAAAATACAGATATCAGTTGTATTTTTTGTGTTTTTTAAAGGAAAATACGAAATAAATACGATAAACTAACGTTTTTAACGTTTTGATGGACGGAATGGTAGTATCGTTAACGGATCATAAACTGAGTGGTACCACTTGTAAGTCAAAAACACGAAATGGTACCATTTAGAGAAGCCAATTACACAATGGTACCATTCATAATTTCCCTTATTATTATTAAACATATGTTCATATCCTTCCTTTCCAACCAGTTTGTACCCTTTCTTAAAATTGTCATACATCAATTGTTATCAAAACCTTTTTGCCGCCCAAACTTGTCTTTCTAATATTTTATTACTTTGATTCTTTTATGCCATTCTTGTGCTACATCAAATTGGTATAAGATCTTGAGTTTATTCAGTTGGGATATCTAGGGTTTTACAAAGAAACTGTGTTACCCATTGTATCATTGGGTAATGCTCATTTTCTATCAACTTGAAGTGTTCACCAAGTTACTGCATATATTTTGTTTTTTTCATGATAAAAATTTAATGGTAACCATAGCTAACCCTAATAACGTACTTCAGAGTTTGCTTGCAATACTCGACAACTTAATGGTCACATAAATGGAGAAAAGGTACATACAAAACATGGAGGGAATGCTAACAATCACACCAATGATATACTGTACTCATAAGCCTGTAAAATAAACTCTGTTAACGATGGAATAGAAGAACAGGCAGAGGAGTTGTCTCAGAGTTGATCCAAAAGAGACTGACTAGACATGTACTCCCTCCGTCCTCTTTTACATGTCCATTTTGACATTTGACCAGTCAAGTTGACTATATTTTGACTGAACTTTACATGTATCAGATAATTGAGAAAAATAATAAAAATTATACCATTAGAAAGTATATTTAGTCTATTTTAATATGCAACTTTCAGATTTTAGAAATAATGAGTAGATAATTTGTAATGGTTAGTCAAAAATTGGTCAAATTGACTTCTCGAAAAGCAAAATGGACATGTAAAAGGGGACGGAGGGAGTAGTAAAATGCTACAGTATCCATATATCTTTTTCTTTCCATGTTGCTTCCAATGACACAATCCTTACAGGTTGAAAACTGATTTCCTCAAATTCTACCACCACTTGCCTTTTTGTGTGCTGAACCCTAAGTTTTTAAACTCGTATACAAGTTTTTCCATTAGGAGAAAAGAATAAAGTTATGTTATTATTTTAAAGAATAATTTGATTGTAATTTATTAGGTGTTAGTTATATTATTTAATAGATTATTAAATATGGGTCCGGGTCCCTGCCAATAGATTGTTGCAGCAAACTATCCCGCGGTTTTTATAGTGGAAAGATATTAACCCTATATTCCTTGTGGGCATGCAGTTGGCCCAGAAGCCTATCCGCGCTTTAGACACCCACTCTAGGGTTTTTTCATTTCCGCGAAAATAACCAGCGAGTATGTTGCCAAAATTTAATTGCTAGGGACCATCTCCCATTAAATATAGTCTAGGTTATGGTAGTATAATAACAAAAAGTTATATTTCTGTTATTGACTAATTACAAATTTCCTCATCACTGGGATTTTACTTAGACCTGCTAAAGACCAGAACCATAGAGTACTTAACACCGGTGCCACAGGAAGATGTTTGGTTAAGCATTAGGGTTCTACTATTATATAACAAGATGTAATCTGGTAGTATTTTGAGACTTTGATTATTCAAACTTAGCAATCCACACAAATTTCTCTCTTATGTTGTTTAAAAATTCTAGTATAGTAGTTCTGCGGTTGAGGCACCCTAGGGCTAGTGGTTATCTGCGGCTAACCCACCCAAACTTATCTATTTATTATTCTAGCACATGAATCCTTGGTTTTTATTCTTGAGCTGCATCAAGGACTTCACCAGAAAAGGATCTCTCATGTAGCCAGTCTCTAGTTAATAGCAGTGTTGTAAAAAGCGCATTAAGCGGCCGATTAAGCGGCCGCCTAAGCGGAATCGGCCTTAAAGCACTCCGTTTTTGTACTAAGCGAGAGATTAAGCGTTTTTAAAAATTAAGCCGACAATTAAGCGGATTAAGCGGATTAAGTGGTAATTAAGCGGTTAAAATGATGTTGACGTGCTAATTTTTAAAAAAATAATAATTTTGAAATATTAATTTTTTAATAATATAACTATAATTATATTATAAAATTAAAAAAAATATATTTTATCAAAAATATTAAAAATGCATATTCTTAACACAACATAATATTATTTTTAAATATATTAATATTATAATTAAATATTTAATTAATCCGCTTATTGACCCGCTTAAAATTCCGCTTAAGCGTCCGCTTTACCGCTTAAGCGCTAAAAGGTCCTCCTGCCGCTTAGAACCGATTTGCGCTTTTCACAACACTGGTTAATAGTTAAAGCAATTACAACCTACTATTAAGATTAATTAGCTTAGCCAAACTAATATGACATGTAGACATGAATAATCAACCACTGATATGACACAAAACTAACTGTTTTCATGTTCATTGCAAAATTTGAAACAGTGGATTGTAGATCAAGGAAAAATGAGCTTGTAATCTCAATAGAAGACAATGAATAATCATATAACCACTGCAAATGCAGTTCAACATCTAGCATACTAATAACACAAAACAAACTAACGAAGATAACAATGTAATTAAGTGTGGCAATGCAATTCAGTAGAAGATATGAACTTCATTAACTAAAAAGAACAAAGAGTATGCATCTAAAGCAAGAAAATTTTAAGACCTTCAAATGGTGTCCGATCGTGAACAGGAATATGCAAGCATCTAACTTCAAAAGCTCTGTGTACAAAAAATCTTGCATTAGGAATAGAGGATAAACAATTTTTATCATCGAACACTATTTGCAGTAATTTACTAAAATGTATATTTATTAAAATTTTGATAATTACTAACATAAGCATCTATTATCAAGAACAAATAGTACCCACTACTTCATATTACAACAAGAAAACTTTGGAGACTGCTAGTCATAATATACATTAATGCTCATGAAACTTTTGATGTAGTTTCTTTAATGAAGCAAAAAAATGCTAATCAGGGAACTCCTCCCAACTATACTTTATTTTGAGGAGCTACAATATAAAGGATGGCAGCGGAAAATGAGAAGCTCATGTGCATCAACTTCCCTGGTTCCCTTAAAGCATAAGGTTGCTTGCCTTTTTAAATGGAGAAGCATCTGAGCTATTGGCATATCATAATCCTATTAATGGGCCTATTTAAAATAAAAAGTTGATTTTTCGTATTATTTTAATTAGCTAGGTATTGAGAACTTAATTGGTGACCGGGCCAGAGCGAGCATAATAAGCACGTAGGAAATAAATAATTTGACTGCTCTGTAAAGCATAATGTAACGTAATATGTAATACTGATAACTCAACACTATAATAAAGACAGAAAATAATAACTAAGTATGATATAGGAATTCACAGAAAGAAGAACTGGTAGATACAGAATCTGACATTCTTTAAACTGAAGCAATCACATGTAACTGGAAGAAGTTCATTAATATGTCCAAGAGTCAGTGAAGAATAAAGTTCAGAATGCCTCAGGAAATGACAATTGTCTACAGATTCAATATCAAGTACCAGTGGATTTCAATATTGACAATTTATTTATTTATATAATCAACAAACGAAGCATTTTCAATCGGGAACAGACTGATCATAGTTATTCATCAAAGACGGTACGAAGTTCAGTTTCACTATTAGTCGTTTGTGAACCAGACCAGTGCACCAAACATCAACACGTACGAAGCGGTTCATCGTATTTATTCAACGGAATTAATGATCTAGTCAAATTGCAGTTGCAGCAGTGACTGTTCAGGGATAAAATTGCATCTTCAAGGGATTAAAGAATAGAAATATAAATATATATATATACACACATTTATATATTATCTACACACACACACTAAAGTGTAGTTGCAAATCAGCCCGACTAATAAAGGAGCCAAAGGAGTGAGCGCAAGGCACTAGATACGGAGATTCACCGACTACAAAAGGGTACTGGATACGGTACACAGAAATAGATATACATACAATTTTACTTGTATATGTATATAGAGAATTTGTATATGTCAGACACATAACAACTTCATTCATAATAAAACTCAAAAAACGTGTCTTTCATAAAACGTGATAACTAATAAACTAATAAAATGTCCTTTCTACATTTTTATACATATTACATACATAGCAGAATGTCTATCTTGTGTGTGAAAAAGATTTTGTGTGTGAGAAAGAAAGCTGGAACAAGAGATGAGATGTATGTATATATATATATGTAGGACATTGCTAAAAAAAGAACACCCTTAAAAGAAGAACACTTTAGAATTGCATATGGAATCTCATCTGAAACTTGAATTAAATTTCTAATTTTAAGCTAATTAGCCTTTTATTATGAATATAATAATAGTATCTAACATGTTTAACAATAAATATGGATTAAAAATAACATGATTCTACGTGATATTAATTGTCCAAAAAATATATATATGATTCTATTCTGGATTCTTTTATGGATTCTAGTCTGGATTCTATAATATTTCATATTAATAATTTAGATGAGTTTGGATGTTTGATTTCATATATTAAGTTCAATTGGCGTTTAACTATGTGATTATGATCTTGACAAATCCATTTTTATGAAAAATAAAGTGTTATGATAGTGTTCTGTGTTGTTCTTTTTTGAGTAAATGACAAAGTGGTGGCTCTAGTTTCCCATATTTTACGAAATGTTGACCGGAGTTCAAAAATTACAAATTGGTGGCTGGACTTTACCTCCGCCTTTTAATAAGATGGTTGCCGTCAATTTTCGTTAATTTGGACCGTTAAGTCGGAAAAAAATTAAAAAAAATGAAGAAGATAAAAGCGGGTTTAAGGGTAAAACAGATCATGAGGTGGTATATATACAAAAGTAACCAGGGAGCTGAAATAGTACTGCGTATCTTCCCATAAATTAATTTATAGTGACAAAGAAGCTGAGCCAGATATGTGGGGTTCAAACTCATTATCACCTTGAATTTTCAGTACTACGAATTAACCAGGACACTGAATTCTCGGATAAGTCGGATCTGACCCGACCAGATGACTTCCCAGTTTTTCTCACAGATGGGCTCCGACCCAGATTCTGTTTTGACCCGGCATTGTCGTTTCGGATGACCGGCGCCTTGACCTCCGGCGAGAGCTTTCACATGACTCTGGTCGACCAGTTTGTCTCTCCCGGGTATGATCCGAACCCGATTCGGCCACTCCTCGACTTCTTCGTGAAAAAGATACTCAGGCGAAGTGGGTAGCTCGTAAAGCTTGTGAATTGGGGTGTTGAGGCTCTGGTAGGGGTGGTGGTGACCTATGTTACTCAGACTCGAGTACGGACTGTTGGATACGACACATATCCGAGTGTCGGACTCGGTAATCTTGAAAAATTAGGACACGGGGACACTGTCCGAATTTTGGACACGGATACGGGGACACGTTAAATTTAAAGAAATTAATTAATTTCATATAATTAAATTAATATTTTTTTATCAATTTTTATATTTTATTTATTATTTCTAGAAAGAAAAACAAACAAATAGATTTTTTTGATAAAAAATGTTCAGTCCTAGACTCATGGAGATGTGTGCTATATTAATAAATGAGAATAATGTCCAGATACATGTATCAGGTTATACCCCTGTACACACATCCATATGTCTTCTTTGAGTACCTTTTTCTTATCGTCTCCATCTCCTTCATCTTCATCTTATCTTCGTCGTTTTCATCATCTGACTCTTTGTTATCTTTTCTCTTCTTTCCTTTTGTATTCTTCTCCTACAAGTCTACAACGTCTTCAAATACTTCGACGAACTTCATATTTTTCCGACGAAAAAGTGTCGGTTTTTCATATGGCGAATCCGCCCCATATCCCGTGTCGTGTCGGGTCGACACGGGTACGATGGCCGGAAGTGACGAGTTGGAGTAACAGAGGTAGTGACGTGTTGAGGGTTTGTTTTTGTTGGAATTTGTCATTGATTTCTAAGAGGATTTAGAGATTTTAGAAGATGGGGGTGGTTTGGTTTGTGATGAGAGGGAGAGGACTTTTGGGGGATGACTTTACTATTCTAAACGGACTTTGACGGCAGCCATCTTATTAAAAGACGGAAGTGAACTCCAGCCACCGATCTGTAGTTTTTGAACTCCAGCCAACATTTTGCAAAATTTGAGAAATTATAACCACCATTTTGTCATTTACTCTTCTTTTTTTAAAGTGTTTTGTGTGGAGTGCAACCATATATATATATATATATATGAGAGCTTCAATATTAGGGTAAAATTAGAATGGATTAGGTCGAGTCCTAAGGTTATATCGCAACTATGGCCGGTGTTGGTGATGAGTCCACTGCCGTTTGCATATTGACATACCACCTGGCAAATCGGACACAAGGTTAGTTTAGTCTGTACCAAGTGTTAGGAACTGGACTTTGTATTTTGAGTTTTCCTGTTAGTTTCACTGAGATCACAGCGATACAAGTAAAAAAAATAGAGATTTACAACTAGATTTGGGCCAGAAGCAAATACGAATTGATAGCTTTAGAGTAAGCTAAGCAAGAGAGATGAAGTTTTAGAGAGAGAAGTTTGTCAAAGAGAGAAAGTGCAGAGAATTCAGAGTGAGAAGTGGTGGAAAAAACATTTCCATTTTCTGATAATGATTCAGAAGTTAACAGAATTACAAAATGAACCAATATTTATACTCTTAGTTCCCCAACTCTTACTGGTAATAACTTGTTTACCCTCCTATATGTTAGGAGTTGTCCCACATCGGTTGTGGGAGGGGCAGAAAGCTAGAATATAAGTAGCCAGAACAACTCCAATAGTATGAGGCCTTTTGGGAGATGCCCAAAAACAAAGCCGTGCGGGCTAAGCCCAAAGCGGACAATATTGTACTATTGTGGAGTTATGGCTCGCTTAGCTCGCCCAACAAGTGGTATCACAGCGAGGTTGAAATAGTCCGCAACAATCTCAAGTGGGCTCCAGAATGAGCCTAGGAACAGGTGCTATAGCAACTGCAATATGCATACACTACAATAAAATAAATGTATTAGTACTTATATATACCAAGGCACCAAGTTGGAGGCCTCCGACATGTTCATGCCTCCTAGTTTGAAGCTTTTGTATAACTATTTCAAAAATCTCACTTAATTGCAACCAAACTTCTTCACAGAGAATATTTTATCTTTACTCAAAGACATATTTTTACCTACAACTTCTTACAACCAAGATAAAAAGTGTGGTGGCTCACTTTTATTTGTTTAACCCAATTAGCTTTGTATTTCCCTATTCAGTATTCACTGTTGCTGAACAATCACATCCACTCCCAAATCAGATTGACTTAGATTACAAGAACCAACAACTGATTCAAATTAAGATATAACAGCATCATCCTATCCAATTTTTTTGATAAGGATTTGTATTCGAAGTTCATTTGGCACAAGAATATTCACAAAACCAACCTTTTCTCTGCTTTTTCTAAAAAGTGGCTCAGGGAATTTTAATGACGTTATGCTATAATTCTATTTGCTACAGTTCTTGTCATACTCTACAAAAAAGAGAAAGCAGAGCCCATATCCAGGTCTAATTCCACATAAAACATGGATTACATTTACATGTTACATTATATGGTTGTGCATTATGGTCAACAAATGTGCTAAAGGGTAAAAAGGACTGGACTAGGAGAAATCCCATAAAACTCAAGGATCAAATATTATTTGTGACAACTGAGCAACTCTACTATGAGTACCCAAAATATAAACACGTACCGCGTAACTCTTTGGGTTAAATGACAAATTCAGACAATATGGCACTCAGCCTTCTCTACACACATGCACTATAGATAAACATCCGGTGTTGAACAGTTCAGCTATTGTTGTATATGCTTGCTTGTAAGCCTTATACACACACACACACATGTGGAGGGGAATCTCAGGTGTATAACTTAATGGAAGACTCTGATTAGATAATCGTCATATACTGAGTAGTTTTAAGGTCGGGGGAGTAAACCAGATATGAGTATACTGTGTGCATAGTCTATAATCTGTGGGTGTGTTTTAGTACTGCAACATACAAAACACGGCACATATAGTTATTCATTTTTGTTTTCAAGTTACATATAGATTTCACTTTAAAATTTAAAATTCAAGCAAATCCGTTGATTATAATCTAGCCAGTTCTTTTAGAATTATAATGGTGTCTAGACTTTAAATAAAACTAGATATCTACTATTTATGCTTTTAAATTTGTTATAAATGCTTTTCAAATTTTTATGTGATTTAAATGTATTATTTATTAAATTATATTAAAATTATTTCAATACAAACCCAACTAAAAACAATTCTGCATCCGCCCCTGGAAGTCATTACTATTGGCTGATCATTTTTAACTAAGGCATAAGGAAATGACTTATTTCCATTTACAAGATACAACCTATTCACTTAGTAATGATATTTAAGCTCCAACCCAGTAGAGTCTTGCAGATATAAATTCTTTGTTGATCGATCCATCAAGTAGAATATATTGATATTATTGATAGTAATGACTTTTATCTTATGGATTTCAAAGCTTGTATAATAAAAAAGATGACAAAGAGTTGTAATTTAAGCCTGGCTAAATATATGTAAATAGCACCATACATATAAATAAGTAAAATCTTATATATGCATGATGATAACTTTAGTGCATGGATTGCAGAGTGGACCAAGAAAACAAGATTAACACTCATGTAAACCTCTGCTAATATTAAGCAAGTCAAGTAGAGGTTGAATACCAAGTCATGAGTAAATAATAGTTCCAACAAATGCATTCTTCATTAAATAGAACTTTATAGATATTTGAAAATTGACTCACTCTCCTAAAGCTTCATGGTGTAAAATAAGGCCCATTCCAAGGCCATCCATCCCTGCATTCATCAATAACATTATAAGCCAACGACATTAGAAACCTGTATTTGAAATATGTTGTGAAGCTTTCATTTACATAGACACACATTCGAATTAACAAAAACTACTTAAATAAATATATCCATCAGACAATGAGAAAATCAGCACAAACTACTTATAAAACAATCAGCAAGTCAGAATCTCAACAACTCACAACCAAACTCAAGTAATCAAATACCCGGCAAAAACAAAAGAACAGGCGCATCTTCCATGGGTTCACCACATTCTAGTGGGCAGAACCATCGAGGCGGTCCACCATCCGGCTTAATAAACTCCTCTGCTAACTCAAGATAATCCTTCACAGTCTGTTTCCCATACCCATCATCCCATAAAGGCTCCAGCTTTTTACGAGCAACATCATTCCCACTCTTATCCTCCATTCCATTCAAAACCACCCTACCATTCCCCTCCACACCCAAAACTTTACTCTTCTCTTCATTAACACCAACTCCATTAACTACAGCTGACTTCCCCCCACTAACACTGCTAGCTCGAACTCGAAATCGGGGTTTTTTCTCCGAACTCAAGGCAAAACAAGGGGACACCCACAAATTCTTTAAAACTGAAACCATGAATCCCCCAACAAAACCCTTCAAACTCTTAAACCCTTTTCCAAAATTGCAAACAAATATTACAACTAGTGTAATAACAGCAACATAACAACTTAAACTGAAACATAAGTGTTCTAACAAAAGTGGAATGTGGGGTTATACATAACAGCCCTTTTGTGTAAATTATTGTAGTGTTCTAACAGTTTAATGAAAGAAGACAGAAACAAAGCTGACTGATGCATTTAAACAAACATGTGGCAACAATTGGTTCGCAAATTTAGTTATGGACTAAAAATAAAAGCGTGGAGAAATGAAGTTTGTATAAAGCTGTGGAAAATATACCCTCGTGAAAAAGGAATCAAAATATATATGCTTGTGTTTTGCACCCATTATCCTGTTCCTGCTACTCTTCTCAGCCACAAATACATTCTCCCGTCAATGGTTAAGATACACGTGTATGCTACTTTAGAACATGAACGATATGAATTTTGTATATGTAAATATGCGTATACTTTGTACTTTTTGATTCGGATCCTCTGTCCCCTCTTTGTGTCTCTCCATGTGTCCCCTCCTCTTTTACTTCTTGATCTCTCTCTTGTTATTGCAGAATACAAATAAATTACAAGTATTCAACTGAGGCTTAATTTATTTCTTCTCAATATAGACTTCAATTTTATAAATTCTCAATCATCTTTTTTTGTTGCATTAAATATTAACTCCATGATGTATAGTTTGGTTTATCAAAAAAAATGTACCAGTGAATTTCCTTCATATACCAATTTAATTTTATTAGATTAAATATTATATAAAAAAATCTCAATTTTTTAATATAATTTAAGTCATAAAGAAAGTTTTTTTTTTCCTTTCAAATTTAATAATATTAAAGTTCACAAAATTTTAATTAATTATTTAATATAGAAAAACATAAAAGTAAAATTACTGCATAGTATTATATTTATATCATGTAAAAAATATTTTTAATTGATTATGTACTATATGGAAAAGATAATGTAAATAAAGTATATTTTTGCTTTTAAATTTAATAATTAAAATTTTCAAAATTTTAATTAATTATTTCATGTAGAAAACACAAAAATAAAGTTACTATATAATATTATATTTATATCATGTAAAAAAAAATTTAGTTGATTATGTACTATATGAAAAAGATATTTAAATAAATGAGATATATTTCTATAGATTTGAAAAAGTTTATATAATAAGCTCCGTGAGAAAATAAATAAAAATTATAGAATTATAGATCACGTGATAAGTAAAAGAACTGACCAATAAGAAAAAAGGGACACGTAGGGAGACACAAAGAGGGGACAGAGGATCCGGACTAGTACTTTTTAGGGTGGTTTGGTTCTGATTTTGTTCATTCTAAACTCATACCTGTTCTTTCATCAAACTCATTCCTCAAACCCACAAGATATTGGGTTTGGGCCCCAAATAACCAGATTTTGGGTGAAAATGCCTCAAATAACAAAATACCCGAAAAATGGCCCTCACTAACCAATAAAGACGCTTCTGGTGTAACAAAAACGCTACATCGTGTAGCGTCTTATGTAAATATTTTTTTAAAAACTTCAAAACGCTACACTGTATAGCGTTTTCATTCTATCAGTCCTAGCAAAAATTGAAACGCTACTAAAAGTAGCGTCTTTTATAAATGTAAATTGTTTTGTTTAATCGTGGTTTAATAATTAAAACGCTACACCTAATAGCGTTTTACTGTTTGCATATAATTTTTAAAAAATAGATTGCTACACTGAATTACGTTTTACCTATGTAAAACGCTATATGTATTAGCATTTTGTGTTTAAAATCTTTTTTAAATATAAAACGGTAATGAAAGAAGCGTTTTGTTTGTAAGAATAAAACAAAACGCTACTTAGAGTAGCGTTTTAATTTATTCTTTGTGCCAAAGGCAGTAGCCAGAACCTTCTGCCCTGCCACCTTAAAAACCAATTCACACCAAATTCAACTTAAAAATCAAAACTTTTAAACTACCAAATTCAATGTAAATTACACAAACAATATAAACTAATTCATAACAAGATAAAATTTAATTTATATCATATATCATTCATACAATATTCACCAAATTCAAACAACCATATCAAATTGTACTTGAACAATAGTACTACAACAATAAAAACAACTACAGAATCAATTGTCTCTCGATGAAGTCTCTCCATGTTTTCCCCGGCTCTGGAAATCCATCTCGTTCCTGTATCTCGTTGCTTTTCTTCGCCCCTTCTTCTTCTCCATATCGGGGTCATGCACAACTCTCGGGAAAGCAAGCTCTGTAGGATATCGAGGATCACCCTTGTTTGGAATTGGCTTAAAGATACCATTATAAATCTTCGACTGGTTCTCTAACTTATACCAATCTCCAACAAACGCATGGAAGTTCATCTTCACATGTGAACAACAAGCAATTACATGGGATCAAGGGATTCTATAAGTTTGCAATTTTCCACACGTACAACTAGACTCCATAAGACGAACCGTGTGTGTGCTTCCTCCTTTCAACCCATCCCTCCTTGTAACTACTTGGAATAACCAAGTCCCCCGATCAAATATCTTCACACTATGTCCCGTAGAATGTCTTACAGCACGGTTCAAGAAATAGGATGCATATTTGGTGAAAATCTGACCTTTCGATACTTATGAAACAATCTCAAGACGACGTTGATCAAAGTACTCAACCGTCTTATGGAATAGTACTCGCACCAATAAAGTAAGCGGGAGCCTCCGAGCGTCGACAATTGCTTTGTTCCAACTCTCAGCGTGGTTGGTAGTCATGATGCCAAAACGATGATGCTCGTGGTCATGTGCTAGTGACCAGTTCCTTACTGGTTTGTCCTCAAACCATGTAACTACTCGGGGCTCTAGTGCCAACAACTCCCCCCATAGTAGTTCAAATTTCTTAGGCTTGACCTGATATGCCAACTCAACCAATCTATCCTTCAATCCAACTTTCTTGAATTTGGTGGCAAAGGTTGTGGCAAAATGTCTATCAAAAATGACACATATCCCGTGCCTCTGACCAACCCGAATCACGCCCACTACACTTCTCCCCCACACTCGAACTACTCCTCATCAAATTTCCATCAATCGACAATTCTTCCACATATATTTCAACAAAGAAGGGCATCCCCTTTGACACCACAACACCAAACATCAACTCAACATCATCATCTTCTTCAATTGGTACCCGAATTTCAAATCATCGGGATTTTTACACCTATAAAATAGCCTCAACCCAAACCTACTACTATCAATCTTCAACTTGGAATGCAATAAAGCACATAAATTATCGTAATTCATAGACAAATATAGCCTAACATGCTTCGAAACAGGTTTATCATAAACGAAACCTTCTAATTGAGATTGTATTATATTACCGTCAATGTATATCCATCCAAGAACCATATTTCCAGCTTTCGAACCCGAACCCGAACCCGAACCCGAACCCGAAGCCATGATTGTATCTATGGAGGTTTGCAGTATGAAATCGGGCAGATGTTAGGTGAATTAGGGTTTATGTTGGGTAAACTAGGGCAAAAATAGTGAGGGTTTGTTTGGCAATTGTGTTCTGCCCGTGCATTGTGTTCTGCTGGTAACATACATACAGCTAAAACGCTAGACGCAATGGCGTCTAGCCTAGTATTATTTTTTTAAATTGTTAACTAAAAACGCTAGTTAAACAAGCGTTTGTATATTATATAAGTAAAACGCTAGACGCAAAAGCGTCTAGCTTGTAAAGTTTAAAATGGAAACGCTAATGGCTGTAGCGTTTATGGTGAAAAATGATTTTTTTTTGATTTAGTTACTCAAAACACCAAATTTGAATTTCGTTGACCAATTTTGTATATTTTTTCAATTACTTAAAAACAAAATACCAATTTTTTTTGATGAAAATTTCAACTAAAGCCTCGCATTAATTAAATTTAATTTTAACGGTTGTAAATTTATTTATTCCGCCGGCGTCTCGGCTTTAGGGCCTTCGACCCTTCAGCCTCGCTTAATTAGGGTTTAGGATTGAGGGAGAATTAATCATTCTGTAACCCAAACCTTAACCCTAAATGTTAACGATTGTAAATTTATTTATTCCGCCGGCGTCTCGGCTTTAGGGCCTTCGGCCCTACAGCCTCACTTAATTAGGGTTTAGGCTCGAGGGAGTAGGGCCTACGGCCCTACACCCTCAATCCTAAACCTTAACCGTCGGCCAATTTAATATACAATACGAATTAATCATTCTGCAACCCAAACCTAAACCCTAAATGTTAACGATTGTAAATTTATTTATTCCACCGGCGTCTCGGCTTTAGGGCTTTTGGACCTGAAGCCTCGCTTAATTATGGTTTAGGCTCGAGGGAGTAGGGTCTACCGACCCTACACCCTAAATCCCAAACCCTAACCGTCGGCAAATTTAATATACAGTACGAATTAATCATTCTACAAGCCAAACCTAAACCCTAAATGTTAACGATTGTAAATTAATTTATTCCGCCGGCGTCTCAGCTTTAGGGCCTTCGGCCCTGCAGCCTCGCATTAAATAGGTTTAGGCTCGAGGGAGTAGGGCCTACCGGCCCTACACCCTCAATCTTAAACCCTAACCGTCGGCCAATTTAATATACAGAACGAATTAATCATTCTACAACCCAAACATAAACCATAAATGTTAACGATTGTAAATTTATTTATTCCGCCGGCGTCTCGGCTTTAGGGCCTTCGGCCCTGCAGCCTCGCTTAATAAGGGTTTAGGCTCGAGGGAGTAGGGCCTACCGGCCCTACACTCTCAATCTTAAACCCTAACCGTCGGCCAATTTAATCATTAAAACAGTAACGTTGTACTAAAACAGAAACATAAGACATGAAATTACAATATTTACAAGATCCATGCTATCATAAATCACAAGTTCAGCATCCTATAACTAGAAATGTCATCAAAAAACTACAAATATCATCATCCTTTATGTGAAACAGTACCACAATCAGGAGCCTTCCTATCCCTCTTTGACCGGCGAACATAAACGACCTCAGGATCAGCCCGATCAACTCTAACTGAACTCCTCTGCGTACCAGGCTGACTAGACTACGTAGACTGTGAAGAGGTGCCCAGGTTAAAAGTGGGTACCTCTGGTGTACCATGCCAAGGCTGAATCCGGTGTTGACGCTGTACAACAGGAGGAGGCTGCTTTGTACTGGTATCTGGCATGTGAGAAGTCTGCTTCTCAGATACTGGCTGTGAAGGCAAGCTTAGGCCTAAAGAAAAACTAGGCCACCAGTCACCGGCTACAGCAGCAGCAGATGCCTCGGCGACAGTAGCAACAGTAGCGGGAGTAGAAGCCTCGGCTACAGTAGCAGTAGCTGTGGCAGCAGCAGCGGCAGCAGAAGACTCGCCAACAGTAGCAGTAACAGCAGCAGCAGTCGAAGACTCAGGTCCACCATCATCGCCTGTATATACATGATCCTGCTCATCAGCATGATCAGCATCATCAACCGGCTCATCAACTAATCGTCCACCGCATCGGCCTCCTCTGCCACTAGCACGTCCTCCCCTGGCAGCATCACGGCCTCCCCTGCCAGCACCACGGTGTCTCTTGCCACCACCACGGCCTCTCTCACCACCAGCTCGGCCTCCTCTATCACCTGCATCCTCCCCCTCCTCGTCATATACAGCCTCATGCTCCTCAACTAGAAGTTGCTGAAACACGTATGCATTCCGATCTCGGATAGCCTGCAGACTCTGAGTGGCTATCTGGTGCATATCCGGGAGATGTCGAGTACCCTCTACTAGAGCCTGCAGCAAGACTCCCTGAAATAGAACGAATACAAATACAAATATCACCAACAAAAACTCATCAAATAAAGCATGACAACTAATACAACTAATACCGCAACTACTTATAAGGAAAAGACAGGAATGAAGTCACAGAAAGTGCAGATATATTAGTGAAAAGATACTTACCAGGCCTATGAGCAATGCACCCAAGTGACTAACGAACCTCACGGTCCTAGGCAGGTACCAATCCATATACTCCGGGACTGTATCATCATCATCGATCAGGTCATCAGTAAATATATGCTCCAGACGATGATGCCAGAGTGCCATACTCGGCTGATGTGTCACTGTATAATCCAATACTTCTGGCCCTTCAGCATCATAGCGTGATGCTCCACGGAGTAGTGCGGCTGATCCAGAATACGCTGCATCATGCCAAACTGTCTAGCGACTCTATCCGGCTGATCCGGCTCGACTATGTAAAAACATACCATGGGGCGGCGATAGCGCCAGAGTGGACGGCCGGCTAAATAGTAGTCTGGGAGTGTGTCAAGAATCCCAACATAAGGCTCCCAAATGAACTGACCTGGAGCAAGCCCATCCAATGCCATCCGAGCCGTACCCACGGTGCGTCCATCACACTCCAGGTAGGAATGTCCAACAAGCCACCTATATACATCATAAAAATTCAAAAAAAACACATTACTCAATTTGAAAAGACATGTCACAACTTGAAAGAGACAAACTAGTAAAAAGACATCTACTACGTACCTGACTCCATGTGGTCCCTGGAGCTGACCCTGCCAAAAAACGACATCCACTAGGGTAACTGTGCTCCGAACAGGGGCAAGAGTGGGCAACCTCTCCCATGCCCACAGCTGGAGTAAGATAAGGCATCCAGCTACCCCCCGAGTACCCACTCTACAACCTTTGTCCAGCTCCCTATAAAGATGGGCCAGAACAGCTAGACCCCATGCATAACCTCCAAATGCATCCAGGTCACGAAGGAAATGAACCCACATCGAATGTATAGCTCCACATGAATGGTCGGTGAGCATTGACCTCCCAAACAACTGGATCAAGTAGCACCTGATGAGAAGCCTAACCTCCTCAACCCATGCATCATCCCGTAATACTGGTGGAGTGAGACCCTTGAACCATGTGAGCCGTATCCTCCCGTTGTTGAAAACGTTCTCTGGAGGAACCTGTCCAAAAATCTGACCAATGGTGCTCCGCTAGGTCTGTCCAGGTGCAGGGGAGGAAGGACACATCACGGGATGTCCACCTACATCCTGTAGTGTAATAGTACACTCTCCAACAGGCAAGTGGAATGAATGTGTCTCTGGTCGCCATCTCTCTACCAGAGCACGAATCAAACTCCAATCAAGCTGCATACTGGATACCCGAGCTAACCCATAAACACCAGCTGCCTGTATAATGGGGATCAGTCGAACATCCATGTTCATATCAGATTGGTTGGCGTCACGACGCCTGAACGTCTGCAAAGGCGCACCACCAGCTCTCCAAACAGCTCGAGACCTATGAGTCTCCTGTAAGTGTAAAATGGTAGGATCACGAGGTCCCCGGTCTCTAATAATAGCCTGTGAACAAAATGAACGAATATACAAAGTCAACACATCATACTAACTTTAGAGAGAAACTAGTTAAAACACTTAATATTAAAACAACTAAGTAACTAGTTAATCTTGAAACGGGAACTATAATTTGGTTGGGTGTGTGTTTGTGTTTGAATATTACTAAAACAACTATTTAATTAACTATTTAATTTGCCAAAGCAAATAGTTTACAAAATGACGGGAACTTATAATAAATACGAATTACTGCAGTTCAAATCAAATACACTATATGCCACTGATAGGTAAAAAGCTCTGCAATTGCAGTAAACAGGCAACTACACTATATGCCACTGATAGGTAAAAAGCTGAGATCAAATATTCGTATATCATATCAAATACACTATATGCCACTGATAGGTAAAAAGCTCTGCAATTGCAGTAAACAGGCAACTACACTATATGCCACTGATTGATAAAAAGCTCAGATCAAATATTCATATATCATGATAGGTAAAACAGAGTATATAAATATTACACGCCAATTCAAGGTCCCCTGAGCTTATATCATGATTCATGCCCATTTAAAAGCAACCAGTAATGTCACCTCAAAAGTGTTTTTAAAGCAACCATTATAGCCTTATAGGCTCCGAAAACCGATACACAAATTTCAAATAATCACAAAGCAGAAAATTTCAGCTCATCAACATCTACTAGCCAACATCAAACTACTTGAACGACACCTAATCTTGCAAAATACAGAGACTGTAGAACATCACAATTATACATAAAGATTGCTCAAGGGACCTTGAATTGGCATGTTATATTATAAATTATTATTATACTTCCCTCAGTGAAGACCGTGTGTGTGGCCTAACGTACGACTAGGCGACGACCAGTGTCTGTCTGCACCGCAATGGATAGCACCGCAATAGACAGCACAACTTATTGCACTTCTGAATCTAAGCGGGAACGAACTAATACTTTCGGTTTTGAATGTTAGAAATGGCTAGCAGTTCTAACAACTATGGAGAAGGGTATGATTCTTTTACAGTTCAAGCTTTATTACTACTATCAGTCTGGTACAACGAAAATCAATATACATATACATAGCAAACACAAAAATTCTTAAATCAAATTCATATAGACATTTTATCAAACACATAGCTAGCATTTAAACAAATATAAATTCATCCCATAAATCAGTTTAAAATCGTGCAAAGAGAGTAGGGACATACATTAAAATCCATTGCACTGAATTCCTCCGGAGTATAGAAACGATTTGCAGCAACTTCACTTGTTAGAATTTCGCTCGGTGGTTTCTTGATATGCAGTGCCGTTAACTGTTCGAAAAATGCGTATATATATTTAAAAGTGATAAACGCTACTTCGTGTAGCATTTAAATCTAATAATATAAAAAGTGAAGACGCTACTGCGCGTAGCGTTTATCTTTGTAATAATATAGAAAATGCTACACGAAGTATCGTTTTTGAGTTAATACTAAAACGCTACTCGCCATGCGTCTTAATTTGTCATTGGGGCCATTTTTTGTAAAAACGTTATTTGGGGCATTAATTCTATTATTATTGTTATTCAGGGCCTTTTTTCCAAGATATAAGATTTTCATACCCATGAGGGGAGGTGGGTATGAAACATGGGTTTGAGGAATTAAATTTCTTTTCTTTTATTTTCATTACTATTTATATCATTTCATGTAAGATCTTTTCTTTTCTTCTTAGTTTTTGAATAATACATCTTCTCGGGAAACTTAGATCTAAAACCATTGGAGATTTCGTTGTCTCTCTTCCAAGGGACTGAGTTTCAGTCTGATTTCTCTTGTTTTTGTGGTTCCACTCCGTATCTATTCTCGGGAGAATTTTTAGATCTAAAACCATCAGAGATTTCGTTGTCTTTCTCCTCTGTTTCAAGCGGGTGGATTTTCAGTCCGATTTCTCTTGTTTCTGTGGTTTTGCTTCAGATCTAAGGTTGTTTTCTCTCCCTGGTGAGAGTTTTGTTTTTCGCTTCTTAATTGTAAGCGGGGTCTTGATTTGGTGATGAAAATTTGCATGGAATCGCCATTTTGGTCGATAGCTCAAACGATAGCTCTATCTGCTGGTAATTCAACGAGGATGCATGAAGCGGGTACTCGTATTTGTATATACATTTTTTTCAAAATATCGTTTAACTGTCTCTTTATGAGAACAGGCGATTACAATTTATTGTTTGTTCGACTCGATCATTGCTATAGATGCCGTATGACTTTTTATTATTATATTAACGCCTTTGTTTCAAAAAAAATACAAAATGAAGTTAATGACTCAAAAATATATATAAATATTAATTTAATGATATTTTAAATTAATTACAATTAACTCATAAATATTTTAATTCAACCATAATCATTCCACCACTCACCCAAACACCTGATACTAGAAATACCTCAAACTCATACTAGCTTAACCCGATTCTTCATTCCAACTTCATACCCCCCCCCCTCTCCAACCAAACGACCCCTTAAGAAATTAACGTAATGTATTTAATTAAGATTTTAAAACGGAATGTATTTAATTGAGATTTTTATTGAATGTTTTAAATCTATGAATTTCAATAGATTGTATCTGATTTTAACTTTTATGTGGAATCTTAATAAAATAAAATGTCGTAGGAATGATATGAATTCTTTAGGATTTAAGCACAATTTTTCAAGATTTTGGTGGAATTTCAAAAAACTTAAAATATACTGAACAATCTCACAAAACCCATCATTTCATGAAATTAAAAAAATCCATTGACATTTGAATATCATCAGATTTTAAATGAATTTTAAGCAATCCAAATTGAATACCATCATATTTTTAATCATAATTTAAAATCCTGATTGAATATCACTAGATTTTGTAGCATAATTTGAAATCCCAATTACCTCAAGATTTTGATACATTATTTAAAATATGAGTTGAATACCCTCAAATTTCATGAATGAATTTTTTTTTAAATCTCAATTGACTAGATTTTGTAGCATAATTTGAAATCCCAATTAAATACCTCAAGATTTTGATACATTTTTTAAAGTTTGAGTTGAATACCCTCAAATTTCATGAATGAATTTTTTTTTAATCTCAATTGAATACACCCCATAAAATATGACTTTTGAACATGTATTCGTAGCCCAGGCGATCATAGTTCTGGTTGAATCGCACAATCTAAAAGATCCAACCCGATTTTAAGCCGATTCAAACCGAAATTGAGATGCGGTTTATGATTACGGTTTGACTATTTAAAAAAAGGCAATTTATGGGTTGGTTTCGGCTTAATCTTAATTCAAACCGTTTTAAACCCAAACTGCACATACATACATGTAAATTTATAACATCTTAATCTTACTTTTGTAGGAATCTCTAGACTGCTCCTTCAACTTTAAATGTTCAGTACAAAACAATAAATGTAACAAATGAGAAAAACTATGTTGAATCTGAGACGACCGTTGTTACAGATGATGCATATACGATGATTATACAATTTTTACATCTCCAAATGGTCATGCATACACTACACCATAAAAGGCCAATCGCAACACAGTCTTTGTGAATGTTGCCAGATTATGTTACCTTAGCAATGTCATTTTACCCTACCGCAACAATGTGTTTTTTTATGTTAGCTTAGCCACAAACGTGATGTTGCTTTAGCTAGGAATTATGTGAGGTTGCAACATCCATGCAAATATGTTAGCTTACGCTATTATAAGGTGGATATACTATTTTTTACATAAAATTAAAGATAAAAGTAACTACTTATATTAAAAATAAAAAAATACAATTGTGTAATAATATAAATCAAATACATTTTAATTATATAAAAACAACTTTGAAAAGGACTTGATTAAATAAATAGATTTATTTATAAATAATAATGAAATTATTTATTTATTAAAATATAAAAAAATATTTTACTTGTGAAATTAATATAAGGCACAGTTCCCAGTGAAATTCACACAAAATGGGTGAAGCTGGACTTCAATTTTCGCTAACCCGCCGCATTTTACTGAATCACACCTCTCTTTTTACTCAATAACCTCTCGTCTCTCTCATCTCCATCGTCTCTCTCATTTCTATGGCACATCTCTATCTTCAATTGCTTGTTAGATTTCAAATTAGGGCTTAATTGGCTGTTAGAATTCAAATAAGGGCTCTGTCCGAAGGGTCTAGGCTTTGTTACTCCTAATTAGGGTTTTGGTCCTTCAAATCAGAGCTTCGTTTCTTTATTTTATTCGTATTTACAGCTCATTTATCACTTAAACTACATCTACTTGCACATTATTTTTGATTACAGGGCTTTTTCGGCTAGGTGTTTGCATTTTAAATTTGGTATTAAGGTTTTGGTACTTTAATTTTTTTAGAATCCAGGTCATTTCAAAGTTGGTGGGGGATTTCTTAGGGGGGTGCCTTTAGATAATTTCAGACTCGATTCCAGTTTGATACATTGGCAAGCTCAACAATATTTGTTGTTATTGGATGTTAATAGTCTTATTTAGAGCTTGAGGAAGAATGCAAGATTCCCAACTCCAGGTGATGCTTACGGAGGTTGGGAGGCCCCAAATGTCAAGCTTCAGGGACATTTTGTAAGTTGGTTCTGCTTTCAAACTCTATAACCTTGATTTTCAGTTTGTTAATTGGGTTCTGGTTTCATGTCAAGATAATATGCATCTGGTACTATCTTCAGTGATTCTAGATAAGGTTTGGGAGATATATTTATTTGTTCATTTTTTAGCTGATCCTCTTCTTTTATACCTTTGCTATCAATTTAACATGAACACCCTTTTAATTTTGTACATAGAATTTACAGTATATATTGATTCCTCAATAAATTCTTGCTATCTGTTTTTTACTTTTATTTTATTATTTTAAACTAATTTTTTGATTTCAAAGTATGTATTTTTAATTGTGCTGTTATGCTCTGTTTTTAAATATGTTGTTATGCTCTATTTTACAGAACACATTTAACACATCTGCCCAATTAATACCTAAAAATTTCACTTTAATTTATTTGTTTTAATTGGTTGCTCTTGTTTAATAATATGAATGTTGTTAAGATTGATTTTTATTTATGAATTGATGTTTGTATCGTAAGATCAGTATGATGTTATATAGATTTGAATGTGATGAGAAAGAATATGCATAGGAATGATTAGGTTAATTTGAAATGAGGGTGATTTTTGTTGTTGATGTTGGGGGATTTTTGTTACAGATTTAATATTGCTATAAAGGAGGCGGAGGGAAGGTTTTGGAGTTGAAATAAAAGGATGTTAATGTGCTTCTACATGTTGGTGACTGTATGTTGGTCAGGTTACATGTACTCTTTCTTTCCATTTACGTCTTAATTCACATTTTCCTTGTGCATTTCTTTCTTACGCTTTTCTTCTGCTATTAGCTTTCCTATCAATGCTTTTTTTTCTTTTAACAATGGTACAACAACTATGTCCATTGTTAGGCAGGTGAGTAATAAGTAGACTGAAACAATGCATTTCTTTATTCAAGCTCTACCTTATCTATCAAATTATGTTCTTCCATAGTGCTATTATATTAAGATTTCACTATGATTCTTTTCAGGGCGATGTCTTAATTATATCAAACGTTGGTGACTCGGGCAGTTCTTGCAGTCACTGTGACAGCCCGAGAATCCGGGGGTCTGGATTCTGACGTCACTACACAAAATCATTTTAAAACACTTTTGAAAACCTGTATTTTTGAAAAGGTAATAAAAATCAAAGGATTTAAAACCTGACAACTTTAATAAAAGATTTTAAAGAATACACTTTAACCCCCTTAAAACAGGATCGCATCCAGGTTACAGTATTGAAATTAGAATCAACCACTATCAATAAACAATGTCTTACAATCTCAGATCATCTTCGATAAGAAGGATCACTGTCAATCTATTTCAATTATGACTTGCAGCTTCATCAATACAATTCTATCTAGAACCAACCTTGACAATCTCCCTGGACATTCCACTTGTCCTCTGGATGTTCTATAACTCTGACTTCTCGCTTAGCCTTAGCCATACTCGCAATCTCAATCAAGCAATTCATCTCTAAGCTTTTCTGAAATGGTTAAAAAGGCATAGCAAGGGTGAGCAACAATGCTCAGCAAGTGTATATAAGCAACAATAGTCCTGAAATATCTTATCAGGGTTCACAAGTTCAGGATATGTAATTGAAAACTTCACAATTCTTATCAGCAATTGAAATCAGAATTCAAACTTACAGAGGAATTGTCGAATTGGATTCATCACATTTTTACTTAAAAACCAAAGGTTAGGCTGCTGATCAGTCACGCACTAACCCCGAACATGGCACACAGCCCTGTTCTCTATACTGGATCCAAGGCACACATTGGCCTATAATTGACCACGAATCTGGTCTGACCACGAATCTGGTCCACATATTTTATAAAAACTAATCCAATTCTAACAATTTAAATCAACAGACAACTGAATCAACAGAACAGAATCATAATCATTCAGCAACAGAAATATTTCAAATCAACTTTTGGGAATCAACATTTCATAAACCACAGTCTGTCTTTTGATAAATCATAGTTCAGGAAATTCCTAACTATTCACTGAGCAACACATGCTTCAATGACGGTCTGAACTTCGAATTAATTTGTAGAACTGGTATTTTTAAAATCTTGAGGATTGGAAAGAATGGATCAAAATAGAAAGTTGAGAGTAATTAGGTGTTTGGCTTTCAAAACTTGGAAGAAGAAAACAATCATGGGATTCATTCTCAGAAGTAAGAGTTTGTTTGAGAAGGGTCTCAGCATAAACAATATCATAATCTTGACAGAATAATCAGAACATGCAATATATATATATGAGGAAGGATTTAGGAATACTTGCCTTAAATCCGATTCCACACACAGCTTAATCTTATCTTTCCATCTCACAATCTGTGCATATCATAACCTCCAGACCATCTCTGGATATACTCTATTCGTAGTACGACTTCGTCTCTTCGAATTATTTCTTATTCGCTTTGCATCGTCGTTTGACCTTCTGAATGTCTTTGCTCGTATACATCTCGTCCAAATCCTTTATGAGAATAAAATACTACCATAATCACTAAACCATCTATTGATTCTTATTTCTACTTATCAAACTCGGTACCATAACCTATCGCATATACATATCGCGTATATCGATAACATTCAACACATTATCACATATCAACCTATATAATGTCTATGCACTTATCAGATATCACTTAGCATATAATCATGCTTTGACTCTATCATATAGTCTAATAATATTTCACATAACATTTTATCAATTAAATATCATATAAATCTTATCGAAAATCCGACATCGTCTCGTCTATTTATTAGACTATCCACCTGTTATCCTATCTCAATCAACAATCAACCAATCAAATCCAATCACTATAATCCATATGCTTTTATCCGACATTTATCAAGACACGACACTATGTCATTCAATCATTTATTACATGTATGTAATACTCGAACAACCAGATAGTCCATGCAATCATTAATAACAATTAGATCACATATAATCATATTCTATACATTTAACAACAATTATTCACATTCTATACTCCACCATATTATTATGTCATATTAAAATAGACTTTATAAGCTTTAATCTCTTTTTCGTTTCACTCCATTCTGAATTACCGATCAAAAGTTATAAGCAAAACCGTTTTCTAACTCTCCTGTTGGCACATAACATATCAAACAGATAGCAGACAACATTTTTCATATAAGGTCTCCCATCCCAATTGATGTCAAATCAAGTCTCAGGTTAAAAATGATTTTTCAGGAATTTTCTGGAATTTCTAGACATTTTTCGGAATTAAAACGGGTAAAAGAATCCATTTTTGAATAAATAATCAAGTCCGATTGCTCAAGATCGGGTCCAAAATCATTTGAAATCAATTAACGAGCCTCGAACATATTTTAGAAAAATAATTCAAAGCTCGAAACTATTTTTCAGAATTTTTAAATCCAAAGGAACAATTAAATCTAATTAATTAATCAATTAAAATCAATTAATAATTAACTAAATTAATTAATCAATTAATATTTAAATTAATTGACCAATTAAAATATTTAATTACTAATTAAAATTAATTAAAAAACTAATTTAGATTTATTTTTGAATAAAGAAATAATTAAAAATTATTTTTGGAATTTAAAATAATTAATTAAAAACAATTTTAGAAAATTAAATCAGAAGGTTTATTTTGTAAACTTTTGAAAGTTTTGTCCAGGGTTCAAACTGCAACTTTTCAAAGTTACAGGGGGTGTTTTGTAAGATTCAAAACTTGGGTACGATGACTTCATCATCTTTAAAAGTTGGGGTACCAAACTGCACTTGGCCGGAAATCCGGCTCAAAGCTTCGCCGCCGCCGTTAGTTCTTCAACTCCGGCGGGGCTCCACAGGCTACCAACTTAAAAACTGAATACGGGGATCGATTGGGAATCACGCAAGCTATCCAGTGGTACTATCCAATTAAACCCAGACTCAGCCGTTCGTGAACCCCCAATTCCAATTAAAAATATTCAATAACACCTCAAAAACATTCAAGAACACATCTCAAGAATCAAACCCTTATTTCTATATGTTATGGAAGTCAAAAATCGACATATAATATATGAAAACGAATGGAAGAAGATGCTCTACAACATGGAATCATCAAATCAATCAAAACATCACGTTTGCAAAAATTCACTATTTAAATCATAATAATTCGAATTTTGTAAAATTAATATAAAATCACCTGACAAATCTGCACATAAACGGATGATTGTACTAGATTCTACGCGTCCAGAGCTTCGTTTTGACTATTTATACGCCTCCATCGGATTCCAATAACGCCTTCAAATCCTCGTTTGATTATGAAAAACACGAAGAACACCCGTTCGTCTTCTCTCGGTATTCGTGCAGAGAAACTGACGAAATGATTGTACGCGCGAAATAAACTGGTAAGGGATATTTATAGAGGAAGATAAGAGAATATTCCTTGAATATGCTTTGGAATATTCCTTGAATATGCTTTGGAATATTGCTGGAATATGCTTCACGCATTACGAGACAACCAGATAATTATTAACTTTAAAAATATTAACAAAATCGTACCGGACCATTTACGGGGCAAACCGTACTCCGGATTGAAAAAGTTAAAACACGAAAAATGCTCAGAATGTCCCAAATAGCTTAATGGCGAAATTTTCCCGAACGCCCGCGGGGTTTAAATTGTTAAATAACTATTTAAATATAATTAATAATTAAACAAAATTAAATTCATAAATCGATTATAAAATCACATAGCAATCCAAAAATCGATATGAACATATCTAAATAAACTATATTTTATCCCGATCATATCAAAATGGAAATATCTCAAATCCGAACATATATGAGCAGTCAATTCAATAAACCAGATAACACAAGTCTCACAAATATTCATATAAATATCACATATTATTCATAAATTATCTAGAAAATATCCAAATGTTCCATATTTTATTATGAGAATATGAAAATTGAAAACTCGTGATTGCAACATATATAAGCAATCAAAATAGAAAACTAGTTATCAAATAATTTACCAAATATTCAAATAATATTCGTAAATAACCATAACTGGTTACACGACCATTACACACGTAACACTTAATCATGTAATACATATATTCACATATCAACCATCTAACTTTTACATGACAAACCTCTGTATTTTCAGAAATAATATTTGAAATAAGTTTTGAAAGGATACTCATATATCCATATATAAATCATTTGAAAATATCTAAATAACACATGACTCATTCTGATAATATCAATAATTAAACCCACAGTTCTGGCACATATTAATACCAATTACAGAAAATCAATTTACACCAAAATTCATGCAATATTCACATTAAATTATCATAACTAACTAAACTCACAATTTCACATGCAACACTTAGCCATGTAACTCACATAGCAATCTTTTAAATCTTTAAAATCAATTATATAAAATATAATTTTGAAAAGACAACCCTGTATTGATAAAACAATAACCCGGAGTTTAAATATACAAATTTAAAAACACATTAAACTAGAATAACATATTAAACTTTATTCCTTCTTTCTAAGAAAATAACTTTCATAACGATAAACAATTTTTGAAAAAAAATCCGGGTCGTCAAGATATACGAAATCATAGAAGAAGAATGCATATTCTGTTTAAACCTTATATTCCACATCACAATTATACTCATACTACACAGACCATTCATCTTATCAGAAAGAAATCAATTAAAGCCAATAATAATATTCAAAAACTTATTTCTATATTAATAAACAAATTCTGAAAATCTGGGATGTTACATTCTACCCCCCTTATAAGGATTCTGTCCTCAGAATCCGCGAAGAGAACGAAAATGTACACGCTTCGTACTATCATCCCCCACCTTTAATCGACCTTGGCATACCTTTGACTTTAAAGAAATAGGAGCATCAATCTTTCCCAATTGCAGAATTCATTTCCCAAAAATCAATCTTTGAGAATTTAGGATGTGAACCAGATGTGTATAAAATAGGTCATGTTGGACTAAATGAGTGACTGAGAGATCAATATGATCAAACGAACTTAGTGTTGCATGCCTATATTAGACACTACTAAAGGTCGTTAACCTTCTTGTAATCACAACACACACAAGTGATGGCGTCCCATCCAACTCCTATCACACAGACAGGTATACCTTGTGTCCCCTATAAATAGGGTTGTTCATCCCAATCAGATAGAAGGAATATCAAGGAATCTCAAAGAGTACCAAGGAATATCAAGGTATATCAAAGAATATCAAGGAATATCAAGAAATATCATTGTCTTCTCACAATAACCTTTATCACACACCAAGAATCAATACCAATATCAATAATCAATACCAATGTTTTCTCGTCATTCGAGAAATAAGAAATCTCATTTATCAAAACTTTTGTAGAAAAGATATCCCAATAAGGACTTAATGATGATGAGAAGAATTAAAATAAGTTTTTATTGAAGAAAGATATTGCCAAGGTCTTCTCAAATTCTTGCTCTGCTCCCATAAGCCGTTGTTCAAGGTATGTCCTCTTCTTGACGTTCTCGCTCGTGATAGCTTCGTAAGATCCCTTGTAGACATTATCGTTCGCAATGAAGTTGGCTCATCTTGATATCAGAAGAAATCCCGGTTAGCTTGAAGCGTCGTCGTTAAGACTAACGTTCTATCTCACTCACAATATTACTTCTGATAACTAGACTCAATTCCACATACTCTCTATCATTCACATCATATCTATCTACAAAACTCTCTTTCTAATTCACAATATCTCATATTCAACACCCATTCTTCTACATCTCAATTCAAACGATAAACCACTTTCAAATATGTAACATGGTCAGAATACTCCAAACCATGCATCTTTATCATTCTTAACTTAATCATTCATTATTAATACTCTTTTGACCATTCTTAACCATGCAGATCATGATAAAGTAGTAGTTTCTAAAGTTAAAGGGCGGGAAGCTGTTGATCGGGCTATAGGGAAGCTGACAAGACTTCTTTGGAGGCAAAAAATAAAGGATACGTTTATTGTTATGAATTTGATGGTGGTTTAAGTAGTTGGTGAATTGGATGTTTTGGTAGCTGGATGTTGGATGTTTTAGTAGTTACATGTTGGATGTTGGATGTTTGATGTAAAGATTTTAAGTATGGTTTATTGGAATTGTTTATTTTGGGAAGTATAGTATATTTAGAGCATATATGCCAAAAAAAATTTGGTAAAATGTTCCACTAGCTAGCTTAAATATTGCAAAAATTGTTTTTTTTTAAAATGTTGCAGTAGCTTGTGCAAATGTTGCCAAATTAACTGGCCCCACATTGCCACGTGGCAGCCAGGTGGGGCCCATTATTTTTAAAGAAAATCAAACACTCTTAGGTAACAAAAAATAATGATGGGTTAGGGGAATAAAATGTTAGCTTACATAGACTTTACTAACATATATTTTCTGTTGATTTAGGAGAAAAAGATGTTGCCTTAGACCCCCTAGGGCAACATGAAAAAAACTATCATATAAAATATGTTACCTCAGCTCTTTTATGGACCTTTAGCAACATATTAGCCCCCTGTTGCATCATAAATTTTATGTTGCAGAAGGCTTTTTATGGCGTAGTGATATAAAGCTATGTGAAAATCACATATTTTCAACTTTGCATGAGGCATATAATTGTTACAAAAATTACGATCGCACAAGTGGGTTCGGTGTGCGGAAGAGTACCACTAGATATGATAAATATGCTAATTTCAAACATGAGTACATTGTATGTAATAATGTTGCAACTTATTAAGTAGCCGCTGGTAGAAGGCTGATCAAGCGGAGGAGAACAACTTCTCCCAAATGTAATTGTGAAACATAAATAATCATAAACCTGCTACTTCAAGTGCTTACATTATAGGTACATTTTAGTGAAGTACTAATCATCCTTTAACATCTAAAGAAGGCGAACAATTCCTATGATGTCATAGAAATGTGAACTTTTTTATATAAAAAAAGTTATGTTTGATTTAGCCGGGGCAAATATTGGCCATGTACAAGCTCATGATGTAATGAAAGAAATGATTGATTCATATGAGAATGTGGGCGTTATAGCATCAAATGTTAGAAATTTCAAGCAGGATGTGAAAGCACGCATCGAGGAGTATGATGCTGAAAAAATTCAAATTAAAACATGAGACGTCAAAAACACATTCTTTTATGATTACAACGTGGACAAAGATGGACATTTGACTGTCTAGGCTGATGCAATTGATAACCGTAATCACTTTAAATTATAAAGCCTGAAGGCCATTCCCTATGGAAATGTCACCTTTGCCCTCCTAAATATACGGTATTCAGTATAATACTACGCTGATACATACCATGCTTTCCTGATGAATCAACACGCGTGTATTTGGTTCTAAGCATGTAACAAAAGTATAAGCCCGTTCTCCAACACTGCAGTACACAGCCTTACACAAACCCACACACACGAAGCACATTGATACACACGCACGGATTCAAAATTTCAAATTCAAACTTCTCATTTTTTTCACTTTAATCTTTCTTAAATCTGAGATCACATTCATTCACTCATAAAGTCATAATACTACTATTTAGTTCTACATATCTCATCTTTTGACCTGCTTTGTTTTTCATTTTTGCCGACATATTTTTAATATATGATTTTAGAGATTTGTACTAATTAATTTCAAATGTTATGTATGCAGATTTGTAATTGAAAATCATATGCATCAGCCTTTGATTGCAGCAGATGTGACGAATCTCATAACACCCGAGGCAAGTAGAAACATCAATGACTGTGAATGCATATAAACTATTTGATTAAAGCTCTCTTCATTTTTTTCAATTCAGTTGTATTATTTGAGAATTTTTATACAATATGAATCTTTTTGCATACCAAGTGTTTGATTGTAGTTCCGGGAGAGAATTAGATCATATAAGTGATTTTACCAGGTGTTTGATTGGAGTTCCGGGAGAGAATGTGTGTTCGATTATTAAGTGTTCAAACCGGTTAGGTTACATATGTAATTTTTTTTCTCCATTTAATTTGCATACCAAGTGTTCTTTTACACATGTGTTTGATTTTGTTTTTCTTTTAAGTGATGATGTTAAAGATTTTATGTACCTTGCATACCTTGCAAAATCGGGCAATCAAACTTATAAAGCGTGACTGCAGAATGTGTTTAGTACTTTTTCCTTTAATTCCTCTTTAATGTTAATCACCGATTTTAATAGGTCTTTAAATTGTTAATATTTGTTTCATATTTTTAAATATATGTAATCACACTGATCTCCCTCTTTTTATGTAATATCCTCTTCCACCAAATTGTTTGTATAAATTTGATTATGATCATGTGTTAAATATGTAGCTCAAGTCTGTCACTGTACTTATACCGTTATAGCTCTGCTTGCCATAAATATGTCTGAAAATTTAGTTTGAAAAAGAGCATAATAGAATTGAAAATGCATGTTGAACTTTGCAGGAAGGAAATGATATGAATTGTTTGCTTCCTCTGCTGATCAGAATGGAAGAATTTTGATGTCGTAGATTTAATACAAAGCCTCTTCATTCTAAAATTTGAGAGTTCTATTAATTGATCATTACTTATAATTAATTAGATATATAATGAGAAATAGATAATAATTTCTACACTATTTGTTATGTTATAGTTGATTATATTTTTCCAAATGCGCGATTTCTATACTTTTGTTCATGATTTGCAGATTGATTTGAATCATGTAGACCGTGTGTGGTGCCTGATGTGGTACGTGTAGAGGTACATATACTCTGTTAAAGCATTTAATTTATATGTGTACTTAATGGACATACATCTATCTATATTATAAATCATCTACTACTATTTATTGACTCCTTGGTTGGAGCTGAGTACATGATAAGAGGATTGTGGAGAAAATCTCTTCTAAATAATTGGGAGTCAATCTTTTTTTTTCATTTATTATTATGTAAGTTCGGAGTAGATGATCCCTTTTTATGATGAGCTTATATGTGCAATATTTAATATCATGATTATATTTACATGATTCATATTACAACCTTATATGATACTTAATAATAAGAATAATATCCTGATGAACAGCATGTATACATAAAATGCTTCCAAGTTGTTTGAAATCTATCTTGCAATACTATCTTATCAATTTACGCGATGTACTAGAGCATTATATTATATAAACTTGATTTACCAATATATATTCCTAACCAGGTGACTGCAGTATGGGAAGCGAAAATGAGAAAATCATAGTCATCTTAACAGGGTCAATTGTAATGATTTTGCTAGGCCTGAGCTTGATTGTATGTGTATTCAGAAAAAAGCAAAAGAGGAAGAACCAGATGAGAATAATACAAGAAGGTCGTATTTCATATAACTTCTTACTTACTACGTTATTGGACTCCAAATGTTGTACGTTATCATCAAGTGTAGAATTTATGTCTGCATCTTCTCCAGTCATAAATTGGGGGAGATTGTTAGGAATCAATAATTTTTGATGATAACATAAACACTTTGTAACATGTCTTACTTAGTATCTTTATCAAATTTCAGTTGTAATTGTTATATTTCTTGTCTTTGGGAATTGTCAACGGATGGGTAGAATAGGATGGCTAATTGTAAATATCAAATGCCATGTAATTTTATCTAAGTGAAGGACATTCAACTGATGAGATGTAACTATTCAACTGATGAAGACTGAACCATGTTTCAACTGATGAAAACCAGGCATTCAACTAAAGACAAAGTATTCAACTGATGATGCAAGGAAATTCAACTGATGAGATTGGAACAACATTCAACTGATGAAGCTCGTAATTCATTCAACTGATGAGACTAGCGCAACATTCAACTGAAGCCGAGAGCGGTTGAAAGTAACCAGAACTTTCAACTGATGAAACAAAGAGCAGTTGAAAGCGACTAGAGCTCAAGTCTGACAAATCACATGGATCGAAAATCACATGGATCGAATTACACTAAAATAGACATGGAAGCCTAATTAGGAAAATAAAGAAGAAGCAGAAACATACTTATCTCATGCAATGCAATCTGGATCAAATCAAGATGATGGTCAAAGATGAAGACATCTCAGAAAGCATGCATAAGACAAAGATATGCAGCATTGTTTTTAGATCAGAGTGCGTTTTGTAATCTAGTTAAAAGCTTTGTAAAACTTGGAGTATATAACCAAGTTAGAAGCATCAGTTGAACTTGTTCAAATTACTTAAGAGAAAATCTGAGAGTTAGAACTTGTTCTTGAGCGATGAACCAGCAGCTGTGCGAATTGTAAACAATCCACAGATTCTTTTATATAAAATCTCACGGGTGGATCATTCAATCCACCCGTATTTTTAATACTTGGTGTTTTTCTGTTTGCTGTGTTCTTAGTGTATTGTTCTTGAGTCTTTTAAATTTGTAAAAGATTGTACTCAACCCCCCCTTCTACAATCTTTCTTATAGTTAGTGTAAAATAACAATTGGTATCAGAGCCAGGTTCCCAACAAACAGGGAAAAAGATCAACACTGCTAAAGAAAGATGGGAAAGAAGGATGCTGGAGTGAAGATTTCTGTTCTTGACAAAGACAACTACTTTCACTGGAAAGTGAGAATGCATTTGCATTTGTTGTCCATTGATGAAAGCTATGTGAACTGCATTGAGAAAGGACCTCATGTCCCAATGAAGGTCTGCACCAGTATGGGAGCTGATGGTGAAGATATGGTAGGTAAAATGATTCCAAAACCTATCCATGAATATTCTCAAGAAGATAATGAAGAAGTGCACAAGGACAAGAAAACCATGAACCTTCTGTTCAATGGTTTGGATCAAGAAATGATTGATAGTGTTATCAGCTGCACAAGTGCCAAAGAAGTTTGGGACACCATCAGGACCATCTGTGAAGGGAATGAGCAAGTAAGAGAAAACAAAATGCAGCTTCTGATTCAACAATATGAGTCATTCCATTTCAAGTCTGGTGAAGGTTTGAGTGACACATTTAACAGATTTCAAAAACTGTTAAATGGTCTAAAACTTTTTGGAAGAGTATATCAAGTTAAGGATTCAAATTTGAAATTCTTAAGAGCTCTTCCCAAAGAATGGAAACCTATGACAGTCTCTCTCAGAAACACACAAGAATTCAAAGACCATACTCTAGAGAGACTGTATGGAACCTTAAAGACTTATGAGCTTGAAATGGAGCAAGATGGAGAGATTGAGAAAAGCCAAAAGAAAGGGCATTCATATGTGGCTCTAGTTGCATCTCTTGATGATGCTGTCAAGGACAAGGGAAAGTCTCAAGTTTAAGAAACTGAGAAGTTGGTCAAAGAAGAGAGCTCAGAGTCAAGAAAAGGAAAAGGAAAAGAGAAAGATGTAGCTGATTCTGGTGAAGAAAGTGATGGAATTGATGAGCACCTAGCCTTCCTGTCAAGAAGATTCTCCAAACTGAAATTCAAAAAGAATTTCAATTCTGCAAAATCATTTAAAGGCAATCCCAAGTCTGATAGAAGCATGGTTGATAGATCAAAATTCAAGGGCTTCAACTGTGGGAATGCAGGTCACTTTGCAAATGAGTGCAGAAAGCCTAAAGTTGAGAAGAAGTCAAGTGAAAACATTGACTACAAAAAGAAATATTATGAACTTCTCAAACAAAAGGAAAGAGCATTCATCACAAAGGATGA
The DNA here is from genome assembly GCF_001625215.2 of Daucus carota subsp. sativus. NCBI lineage: Eukaryota > Viridiplantae > Streptophyta > Magnoliopsida > Apiales > Apiaceae > Daucus > Daucus carota. Next base: position 13,173,477 of record NC_030389.2, read on the forward strand.
TTGGGCAGCTGGGGATGATTCTGATGAAGAGGAGGAGTTTGTCAATCTAGCTCTAATGGCTAACTCCACAGATCAAGAAGAAATCACTGGAAGCAGCAGTCAGGTATTCACTACAAACTTAGTTGAGTTAACTAAAGATGAATGCAATGCTACCATAAATGAAATATCTACAGAATTGTATCATTTGCATGTTTCTTTAAAATCTCTCACTAAGGAAAATAGTAGGATTAAGGAGGCTAACACCTTTCTTAGTGACAGAAACAGTGCTTTAGAAGCTCAATTTATTGAGTTTGAGAAACTGAAAATTGAGTGTCAGACAGCCAAAGATGATCTCTTGGTTGTTCTGAAAAGAGAAGAGATCATAAGAAAACAGCTTGATAAGGAACAAGAGATTATTGCTAAATGGAAATCTGGGAGAGAAGTTTCTACTAATATCATCAACATGCAACGTAGAGAAACCTTTGTGGAGAATGAATGGAAAAGGAATAAGAAAGTTCTTGAGATATCTGAGAACAGTTCAAGTGATGAGAATACTGATGATGATCATCAGTTGAAAAGCAAAGTCTCAACTGATGAGAGTCATCAGTTGAACAAAAACTCACCAGTTGACAAGAAAGTTCTCAAGAAGCTCAACAAGAAATATGGTCCTATTAAAAAGAACTTTGTTAAAGGTGAGAATAGTTCTTCTGAGACAAGTGATAGTGTTAACAACACTCTTAACTCCAGTATTAAGAATAAGAAGAAGTTGGATGCTAGTGAGCATAAATCAGAAGAGACTAAAAAGAAGAAGGGAAATAGAAATGGTAAAATAGGAGTTAACAAGCACACTAATTACACTTCCAATGCAAGTGCTCCTAGGAAAACCTGCAGTAAATGTGGTAGTGTAAATCATTTATCTGCTAATTGTAAAACTGTGACTGCTCCTAATTTATCTTTGCCTATTCCTATGACATCTCTGACATCTGTTCCTCACATGAATATATCTGCTATGAATATGGTGCCTGGTTTATTGCCTCACAATTCATATTCTCAGCCCAGCATGCCATATATGTTCAATCCATATTTCAATGCTTTTAACATGCCTCAATTCCATTCAAATTTGCATGGCATGAACAATGTATGCATACCTCAAATGCATGTGTTTAAGAACAATGTTGATGTTCCAATCTCTCAACCAAAACCAAAGATTGAACCAGTTCAATCCAAGAGAAAAGTTGAGAATGCGGGAAAAGCTGTTAAGACTAACAAATCTGGACCCAAAGCAATTTGGGTACCAAAATCAAATTGATCTGTTTGTGAAATGTGTGCAGGGAAACCACAAGAAGAATTTGTGGTACTTGGATAGTGGATGCTCCAGGCACATGACTGGTGATTCTTCCCTGCTCACAAAGTTTGTAGAGAAAGCTGGCCCTAGCATTACCTTTGGAGATGACAGCAAAGGATATACTATGGGATATGGCTTGATTGCAAAAGAGAATGTCATCATTGATGAAGTTGCATTGGTGTCTGGTCTTAAGCACAACTTGCTTAGCATCAGTCATCTCTGTGACAAAGGTTACAAAGTTAATTTCACTCCTGCAGCCTGTGTTGTCACCAAAGGAGATGACAACAATGTGGTTCTAATTGGACAAAGGAAAGGAAATGTGTATGTAGCTGACTTCAATTCTGTAAAGTCTGAATCTATCACTTGCCTTCTCAGCAAAGCAAGCTCAGATGACAGTTGGCTATGGCACAACAGGTTGTCTCATCTAAATTTCAAAACCTTGAATGAGTTAGTTAAGAAGGATTTGGTAAGAGGAATACCAAAGCTGGAATTCTTCAAAGATGGCTTGTGTGGAGCTTGTCAGCTAGGAAAGCAAAAGAGGAGCTCTTTTAAAAGCAAATCTCTTTCATCAATTGTGAAGCCCCTTCAGCTCTTGCATATGGATTTATTTGGACCAGTCAACATAATGTCCATCTCAAAGAAGAAATATTGCTTGGTGATTGTTGATGATTTTTCAAAATTCACTTGGACTTTATTCCTGCATTCTAAGGATGAAGCTGGGAAAATCATCATCAATCATATCAAGGCATTAAACAACAATCCAGATGTCAAAGTTGGAAGGATAAGAAGTGACAATGGAACAGAATTCAAGAATTCTGTGATGAAAGAATTTTGTGAAGAAGAGGGAATTATTCATGAGTTCTCTGCACCAAGAACTCCACAACAAAATGGTGTTGTTGAAAGGAAGAATAGAACTCTTATTGAGGCTGCAAGAACCATGATTAATGAAGCTCAACTTCCAACCTATTTTTGGGCTGAAGCTGTGAACACTGCTTGTTTTACTCAAAATATTTCTCTAATTACCAAACCTCACAATCTAACTCCTTTTCAACTCTTCAAAGGAAAGAAGCCATCAATTAGCTTTCTTCATGTATTTGGGTGCAAGTGTTATGTTCTAAGAAATCAAGGTGAAAATCTTGGAAAATTTGAAGCCAAAGCAGATGAAGCTATTTTTGTTGGATACTCTAATGGAAAATCTTTTAGAGTATACAATTTGAGAACCAGCATTGTTATGGAATCAATTCATGTAGTTTTTGATGATAAAAAGATCCAAGGATTGACAGATGAAGGATTTCATGATAATCTCAAATTTGAGAATGAGGGTGAAGGTGATTTGTATGACAGTGATGATGATTATGATGACACTGTTCAGAATGCTGGAATTAATCCTGGAATTAATATTCCAACTGATGACTCTCTGGTACAAGAAACAACTGCTATTGAAAATTCAACTGAAGCATCAGTTGAAACTACATTGGAAGGATCAGTTGAAACATCTCAAGGATCATCAGTTGAAAGAATGTCTCAAAATTTCAATCAGTCTAGAAATAATGAGATGTCAAATTTAGGGGGAGCTTTCCAACATGGAAACCTGAACTTCAACAATGAAGCTACATCATCAAGGCAATCACTTCCACCACAAAGAAAATGGACAAGGGATCATCCTTTTGAGCTAATTATTGGAGATGCAAATGCATCTGTACAAACAAGAAGAGCAACTCAAGATGAGTGTTTGTATAGTGCATTCCTTTCACAGGATGGACCTAAAGTCATAGAAGATGCTCTCAAAGATGCTGATTGGGTTCTTGCTATGCAAGAAGAATTAAATCAATTTGAGAGAAACAATGTTTGGAAGCTGGTACCCAAGCCTAAAAACAGAACAATTGTAGGCACAAGGTGGGTATTCAGAAACAAGGTGGATGAGAATGGAGTTGTCACCAGAAACAAAGCAAGGCTTGTTGCTAAAGGATACTCTCAATCTGAAGGAATTGATTTTGATGAGACTTTTGCACCAGTTGCAAGACTGGAAGCAATAAGAATCTTCTTGGCCTATGCTGCTCATGCAAACTTTAAAGTTTATCAAATGGATGTCAAAAGTGCTTTTTTAAATGGTGAACTGGAAGAGGAGGTGTATGTCAGTCAGCCTCCTGGTTTTGAAGATCCGGAATTTCCAGAGTATGTTTATCTTTTATTCAAAGCACTTTATGGACTAAAGCAAGCACCAAGGGCATGGTATGACACTCTCTCTCAATTCTTGTTAGATAATCATTTTTCCAGAGGAACTGTGGATAAAACACTATTTTACAGAAATGTAAATGGTGCCTTTATTCTGGTTCAAATTTATGTAGATGATATAATTTTTGGTTCTACAGATGAGAGACTTTGCAAAAAGTTTGCTAATCTAATGAAAAGTCAGTATGAAATGAGCATGATGGGAGAGCTCACATACTTCCTTGGTTTACAAGTTAAACAAGTAAAGGAAGGTCTATTCATAAATCAAACTAAGTACATCTATGATTTACTTAAAAAGTTTGATTTAATGGATTGCAAAGAAGCTAAGACTCCCATGCCAACAGCCACCAAATTAGAGTTAAGTCCTAATGAGAAATCTGTGGACATCTCTAATTATAGAGGCATGGTTGGTTCTCTTTTATATCTGACAGCTAGTAGACCAGATATTATGTTTTCTACATGCCTTTGTGCTAGATTTCAATCTGATCCTAAAGAATCACATCTTATTGCTATAAAAAGAATATTCAGATATCTTAAGGGAACACCAAATCTTGGTATTTGGTACCCTAAAGACTCTGGATTTGATCTAATTGGATATTCAGATGCTGATTTTGCAGGATGCAAAATTGATAGAAAAAGTACAACAGGCACATGTCAATTTTTGGTGATAGGCTGATTTCTTGGTTTAGCAAAAAGCAACACTCTGTATCAACCTCTACAGCTGAGGTTGAATACATTGCAGCTGGCAGCTGTTGTGCACAAATATTGTGGATGAGAAATCAATTACTTGATTATGGTTTAAATCTCTCAAAAATCCCAATATTTTGTGACAACACCAGTGTTATTGCTATAATTGAAAATCCAGTACAACACTCAAGAACCAAGCATATTGACATCAAATACCACTTCATAAGGGAACATGTGATGGCTAGTACTGTTGAAATGCATTTTGTTCCTAGTGAAGAACAAATTGCAGATATTTTCACAAATCCTCTTGATGAATCCACATTCACAAGGTTGGTAAGTAAATTAGGTATGTTAAATTTCTCCTAATTTATAGTGAAGTTTTCTGTAATTTGGCAGCCAGAATTTAATTAATTTTGATTTATCAAAATTAAGTGAGTTATAATTCTGGATAAAGTCAGTAATATTTCAACTGATGAACTAGTAAAATTGTTTCAACTGATGTTTGAAACAATATCCTCTTGTTTTGTTTTTTTTTCTTCAACTGATCATCATCAGTTGAATAGGAATTTTAAAAGGGGCGCTTATTTCATCCGTTGAAAATATTATTGGATCTGAGCTGTTGAAATTTCTTTTGTCTCTCTCCTGCTTTATACACACGATCGTGTGTGTAATTTTTGTAGAGTTCAATAAGAGTAATTTCTTCTCAACGGTAATTTCTCAGCCAATCACAGCAATTTTCTGAGAAAGTATTTAAGTGTTTTAATTTATTTTCATTTCTTTTCACTTCACTCTTTCGAATTCACAAACTCCCCTTCTCTCTCTGTGCAAAGAAAGCCTTCATATTCTTCAAGCTTTTTACTGTAACTACAATGGCGCCAATGAAGAAATACTCTTCTCCCACTAACTTCATCTATGAGAAGAACAACTTCGCATCATTTGTGGACACTGAGGCAGTAGAGGAGAAGGAATATCACAAGATGATGGAGTTCATCAAATCAAGCCAACTGTCTCATGCCATGCTCTCAACTCCTACTATCTACCATGAAGTTGTGGAAGAGATATGGACTACGGCTGAATTTAATAGTGAGGATGACACTATCTCTTTCTCTCTCAAAAATACTGTTCATGTAATTAACTGTGATGTTATGAATGCATTTTTAAAATTCCTGAAAATATTGTCACAACTTTGCCCTCTCACATTCAGTTAGTTAACATGTTATATGCTATGAATTATGTTTTGCCCACTGATGCATTAGGTAAAATTGAGAGGAGAGGTCTTAAAAGAGAGTGGAGCTATTTATGTGAAATCTTTTTCTGGTAAAATTAGTAATTTTAATGCTATTACCTCTCAGATTTTGCAGATGCTTTACATGTTTTTAACTAATGAGTATTATAATTTTGGTACTTTGATGATCCATGAAATTGGGGAGAAGTTAGGTGATAAGGTAGATAGACCTAGGAATATCTACTATGTTAGATTTCTAATGATGCTGGTTAATCATGTTGATGATAAGCTAGTCATCTTTAACCAGGAAGCCAAGCTTCCAAGTTTTGTGCAGGAAAAGAGGATCTTCAAGGACCTCTTCAGGATGAATCTCTATCCCTCTTTAGAGGTGGTTTACCTGCCAATCATGGAGGCTGGAAAGGAAAAAGAGGTACATGGCTTTCCTATTACTCCTTCTCAACCCTCACCTTCTTTGCTTTCTGCCATCAGGGTTGTTGAGGAGGCCCATCAACAGTCCACACAAGTGGCACAACCTTCAAAATCCAAATCTTCCAAACCAACCTCAGGTGCCTCCCGAAAGGCATCTGTTGTAAAATCTAAGAAGCACAAACCCGAGGGGAGTGTGATTGGAGGAAGTGAGGGGGAGGGAAAGGGTGAAAATCAAAGAAGCCCTAAGGATAAGGATGGTGAGAAGAGTGATGCCCTGCCAAGCCACTCTGCAGTCTCCCAAAAGATTGCAGAGATTAAAATGGATTCAAGCTCATCCCTAGCAGCATCCTCCCAAAAGGATGTTGTTATTGAAAATAGTCCCCATCCAGGGACACAGCTAAAAAGGGGGAGGGACACCACTTCTTCACCAATTAAGGCCTATGGGAGAAAGAAGCAGAGAAGTGACAAGGTAAAGCACATTGCACACACTTCTTCTCAAAGTCAGATTGATGTGACTCCAATAAATGTGGAGTCACAGCCCCCTTCTTCCTCTCAACCAATTACACATATACATGATCTTACTATATCTACCATTCAAACACAATCCCCAACCTCTTCTGTGGATGTGGAATTAATCCACACCACACTTGTAAATTCTCCATCTTTAGATTTCTTGGAGAAGCCCCATTCTGAGATTGATCATCATCAGTTTGATGATTTGTTGGATCAATCTCATCAAATTTATTCTTCTGTGACAATGTGTTCTGTGGACTTACATGCAAAATCAATCACCACAGACTCAACTGTCACAGCTTCTAAACCTATTTCTTCATTTTCTTCAACTGATCTCCTTCATCAGTTGAATAGTGTTTGTCCTTCAACTGATCTGCTTAACAGCTCTCATCAGTTGAATGTCTCCACTACTCATGTTTCAACTGACGTCCCTCATCAGTTGACAACTGCTTCTATTTCAACTACTCTACCATTCTCTACAGCAGTTGATCACATGGTAGCACAAACACTTTTAGGACTGAGTGAAGTGAGTTCTGGAGTGGAGAGGCAGCCTAGGGAGCTGGCAAAAGGAGAGGGAGTGGAGAGTCTGGCTATTTCTTCAAGCCAGGAAAAAGGAGAGGAAAAAAGTGGCCCTTTAGTAAGGGTAAGTGAGGAAGAGGTAAGGTGTGTGGTGAGCCAAAGGGAGCCCTTGATGCAAGAACAGAGAGAAAATGAGAGAAATGCAGGTGTCAATGAAGGGTTTAGTGAACAAGAATATCAAGCAGAATACAGATCCATATTGGATAGTGTTTCACTAGACCCTGAGACTTTTACTCATGGGATGTCTTCTATCCAAGCTTTTGCAAGGATGGATAATCAAGCAGCTGAGAGGAGTCTAAATCTGATTCACACTTCATCATCTATGCTTAGAGCAAAGGAGGCACTTACAACTCTGACTACCAATGCTGGAGATGATTTTCACTATGATGACAGTGATGAAGACCTCAATGATGCACTTGAGGAATCTCTTGGTGAACAACCTATAACTTCTCTTCCCTCTTGGCTCTCCATTCAGTCTGCCAATGCAGCTGCAGTCAGCATGGAGCTGCAAAGGCAAGTCTCCTTCATTCTCCAACCTCAAGCTGGGAACTCATCTTCTTCTCCATCCATCTCAGCCACTATTGCCAGTCAGGCTCTGGACAATCTCAAACTCCATAAGTATCAATCTCTCCACTTTCAGAAGGAGGTAGAGCATCTCAACTCTCTCATCACTTCTGTCAAAACTGATCTCACCAAACAGATTGATGAAAAGACTGAGAAAGAAAATCTGCAAAATATGTCAAATCTGCAATATCTGCAACTGAGAAAAAGCAAGTTCAGTTGGAAAAGCAAGTGGAGGCTCTGGAAGAAAATGTCCACATTTTAAATTCTAGGATGGAAGAGATGCTCCAGCATCAAAGAGTGCAAACTGGACTTCTACAACATCTTCTTCTGGCCTCTGGCATTTCTCTTTCCAGTCCTTCCACTACACTTGCTGCTAACAAAAAGGGGGAGAAAGAACCATTGCCTACTCCTGCAGAGTTGGTAAGCAAAATTCCTCCTCCTCTCCATACTGAGAAAGAAAAGAAAAGACTTGAAAGACTTGCAGTTCTAGATTCTATTGAGAGGAGAGTAGCTCTATTGGGAAAGAACACTTCTGTAACCTCTCAATCTTCATCTGCAGCCACCACTGTTCCAACCACTTTTCCCACAACAACTACAATTCTCAGGGTGATCACACCTGAAATTGTTATTCCTTCCAAGAAAGAAAAGGGTGAGCCATCATTTATGAATGAGTTCAAGGCCATCCTATTCCTAAACAACTATGGTTACTCCAGGCCTGGAAAAGACTCAAGTTCAATCTACTTTCCACCAGCCAGGCCTGACAAGAATGAATACAAGCTTTTGGGCCAATAAATTAAGAGCTACAAAGATTCTACAGATGTGGCCCCGAAATCTCACTTTGCCATCATCTACAGAGAAGGCCAAAAGCTGTTTATTGGAACTGGCCATCCTCACTACTCATTTGCAAAAGCTGAAGAGGTGGCCAGAGAATGTGAAAGAAAGGAGTATGAATCTCAACTCTCCTTGAATCAAGAAATAGAGGTTGATGAAAGGTATGCTATTGAGCTAGAAGAGGAGTTGGCAGCTGAGCTTCAAACTGAGAAAAGATTGACTCTTGAATCTTCTCCAAAGAAAAAGAGAGTTAAATCTAGATCTAAGATGCCTGAGGTAGCCAAGAGAAGAGAAGAAGTGCCTGAAAAGCCTATCTCAAAGCCTTCTTCTCCAATCAAGGACACCACAGTGGTACATCCAGATGTCAACTTCCATGATGAGCCAATAATGCCAAAGGAGGAGCCAATTGTCTTGGAAGATATCCCAATCCCAGCTTTTCTTGTTCAAGAAACTTCCATGCCAAAGAAGAAAGTCAAGTCTGTGGCTAAGAGGATGGCTAACCCTAGTAAACCTCCAAAAGAACCTGAAAATCCAGATGACTATCTTGTCATTGCCAATATTGAAGAAATCTCTGAATTGGAGCTGGAGCTGGATGATCTTCAAGAAGTAAGAGGAATAGAAGCAACTTCCAAATTACCTGAAAGATTGGCATTCTCTTACAAAAACAAGGGTGATGTCACCTGACCCCTTCACAGAGTTCTGAATTCTGAGGGATTCAGCTCTTTAACAAAGATATATGCTTCCATGAAGAGGACGGGAGGATTTACACCACCTGCAAAGCAAATGGAACTAAAGAGAATCCTTGAAATCGGGAAGGAATGGTCCTCAGATGCTAGTCTGTAGAGAAGGCTGAAAATCCCCTACACTGGAAAGAAAATTCACCATGAACCTACTCCAATCATGGAATTTAGGGACAGTCAAGGTGTTAGGAGATTTTTCAGACCTAAAGATCAACTCAAGGTTGCTAGCTTGAATACTCTGAAGACTCTCCAATCCAAGCTCAACAGGCAAGACAGTGATGAAGAATGGTTCTACAGGATCTTTCAGGAACAGATTGATATTCTTGAAGAAAAACTTAAGTCCAGAAGAAGAAGATCTTCTAGGAACAAGTAACTGCTCAGTCTAGAGGAGCATGATCATCTGTAAACTTTTCTAACTCTTGTATTTAAATTCTGCATTTTATTTTATTAATGTTTTGTTATTATCAAGTGTAGAATTTATGTCTGCATCTTCTCCAGTCATAAATTGGGGGAGATTGTTAGGAATCAATAATTTTTTATGATAACATAAACACTTTGTAACATGTCTTACTTAGTATCTTTATCAAATTTCAGTTGTAATTGTTATATTTCTTGTCTTTGGGAATTGTCAACGGATGGGTAGAATAGGATGGCTAATTGTAAATATCAAATGCCATGTAATTTTATCTAAGTGAAGAACATTCAACTGATGAGATGTAACTATACAACTGATGAAGACTGAACCATGTTTCAACTGATGAAAACCACGCATTCAACTGAAGACAAAGTATTCAACTGATGATGCAAGGGAATTCAACTGATGAGATTGGAACAGCATTCAACTGATGAAGCTCGTAATTCATTCAACTGATGAGACTAGCGCAACATTCAACTGAAGCCGAGAGCGGTTGAAAGTAACCAGAACTTTCAACTGATGAAACAAAGAGCAGTTGAAAGCGACTAGAGCTCAAGTCTGACAAATCACATGGATCGAAAATCACATGGATCGAATTACACTAAAATAGACATGGAAGCCTAATTAGGAAAATAAAGAAGAAGCAGAAACATACTTATCTCATGCAATGCAATCTGGATCAAATCAAGATGATGGTCAAAGATGAAGACATCGCAGAAAGCATGCATAAGACAAAGATGTGCAGCATTGTTTTTAGATTAGAGTGCGTTTTGTAATCTACTTAAAAGCTTTGTAAAACTTGGAGTATATAACCAAGTTAGAAGCATCAGTTGAACTTGTTCAAATTACTTAAGAGAAAATCTGAGAGTTAGAACTTGTTCTTGAGTGATGAACCAGCAGCTGTGCGAATTGTAAACAATCCACAGATTCTTCTATATAAAATCTCACGGGTGGATCATTCAATCCACCCGTATTTTTAATACTTGGTGTTTTTCTGTTTGTTGTGTTCTTAGTGTATTGTTCTTGAATCTTTTAAATTTGTAAAAGATTGTATTCAACCCCCCCCCCTCTACAATCTTCTTATAGTTAGTGTAAAATAACAAAGATTTGTATCCATTGTGATCAAAGTAACCATGCAGTGGAAGAAGAATGATAGGTTTAACTAGAAAAAAGGAGATGAAATTTGTTGTTTTTTGAATGATCTTCATACTATGATTTAAGAGATGCGTGCTTATAAAATATTTACACAACATATATTTCTCTTATCTTTTGTAATATTTTTATGTATTAGATCCTTCCCAATCATGGTTGTTTGAGTCCAATGAATTTTGTTGCGCAAGGAATTGTTTCCAAGAAAATAAAATAGTGGAGTTAATCAAATAAGACAAAAGGACTTCTATAAAAAAAAATTACTTGATATTAAAATATTGTATCATTGTATGTCTGATTTTGATTGCTATTTTGGATAATCCAGGTCCTCAACTTCTGGAGTTGATAAGAAACAGAATAGAACATATGCTTGAGTTTTTTGATACAACAGGTTTCAAATGTCAACAGAGGCAAGGAGCTGCAGACTTCTTGCAACAAGTAAGTATGCCTTTTTTTATAACATTCAACTACTTGACATAAAGTTTCAAGGGTACGTACAGATGAGCCTTACAGCCTTAGAGGACATAATTTAATATGTTTTGTTAGGAATATGTGATGCTTAATGATACAAAGTATTTTATTCTTACTTAGAATAAAATTGCATGTAGCTGATCAATTGATGGCATGCTAAGGCAGTATCAATTGATCAGATTGACCCATCAACGGCTGATGAAGTATTGTAACAAAGCTGGAGTATCTTAGCAGTTGATGTAAAAATAATATGTACTTTTAGATTAGCAGTTGATCTCTCAATGGATGTTTAGATAGGGTGACATAATTGTAAATATGAGAAGTCATGTAATCTATCCAAGTGAAGTGAAGATCGATCGGTAATTTTAAAGTATCAATGGATATTTGGAAGAAAGACTATCAACCGCTATATCAACATCATCATTATCCCATAACTCAAAGAAGACTATCAATTGCTATTTCAGAGGATTACCAATTGATGATATTAGCAATTGATTATCAGCAATTGACAGCTACAAGTCAGGTTAAAGACAAAGTTCACATGGGTTGATGTGACAGATGCTGCACCAGCTTTGGAAGCTAAACCAAAAGGAGTTTAGTCAAATATTGAGAACCTCGAAGCCTACCATTTCTGGCAAAGCAACAAGAATTTCAAGCTGCCAAATGCAATATCAAGTCCAAGAAATTCTATATTTGTACTAGCTAGAAAGTGAGTAGGAAAATACTTTTACAGACTAGTTTTGTTTGTAGTAGTATATATTCACTTTGTAATTCTACATTTCAATGTATCCAAACACCAAGAACTGAAGAGCAAAGCACTAGAGAAAGTTAGCAAGAAATTGTAAGCTTCTGCTCTTCATTCTTTTGTAAGCAGCCAAGTATTTTTAGTTGGAAGGTTCTTGATATAAAAAATCTCTCAGGTGAATCAAACAATCCACCTGAAATTTTTAAGATCCTTGTTCTTTAAAATTCTGTTTTAGTTTTTATGTTCTCTTGTAGTTTGAATATAATCTGCTGTGCAAAAGTTGTTCAAATTTTTGTAGATTGTATTCAACCCCCCCCCCTCTACAATCTAACTTATTGTTTGCATTGTCTAAATAACAATTGGTATCAGAGCGAGATTTCTAACATACAAGAAGTTTTCAGATCCTAAAGACAATCAACAATGGGAAGAAGAGATGAAGGAGTCAAGATTCAAATGTTGGTCAAAAAACACTACTTTCATTGGAAAGTAAAAATGAGGATGCATCTTCTCTCCCTGGATCCTAGCTACATCAACTGCATTGATAAAGGACCACATGTTCCAGTTAAAATCAACACTGCCCTGAGACTTGATGGAAGTGAAGCAGAAGATGTTGAAGTGCCCAAAAATTCTTCTGAGTTCACTGAAGAAGATGAGAAAGAAGTGCACAAGGATAACAAGGCCATGAATATTCTTTTCAATGGTATTGATGATGACATGTTTGATAGTGTTATCAACTATCCCACTGCAAAAGAAGTATGGGACAATATTCAAACCTTATGTGAAGGCACTGATCAAGTTAGGGAAAACAAAATGCAGTTGTTTGTTCAACAATATGAGAGCTTTCACTCTAAATCTGGAGAATCTCTAAATGATCTGTTTAACAGGTTTCAAAAACTTTTAAATGGATTAAAGCTGTATGGTAGAATCTACATGGTCAAGGATTCAAATCTCAAAATCTTGAGAGCATTGCCTAGAGATTGGAAACCTATGACTGTTGCTCTAAGACAGGCTCAGAATTTTAATGAATACTCTCTTGACAAACTTTATGGCATTCTTAAAACCTATGAGCTTGAAATACAACAAGATGAAGAACTGGAAAAGAACTCCAAGAGGGAGAAAACTGTGGCTCTTGTAGCAGAAAAGGAAGAGGAAGAGGAGAAGGCCTTAAAGTCTGTAATTGTTGGAAAGCCTTCAAGCAACTCTGCTTGTGAAGGAAAGAAGGATGATGGAAAGAAGAAAGGAAAAATCATTGAGGAAGATGAAGATCCTTCAGCTCAAGATGAGCTAGATGATCTTGATGAACATCTAGCATTTCTTGCCAGAAAATTCTCCAAACTCAAATTCAAAAGAAATGCTGTCAACTCTAGACCTTTTAACATAGGAAATCAATCCAAATCATCTGGTATGGTTGATAGATCAAAATTCAAGTGCTTTAACTGTGGTCTGCCTGGACACTTTTCTAATGAGTGCAGAAGATCTTCTGTTGAAAAGAAAGGATCCTCCTCAGAAAATGTGGATTACAGAAGAAAGTATTTTGATCTACTCAAGCAAAGCAAGGAAAAGGCACTCATAACTAAGGATGGTGACTGGGCTGCTGATGAAGGAGATTCTGACAATGAGGAGCATGTCAACCTTGCCTTGATGGCAATAGGAGATGAAGCTGATTCTTCCACCACCAGCAATGGACAGGTAAAGACTACCAACACATCTGATCTCTCTAAATCTGAATGCAAGCAAATCATTGATGACATGTCTAATGAAATCTATAATCTTAGAGTCTCTCTTAAATCTCTAACAAAAGAAAATGTTAGAATCAAAGGGACTAATGATTTGCTTACTGAAAGAAATGGAAAGGTTGAAACTGATCTAATCCAAATGGATAAAATCAAAAAGTCTTCTGAGCTTGCCAAAGATGAGTTATTGGCTGTTCTGAAAAGAGAAGAAATTCTCAAAAAGCAATTGGAAAGAGAACAAGAGATAATTGCTAAATGGAAGGATTCTAGGAATGTTCTTGAGAACATGTGCTCCACACAAGTTCTTGAGGAATCATGCAAAAATTCTTGGAAAAAGAACAAAAAACTGTTAGATGAATCTGATCTCTTAGTGGATAGTGATCATCCATTGATAGATACTCAATCAACGGATGAAAGCTATCCATCAAAGAATCAAACAGCAGTTGATGAAAACAAACTCAAGAAGTTGGATAAGAAATATGGGCCCATCAATAAGAATTTTGTGAAGGAATCTGGGAGTTCCAAGAAGATTGAAAAAGAAGGGATTGGTCATAGTGAAGAAATAATGGAAGCTGGAAAAGGAAAGAAAAAGAGCTCTGGGAATGGCAAAGTTGGAATCAACAAAAAGAATGATTACCCACCTGAGAAGAATGCTGTCAGAAAAACATGTTTTAAATGTGGTAGTGTTAATCATCTTGCTGTTAACTGCAAAAATGCTCTACCTAATTATTGCATGCCTAATCCTATGATGAATTCTCACATGCCTTATATGTCCATGTTTCCACATGCTCCCATTCAATATGCTAATATGCCTTTCATGCCTAATCCATTCTTTGGTGCATTTAACATGCCTGTTGTGCCCAATCCTCATGTCAACATGAATCATGCTAATTTAAATCAATTTTCTGTGAACTCTACTAATGTTGGTTCCTCTAATTCGGCTGTGATGCCTAAGGTTAAGAAAATTAATTCTGAGGATGAAGTTGTTTCCAAGCCTTCTAAATCCAAATAAATTAATCTTTCTAAACCAAAGGTTATGTCAAACAAAACTTGACCCAAGACTGCTTGGGTACCTAAATCAACTTAAAGTGTCTTGAATCTGTGCAGGGAGGAAGAAAGAATCTTTGGTGTCTTGATAGTGGCTGCTCAAGGCACATGACTGGAGATTCTACCCTGCTCAGCAAGTTTGAGGAAAGAGCTGGCCCAAGTATAACCTTTGGAGATGACAGCAAAGGATTTACTCTGGGATATGGCATTATTTCAAAAGGAAATGTCATCATTGATAATGTTGCATTAGTGAAAGGGCTTAAGCACAATCTGCTTAGCGTCAGCCAACTTTGTAACAGAGGACATCAAGTTTGGTTCTCAACAGAAGCCTGTGTTATCTTTGATAAGAAAGATAACAAAGTGGTTCTAACTGGAAATAGGAAAGGAAATGTCTACATAACTGATTTCAACTCTACAAGTGCAGATTCCCTCACTTGCTTGTTCAGCAAAGCAAGTTTAGATGATAGTTGGCTGTGGCATAAGAAATTGTCTCATTTAAACTTCAAGGCTATGAATGATCTTGTGAGAAAAGATCTTGTTAGAGGATTGCCAAAATTGGAATTTTCCAAGGATGGTTTGTGTGATGCTTGTCAAATTGGAAAGCAAAGAAAGTCCTCTTTCAAAAGCAAACTGAAATCATCAATTGATAGACCTCTACAGCTTCTACATATGGACTTGTTTGGACCAGTCAACATCATGTCCATTTCAAAGAAGAAATATTGTCTTGTGATTGTGGATGATTTTACAAGATTTACTTGGACCTATTTTCTTCACTCCAAGGATGAAGCAAGTGAAATCATCATCAATCATATTAAGATAGTTGACAACATTGATCCAGGAAGAAAAGTCTCAAGGATCAGAAGTGATAATGGGACTGAGTTCAAAAACTCTGTTATGAAGAGTTTCTGTGAAGATAAAGGCATTCACCATGAGTTCTCTGCTGCAAGAACTCCTCAACAAAATGGTGTAGTTGAAAGGAAGAACAGAACTCTTATTGAAGCTGCTAGAAAAATGCTTGAAGAATCAAAATTGCCAACTTACTTTTGGGCTGAAGCTGTTAACACAGCATGTTATACTCAAAATATCTCTTTGATAAATCAAGCACAAGGAATGACTCCCTATCAATTGTTTAAAGGAAAGAAGCCAACATTGAATTTTCTGCATGTCTTTGGATGCAAGCTTTTTGTGTTAAGAAATCAAGGTGAAAATCTTGGTAAATTTGAAACAAAGGCAGATGAAGGAATATTTGTTGGATATGCTGTTGGAAAAGCCTATAGAGTTTATAATCTAAGATTAAACATTGTCATGGAATCTGTCCATGTGATGTTTGATGACAAGAAAATTCAAGGCTTGAATGATGAAGGATTTCATGATGTTCTTCAATTTGAAAATGAATCTGAAGGAATTATTGAGCTGGAAAGTGATGATGATGACTGTGTTGTAAATATAAATTCTAGTGTGATTCCTCCATCAATTGGTAATAATTTACCCAATACCAGAACAGCAGTTGATGTAACTCAATCTACATCAATGGCTAATGATTTATCCAATACTAGTTCATCAATGGATAGTAGTTCAAGGTCCATACACGTAGGGGGAGCTTCTCAAAATGAAACTGACTTCACAAATGAAGCCAGTTCATCCAGGTCAAATCTTCCTCCACAAAGAAAATGGACAAGGGATCATCCCTTTGAGCTTATTATTGGAGATGCTGCTGCTGGTGTCAAAACAAGGAGAGCCACTATGGATGATTGTCTATACAGTAGCTTTCTATCACAGGAAGAACCTAAAAAGGTTGAAGAAGCACTTCTTGACCCTGACTGGATTCTAGCTATGCAAGAAGAGCTAAATCAGTTTGAAAGGAACAAAGTATGGAAGCTGGTACCCAAACCAAAAGATAGAGCAATTGTTGGTACAAGATGGGTATTCAGAAATAAGATGGATGAAAATAGTGTGGTGACAAGGAACAAAGCAAGACTGGCTGCTAAGGGCTACTGTCAAGAAGAAGGAATAGATTATGATGAGACATTTGCTCCTGTAGCCAGACTTGAAGCCATCAGAATCTTTCTTGCTTATGCTGCTCATGCCAATTTCAAAGTCTATCAAATGGATGTCAAGAGTGCCTTTCTGAATGGTGGGCTTGAAGAAGAAGTCTATGTAAGTCAGCCACCTGGTTTTGAAGATCCAAATTTTCCAGAATTTGTATATCTTCTCTTGAAAGCTCTCTATGGATTGAAGCAAGCACCTAGAGCCTGGTATGACACCTTATCACAGTTTCTTCTTGAGAATCACTTCACAAGAGGTACTGTTGATAAAACATTATTTTATAGAAATGTTAATGACTCTAGTATACTTGTTCAAATTTATGTGGATGACATAATATTTGGGTCTACAGATGAGAAACTTTGTAAAAAGTTTGCCAAGCTAATGCAAAGTAAATATGAAATGAGCATGATGGGAGAATTGACCTACTTTCTTGGTTTGCAAGTCAAACTAGTAAGTGATGGCATATTTATAAGTCAAACTAGATATGTCTATGACTTATTGAAAAAGTTTGATCTTATTAATTGCTCAACTGCTAAAACTCCCATGGCCACTGCCACTAAACTTGAATTGAATACTAAGGAAAAGAAAGTGGACATTTCAAGTTATAGAGGCATGGTTAGCTCACTTTTATATTTAACAGCCAGTAGACCTGATATAATGTTTGTCACATGTCTTTGTGCTAGATTCCAAGATGATCCTAGGGAATCTTATTTAATAGCAATTAAAAGGATTTTCAGATATCTCAAGGGTACTCCAAATCTTGGCATTTGGTACCCTAGAGATTCTGGTTTTGATTTAATTGGTTTTTCAGATGCTGATTATGCAGGGTGTAGAATTGACAGAAAAAGCACTACTGGTACTTGTCAATTTCTAGGAAACAAGCTGGTTTCTTGGTTCAGCAAAAAGCAGAACTCAGTTTCTACATCAACTGCAGAAGCTGGATATATTGCTGCTGGAAGATGTTGTGCACAGATTTTATGGATGAAAAATCAATTAGTTGATTATGGATTGAGAATCTCCAAAATTCCTATGTTATGTGACAACACAAGTGCTATTGCTATAACTGAGAATCCAGTGCAGCACTCAAGAACAAAGCACATTGGCATAAGGTATCACTTCATTAGGGAACATGTGATGAATGGAACAATTGAACTCCATTTTGTTCCCAGTGAAAAGCAACTAGCAGATATTTTCACCAAACCACTTGATGAATCTACATTCTCAAGATTAGTAACTGAACTTGGTATGTTAAATTTCTCCAGTTAGCTTTTATCTTATGTAATGCAGCCTGTGATATGTGTCTGATGGGATATTGAGCTATTTTTTTTCTTTATGTTCACTATCGATCGCTATTTTTAGCAATTGATAGTGTGACACATATCACTGGATAAGTAAATGAAATTTTGATATATCAATGGCTCTTTTATTTAGCCATTGATATATTAAAATAGCAACTGCCAGTTCCCCAATTAAATTATCGATCGGTATATACATACATATGTGTATATATCGATCGGTGACGCTTGGCTACTTTTTGAACGGTTACTTCATTTACTTTTACTGAGAGTATAAATAGTTTGACTTTAATTTTATTTCACTTTTCACCTGCATTTGCAAACTCTTAACTCTCCTTCTCTCTCAACTCCTACAAGCCCTAATCTTTTCTTAAGCTTTATCATCAATGGCGCCTGTTGTCAAGAACACAAGCAGAACTGGGTTTATCTATGAGCAGAATAATCATGTTGCATATGTAGACAAGGAGGCGAAAAATGCTAAAGCCTTCCATACCATGATGGACTTCATGAAGGAATGTAAGTTTTCGTATGCTATGCTTCATGCTCCAACCATCTTCTGTGAGATTGTTGAGCAAATGTGGACCTCTGCCAGGTATAACCCATCCTCCAAAACTCTGTCTGTTGTTATCAATGATGTCAGCTATGATATTGATGGTGAAACTGTTAGGGTTGCTCTTAATCTTCCTAGGAACTCTACTGATAGATTGCCTAGTGATAATGAAATTGTTAGCATGCTTAGAAATATGCACTACAATGGTGATTTATCTAACTTAGGACAAATTCTTAGACGCCATATGCGCAAAGAGTGGAGCTTTCTCTGTGATTCTTTTATAAAGGTCTTTTCTAGTAAAGTGTCTAATTATGATGCTTTCACCATGTCTATGCAATCCATGTTCTACATGCTATTAACTGATGACTACTTTAACATTGGTAATTTAGTGTTGTATGAAATTGTTGCTAAATTGGGTCCTCATGAAGGAAGACCCAATAATATTTATTTTGTTAGATTCTTGATGATCATTGCTAATCATCTAGTCAAGGATTTAGTAATTGCACAGCCAGAAAACAAGATGGACTGCTGGGTGCAAAGCAAGAGGGTCTGTGGTGACTTGATGAGAATACTTGCAAATGAGCAAGTACCATTGTCACTTCCATCTAGGGGTGAGCAAAACCGAACCGGAACCGAAAAACCGAACCGAACCGTGTAAATTCGGTTCGGTTCGGTCCTAATTTTCTGAAAATTCGGTCCATTCGGTCCGGACCGAATAGACCGAAATAAAGTTCGGTCCGGTCCGGTCCGTAAAAAAATATTTCGGTCCGGACCGAATAGACCGAAATATATATGATTTTAATTAATATTTATATTATATATCTTATATGTTATAATTATAATATCTAATTTGTAAATTTAATTATATCTATGTTTAATGAATTGGGGGTGATTAATTAATATGAAAATTTTAAAATAAAAGATGAATTTTAGTTTTATTTATAATATAATTTTTTATTTTAAAAATAATTTCGGTTCTTCCGGTCCGGTCCATTATAAAACTTCGGTCCGGTTCGGTCCGAAAAAAATTAAAACTTCGGTCCTCGGTCTATTCGGTTCGGTCTGGTTTTGGACCGGACCGACCGAATGCTCACCCCTACTTCCATCACTAATGCAGGTACCTTCTATTCCAACTACTTCTTCTTATCCCCAACCTTCTTCTACTTCCAGTGCAGCAATGGAAGTTGAACACCCCCAACTTCCTACCCAAGCAGTCAAAACCAAGAGAATTCCAAAGTCCAAAACTAAGAAAACCACCTCTGGTGTCTCCCAAAAGATACCAGTTGTAACAACTTCTTCACAGCCTGAGGGGAGTGTGAAGGTGGTTAGTGGTGAGGGGAGGGGTGAACATCAAAGAAACCCCCAGAATAAGGAAGGAGAGGCGAGTGAAGTCCAGCCAAGCCATCCCACATCTTCCCAAAAAGATGTGGTGATTAATATGGAATCAAACACCCTACTAGTGACATCTTCTCAACAAGGTGCCACTATTGAAAAGAGATCTTCTCCAAGAGCACAGAACAAAAGGGGCAGGGACACTGACCAAACACCTCCCAAAACCTTCTCTAGAAGAACCAAGAAAAGGGCACTTGACACACACACTTCTATACAGTCCAAAATCATAGATTTTGTGACTGTACAATCTACTTCTCAAATTCAGTTTGATGTGGCTCCAACAAATGTGGAGTCACAGTCCCCTCAAGTTGAAACACTCTCTCCAATCTCAGATTTCCATATGGAGGAGGTTGATTTACTATACAACATCCCCCATCCAAATTCTCCAACTCTGTTCTTGGAGAAGTCAATCTCTGAAATTGGTGATCATCCTTCACAGGATTTGTTGGGTCACCAATCAATTTCTTCTTTGACTACTAGTGAAGTTGTGGAATTACCAAATCCATCACTCTTCACAGATTCACTATTTGTCACTATTGATGCATCAACTGCTAATGCATCAATTGCTAATCCTTTCACATCATCGATCGGTATTTCTCACCAATCGGTAAGTGCAGTTCTATCAACGGATGTGCTTAACAGCAATCAGCCGTTGATGAATGACAATGTAGCATCAATGGCTATTCCTCAGCCATTGATAGAAGAAGTTCCACTGGCAGATGCAACTCAATTAGATCATCTTGTTGTCACAAGAGCTTCTAGTGAAGAACTTATCATTGTTACTGCACTTTTAGGGCTGAGAGAAAGTGAGCTAGAGGAGAGGCTGTCTTGCAGACAGGCAAAAGGATAGGATGTGAGTGAGAGGCTGGGAACTTCTTCCTCCTAGGCAAAAGGAGAGATTGTGGGTACCACCTTAGATGGTAAAGGTGAGGGTGTGGTGAGCCAGGGTGAGACCCTGATGCAAGAACATAGAGATAATGAGAGAAATGCAGATACAGAAGAAACAAGGATGGAAACTGCTGTGGACCCCTTGGATGCCTCTAAATTCATTCATCCAGTGTCAGCCTACCAAATTATGACTGGCCAATCCAATGTCCAAGCAGAAGAAACTTTGGGGTTGCTTCACACATCTGAAGCACTGGAGAGAGCACAAATTGCACATGCTGCTGTTCCTAAGGGCATGCTCTCTACACAGGGTGATTCTAAATATGATGACTCCCTGGCTGATGAAGATGATGATGAAGATGAAGAAGTAGCTGGGCCTTCAGAAATGCCAGATTGGGTGTTCAGCCAAAACTTCAATTTTGGTGACACTAATATGGAAATTCTAAGGCAATACAAAAGAGCCATGGAGTGGGCAGAAGATGAAGATCCCATGAAGAAAACTATATTTATGTTTGTAAAGGATAACCTGAGACTTCACAAATCTCACCTTACCTAGCTCAGACAAGAAATTGGAGATCTTCACAATGTAGTATCTGATGTCAAAAAGGATAATGAGAAAAATCTAGAAGCTAGGATGTCTTATGACACCATGGCTAACATAAGATCCAAACTGCATCAAGATTCTCCACTGGTTGCCTCTGTCGATGCTCTAGATAAGAGAGTATCAGATGTTGAGTGTCAACTTAATCAGGTTCTCATCAATCAAAACACTCAACAGAGATTACTTCTCACTCTCCTCCAAGCTCAGAACATTCCTATTCCTAGTGATGTGCTTGCTAATTCCAAAAAGGGGGAGAAGTCTTCAAGAGCTGCCACTGTTGCCACTACTTCTGCACAAGTCTCTCAAGTCTCTACTGTTTCTACTACACCATCAACATCAGCTCCATCTACATCTGTCATTGCCACCTCTTCAGCTCTACCATCAACCATCTCTGAAAATCCTCCTGCAACTATTTCTCTACCCTCCAGAGAACAAATGCCTACATCTGAGGGAGAGTCACTATCTAAGGGGGAGCAACTTGCTCTTGTCTCAGGATCCAAGGCTCCTCCAGCTGCAAAGAAGAAGAGGCCACCAAAGAAAGCTAAGACTGTCACAGTCAAGAGCATAAAGTGTCAAGGTGAGTCATCTTCAGTAAATGAATTCAAGCCATGCCTGATTGATCCTCCATCCCCAATAAAGCCACATGGTAAGAACAAGTTGGCTATAGATTTCCCTATGCCAAAATCAGATAAATCTAAGCTACCTGGTCTTGCCATTCATATGGGTAATGAAAGGCCTTATTCAAAGGTATATGTCTAATCCTATTTTGTACAACCAGTGATAACTCAACTAGTGTCTGATAACCACTCAACTTGTAACTCAACCTGGAACCGTCTCTGATAAGTTATGTCAGTAGATAGTAGATAGTTTAGTTGGAATCAGTTCAAGAAAGTCTAGTAGATACAAGAATCAGAATGTCAGAAGAATTCCAAGATATCTGATACAAGCCACTGGAAGAAGTTCATTCCATATGATCAAGCCTCAGTGTCAAATAAACTGTGTAGCAGTTCAAGGAGTTCGGAAGGTATGAAGATTCAAGTATTTATTTCATCAGAAGATTCCATTTAATGAAGATGTACGTACAAGACGAAGACTCGACGAACTAACCAAATTCTTATTGTTTATTTGACGAAGAATATTTGATTTAACTAGATACAGATGAACCAGACAGTACTTCTGTGTATCAGTTATTCAAATTAAATATTTGAAGTCAAGCAGAAGTGGCAGTTTGTTCGTTCGACAAATCAAGAAGAAGTTATTCAAGTTTAAAGAAGACCGGAAGCTGTTCTACTAAAGATTGTGTGATTAAATATTTTAATAGACTATTATTTCACTTCTCAAATAATTATATTAATTATGTAATTTATTTATTAAATTAATCCACTCTCGAATTAATTTAATTTATGAATTTATATGATTAAATTAATTAAGTGAATAATTTTCTATTTTAATATACTATTTTATTTCTTTATTTAATCACAAAAACCACCTCAGCAAGACAATTCTGGATTGTCTTGCCGAGTGGCTTCACTTTGCTTCCAAGACAATTCTCCATTGTCTGCCTGGGTCTTGGTTGAATCAGCAAGACAATTTCTAATTGTCTTGCCGATTCATTTCAGTGTTTCAATGGTGTGCAAGACAATTCTTGTGAATTGTCTTGCCGAAGGTATGAGTATGACAGCAAGACAATCTCTTTGTCTTGTCTTGCCGAGTCAAGTGGTTGGTGTGCAAGACAATCCTGGATTGTCTTGCCGATTCTGGCAGTTGTCTTACTGGCAGTGCAATTGTCTTCCCTTCCCCTTAGATTGTCTTTCTGACTTGGTTAAAGCTTGATAGACAATCTGTGATTGTCTTCCCTTGCCCCTTTTTGTCTTGCCCAAGCCTAGATTGTCTTACCCTTCTTGTAATTGTCTTTGCTAGCTTGTAATTGTCTTGTCTAGTGATTGTCTTGCATGTACAATGCTTTGCCTATAAATATGGCATCCATTCTTCATTTTCAAGTGTTCATTCTCTTTGATTTCAAAGCATTGTTAAGCTTTCAAGTTGTTCGTAACTTGCTTGTTATATCCACAGTTTTCTGTGCTTTGATCACTCGATTGTTTTAATCCCTAAATTAGAATACTTCCTGTCAAATTTATTCTAGAATATTTAGTGGACATTAAAACTGAACCTTAATTAATTTAATAACGACTTTCAAGTTTAAATTACTTTTTACTTGAACCTTGTTTATTTAATTAATTAAAATCTGATTATCCAGTTATATTTAAATCAGATTTATTCCGCGCGAATTTTGTGACGATTGTATTCAACCCCCCCTTCTACAATCGTATCGGGACCTAACAATTGGTATCAGAGCGGTTGATATAATCTACCTTATCAGATCCTACACTCACTCTGAAAATTTCTAAAAATTCCAAGTAATTTTTATTCGAAATAATTTTATTCCAAAAATTATTTCTGGCCGAAAATTATTTTTCCTTCAAAAATCCAATCTTTTCCCAAATAATTTTTAATTCGAAATAATTTTATTTCTAAAATTATTTCTGATCGAAAATTATTTTTATTTCAAATCTTTTTCCAAATAATTTTTAATTCGAAATAATTTTATTCCAAAAAATTATTTCTGATCGAAAATTATTTTTCTTTCAAATCTTTTTCCAAATAATTTTTAATTCGAAATAATTTTATTCCAAAAATTATTTCTGATCGAAAATTATTTTTCTTTCAAATCTTTTTTCAAATAATTTTTAATTCGAGATAATTTTATTCCAAAAATTATTTTTGATTGAAAATTATTTTTTCTGTCAAAATCCAAATCTTTTCCCAAACACTCAAACACCCAATCTTCTACCATGTCTACCGCAAAAATTAGCAGCATTAAAATTCCACCTTTTGACAAGGCTAACTTTGGTCTCTGGACGAGACACATGCTTTTGTTCCTCCGGGCGGCGAATAAAAAATACATAAATATTTTGACGAAGGGTCTTTCGCCCCCAATGAATATTATCCTGGAACATACTGAAGATGGAGTTACTATTCGTCACAGAACCTATCTGAAAACACCTGCTGAGTTCTCGGATGAGGATAATGAGTTGATAAATCTAGATGTAACTCTACAGCTCATTCTGATCGAATCATTGGATCCAGTGATGTACAATAATGTTGTCAATTGTACAAGTGCTAAGCAGATATGGGACACTCTACAAATTATCAATGAAGGATCTGAGGAAGTACGTGAAAACAAGAAGGAAATTCTTGTGGCTCAATATGAGCAATTTGGTTCTAATCCCGAAGAAGGAATTTCTGAAGTATTCATCAGATTCAACAATTTGATAAACAATCTGAATCTGAACGGGAAATACTACGACAACAAAGAGATGAACCTGAAGTTTTTGCTGACACTCCCTGAGCATCTGGAGCATAGGATAACCGCCATCAGAGAAAGCAGAGATTTGACAGAGATCTCATTGGAACAGCTGTATGGGTAACTGAAAACCTATGAATTGGAACAGGCTCAAACTAAACAGAGATACGGATGGGGAAAGACACTGAACACGTCTACGTCTGTCAGCAATTCTACTGCCCTCATAATACAATCACCTCTTGTGAAAGAAAGGAAGGTTGTTGTACCTTCAAGAAGCTCCCACGAGTATGTTGTGCCGGAAATGGGACATACTTCAGTAAGTACGGGAGATGATGAATTTTACTCGATGGAAGAGTTAGATCAGCTGGAGGACGAATCTCTTGCTATGTTTGCCAGGAAGTTTGGTCACATGAGATTTAGGAAGAATCCCTCCTACAAGTTTAAATCTTCTGGTAGTAAATTTCAGAAAGGGGGATCTTCGTCCACAACATCAAAGGGGGCTTACAAGACTGGGATGGTTGATCGAAGCAAGTTTAAATGTTTCAACTGTGATGAGCCTGGTCACTTTGCATCGGAGTGCAAGAAGCCCAATCAGCTGGAAAAGAAGAAAGAATCTTATGACGAGCTAAAGCAGAAGTATGAGGCTCTGCTAAAGAAGCATCAAGGCCAAAGCAGCCAAGGGAAGTCCTATGTGGCAAAAGGAAAAAGCTGGGATGACACAGATAGTGATGAGGAGGAAGAGCGGGGGAATGTTGCTCTAATGGCTTTTATGGAACCTTCTACACCTCCACATCGCACTGGCGGACTTCCGGTAGATCCTACTTGCCCTAAACTGTTTATGCAATTAGGACTTGAACGTGATGACGCTCGTAATAAGCTCAAAGCTCTGACTCTTGAACACAAAGCTTTAAAGCAAGAAGTTCATGAGTTAAAGTTAAAAGAAAAACTTGTTCTCACCCCTAAAATTGAACAATTAACTGGTGACTTGTTGACTCAGTCTAACAAAGTCAAAGTGTTAGAATTTAGGGAGAAAAAGTTGAATGAGCAGTTAGCTGAAGAGAAGGTTAGGTGCCTTGCTTATAAGGAGTCGACTAATATTGTTAAGAACCTAGTGGACCAACAAGTGATTAAAAGGAAAGTTGGTATAGGTTTCGATTACAACAAGTCGGTAGGTAAGGCTAGTAATATAACTCCTTTTGTTAAGAGTGCTGAAGACAGGGGTATCCCACATGTTTTAAAGGATGCTCCCAAACCTTTATTCAAAACCCCTGTCGCAGAACCATAACTTGATATGCCCGTGATTATTCAATATGAAATGAATTTAGAGGATATTGAGAATGAGAAGGAGATTTTGGCATCTGTAGAGCCAATGCAAGTCGAGGGCACATTCAGTTCGCCCAAAGCTGGCATAGGTGCCAATGGCTTAAAGAATAATTTTAACAAGCCTAATAAGTTTGTTAAATGCAGGAATGATAACAATACATGCTCTTCTACTAATAACATTAGAACTTCTGAAAATGTTAATGTAGAAACTATTAAACCCCCTGTTGTTCTGAATAACATGCCTACTGTTCCTTTAGTTGATATATGCCATAAACCTTGTGGTGTTGATAATTGCATGTTGTGTGCGTTTAATGTAATGTCTGCTTATTTTAAAAGTATGCATGCTAACAAAGAAAACACAACACCTAGAAAACACATAAATAGTAAGTTTGCAAAAACCAAGACTGCCGGTCCTTCTCCTATCAAGAAGGATACTTATTTTCCCAAGCCTAAACCTAAAGTGTTCAAGGCTGTTTGTAGGAAAGTAAGTACAGTCAAGGTGGATGCTGATGTTATTCGAACAGGATCTATTGTCAAAGCTGACAAAGGTCAATTCTTTAAGTATGCCGGGCCCAACCAAGTTTGGGTTCCGAAGAAGGTTTAATTCGTTTGATATGTGCAGGGAGCCAAACAAGGTTGAAAAGGTTGTATGGATCCTCGATAGTGGATCTTCTAGACATGTGACCGGTGATAGAGCCCTGCTATCAAATGTGATTGAGAGAGCTGGCCCAATTGTCACCTTTGGAGATAACAGCAAAGGTTGTACTACGGGATATGGCAATTTATTTGGTGGAAATGTTATCATTGAAAATGTTTCTTTGGTTGAAGGACTCAAGCACAATCTTCTGTGACAAGGGATTCCAAGTAAACTTTGTCAAGGAGAAGTATTTGATATCTCACACTAAAGATGACCGTCTTGCTCTCTGTGGAGTAAGAAAAGCTAACTTGTACGTAGCTGATCTCAATTCAGGAACCAATGATGAAGATAATTGTTTCTATTCAAAGGCTTCATCTGAAGATAGTTGGCTATGGCATAAGAAGCTGTCTCACCTTAATTTTAAAATTGTAAACTCTTTGGTCAAGAGGGATTTGGTGAGAAGACTGCCTCCTTTGGAATTCACTCTACAAGGACTTTGTGAGGCATGTCAGAATGGGAAGGCTAAGTTAGCATCATACAAAGGCACAGACACCAGTAACATTACTGAACCACTGCAACTATTAAAAATAGATTTATTTGGTCCAGTCAATGTGATGTCTTTATCAAGAAAGAGATATGCCTTGGTGATTGTTGATGACTTCTCTAAGTTCACATGGGTTTTATTCTTACATTCTAAGGATGAAACTCCTCAATTGGTAATTGATCTTATCAAGGAGATCGAGTTGGATTCGAATGATAAACTTCGTGTCAGAGCAATAAGGTCCGATAATAGAATAGAGTTTAAGAATAAAACTCTCAACAGATTTTGCTCCGACAATGGCATAACAAGACAATACTCAGCGCCAAGAATTCCACAACAGAATGAAGTAGTAGAAAGGAAGAATCGTACCTTGATTGAAGCTGCAAGAACTATGCTATGCGAATCAAGGTTGCCCATCTACTTTTGAGCTGAAGCTGTAAATACTTCTTGTTACACCCAGAATCGAACTCTGATCAACAAGGAAAATATGAAAACTCCTTATGAGCGTATGAACGAAAAGAAACCAACGGTCAAGTACTTTCATGTATTTGAGATGTGCTTAAGGATGGCAATGAACATCGTGGCAAGTTTGAACCCAAAGCACTTTAAGCAATTATTTGTTGGTTATTCTCATCAAGCATATAAGGTGTTTATCATTGATCAATTACAAGTCAAGGAAAGTGTCAACGTTACTTTTGATGACACTAAACTCCCAAGTATCCAATTTGAAGATCCATCTGAGTCACTAAAGTTTGATAAATATCCTGACTCAGACTCGGATGATGACGATGAATAACCTGATGCTACAACTAGTAATGAGACTAACAATGCTAATATTGATCCAGGTATTGGTGGAGAAAACAATGGAAACACTGTGGACTCTACTAGTGCTAGTGGTGGATCATCTAGTCAACCTGGCAGCAACTCAGGGGGAGATGGTGGATCAACTGGTCAAACACAGCATCACAATGATAATTCTGGCGAATCATCAAGATTATATCTTCCAAGGGAGATGATCTGGAGTAGAGATCATCCCTTTGAACTAATCATTGGTGATCCAGATGTTGGTGTTTAGACTAGGAGTGCAACTCAGAATGAATGTCTATATTTGGGTTTTCTATATCAGGAAAAACCGAAGAAAATTGAAGATGCACTAGCCGATCCGGAATGGGTTCTTTCCATGCAAGAAGAGCTCAATCATTTCGAGAGACAAGAAGTCTGGGCCATGGTTCCAAGACCAAAGATAAAGTCTGTTATTGGAATTAGATGGGTCTACCAGATGAAGCTTGATGGTGATGGCATTGTTGTACGGAACAAAGCCAGACTGGTTGCTAAAGGTTACTCCCAAGAAGAGGGAATTGATTATGATGAAACCTACGCTCCAGTTGCACGTCTTGAGGCGTTCAGAATTTTTTCTTGCATTTGTTGCACATTCCAACTTTAAATTCTATCATATGGATGTGAAAAGTGCATTTCTGAATGGAAAGCTTGAAGAAGAAGTATATCTAGAACAGCCCCTGGCTTTTAAAATCTAGAATTTGCTGATTTTGCGTACTTCTTGTTTAAAGCTGTTTATGGCCTCAAGCAGTCGCCAAGAACCTGGTATGACACACTCTCTGAGTTTTTAATTGGAAACAATTTCCTTAGTGGTGTCATAGACAAAACTCTCTTTCACAAATTGCATGATAATAATATGATATTTGTTCAAGTATATGTTGATAATATTATTCTACTAACGATAACTTGTGCAAGAGATTTGCTAAGTTAATGCAGAGTAACTATGAGATGAGTATGATGGGTGAACTGTCATTCTTTCTTGGTCTTCAAGTAAGTCATAAAGATGATGGGATCTTCATTTGCCAATAAAAATATGTCAGAGATCTTCTGAAGAAATACAATCGAGAAGACTCTTCACTGGCAAAGACACCCATGACCACTGCCACTAAGCTTGAACAGGACATATCAGGTAAGAAAGTTGATATTTCAAGCAATAGAGGTATGATTGGCTCATTACTCTATCTCACTGCTAGTAGACCTAATATAATGTTTGCAACATGTTTATGTGCAAGGTTCCTGAGTAATGCTAAAGAGTCACATCTTATAACTGTTAAAAGATATTTTGATATCTTAAGGGCATACCAAATTTAGGTATCTGGTACCTTAAGAACACTGGTTTTGACCTAACAGGCTATACAGATTCTGATTATGCAGGATGCAGGATTGATAGGAAAAGCACTTCTGGAAGCTGTCAGTTTCTAGGACGACAGTTGGTTTCCTGGTACAGCAAGAAACAACACTCAGTATCTACCTCGACATACGAAGCAAAATATATTGTGGGAGGTAGCTGTTGTGCTCAGATCTTATGGATTAGGAATCAGCTTAATGACTATGGACTTGTATCAAACAAAATTCCCTATATTTTGTGATGATACAAGTGCGATAGCCATTTCCAACAATCTTGTACAATATTCGAGAACCAAGCACATTGACATAAGGTATCATACTATTAGAGAACATGTCATGAATAGAACTATGGTGTTACACTTTGTACCATCAACTGATCAGATTGCTGATATCTTCACTAAACCACTTGATAAATCCACTTTCTCAAGATTGGTTTGTGAACTTGGCATGTTAAACATGACATGAGCTCTTGTAAATAGTTTTTATGTTTATGTTTAATTCCATTTTAATTTTGTTGCATGCTTGTAAAGTATTTCTTATTGGTATCCATGTTGTGAATACTAATATTGTGAATATTTCTGTGGTTGGTAAATATTTAAGTAATTGACGGTTGCAATAACTTTGTCGTCCATATCAGGGATAGACACTGGAATTGCAGGTTCTTTATTGAACCAAGTGCCTTCATAGGCATACGAGGGAAACTTGGACACGTTGCCATCTAAAACGTCCTTGTCTACCCTCCTGGAAGGAATATTTCCGGATCCCCTAAGGGATCTTTCACCCTCGAAGGTGAAAGGCAATCTACTCTGGTAGAGGATTCTTCTAAGGATCATATGCCTTAACAGGTATCCGAGGGAAACATAGGTTCCATGCCATTGAAAGGCCTAACGTCTACCCTCCCAGAATCAAACTCTGGATCCTTTAAAGGATTTACTACTTTCTGAAAGTAGTTGGCAACTTGTGGACTATGACTTGGATTTATCCGACGAGTCTACGAGGATCGGGAATTACGAACTCCCATTGCACCACCAATGACCTTCCATGAGGAGGCAAAGGTGATCTTAATTGCAGGTACATCACACCATCTATGGAAGCTCAGGATTTGTGTGGAGTGAAACACTTACAGAACTTGTGAGTGACACCTTTACCTATAAACAGAGAGATTTTTTAAGTGTCGAGTGATACACCTGCAGAATGTTTTTGTGAGACACCCACTGTTAACCAAATTTAAACCTTATTGTTCAAAATTGGTATCTATAATGTTTTATCTAAGTGGATGCTTACTATGGTTACTTTTCTACTGGATGCACCTTCTACGAAACCCTGTCTTCTTCATACTGGATTCTGTCATTCAATGTTTTATCTAATCAGTTGGAATCATTATTGATAACAATTGAGGATTCCTCAACTAAGGGGGAGAATGTTCAATGATGTTAAAGGGGAGAATGTTCTGAGGGAATATTCTGAGAGAATATTCTATGATCCATGCTCTAAGGGGAAGAATGTTCTATGCCTCACTTAGGGGGAGTGCAGAGTCACATAGGGGAAGAATAATATTGCCAGAACCCATGGAAGGAGAATATCAATGTTCTAATCTATCATCTAAGGGGGAGAATATTATGAACATATGAGGGAGAAGATTAAGGGAGAATTACATGTTATATCTTGGAAGGAGATTGCAAGGCCTCTGGGGAGATTGAAAGGTCTTAAGAGATTGAAAGGTATTCCAGAAGAAGTAGTTGTCTGAAGAAAAATAGAGACTGGTACAATGTTATATGTATTACCAGAAACCATCTACTATGCATTTTAATGTTTTATGTTTCTCTTATCAATTGGGATTGTTTCCTAATAGGTTGAGTTGGTATTAATGTTTATTGAGTCATAGAAAGTTGTTAGTTGTTGTTAGTTGAGTTATCCTCATCTGAATTTGTGTGTTAGTGTCTAACAAACAAATAGGGGGAGATTGAAAGGCCTTATTCAAAGGTATATGTCTAATCCTATTTTGTACAACCAGTGATAACTCAACTAGTGTCTGATAACCACTCAACTTGTAACTCAACCTGGAACCGTCTCTGATAAGTTATGTCAGTAGATAGTAGATAGTTTAGTTGGAATCAGTTCAAGAAAGTCTAGTAGATACAAGAATCAGAATGTCAGAAGAATTCCAAGATATCTGATACAAGCCACTGGAAGAAGTTCATTCCATATGATCAAGCCTCAGTGTCAAATAAACTGTGTAGCAGTTCAAGGAGTTCGGAAGGTATGAAGATTCAAGTATTTATTTCATCAGAAGATTCCATTTAATGAAGATGTACGTACAAGACGAAGACTCGACGAACTAACCAAATTCTTATTGTTTATTTGACAAAGAATATTTGATTTAACTAGATACAGATGAACCAGACAGTACTTCTGTGTATCAGTTATTCAAATTAAATATTTGAAGTCAAGCAGAAGTGGTAGTTTGTTCGTTCGACAAATCAAGAAGAAGTTATTCAAGTTTAAAGAAGACCGGAAGCTGTTCTACTAAAGATTGTGTGATTAAATATTTTAATAGACTATTATTTCACTTCTCAAATAATTATATTAATTATGTAATTTATTTATTAAATTAATTCACTCTCGAATTAATTTAATTTATGAATTTATATGATTAAATTAATTAAGTGAATAATTTTCTATTTTAATATACTATTTTATTTCTTTATTTAATCACAAAAACCACCTCAGCAAGACAATTCTGGATTGTCTTGCCGAGTGGCTTCACTTTGCTTCCAAGACAATTCTCCATTGTCTGCCTGGGTCTTGGTTGAATCAGCAAGACAATTTCTAATTGTCTTGCCGATTCATTTCAGTGTTTCAATGGTGTGCAAGACAATTCTTGTGAATTGTCTTGCCGAAGGTATGAGTATGACAGCAAGACAATCTCTTTGTCTTGTCTTGCCGAGTCAAGTGGTTGGTGTGCAAGACAATCCTGGATTGTCTTGCCGATTCTGGCAGTTGTCTTACTGGCAGTGCAATTGTCTTCCCTTCCCCTTAGATTGTCTTTCTGACTTGGTTAAAGCTTGGTAGACAATCTGTGATTGTCATCCCTTGCCCCTTTTTGTCTTGCCCAAGCCTAGATTGTCTTACCCTTCTTGTAATTGTCTTTGCTAGCTTGTAATTGTCTTGTCTAGTGATTGTCTTGCATGTACAATGCTTTGCCTATAAATATGGCATCCATTCTTCATTTTCAAGTGTTCATTCTCTTTGATTTCAAAGCATTGTTAAGCTTTCAAGTTGTTCGTAACTTGCTTGTTATATCCACAGTTTTCTGTGCTTTGATCACTCGATTGTTTTAATCCCTAAATTAGAATACTTCCTGTCAAATTTATTCTAGAATATTTAGTGGACATTAAAACTGAACCTTAATTAATTTAATAACGACTTTCAAGTTTAAATTACTTTTTACTTGAACCTTGTTTATTTAATTAATTAAAATCTGATTATCCAGTTATATTTAAATCAGATTTATTCCGCGCGAATTTTGTGACGATTGTATTCAACCCCCCCTTCTACAATCGTATCGGGACCTAACAGGTAAATTTGGCAAGAAGTGGGATGAGACTGAGGAGGAAAAGAGAGAGAGAGAAGGCTTAGAAGGAAAGGGCTGAGCAAGAAGCCAAAGATCTTGCAGAAGGGAAGCCTGTCAAGCCAAAGCTAGTTGTTGGCAAATTAGATCAAGACTCTGTGTGGAGATCTGAATTTGCCTACATTACAAGGAACAATGAAGTTATATGTGTGCCTCCTGGACACCCCTTGTATGCTAAGGCCAAAGAAGAACAAGAAAGAACCCAAGAGCCTTCTGTAAATGAAGATGCAGACATTGAAAGATTTGCTGCATAATTGCTGCAAGAACTTGGTGAAGAAGTTGGTGATTTGGCTGATGAGTCCAACATTGCTATTCAGCAACAAATTCTGGATGAAGCCAAGAAGAATATGGAAAAGAAGGCTAGAAAGAAGACTAGGGCTGGTGTGAAGAAAAATGTACCAAATCTTACTGTGGTACATGAAGAAGAAAAAGTGAAGTCTCCAAGACAAGATCCACCTCCCGCTTCTACTACTCAATCAAAACCATTCATCAATCCAGAAGAGCTGAAAGAAGAGCCTGTAGAGTTTGACATCTCATCCATGAACTTCCCAAAAATCTTTGTGACTAAAGAAGATGAGCTGGCAGATTCTCTAAGGCCAAAGAAAAGTAAAACTGGAGGCAAAGCCAAACATGTGCCTGCTAATATCAAAAAGAAAGGAGGAAATCCTAGAAGGCATGATCCAGTTGGGCCTGTTCAAGTTAAGTCTCCCTCAAGAGAAGTGGTGATTCCTCCTGTTCCAGAAATTGCTAAGGTCCCTAAATCTACTTATGCTTATGCATTTCATATCAGTGAACAGCCCCCAATCAATCTGTATCTGAATGAATTGCTAAGTGTAAAGGCCTTGACAAGGACTAAGAAGCTTCCAGAAAGGTTGGAATTCCACTACTTATCTCAGGCAAGAATTGCATGGCCACTAGAAAGGATCTTAGATCAAGACTACAATGATTTGAAGACAGTGTACCTGAAGCTGGACAACAGAACCTCATATTCTCAAGGAATCAGAAGTGAAATTCTTAAAAGAATTGAAGATATAAGGAAGAAATGGAATGAACCTTCTGATCTCCCCTTAAGATTGTCCCTTCCTGATATTGGTAGCTGCATTCACAATCATCCCTCAAGACTGATGACTTTTAGAGATGATCAAGGCGTTAAGAGATTTTTCAGATTAAAGGATCATGCTAGAAATGCTGATATAGACATCTTGAGGGCAATGCAGAACAAACTCAATTCTAAGATCACAGAAGAGGCCAAGTTCATTGAAGATCTAGAGAGGGAGATAAACAAGAAATTGTCCAGACAGAAGAAAAGGAAACAATGAATATCTGCTCAGTCTAGAGGAGCAAAAATCCAATCCTTGTAAAACTCTTATCTTTCAGCAATTTAAATTCTTCTCTTTAATGCAAAGATATTTGTTTTCTTTATTGTGTGTTTTGTAATCATCAAGCACCTCAAATTTATATCTGAAATTCCTACAGATATAAATAGGGGGAGATTGTTAGGAATATGTGATGCTTGATGATACAAAGTATTTTATTCTTACTTAAAATAAAATTGCATGTAGCTGATCAATTGATGGCATGTTAAGGCAGTATCAATTGATCAGATTGACCCATCAACGGCTGATGAAGTATTGTAACAAAGCCGGAGTATCTTAGCAGTTGATGTAAAAATAATATGTACTTTTAGATTAGCAGTTGATCTATCAATGGATGTTTAGATAGGGTGACATAATTGTAAATATGAGAAGTCATGTAATCTATCCAAGTGAAGTGAAGATCGATCGGTAATTTTAAAGTATCAATGGCTATTTGGAAGAAAGACTATCAACCGCTATATCAACATCATCATTATCCCATAACTCAAAGAAGACTATCAATTGCTATTTCAGAGGATTACCAATTGATGATATTAGCAATTGATTATCAGCAATTGATAGCTACAAGTCAGGTTAAAGACAAAGTTCACATGGGTTGATGTGACAGATGCTGCACCAGCTTTGGAAGCTAAACCAAAAGGAGTTTAGTCAAATATTGAGAACCTCGAAGCCTACCATTTCTGGCAAAGCAACAAGAATTTCAAGCTGCCAAATGCAATATCAAGTCCAAGAAATTCTATATTTGTACTAGCTAGAAAGTGAGTAGGAAAATACTTTTACAGACTAGTTTTGTTTGTAGTAGTATATATTCACTTTGTAATTCTACATTTCAATGTATCCAAAAACCAAGAACTAAAGAGCAAAGCACTAAAGAAAGTTAGCAAGAAATTGTAATCTTCTGCTCTTCATTCTTTTGTAAGCAGCCAAGTATTTTTACTTGGAAGGTTCTTGATATAAAAAAATCTCTCAGTTGGATCAAACAATCCACCTGAAATTTTTAAGATCCTTGTTCTTTAAATTTCTGTTTTAGTTTTTATGTTCTCTTGTAGTTTGAATATAATCTGTTGTGCAAAAGTTGTTCAAATTTTTGTAGATTGTATTCAACCCCCCCCCCCCCCAACCCCGCCACCCTTCTACAATCTAACTTGTTGTTTGCATTGTCTAAATAACATGTTTTGTAGGTAACATCAAAACAAGATGAGAAGCAATACTAGCACCTTACAGATATGTTACAACCCAGGAATTTTCCGAAGCTTATCTATCATTCCATGTGGGGCTGATAATGGGTGATGATGAACTTAGAACTCCATATCACAAGAGTAAAAGCGAACCAGTTGTTTTCGCAACCAAGAAGTATGGTGTGATAAAGACGGAGTTTGTTTTTTTTTTTTTTAAAGGTGATGAAGACGGAGTTTAAAATATAGTTTTATACCTTTTTTCTTTCTAAGATTACATTATTCTAAATGCGACAA
This sequence comes from Daucus carota subsp. sativus, assembly GCF_001625215.2. Lineage (NCBI taxonomy): Eukaryota > Viridiplantae > Streptophyta > Magnoliopsida > Apiales > Apiaceae > Daucus > Daucus carota. The sequence continues at coordinate 13,209,458 of NC_030389.2, forward strand.
ACAATTCATTTTTACGATTTTACTATGATGCATGTTTCCATGGGCAAAAAGCATAAATAAATTAAAGTCTAGAAAGGATAAACTCTAAAATAAAATTTTGATGCATAAATAAATTTAGATATAAATATCTAAGCACTTAATATCATAATAAATATAATATATTTAAAACAATTATTATGTTTATTATAATTAAATCATAATTATATTGAAAATATACATATTTGAAATCCATGCCAAGGAGTCTTTGTGTAATAATTATGCATGAATAGACAATTTTGTTTTATAAAAAATTAATAATTTGTTAATAATTTTAACACATAATATTAATATTTATAATATTAATATTTAGATAACTTATATATTTCAAAAGGGGTTGTTGAGAAATATATCATAACTTAATTTATATTAAACTAAGAAATTATTTTATATTTATAATCATTATTTTTATCATCAGTGATAAATAATTTTTAATAAGATTATTTATTTTGAATAAGTTTGAATAAGTAATAAAATTAGGATGGTGCTACATGCCCATCCTAAATTTATATATGTATTTTCTATTCTTACTCTAGAAAGACGTTACATGATTCTGAATTTTAAAGATTTATATTACCTTTTCTATAGTAAGACGTTACGTAATTCTCAACTTTAAAATTAAATCATAATTATATTTAAAATATACATATTTGAAAGCCGAGGTATGGCCGCTAGGCCATGCCGAGGAGTGTTTGTGTAATAATTATGCATGAATAGTCAATTTTGTTTTATAAAAAATTAATAATTTGTTAATAATTTTAACACAAAATATTAATATTTAGATAACTTATATATTTCAAAAGGGGTAGTTGAGAAATATATCATAACTAAATTTATATTAAAGAAAGAAATTATTTTATATTAATATGATAAATAATTTTCAATAAAAATATTTATTTTGAATTAGTATTAAAATTAGGATGGTGCTACATGCACATCCTAAATTTATACACGTATTTTCTAATTTTACTACCGAAAGACTTTTATATAAACTAATAGGTTCTTTACGTATATATTGTAAACATTTATTTTCAGTTCAGCTAAAATAATATGGATCGGTCTGACCCGGTCCGATCCAGGAGCTAACGGAGCGGATATGGATCACCTAAAATAATATTCGATCCGAAAAAAATCCGATTCAGAAAAAATCCAATCCGATATGTATAGGATATGGATTTAATACGATCCGATCCGGAAAAAAATCCGATCCGGCTTTATATATTTATTTATTTATATTAATATATTTATATATATTACTTAACTAATATAATATATATAAAAGTAAATAAAAGTAAAACTAATACACACACTTACAGAGCTTACTATATATGACTTAAATTCAGAACATGAGAAAGTTTGCTAGTCTACTCTTAACTAATAAGAGTGTTACAAGACATCTTAGTTATACAGTGACATTGTTAGTCTGTGCAAATTTGGCCGTGTAACTCTATTTTTTGTTTTGTTTGCGCAAAATTATTTTGCCATCTGAAAATTCTAAATACAAATAATGGAATTTTTTTTATTTTTTTTTATAAATATACATGGAGCGGAGCTCTGATCCGAAAATCCGTTATCCTACGGATTCGGATATGGATCATGTTGTAAAAAATCCTGCTATAATCTGATCCGGATCCGAATCCAAAAATATTTAACGGATCAGCATATGGATCAAGGCCGATCCGATCCAAATCCGATCCATCGACACCCCTGGAAGGAGGCTGCCATGTCCAAGGGAGAACAGATAGGAAGAGGCTTTTAACTCAACTAGGGAGGTTTAAAGCACAACTATCACTCAGCTTTTAAGACACGGCCATAGAATTATAACGCAACTTCCTCAAAAATATGGTAACTTGATGGACCGTAAATTCTAGGTTTTTATGCGCCCAATAAACGCCCGTTCATTTTGTAAAAACGGTTTGGCTAGTGTGTGCCCATGGGCACATGCTAAGCACTAACATTAATAAAAATGGAGGGTTTTGATTGGTGTGGTTGTTGTAACTGCAGGGGGTCCACCATTATTAAAGAAGGTAAGCCAATAGAAACCCTCCAATTTCATAAATTTTGGTGCTTAATGTGTGCCCATGGGCACACCATAGAAAAACCGTTGTAAAAAAGGGCCGTGCATTGTAATTCCACTACATTTATTCAATTCAACAAAATCTTAAATTATTTATTCATTTTTTATTAATAAAAAAATTAAAAAATAGAATCGTGCGAAGCGGGCAGTAATCCTAGTTATAGTATTTTTGGGATGACTTACGATGTGATCCTACATATTGAACAAACAGTTTAAAACAAAAATTTTATAGAGAAGAATACTAATTTTTTTTTAATTTTAAGTTTTCACCCTTCTTGTTCATAATCAATTTTGCCACAAATTTTATTTCTGTTTTACTGTTAGTCCAATTTTTATTAATCACTCCATGTTATTGATTATGTTGCGGAAAGTGATTTTTAATTCAATTTATAACAATCAAGTCCGGACAATATCAAACAATAATTAATCTCATTTTTCAAATCGAATATAAAGATCTTGACCCATAGCAGTTCCAATGATAAAATAATTAGGACAGCTAACTCCTTTTACATCACATGCGAACCATGTTTGTATTTAGGCTCTGACCTAATTTAGTTATTTTCATCCACAAAACAAACCCTTTTTTTATAAATAACAAAACTCTAATTTTGCTCATGCTATTAAATTTTTTACTTTATCAGAGAAAAAATTAAAAAAATATATTTTTAATGTTATAGAAGAGCATCTCCAACGAGACGTCAAGAAAAGTGTTTACGCCGGCAAAACACTCTCTTTAACATTCTTTTGGAGTTGCAGGATGCCAACTTTATTTTGAATTATTTTTAAACTAACGACAAATTAAATAAAGCTGTTAACCAGTGGCGTGATATTTTAAACAGTAGTGTTAAAAATGACTAGAGAACATAGAAAAGCAAAGTTTACACCCATGCTCTAAGACTTCACTAAGATGTTATGCAAGGAGAACCACTTTGATCAGGATCTAAAACTGGCTCATACTCGATATGCAGGGGTTGAGCTGCAGCTGAAATTCTCAAAAGCAGGGCAAGTTTTCCACTGAGAAGTTGCACGTCGAATAAAATGCAGCCGCGGCTGCCATCACTGCTACAACTCCTTCCAAGTCCTCGGAATTCTCTATCCTGCAGTATCATGATCAGATAGTGAGATTAGTACCTAGTTAGTCTCCCCAGAGATGTTTTCTGCCTAAGAAAGATATGATGATCTTCCTCATTGCTATTATAGATGAACCATGACGTAATGCTGTGATGTCAGTTGGTTACCAAGAAGTGTGAGCCATTTTAGCACCCAAGTAACTCAATGAACCCTCCAGAGAAAAGGCCTAATATCACAATTTAGAGTTGAAATGCCCTAAATATCATATTATGAAAATATCGCAGCTCTGGATACCATATTAAAACACTGTATCATGTATCGTTAGGATTTATAAGAATAAAACACTACATGATGTAGCATTGATATTTTATCTGGGCTTGGGCTTCCAATGTTAGATAAAGTATATTATCTCATAACATTACATCATCTGCGTTAATGTTTATAGGGTTTGTATGTATTTTTCTTATGGGTTTGGGCTTAAAAATAACAGCAAAGGCAACACGATATAACGTTTTTTTTCTTTAAAAAAAATTATAAACGCTAAACGATGTAACATTATATAGTGATATTTGGGGTCAGATTCTCCAGACGTGATCTTTAAGGCATTATTGCTTGAAATTTTGATAAAGGCGCCCGTGTTACTCATGCGTGCAAAACACATGCCAGTGACACTAAATTTTTATAATAATTGGGTACCTCCTAAAAGTGGAAAATGGTGTTCCACTTGTAAAGCAGTTTTAAAACGCTTTGAGCGGGTACCAACCATAAGCCACCTTCCCTGGATGTGCCATTTTTGGACACTTAACCCTTATTTTTGTGTAATTTTGGTGCTTTCGCTTTACAAAGATGAGAGGATGTTGCTATTCGGAATTCCTAGAAAGCCTTTCATGTTTTTAACACGATTAGATTGTTCCTTGAAATTTACCTGTATTCAGTCCCCGGTATCCCTAGTTGCTGCATACCAGGTTTTCCAGTAAGCTGGGAAAGACCACAGCCACACTGTGTCTGCATCTCCTTTACTTGGTTTAACCAATTTTCCTGTGTACAATAATAAATAAAGATAACTACTTAGGGTTCCCCATCCATGATAAAAAGTGAGACGAATTGAACTACTTAAGCAACAGTAGTTAGTTTCCAAACAATGTCTGCAAACTGTATAACTAGGTAGTAAACACTTCTTGAAGATAAGTGCAGGACCACAGAAAGAATTACTTAAATAGAAAAGAAGATTTAAGACCTATAATATTGGGCAGAGAACACAAGAATGTATTAGAATGGACTAGGCAAAGGACGATAAATGAAGCATCAGAACTCAAAAGTTAATGACCCTGTCTTTAGGCGCATTGATATAACAATTATGAGTTGCATATGGAAATAAAATAAATATAGCAAAAGATCTATAAGTATTGATAGGATGAATTTGGTTTATTATATCTCAATATACTGCAAAATTATAAGTGATAATGACTTCACTTAAGAAGCTGAGTAATATATTACAGTAATGGTGCCCAAGTTCCATTTCTTTACATGTCTCAGATGACATTGCTGATTAAACTAGGATTATTTTTAATAGATCTTTCTGAACAGATATGTATATAAATTTAGGGAGACAGTAAAGTTCTGAACAGGGGCGGATCTAGTAAGAGGCATGGGGAGATACGTGCCCCGCCCCCCTAAAAGAATTTTTGACGTTTTTTCACCATTCTAAATTTTACAAAATTATATAAGTGCCCCCCTTAAAAACTAAAAATATATAAGTGTTTTTCGAAAATTTGCTTGGTGCCCCCTAACAAAATATTCCTAGATCCGCCCCTGGTTCTGAAGGACATACCAGTTGCCTCTCTTCACTCAAAAGTGCATTTTCCATCTGATTAAACAGCACGTTCCATTTAGCTTTGTGCATGTTTGCTGTTGCATTCACTGATGAAGTAGAGAAGGGAATCTTCCTAACATAAGTATCATTCTCCTGATTATGAGAAAATTCTCCAGATATAAGAAGAGGGAGCTCCGTTTGAATAACAGATCGAACTCTTTTCTTACTGCGTCGTAGTGCTGCAAGAAATAATTACAGCATATAATACAAGGTTGACATGATAAATTTTTTATTTATATCTTTAATAAAGTACAAGATTTCATGCTGAGCATACCTCCAAGGCGACCATTTATGTCATGTTGAAGAAGATCTAGCCACTGGGAAGCTACATTAGCAGCTGTGGATACAAAAATCATATATTAGCTTACAAGTTAACCTTTATTTCATGCAATATACAATAATGTCGGGAATCTCTCAACTTTTATAAAAGTTGTGTCGTGATCAATCTATATTAAAATCATTGGTTATTAAAGACATAAGCAATCTAAAGGTTCTCAATAATCATTGATAGTTGGGTGTATCTTATCCTTGTGAAAGTGGTCTTTATTTTTATCCATTAAACATCAATGTTGGCCATCAACTCAGATCAATGTTGGCCATCGACTCACATTACACTATGTTGTGAATCCCAGGGAGAGTAGTGAAAAATTTATTACTCGTGCTGGTTTCATGGACTTGGAGTTAACAACTTATGCTAAAAAAATGAAAATGCTGCAGTCTGCAGAATCAGTTAATTGATTCAACTGCTCAACTTGACAGTCAAACACCTCCAATTTGTCATTAATTATTCACATGCTACTTCAATCACTTCTAAATACTATATTCTAATTATGATCTTAAAATGTAAGACTAACTTGCATTTTTTTGACATATTCATTCAAGTCAAACGATACAAATTTAGTACCAATATATACACAATTTTAGAGTTAAATGGTATAGAGAGACCTTTGAAAGATAAAGAAGAAACGCTTGATAAGTCTGTCGAGTCTTGATCACACAAAGTGCTGGTATCCTGCAATGCAATAGTTTCAGATAATTAAGATTTTAGGGCAAGTTTTATATCCTGATATATTGGATTGAATTATAAGGAACAATTACTTTAATTAGAAATGTTGTTCAGTACCAAGCTTGAGGCATTGTTGTCTCGTACTGGGAAGTGACTTGTCTGTCTGATTGTTAATGCATTATTTAGCAGACAATCTTCTTGACAAAGATTATATCCTTCAATTCCTGACAAGTTCAGGTTTCTTCGGTTATCACTTGATTCTATTCTTTCTGTCTTCATCTGAATTTTCTCTTTGTTGTTTCCAGTATGGAAATTGTGACGTCTTTCAGACCTTACTAGAGCCTCAATTATAGAATGAACCTGCTTGCTGTTTCTTACATGGTTAATAATCCCAGGATTCAATCCATTGAGCAGTCCACTAGGAGCAGCAATCTTTGCAAACCTATCAACCTGTTCCCTCCTGGCAATTTCCATCTTTTTTTTGAGACCGTCAGCTTTACTTTTCCTCCCACGTGGTTTTGGAATTGGTATACCTCCATGGGAAGATGACATGAAACCATTTTGCTTCATCTCTTTCCATACTTTCATTGGATCTTTATCTTCCACTGGATTACACGTACTCTCACACTCCGAATCATCTCTTAGTTTTAATTGCTTAATATGTTTATTAGGACAGACTAGGTCATAATCAGCAGAACTTGAAACATCTTCCACATTGAGATCAAAGCCAAAGCCTTTTAACTTGTCGATCTTGATATTAGAACTAGAGGTCAGATTGTTGTTGTTATAAGCACACGCTGGAGTCCTGTCTTTGGTCAAATCAACTGTGGCATTTAGATCAAGTGCTGTACAGGCAGCGCCCTTCTTCCTTTCTACTGATTGAGTAACATCAGAATTCATGGTAATAGCTTCTCTTTTGGCTCGAAACATTTCTTTCTGAGCAGCATAGTAACTATCAGCAGCATGTCCTTTCATCCAATATTTTGTATAATGTGGGACAATCCCTGTTCCATTGATCGCAAACTTAACACACACAAACTAAGCATATAAACCACATGTATTTTACACTGAATCACAGTCCAGAACACATACATACCCCAAAAAAATAGGCATTCTTAAAAAGAGAGAAATTTATTCATAAACGAAATAAACACTCAAGACTCAATTGGAAAAATTATTGCAATCAGGGTGTGTCAACCAAAAACCCAACTCCCATATCTACATCTACATTCTTTTTTAAAATCCTTAAAATGATATAACTCGATACATAAATTATTTTTTTAATCAAATTTCAATACATTTTAGACCCACTCCCACACTAACGTTTATAAAAGCTACTCAAAATCCAAACTTTACACGTCCCAATGTAAATTAAATTTGTAATCATCAAACCTTAATATATATCAAAGCATGGCCAAACATTTAGCAACGCATTTGGACAATTGAACCTTACAAGAAAGGAAGCAATTACCTTCACTTTGGGAAGTAAACACAGAATGAAGATCTTTCATTTTGGGTCTTTTAAGCCCAAGTTTTAATCTTTCATCATCATCAACAGAACCCCTCTTCATCAACTGCCAAAACAAATTCAAGAATCCAAGAAATGTACGAAATTCAAGAAAGCAATCAATCATAGACTAATGACTTAAAAGGCCAAACCTTTGAATGTAGGTAACAACAAAGAATTGTCTCCAAAGCCTGAATTATTATCAGCTCTGACCCCTTTTATTTAATTAAAATTCTAAATATTTTTGTGTGTGTGAATTAGTGGGGGGTTGAGGGTTTATAAAGAGAGGGAAATAGGGTGTTGGCAGTGATATATACAGACACTTATTTTGAATTTGAATTCGAATGAGGAAGAGCGGGCCTAGCAGCTCATGTGTTTTCCGGTAAAAATTAATACTAGAGCACATGCAACTAGCCGGTGATTGATTGTTCCAAAACAATTACTCCCTCTGTTTCATTACATGTCCACTTTTGATAACTAAAAATTGTTTCAAATTAGTTATCTCATTTCAACTTTAAATGCAATGTAGTCAATAGTTGTATCTCCTAGATGAAGTTTATACCACATCCTATTAATTATTAAATTATATTTCCTAGATCAAATATATCTCACATATTATACTTGGTTAATGCAATAAATACAATAATAAATGAAGGTTTTTTACAAAAGTTAATTTTTCTTAATATATGTGATTTGTTCAAAAGTGAACATGTATTATGAAACGGAGGGAGTAGATTTTATTTATGATTGCATATGATTTCCGTCCAAAATATATGCATATGTATTGCGGATATCTAATAAGAAAAGCACAATATGTGAATTAGTGTGAATCTTATTAATACAAACAAGAATTTATAGATACAAAATAAATAGTATTCTCATTCTTATAAATGGAAAAACAAAGAAAAACCATGATACTGTAATTTTTTAAATAAAATTGCGAAAATACAATAAAAATTGCAAAATATCATTTCCCCAAAAAAAATTTGCAAAATCACGGAGGTTACATTTGCAATTGTATCTTCAACTACTAGCAATAATATCTGCAACCACAATTATAATTTTAAAAAATACATTTAATTACCAACTACTAGCATCTGGAACTACAAATATAATTTGAAAAAATATATTTCATTACATAATAAGTTGTAAGTGGTTATAAAGGTGGAAAAATAAGTACACCTAGAGAGTTAGGACTAGTAGCTAAATGCAACTTTACCGTAGTCGAAAAGTTAAGAAATTCTATCAAATTAGAGAGAGAAGGCTTTTCATCAAATTTAACATCAGCTCCGGCTTCTCTTCTTTTCCCAAACACAGTCTATCATCTTTTTTTTTACCTTCCACCCTCAAGGTACATTATTAAGTATCGTATATGTCTTTTTTGTTTGTCTTGCATCCCGTTGTTTATATACCTAATATATTTTTATAAAAATATGAAAAATGCATTTGGTTACATTCAGTTACACAATATATTCGTAATTATGTTAAAAAATAGTAAAATTATAATTTTTCTTACAAACACAGTATATTTGCTAAATTTTCCCTACATATTAAATCATTCCATGCATTACGTTGCACGGATTTCATTTCAAAAAAAATTTAGAAACAGAATATAAATCTTAAAACATAAGTACAACTACAGAAATACAATATATTTTATATATGTTTTTGACAATTTTTAAATTTGTATACCTATTTATAAGTGCTTTGACGATATAATAAAAATTAATATTTTTTATAATTTGTTTAGCTAAATAAAAATATAATATAAATATTTTATTCAGAAGAAAAAATTTTAAGCTACCAATTTTAAATATATGGTCAAACTTCCTAAAAATACATGTAAAAAAAATCAAATCTAAATTAATATATAAAAAAAATCAAATCCAAATTAATATATTTGTAACTTTTCCTGTATTTTAATGCTCTCATACAGTACAATTTGATAATTATTTTGAACTTTTTTCTTTTGAAAAGAGTTTGATGTATAAATTTTTTAAAATAAGTTATGAAACCATGTCTTATATGAGCCTTAAAAATACGTATCAAGCAATGGAAAGAAAAACTCCTAAAGAAACAAGATAGAAAGAGGGAGAAAATATTTGGAGGGCCGAAACTGTTTTATTTGCAGAAAAATATAATTATCTAATAAATAACACATCAATTTTACAGGAAGAGTAGCCCGATAATACAAATCTACAAAGCTTGTCGACATCATATCTCGCCAATTTGGCTCATCTAAAAAGTATCCCTCTTACTCCTCTGTTAACATTCCTTACTTTGATCAACTGATGCAACTCACTCCACACATGTATAAAAAGAGCTAGCATGTCAGCACCAAACTTCAACATGCAATTCTTTTCATCTTTAACTAGGCAACTGCTGACCAGCACCTCTAGTGCTGCTAGATCTAGTAACCAACTTGTCAGCCAGATATACAAGCAACGCATCAAGTACTTTTTATCATGAGAAGCACCTCAGAAAAATGGATCACTCCCAAAAATCTTGCAAGGTAGCTCAGCCCTGCAAAAAATTAGTTGATACACGAGAAATGTTATTAAAAAAAATTATAACTCAGTTGTTAGACCCATGACGAAAAAAGCAACAAGAACAAGTTGATTATAATATTAGTAAGAAATTCAATATAATAACAGAAATCATATTATACAAAAGCATAAATTATAGACGAACACATTTACACTTTACTAACTCATACAACACCATTAATTTTCAGTTCCAGTACTGCACAAATTACTACTCAAAGATGTTCAACAACTTGGCAAATAAAGAGGATAAATGCTATGTATTATAATCGTATGTTAGAACAAGAACTACCTTCCTAATGTGAACCAACTAGAAATTATAACAAAATATCTAATCAGCACTAAATTTTACACACCTTCCCAACTCTATGAGAGTTATCTTCCCTGCTTTATTCTGTAGTTCAGCACAAGATCATCAGACTTCTTCCATATATAGGTTCGAACGGTAGCCAAGCTCATCTCAGGAGACAAGACCTGAAAAGAAAGATGTTCAATTTTTGGAGATGCAAGAATCATGACAAGCAAGAAAATTAGTTATGCCATTAGAGAGAGTCCATATTTACCATTAAGGCATACAATTCTTACTTGATAAATATATATTTAATTAGAAAAGGACCCAACACCTTTCATAATAAACACAAAAATTAAAAACATTACAGTAAGGTTTTGCGTCAAGAAACTGTGATTGACTTGATTTCGTCAATAATGCCTAAACTGATCTGATTAAGTATAAACATGATAGATATGAAACAAATTAATGATGTGAAAAACACCACTTAGAGTTTCTTAGTTCTTACCAGGTCTTCATTAAGCAATTTTCAACTCCTTATTAAGATCTATGAGCTAATGGTTTACAAAATTTATGAGTGAAACAATACACACAAGCTGCTCTAAAACATAAAATTTCTTCAACAAACAGCTTGTGGATATAGTATCGTGAGCTTGAACTAAGTTCGAGTATATTCCAACAGTTAAGCATGGGTAATACCAAGCATGGGCAATACCACGCATGGTTCGATTTAGTTCTGTTTGGTTCGGTAAGGTTCCGAGAGCAATCAATTTGGTTTGATTACATCCCACTCGTAAAATGACAAAGCTGACAGAGTGATATACAAAATGTTTTCCTAACCTAAACAAATTTGAGCCTATCATGCAGCTCACATCCAATTCACTAAAAAATCACCTAGTGATATAAACCTCACATACATTGGACGAATAGCTACACATAAAGCATACTTTATGTACAACCATCACTTATAAAACTGTTTCTAGGTTGACCGAGAACAATAAAGAGTGCATCCATGCATAACCGATAGTACAAAACTTAAGCATAAGGAAAATAACAATTGAGTGATCATTGCACGAAATATTGCTGCTTGGACATTGAGACAAATATTAACTACCATGTCTTGTGTCACTAACTACCTGATTATTGCACAAGATCTCTATAGAAGGCTTCAGCTTCTGCCAGGGTTTTAAACCAGATCGAAAAGAAGCATCTCCTCCTGAAGATGTATGCTGTATCTGTCCTCCGGGTAATCCAGAAGATTTAGCTCCTTCGGGGTTTACAATATCCAACGGTTGGTCGAGTACCATCTTTTCAACCACGTAATTAACAACCTACAACATAAATTGGGGCAAGACATTAAGACGTGAATATCCATTATCGCCTGCTGTTGATTCAGAAGCAGACGTCCAACTAACACACTGAACCCCAACAAAAACAGCTATGAAACTTTACAGGTTTCCATGTCATTGTTGAGCAATTTTTTGTCCACATAAAGGTTCAAAGTATTTGTTGTTTCACTTCTTTTCAAGCTGTATCATTTGATAAATACTAGGTTGTAAAAACGGACATGCAACTTCCCTATATACATTCACACACACACACACACACACACACACACACTATAAAGGTAGCCCACATATCAACACCCGACCACTATGACTTGATAATATAATGATTTGAAAGATTTGTCAAGATCAGCTAATGGTAGTATTCTCCGTAACTAAAAGGTTATGGGAACGACCTCCTACTGTTTGCGATGTATTCAAGTCCAACTCAATAAACACTCACTTTGTGTACTCTCAATATGCGAGGCGCACTCAGTTTCCCTTGTGTAAGCATCTGGGCAGCTGAACCTTCCAAAGGTTGTAGATAGAAGCTGCATCTGTTGAAGTTGAGCAATAGGAATTAAGGACACGCCTTAAAAATGCTATGAGCTAAAAAATTACCGCGGCCATATATAACTGGCGTAGCACAAAAAGTACTCAGTATTAAAACTGAACGCGATGTACTGTTAAAATGTAAAAATTATATATAAATCACATATTAGTTATAATGATATTCCCCAATGATAATTAAATTGAAAAGCACCACATACTAATAAGTTATAAATACCAGCATCAAAATGGTAACTAAAGAGAAACTGCAAATATATTCAAAGAGCACAGAACAGACAATGATACAAGTATAGACACACACACACGCATATGGGTAGCACTCCGTAGCATACCCTCTTATATGGAGTTCCGTAGTACACCACTATAAATATATATATAATACATATATTTATTATATTTTTTGTGAAATTTAATTACAAATCTTAATTAGTAAATCGAAAAAGAAATACAATTATTTTACTCCAAAAATCATTGAAAATTATACAGTATTCCAACATGATTCTACAGGAGAATAATAATTATCTAGAATCATTCTACCGTAGAACCAGAATTAATCTACCGTAGAACCAGTTTCGAAAAACAAATTTTTTGTTCATATTATAAGTGTTAAATTTTATAATATATAAGTCGTGGTATTCTATAGTAGAATCACATTTTATATGTATTTTATATCTACAGCAGTCATTATTATTGATTAGCTTGTCAAGTCATTATATATGTAGCATTCCTGATATAATAAAGTGTAGTTCATAATGTCATGCTATATTTATCTAAAGGTCACTGAGGTAAAGAAAATGAATAAAGATCAGAAGTTACTTGGTGTTTTCCCTGGGAGGCAGACGGTTATTTAATACACAGTCTAAAACCCACCAGGGGAAGTCCTTTTCGTCTTCTGTGCCATCCAGATCTGTAATCTTTTTCCTCCATGGGCCACCTTGGGAGCCCTCGGTAATAATAGAGGGAGATGAAGATGCTAAGAATTCAAATGGAGGATACACCAAAGAGTCGTTTTCACTGTTGCCATCTACCTCGACTTTCGAAAGGGTGATGCTCCTTGAAGTAATCTCCTTACCAGTAGGAACATCACCGTTTGCCAAGGCCTTGGTTCCAAATCTGTTCCTTCTTTTGCTCAACCAATGAGCTAGCAGACCTTTAAGGGTTTCCCGAGCTAAATTGATCTGATGTGTTTGTCAACAGAATGAGAAACCACAATATCATGAATTTGCAGGAAAAAAAATCTTACATGATATGAGGATGCCTTGCACACAATCAAATTTACACGTAAAAGCAAATTTAAAGCAGCTGAAAACAGATACCAAACAGTAAAGCTCTGCATGGAACATTATGTGATTTGGCAAAGATTATACTACTCTCTAACACCTAGCAGATTGTTGTTATGTGTGATGTAGACATTTTATTCCAGAACTATCTTAGAAACTTCTGAAAACAATATTAGGAATGTCATCATGGTGATGAAAAGTGCCCTCTTAAGTTCATAGTGACGTGGAAACAGAAGTACAAAGCGAAAGGCCTACAAACGAATATTTCCTCGCTTGACATTATATATAATCAAACAAATAATAGGGTAAATATTATCTGGATTAAAATATCAAATACTTAGAAGTGGTAGACACAGACATCCTGAATGTCAAATTTAATGTCCAACAGGAAAATGTGGAAAAGGTAGGGACCATATTAGCAGGTGTACCTTGTCATCCTCAGGTTTCCCGACAATATTAAGATCTGCAGAATACATCTCAGCAGAGAAGCATTGTGGGGTATCCAAATGTATAGACAAGCTCCCAAGCCTGGTATCCACAGTGAACCATGCAGGAATACTTACCTGAAAGGAAAAAGTAAATAAAATCTGGAAATTTGTTCGACAGAGTTTAAAACACTTTAACTTTACAACCACTTCTCACCATTTCAAAAAGATCTTCCTTCTTCTTCTCAAAAGAAACCTGAAATAGATATATTAAATATATATTAGGCATTTAAAAATTAGACACCTGGAATATATATCTATAAAGATAGATATAGATATATATAATCAGAGAAATAAAATAAGGTAATATTTGTAGAACACAATCTTGTGAAAAAGAATATATCATATTAAAAAAACATTTCTCCATACACTGGACAATATCAAGTAAAGACATAGTAAAAACCTCTCCGTAGTCTTCAATGACAACCCCTCTGGTAATTTCCCACAGCTTCACTGAACCAACAGTATCCTACAGAAACATTGCAGGCCAAAGCTGAATTACATAGACCTAGATAAACACTAGAAGAACTAATAACAGAGAGGACAGTTCTATTACAGAACTAAAAATTTAACAAGACTAGTGCTGCCACCTTACCTTAGTGAGAACATGCCTTCTGTTGTTCAAAATTTCATGTTGCACGATTCCTCGAGTCCCAGGTATGCTAAGCGATGGTTCTCTATATACAGGAACCTACAATATTATCATTCTTTTGTTTTTAAAAAAGGGTCAGGATAAAGCACTTCTACCATTTAAATATCTAGGTTACAACCTGTGCAATGCACGGGCATCCTTTAATATATTAACAAAGTTTTTTGTAACTACAAAAAGATAATTCTGATGAAAGTATAATTAAATAGTAAAGTATTATCATACAGGTAAATTATTTACTTTTAGTATGATGTTGATAAAAATCGAACCTCTGAACTTCGAAGGTATGAATTTAAAATAAAAAATATCCATTGATATTGAATCTAGCGGATGTCATGGATTTGCTTTCAAAAGACCCGAGATCCAACAGTAAATACTAAAAAAGATCAACCGAACTACAAATTATACCCTGTTCCGGTTACAGTATAGTATAGATATGCAGTTGTGGCAGGCATTTGAATTTAGTTGTTGAGGGATATATATCATACTAGTTCCTCACCCGAGCGATCTTCTTCAATATTTTATTATTTTCGTATATATGTCTTATTTTATATATGATTTTTAATGAGATTCTAATGTAAACAATATATTATAATGTTTAATTAAAACAAAAGTTACTATATTAGCATGTTCAATTTGCATCTTCAGAATTGATAATTATAAATTTTTAATTTGAACATGCTAATGGGATTCGAACCTTAAAACTATTCTTTAGTATCAGATCTAGTCTAATGTTCTCATTAGAGCAAGTCCAAGAGTGTCTTAGTTGAAGCCCTAAATATAATATAAAATATGTCCTAGTATGTTAGGACATATTTTACTAACTTGAACTCCAACAATGTGCCTTATTCACACAAGATGTTTAATATTTTATTATTAAAGACTCTCTTTCATCACTAAATCATAATATAAAAGTAAAGAGAGCGTGAGTGTTGATGAGAATTTATAATAAAATATGGAATAGGGCAAGGAGAGATGTACCTCAAAAATAGGGCTTGAGGAGCTTGTCCTGGTGATATAAGGCATCACTAGGACATTGTTGGAGCAACTTTTTCCATCAAATACCCCAAATACTTAGGACATGATATAGGGCATCTCTTGGACTTGCTCTTAGTTTATTTTAAAAGATCTAAAGGTTAGATCTAAACTAACCATACAAAAATAACAATCAACCATACTTCCAATATTTCAGCTTTAATAATATAGTATATATGGTAGAAAGAAGTATGTTAGAGTAGATTTATATATATATATAAGATCGCACTCCAGTCCTGTCAATCTAGATTCTCAAGATTTTGCAGAGAGATTGAAATAAAATTTTGTACCGCCTTTCTGGAGCTGAGAGTAGCAAGAGAGACAAGAAATGTTGCAACAACAAAATAAGACAGATAGAAGTTCTTATAATGGATATATAAGTTCTACTAGAAAATTAATGTCATGAAGTAAATGCGTAGTCTCTCGAGGTCGATGTGAAACATTGGTTAACATCATTCTCTGATGATCCATCTTCAGATATTATTAATAAGATTTCACCCAGCACATTCTGGACTGACTACTTTCTTTTCTAGATAGAATTTTACTTATTATACTAATGTTTCACTTAAAAAGACGATATAGGTATGTAAATGAGCAAAAATTTTAATTAAGTATGACTCACAGGAGTAGACCCTTCTAATGAAGCTCTTGCCCTTGAAAATGACAGATTTCCAGCCAAGAATGAGCCACCCCTTTGGAAAGCCTTTTGAGGATTGTGAACCTCAGCTGGCCATCTATGTACAGAGGAATCTGTAGTTGCAGCCCATATACTATCATCATGCAATGACAACTGTAAGATGGGATGTTCCTTTGTGCAAAGTAGGATACTTTCTCTTGTTGACAAGTCTGTCAAGTACAACTGAGTATACAAATAGTATTGGTTTAAATATCTTGTAGAACCTTTGAGAGAATATAATACAAGAAACAAAAGAAGAAAGACATTAGTTCCGCAGCACTTACAGAAAGATCTCTGCCACCACTATAAACATGACTGAAAGTGGGGGTACTAGCAAGTGCCCAAACTGAATCTGTATGCACAGCATATGAATGCACGCAACGCTGCTGGCCAAGGTCCCAAAGTCTAAAAATAGAAACAAAAGAGCTGGTCAATTAAATGACTGTAAACAGATGAAGACATAATTGTTAATTCAGCAAAACAACTAAAAAGAAGGATCTACATTATAAACGACGATAAATAGGCTTGGGTGATGTGAACACAGAACCTCTGCCCAAGAATATCCTTAGCAGGATGACGGAGAGTGTGTTTGGATCAGAACATATAACAAGCTATAACGAGAAGAATCTTAATTTCAATGATCAGTTGAAGTCTTTAAAAATATAAGAGTACATCTCCTTGTACAGATATAGAAACGCTAAAAGTATTCCTGATAACAAGAAAACTATAAGAGTGTACTCGATATATGATTTTTTTTACTAATCCACTACCATGATTCAAACAATAAAATAAAAAAAATAACTCCCATCACATTACTGTACCAAGAACCTAGAATAAGCCCAATAATATACTTAACTAACATATTTAACTTCCAACGGAATTATATTCATCCTTATACCTGAATAATAACATAAACACAAATACAAACTAGTCTTTTAATTTTTGGCACCGCATCAATGGTGTAGAACACTTACAGATGACAACTTTCACATGTTAACTTTCAAATCTTAGAATCACAACTGCACATGTACAAATTATCTTTTCTGAAAGCCAGTAAGAACATAACAAGAAAATAAGTAGATACAATATTATACAAAAGTTCTTTAGTAAATGTCGCACCTTAATGGGCTTTAAGTCAAAAATTTACCAGAAACAATGTAATTTTCTCACATAGAATGAAACAGATACTCCTGCCCCCGGCTATTTGGTTTGTAGTGCATGCAAAAGGCTACTACAGTGATAGAGCACAATAAAGTGACTAATATAGCAAGCCTATAAGAGTAACTTATTAACACAGTAATAGTAATATTTTATTCAATGTTGCTATTTCAGATTTATTTCCTACTCAAGTTAATATTAGATCAGCTCTCATAAAAAGCAGGCCAAAATCAACATATATCAGATATGCAGTGAGTTCCTCTCTCACTTCCAAATTGTTTATATCTTAGTGCGAACATGGCCTTCTTTCATGGCTCAGCTGAATAATAAATTTTAACTCACAAAAGACTTTAGACAAAATCAGAGGTAGTCTTGGACAAGTTCCGAAAGATAATTGATGAAATCTGGGTCAACTTTTAAGAGAGATGTTTGGATCTTTTGGATCGGACAAACTGAAAAGAGCGATGCTCAATAGAGCCCAAAAATTTTGGCATCATGCAACTGAGGGTACCAAGATTGTGATCCTATCAAATTAGTATGAAGCTGATGGTGGGTTAAGACTATTGCTGGATCCCTTCTCAATCGACATTTGATCTAAGACAGTAATCTGTTAATGAACATTTTGGTGCACTTGATTGTTGGATTAAACTTTGAACTTAATTATTACACTGGCTAGTGATGGCAAAACAAAGGCAGTGATGCAGTAACAAAACAGCACTTAAGGTTAAGGTTCATAAGTGACACGAAGGAGGTTAAGTGGTGCAGCACAATTGTTTGTCAGTAATCCTCACTGGCAGAAGAGGTTAGAGGGGTGACAAATTCAAAGACAGGGAGAAGGACATGCATAAAAGAGTATATTTTTGTGAATGCTTGAAGCTCCGTGTTTTCTTTATAACAATTTAACTGCAACAAAACCCAGCTGCCTTCAATGAAGAAGTAGTACTAAACCTTCCGTCTCTTACTTAATTTCTAACAAGTTCTTGACATACCAAAGTCATTGTGTACCTAATGGTGTAAGGTTAAAATCTGAAGAAGCTTTCTGAAAAATAGAAGGAACCAAGCTAAATACCCATAAAATTGAAATTTTGACAGTTATGCGGCTAATGATAACATTAGTCATTTACCTGATCATTGAATCTGATGATCCTGATAAGCAGAGCCTGCATAGAGAAAGTAGTAGAACAGTTACCAACTTGTAGAGTTTGCTCAAATCATTAAAAAGTTAACCACCGTCATACCATCAGAACTGTTAAAATATCTATTACTTCGATAGCTTTTAGTACACTAAATCTCCATAAAAAAAACAAACAATCTAAGTTAGTTGCGTATACAACGTCTCCTTCAATTGTTTATGTTTTATCTCTTTAATCGTCCAGTTGTTATGACACTCATGTTCCTTAACACTTTGCAACCATTTTCAATCTTTTAATATTTCTAGTTTCATCATCCTCTTTCCAGATAAATAGTAGAGCTGTTAACAGTTCAATTTTTTACAATCCCTTAAATTCTTAAATTGATTGGACAATATATGATTGCAATTACTAACGCAAGCTAACAATAACATCAGCAGCATCAGAAACAACAACATAAGTGTCTAATGAAAATAATCTTTTAATTCGTAGTATACGTTTTCTAACTATTTCTGTATAATAGATTGATTTCTAGAAGTGTTCACGTTGAACTCGTAAATAGAACACATAAAATAACAGAAAACTTAATTTCACCTATTATAGCGTGTCACAATGCCACTACTTCGCCGTAACTTCAGAAATTAATTAAACAAAGTTCAATCAGCTAAGTCCATATTTAAAACATCAAGAAAATTATGGTCTGGTAAATTTTAACAGTGCAACAAACCTGCCAGTAGAATCCAAAAGCAATGCCCTAATATTATCTGTATGCCCTTTCAGCTTCATGGTCTTTGAACCGTTTCTGGGGTCCCAAACACGCACAACCTAAAAGAAAACATATAATTTTTAAAGTCATATATGATCCATGTAACGACATCCTAGTATCAATCTTTTAAAGTCATATCCATGTAATGACATCACGAAGGACGAAACATCAAAACCAATAGATACGCTAAATCTCTCAATATAAATTATAAAAACCCACAAACCAGCAAGGAGGAATTTAGCAGCAAACTTGTAAAGCAAATAATAAAGACTTCTATAAGATTTGGATATACCTTCTCTGTTCCACCAGAAACAAGAAGGCTACCGGTATCATTCATTGCCAATGCATAAACTGATTCTTTATGGCCTTTAGCAGTAATAGGCACATATCCTTGTGACTGTGTTGTGTGCAAGGAAATGCTATTACTTGATCCGACAGTCCTTAGACTAGTAGTCGGTTGTGAATTTCCGGCACCGTTACCATTTGAACAATCGTCTTCCGCGGTATCACTAGACTTGGTGACAGGAGAAAGGGCAGCTTCAACATCCCATATGAAGACCTCACCACCAAGCCCACCGGAGGCAACAATGTTCCCCTACAAAGATGAAATAATCCAATAATTAAATGTTCCGAAATATATTTTACTTCATCTTGCATTAACGACTAGAAAATTATTTTGCAAGATTAGACTGATAGGAAAACACAATCCCTGCATTTGGTGAGCACAAAAAAATTGAGAGAGTTTACATTTCTTTCTGCTGCAGCAAGGCATGTAACATAATCAGAATGTTGACGAAGAGTCCTGGTGCAAGTTCCATTTGACAAAGAATTCCATGTCTGGTACAGATAAATGGGAGTCCAAATATTATTAATAGATGAAGTACTGAAGATTTTAATATAGACAAAGACAGAGTTCTATATAGACCTTGACTGTGGTGTCCGATGAGCAGGAAACTAGTGTATTACCACCTGCAAGGACAGCATCATTGACCTGTAGTTCCACAAAAGGATGAGACTTTTTCAGTAAATGGAAGGACATTCAAATATTGTGTTCATGTATCTGGCAAGGAATACATGTCCTGTAGCTAAATCTATAATTTGTTATCAATAATAATAACAAATTTAATAAACGCCCCATTATGTGTTTACGTGTTTACACATACATACATACATACATACGTACGTACATACATATATATATATTAACCATAGTTGTGAAGTCGCTGCATAGGCGGAAAGGGGGTCAAAAATGGATAAGTGTCCAGATTAACTTAATTCTTAAAAGGGTAGGCGAATTAAGTAGGCAACGTCTAGGAAGTTGGGAGTTCAACAATACATATCGAACACTTATCTAATATATAATTTGACTTGGCTTATTTAATCCGAGTGGTAAAATTTCATTGTGACAGTCTTAAAAATAAACAAACAGAAGTTGATCAAATCTTTAATTCAATCAAAATGATCTAATCTACATTAGTATAATTGTTAATGGAAACAATCAAATTATATATATAGAATATCTAATATATATGTATGCCTATATTTAGCTTAATGCTTAATTCGCCTAATTAGGACCTAGATAATTTAAAAAGTTCTTTTGATAGCAGATACAGTAATTACTCTCATAAGACGCAGTCAAATAACATAGGAGATAACGTTATACAGCCTTCATCAAGATTCAGAATTGCAATACCCAGTCTATATGAGACTCAAAGGTAGTCGAGAAGGTAGCATTATTATCAGCTATTGTCCATCTCTTTAAGGTGCCATCACGGCTCCCAGTGAAGAGGGAGTCGTGCCCATCAGGTACGGGTGACTTCAATAAAGCCAAGCAATTTATACCCGCACAATGCTGCAAACAAAGACAAACATTCAAAAAATATAACAAGCTGTTAAGTGTTAAGAAAATATTACTGAAACAATCAGAAATTTTTTGGTCATAATACAGAGATAAACTGCCAGGAGATAGGTTAGACATAAATAGATTTTAATTCTTTTAGTTGTCTGTGCATGTCACAAATTCTGTAATTTGAGATTGTAATTACAGAGATACATATAAAACATGGCAAGGACATGATAAAAATCATATATTGATTCCTCTTTTATATAGGTATTGTTGAAAAAACTATTTTTAAACATAGTAATATAGTGCTGTGTTCTATACTTTTTTGCCATGAAAGAACTAGTAACAAGTTTAATATGGTCTGATGCAATTTCGTCGAGCGCCGAAGTGCAAATATTTTACAAGTTGGATAAAAGAGCAAAAGATAGCATAAAACATCATCCACGTACCGAGTTCAAATTGCATAATATGAAGTGTCAAATTATCTGTCAAAGCTTTTCCAGTAAGCAATTTTACATAGTTTACCAAAAATCTGTTGCTCAAAACAATATTGATTAATATCAGGAATAATGAACATATAGTCTAGTAGACACCAGAGGAAAACCAATTAAATTACTAATGTTTTTAAATGTGGTTTGGCATTAACGATCCCAAATATCCTCCTAGATTTTATGAGGTCATGTGGTGGTTTAGTATCTCTGACAATATTGGCACGATTTCTTCCTAGATTTTAATGAACTGACTCGACTTTGTCGAATTTGGTAGTAGAAGTATGCATTGGTTTGTAAAATGGACAAGTAAGATCTAAAATAAGATCAAGTTTGCGATAACTTTTTTTGTCTACTGTTTCTTAATGATTACTATCTGAAATGAGCAATAAATTTTTTCCCACCTCTTTAAAGGTTAATCTCTTAAGACAAGAATATTTAAACATCTTAATCTGCTATAAAGTTTGGTGATTAAAGAAACAATTTCAGAAACTTAAGTGACTGGATTAAATATAGGTTTTGCACGGCATCTAAGTTTCAAGGAAGGTAATGGACTAAAAAAATGAGATTTATATTTTGAAAAACATGGTTTATAAAAAGGAATGCGGATCGAGCATTCGGGCCCACCTTAGATGACTTTATCAGTTACACATATTCTGTGGGAGTCTCACAATTTATTTTATGGCTATTAATTAGTATTTTATATTTCAGTTATTTGCTTCTTTATATCCACACTGCTCATATACGTAAACTAATCCGCAGCTATCCTCTTATCAGTACCACTAAAATGATAAGGTTAAAAAATGCATACGTCATGCCCCCTTTTCAGTTTACATGTACGATAGAATCGATAACTACGAAGCCCTCACATACATACATAGGAAAACCACTTTTGGTGTACACTCAAAAATGCTCAACAAAACCAACACCACTACACAAAATTAAACAGGTAAACCAATGATGACTTGCCAAAAGATTTTAAAACTCAAATAAGCCTGGCATTCACATTCAAACGCAAAGAAGTAAAAGTAAGCACCGAAAACCAAAACACAACCAACCTTAGTATCATCCGCATCGCTCAACACATAAGTCAGCCTCTTCTCTTTCCGCGGACGAACCGAATTCGACGTGTTCCCGGAACTTCCCACTCGGTGCATACCTAAAACCCTAAGCACACCGCAAATTAAACCACAAACAATTCAACCTACTCCCAATCATACCAAAACAACAGTCAACAACAAAAGCCCTAATTTTCAACCAACTAATCAGTGAAAATAAAAAGCCTCACTAAATCGAGCTTAATTACAGATACAAACACATAAATATAAAATTAAACGGTGAAAAAGTTGAAAAACGCATAAAGATCGTACCTTTACGAAGAAAACAAGGAGAGATGATTAGCGAGTGAACATAAAAGAGTAGCTGTCGAAGCTCGATACGGTCAACGAAGATCTCGATCGCTGAGAATGTGTGTGTGTTTATATAAGGTGTTTGTGTGTGTGTAGTCTACAGTGATGATGTTTTGTATGTATAAATTTCAATCTGTGTGTTTGGTAGCTTGGGCTTTTTATCGGTAAACGACGACGAAGGGGAGAAGAGAGGGGAAGAAACAAGTTGTATTGGGAGAAATATATTTCATCTTAATCCTAAGCGCCCAATTACTCTACACGAAATCATTTTCTTAAATTAGCTTTTTCTATTTATATTTGACTGATCATTTAATATATGTTCGTAAAATTTTAAAAAATATATTTGTAGAATTTTAAAAAAAAAACTATTTTTAATCTTGGTTTCTAAAAAAAATTATCTTAAGATTCATTTTTAAGATAAATTAGAACTCCGTGAAAAAGTGAATATATACTAGTTTTGTAACTTAAAAAATGTAAATATTAAGAAGTTGTCAAATTAATCAAATACGGAAACACATTCTTATGTTACAACTCTATATGATTGTCACACTTATAACTTCAAAGGATCCGGTGCAAATCGAATTTAAAGATGAATCATTTTATGTGAATATATTTAAAAAAATGATATATTAGCGTGGAATCCCGTCCGAGGCATGGGCACGTACTGCTGTATAAATTCGTGTGTCTCTGTGAATAATAATGTTGGGTCGATGTGTTCTTTTTCAGTTTATGAACTTATGAGTGGATATAGTTTTGATAATTTTCCCTTTAAATGACATGTGTCCATGTTTTGAGGAAGACTTCTTATCTTTTTCTTAGCTAAGTAGCCGTGCAAGATAACTAATAAAAATTTGTTCTGTGTTTATTTTACACCCTTTGAATAGGCAAGATGCATTTATAAGTTGTGGCATACAAGGATGTATTAAAGACCGAATTTCTAAGTAAACAGGACCGCGTAGAATTTGTAATAATGTAAAATGTGCATGCGAAGGAAACAGGTGTATGGGCAAAACAGACATAACAGGTGAATAATAGATGATCTAATACATATACTAATGTGGTTTAATATTGTTTGATAGAGCTAAGTTTTGATGCCTCTTAATTTTGCAGTATGATATTTAGTGGGGTGTCGAAGAAACTCAATTTAGCTTTTGTTTTTTTGACATGTGCTCCACACTTTGGGCGAGGGTGAGTTGATAGCCAGAGTATGCTCTTGAAACCAAAGGACCAGAACCATTATTCAAAGATCGATCAATCTTCCCTCTGAATGATGTGAAATAGAAAAATTATTGTAGTTAAGTTTCTTCTTCTCAAACATTCTGTTAAGCTCTCCACAAGTTGTTAGGAGGTTGTTTAATTCAAGAGGAGCAGCTTCCAAAAGTCACAGTTGAATTTTCCCCTTCCCACAATAGATTGAGTACCCTTTTGGTTTGGCTCCTGTATAGCGGTCAGTATATTCATGAGGCCAGACCTTAGCATGACAGTAACCACAAGCCTCATTAGTATGCAAAATTAGTCCTTCTTCAAGTTCGTGTGAAATGATACGGAAGCTCGCTGAAACTAGAATAAATGTTGCTCGTCAAAATATGTCCCACAGTGATCATGCTTCTCATCAGAAAACCATTGATCTTGTTAAAGAGTACAATGCTCAGTTTGAAGGCAAGGTTGTAGCCATAATGTTAGATACAAAGGTATATTATGCTAATTTCAGCTTACCCGCGAATGTGATCAGTTCATCGACTCTCTTAAATGGTTGCAATATTTGACAGGGTTAGTGACATTTGAACAAGTGTAATGTAAGAAGAGTGGAAGGATTGTAAGTAGCAGATAATTGAGAAATAATAGAGTGGGTTAATAGGCAAAAATATCACTTAACTCACAGCCAACTTGCAATTGGGTCACAAAACTCAAAAAGCTTGCAAATGAATCATTGAACTGGATTTAACTTGCAGTCAACTCACTGAGCTAATAAAAACTTGCATTTAGGTCACTGCGCCGTTAAGTATCAGTTGACTTTAACGGTATCCATTAAAAAATTAATAAAAAATGTGGAAAAAATATAAATTTTTTTAACTAATATGAAAAGAATTTAAAACTTCAAAAAAAATCTATATATTTTGAAAAAAAATTAAAAAATCGAAAAAATCTGGAAGTTCAAAAATTATACTTACAATTATGAAACTAAAAAAATTTCAGAGTTTTTCCCAAATTTCCAGATTTTTCAAAATTTTAAATATTAAAATTTTTTAGATTTTTCCGAAGTTGTTACATTTTTTCATATTATTTTAAAAATTACATATTTTTTAAAGTTTTTTCAATATTTTCAGAAATTTATAAGTTTTTTGAAATTTTTTTTTTAAAAAAATCAATTTTCTTTTTTTCAAAGTTTTTAAATTTTTTTAACGGATTCCGTTAAAGTCAACTGAATTTGACGGCGTAGTGACCTAAATGCAAGTTTTTATTAGTTCAGTGAGTTGACTGCAAGTTAATTCTAGTTATATGATCCATTTGCAAGCTTTTTGAGTTTAGTGACCTAATTACAAGTTGACCATGAGTTCAGTGATCTTTTTGCCTATTAACCCCGATTATACATGGAATAAAATCACTCACAAAACTCCTTGTTGCAGCATTTGTACAAGAAGATTTAGAAGAACTTTCTTCTGGACCCGTCAACCTTGATTGAATTCTTGATCAGTGACACATAAGAACCTAAACAAGATGAATTATCACAAATTAATGCTCAAAATCGAGAAGTTGAAATCAGCTAAACTTTGCTTGTTCACAAAAAGTATCCATTATAAGCTAGATAACCAACAATCTGGTTTGTCTGATTGCATAAATTTTAAGATAAATTATACATCTATAATTATATATAATTTTTTTAATGAAGAATACAGTCCCAAAGTCCGTTTAACCAAGTATGTCAGATTTATTACAATACAAAATTAATTTAAAAAGAGAATCATATTCCTTCTCCAATAAATATGATGGTAATATCAAAGCTCAATTAAAGTGGACTTGTCTGTACACCAGCAGTCAAATATAAAACTCAACTAAGATGTGAAGATAGACAAGAAGAAATCTTTGATCTTGTCCTTAGACGCAAGAGCTATGAACACGAAATGCTTAAGGTGCTTGATATGGCCTGCATGTGTGTACATATATAAAATGTGTGTAAATAGAAATCATTTTAGGAGATCACCTACCATCAAAGAAGTAGTTGACTGCCACAAGGCTGTAGGATCCAGTTCACTGACGGGACAATAATAGCAATAGCATACGTGCATATTTTTATATCCGAAGGATTTAAGCAAACTATATGTTTTGAGCTTTATGATCATATTTGAATCTTAAACTATGATAACCTTGTTTTACATAAAGTAGCCATCTCAACAAAACCATTTGCAGATCGATGCCAACTTATGCCCTATGGCAACAGAACTCTGACATAAAAATTTGATGTTGATCTATCCCCACTAACACGTAGACAACACAGCAAATGACGATCTTAGAAAACATACTTGGGTCATGACGAGCAGCATTCGGCAATTGCTTCAGCGCCCTACGCTCCTCTACAACCTCTTTGGTCATGCACAGTTTCGGCCTGCCACATTTTTTCAGGAAATTCATTGGGAGAAAGGGTGTGTCGTGTAAATCCAATTTATATACACACTAATATTGAAGCAAACGTTCCCCCTAAAACCGATCTCGGAGAGGCAATCCAGTACTGTACAGAATAGAAATTGAGGGTAGGGAGAGAATACTTGAGCTGAGGCAAAGAGCAGAGGGACAATAGAAAGTATAAACTGACATGGAGAACGAAGAAGATAAGGAGCCCATGGCATTACAGAAACTGTGTTTTCACAGGTATTTATCTTGCTCTTTTTACCTTTAGTCTACTTTTAATATATAGAAGTAAATGTTAGGATATATGGGCGATAGCCGATAGATAGCAGTCGACTTAACTTTTGAAATGATTTATTTAGTTTACTCCAAGCAGAATATGTTGTCACAACCAGAATATGTCTATCTAGCTCCAGTAATAACTCTTATGTAATAAATATACACTTGGAAGATGTTCATTAAATTGTTCAAGTCAAGTCGTACAAAGGAATGATAGCAAAAATAAGGGGAAGTTACTGTTAATTATTTGACAGTATAGCTACACAGTACAACTAGTTGTAGATGACGACAGATTGTTTATATCTGACAGTAACATTGACGGAAGCTCTAAAAGACAGCTAATTTCTTTACAGCAATATCAACAGGGAATCATACTATCATCTCAAGTCCATATTATGAAAGCAAGCCTTGGTGTCTCAAAGATACTGTCTTTAGAGTTATGATTTGATTTGAATCTTCATCAAGTAAAACCTTGTGGCAGATAATGATGTTCAAATTCAGGGATGCTGCAGGAGTTTGTTTTGTAGCACACCTTCAAAAATTAGGACAGAAGCTCAAGAGTTAACAAGACAAAGATTGCCGATTCAAGGAGATAAAAATTAGATATATAATTGTGCATGTGCCGAACAATTGTAGCTCATTATCACAATTAATATATCTGATTAAAATTATTTGTAATATTTATTATCATCGTTATGCGTTGCATCTATTCATAAATATAATTACATAGAATATATATATATATTATACTCCATCAGTTTCAAAATACATGTCCAATTTAAGAAAAAAAAAATTAGAATACTTGTCCACTTCAACTTTCAATGTAAATTTATATTTCCAAAATCAACTCTCCTTCACATATTTCAAATTTATGTTTCCAAAATCTACCATATACCACATATTAGGTTCAATTAATGACTTAATACACCTTTTTTTTCCCCCTCAAAATCCACTTTTCTTAAACTATGTGCTTTTTTGAAAGTGGACATGTAATTTGAAATGGAGGCAGTATTATGATAATGATTTTTTTTTATTACACTCTATAAAAAATTATCATAGAATGTAATAAGTATTAATATTTCATCTTATATATGTGTGGAAATGAAAATTTTGATAAAAATATTTTAAATATATATATAGAAAATTCATTACTATGAAAATTCAATAAATAATTAATACTATATGAAGTTAATGTCACAATGATTTTGGAAAAAGTGTGTA
The DNA here is from genome assembly GCF_001625215.2 of Daucus carota subsp. sativus. Lineage (NCBI taxonomy): Eukaryota > Viridiplantae > Streptophyta > Magnoliopsida > Apiales > Apiaceae > Daucus > Daucus carota. The sequence continues at coordinate 13,237,798 of NC_030389.2, forward strand.
AATTCTAGAGAGAGAAAGCAAATAGAGATTTAGAGCGATAAACAAGGCGCGGAGAGGTCGTCTGAAATCACCAGTCTTAGAAGTGAGCAATAAAATCAGTGAAGAAAAATGATTACATGCCTCAAAAGCATGCGAGATCAGAAGCAGTGTTTTTGACTCGTAGCCCTGGAGAATCTCAATCCCATCGTCATCGGGCGACGCGGTGATGAAGGCGGTGGCGAACGCCTCGCCCTCGATCTTGGCGGCAATCACTCGCGCCTTTTCCTCGGGAAGCGTGTCGTAGCGCTTAGAGATGACAGAGGGGGAGGAGAGCGTCTCGAGGAGGCGTTTGGTGACGGCGTTGCAGGTGCGTTGGGAGGGGGGCCAGATGGCGTAGGTCACCGGAGATTTGGAGATGGAAGGGGAGGGTTGAGACGGTTTGTCGTCGATTTCTGCCATTGTTGTGGTGGGTGTTTTGAAATCTTCGTCGATTTAGTCACTCATTTTGGTGTTTTGAGTTAAGGACAGACAAAGATAGGATGGAGGTAGACAAAGATAGGGATGAGGTGGGTGGTTACCAATGATGATGCGAACAGAGTGATGAAGTAGTGTTGTTTGAGAAGGGATTATTTTGATTTTACCGATATTGATTCTTTTGGTAGTGATTCGAGTTTTTTAGATCTGCGTTTGAGGTTGGTGTATGTTACGCCTACTGATGGATATACATCGTCCTCTTCGCGGTCGTGTGTGCGGGAGAGATACCGTAGTGGTGGTGGTTGAGGGTTGCGACGACGGCAGTTCCGGGTTCAGAAATGAAGGCGTTAATTGTGCCTTAACTGACGACGTTAATTGTGCCTCTTAGTTGAGAGCGTTAATTGTGCCTCATAATTGAGGCCGTAAATTGTGCCTCCTAATTGAGGGCGTTTATTGTGCCTCATAATTGAGGGCGTAAATTGTGCCTCCTAATTGAGAGCGTTAATTGTGTCTTAATTGAGGGCGTTAATATTTTATTAACTGTGGCTTAATTAAGAGTTTAATTGTCTCAATTATGAGTTATCATAATTGTGTGTATATTTTGATCAACACATGCACATACACGTGATTTTATTAATAATTAATTACTGGATATATTTTTTATTTTTATAATATATATAATCTGTTATAAATATATATCGACTTATATTCTTCCTGTTTCCTTTGTTTTATTTTCAGGATTCTTGGAAGAAGACGAGTTTTTCTTTTCGGACATTAAAGTTTTATTGTCTAAATTGCCCCCGGTCATCTTGCATGTCCGATGGTTAGATAATAGGCTTTCTTGAATGAAAGAATTATCACGGTGAATTGCCGATTCATATTTGTGAGATTTATTCTCATTTTCAAAAAAAATGTCACAATGATTTAGATTGTTTATTTTCACATATGTTTAAAGATTTGTAAATTACATCCAAAAGATAGCACAAATTTTAATAAATAGAAATACAACTTCAAGCTCAGAAGTGCAAAAAGTGAACCTAGGTCTCTTCAATTTTCAAAAATTCTACCTCAAATGATAGCATTTGTTTTGGGCCATTTGTATTTGTGAATCTTTAATGAAAATGGATATCCCTTTATTACCTCTCTTGAGAATGAGTACCATTTATTCATATTTGTTTCTTACAGTTTTTTTTAATGAATGGGTAATTGATGATAAGCAACGTTGCTAGGGTTTGAATTGGCGAGCTATATTAATATGATTATTAGAAAAATCAATTTTATAATGGGTAATACTATTTTTTCAAAAAAATATAAAGATAATTTAATCATTTTCTAGATAATATAACATCGAAAATTTTGACGAATTTAAACTAAAATTTATAATTATATTTTAAATTACTCATTAAAATTAGAGAGTCGTCATTCGGTGACGCCAAGAAACTTTAACAATGTTGAAACATGTTAGTTTCTAGATTTTTGTATGATATATGTTAAAAATTTAAAATATAGTGATGTGAATTTAAAAAAATATTTTTTGTGTAACTTATTGTTTATTATTTTAAGAGATACTAAATCCTGACTATTTTTCAAGTATTAGATAAAAGTAAGCATTCTTATTTTATTAATATTTTAAATGTGAAATGTTGTCATTATATTATATTTACTTTTATATCTTTGATATGAGATATAATATAAACAACTATAAACATTAAATATATATATATATAATATATATATATATATATATATATATATATATATATACAGAGAGAGAGAGAGAGAGAGAGAGAGAGAGAGAGAGAGAGAGAGAGAGAGAGAGAGAGTTAAGTTCAATGGAGACCACATTTTTTCTGAAGACCTGGAGACCACCTATGTTCTGCAAGTAAAATATTTCATAAAAACATTGTAAAACATATAGTTTTGCAAATCATGTTCTACCAAATCATTATTTCATCTAAAATCTTGAATATCATATAAGTTTTACATGTGCAACATTACAAAATGTTTTGTTCTATGAAATATGTCTAGTCTGCAGAACATTTGTTCAACTTGAAGAACATACATTATTTACTTATTAAATATAGATGATTTTCAACAATTTTAATGAATATATGATATTTGTAGAACATATTTTACAAAATAATGTATTTTATAGTGTTTTGATTGCAGAACATACGCGGTCTCCGAGGTCTCCGATGAAATTGCGGTCTCCATAGAACTTTCCTCTCTCTCTCTCTCTCTCTCTCTCTCTCTCTCTCTCTCTCTATATATATATATATATATATATATATATATATATATATATATAGTCCTACTCCAATAGAAACCAAATTAGCCTAAAAACTAAAAACCAGTTTCTGGACAGTTTTTATCACTATTTTTAACTACAGAAATCACTAATTTGTACATAACATATCACTAATTTATATATAGCATATCTCGCGAATATAAATATATATACACACATATATGCAATGTATATGACCATCATCTTCACCCAAATCGTAATAATGGACCTCTTACTACCATTACCAAACGTTTCTATGACTTGCCATCATTGTCTATCATCACCAATAGTCAAATACACTTTCCATCATAACTTACAAAACTAACGACTACTTACTATCATCATACAACTTCTCTTGCGGCTTCCTACCACCAAGAACCTTCCTACGGATAAAATTAATCATTTATAATCGATTATCAATAATTTAGATAAGTAGATTTTCTCAATTTTTTTGATAATAAAAATCGGTTTTTACATAATGTATAAAAACAGTGATTAGTGCAGTATAAATTAGTGATAGCCGTAGTTATAAATAGTGGTAGGGAAACTGGTTTCCAGTTTTTATTTTAAGAGTGGTTTCTATTTGATCATGAGCCTATATATATATAGAGTCATACTCCAATACAAACCAAATTAGCCTACAAACTAAAAATTCAATTTTTAATCACTATTTTGTACATCACTGATAACTATTTTATATATATATAACATATCTCTCAAATATAAATATATATACATACATGTATATGCAACGTATATGACCATTATCTTCACCCGAACCATAATAATGGACCTCTTACCACCATTACCAGATGTTTCTATGACTTGCCACCGTTGCCTACAATCACCAATAGTCACATACACTTTCCATCATAACTTACCAAAACTAACGACTACTTACCACCATCATACAGCTTCTCTTGCGGCTTCCTACCGCCAAGAACCTTCCTATGACTGAAATTGATATCTATAGTCGATTATCAATAGTTTAGATAAGTAGATTTTCTCACTTTTGATAATAAAAATCGTTGTTTATATACTGTTTAAAAACAGTGATCAGTGCAGTATAAATTAGTGATACCCGTAGTTATAAATAGTGGTAGGGAAACTGGTTTTAATTTTGCATTCAATAATTGGTTTGTATTTGATCACTTGCCTATATATATATATATAGGCTCATGATCAAATACAAACCAATCTTAAAATAAAAACTAAAAACCACTATTAAAACTCCTTAATTTACTAAAGGCACTCACCTGCACTAATTCAACCCAGCATAGCAATCCTCCCCCAAAATCTGCCCAAGTCTTTGCCCTCATTCCACGCCGCCACTACTTTAGCCACATATCTCTCACCAACCCCATTTTCTCTCTCTCTCTCTCTCTCTCTCTCTCTCTCTTCCAACTCCACATCCGCCATCAATGGCCACTACTTCACTGCTCCTGACTTCACCATCACCATTATTACATCTGCCCAACCTCTACTCCTCACCATCACCATCTTCATCCTTTCTTCGCCATCACCATCTTCATCCTTTCTCTGTCATCACCTTCTTTTTCCTTTTCCCGTCATGACTATCTCTCTCATCTATGTTCCCCTTCCTAGATCTTTTTCGAACAATCTTTCTCTCAAGAATGATTAGAACGCATTCATGGATTTTAACGTTGTTAAAATTCTTATATAGCTGTTAATATATTTATAAAAATTGATGATTTCTTCCGTACAAATTAGTGATATTCGCTTTAGAAAATAGTGATATATGTTGTAAAATTAGTGATATTTGGTTTGGAAAATAGTGATTTGTGTTACAAAAATTAGTGATTCCTCCTGATAAGTTAGTGATTTGTATCTAGTATTATTGATGATTATTGGAGATAGCTCGGATATATTAATAATCTGATTGTAATGTGAGATGAATGGAAAGTGATGGTGTAAAGGATGTCATCGCACCTTGAAGATGAAGAAGATGAACGACAGCGCGTGTTTGTTTTGTATGTATAGAATGTGTATATTAGGACGTTGTAACATTAGAAAAGGTGCGGCTGTTCAAAAATTAATGGGCTGGGTTATAATTTGTTTGGGTTGGGCTGCAGTTTGTAGTTTGTAGAATAAGATGGTTTGTAGTGGAACATGACTATATATATATATATATATATATATATATATAACATATATATGCACACACAGACACACACATATATATTAGTTTGTGTGTGTGTGTTTGGATATGTGTGTGCATCTGTTTTTGTGTATTTTAAATTACAAATTCAAAAAATTCAATATAAATTTGTATATGTGTCAAACATTTATATATTTTATCACAATTAATATTTATGTCTAGAATTATATTTTATAATGCAGTGTCAGGAATGACGAATCTCTGTATGGTTTTTTGTTAGGTCCCAATAGACGTAGAAAGGGAGCTTGAATACGTCTTTTACCAATTCGTCATTTTAAATCGATTGCGGAATATAATTCTATTTCAGTTTATGTCAATCGTAATCAAACAAATTCAATAAGTTCGGGATATATTAATCTATTAGAAATATATCTCGGGTGCTATAAATTCCATCACAAGGTTGGCTACAAAGACTACAAATCACTAACCTTACACTTGGGAAACTTTCACGGAATCTTTTAGGGATAAATATTTTCCTAGGACAATCGAGCTAATTTGAAATGAAATTTTATTAGGTTAGAACAAGGAGAGAAACAAACTATGGTGGAGTATGAAGCTAAATTTGCTCGTGTAGCTAAGTATGCACCGGCTCTAGTTGTGGATGAAGTTAGTGTTAGGTCCAATCAGACGTAGAAGGGGGGGTTGAATACGTCTATACCAATTTCTTCGATTTAATTTAATTGCGGAATAATTCTGTTTAAGTCCAGTTTAAATCAATCGTAATCAAACAACTCCAGCAAGTCGGGGAATATTCTTATATTAAAAATAATCCTCGGGTGCTACAAATTCCAACACGAATGTCGGCTGCAGTCCTGCAGAGACTACAATCACTCTAATACAAACTCTCGATTAAATCGATATTCTAACTTTGCTCTCGAGAATGTGTATAGTGTGTGCACTTACAAAGTGTGTAGTTAGTTTCAAAATAAAACTACAATGCTCTATTTATAGGCTTCCAACATCTAACCATGGTTAACGAGTTCGTCTTGGACGAATTCAATTTAACTGTGGTTAAATTGAATTGTCCAAATAAAAACTAACTCAAAACACTTAAAGTTGCGCCTCTCTAGAAGTCAAACATGGCGCCAGTCAAATGTTGCGCCTCAACAGTGCAGTGGAGTGAGAGGATATTTACTTAGAATTATTCTAAGTAAAAAGAACAAAGTTGTGCCTTGACAGAAAGTCAAAGATGGCGCCATGATGCTTGGTCCAATGTTGCGCTCGTCAATTGTTGCGCCACAGTGGAACACCTTCACAGTTATCTCTCATCTGACTGGAGCAATGACTTGAGTTTGCGCTTCAGGACTTAGAATTTTCTCCAAGTGAATCAAGGTTGCACCTATACAGTGGAGAGTGTTCACTGCTATCACTCCATTGACCGTGACTTGACCTTGAACTTGCGCCACACTATTATACAGTGTATCAGTGCATCCTGGTACTTAGAAAAATTCCAAGTTCACAAGTGAACTTGCGCCAAACTACATATGTAGGCGCAAGTTTGACTTAGTCAAACTTCTACATAGTAATTTATATTATAAATATGTATATACATAGAGAGAAAAGTTCAATGGAGTACACATAATGATTGGAGTATTGGAGGACAAAGTATCCACCATCCACTCATTTTCCATCCAAGGGCTGACATTTGTTTGGCAGTTTTCTATTGTTAATATAAAATAAATTCATTTAAGTCATACTGTATTTATGTTAGTATGTCTATACGTATACTGTACTCATTAACTGGCAGTTACAACTACCGCAAGATTCTAGCATCTCTATTCTGATAAAATGAAGTGTACATTCAACTTTGCATTTTCCATGTTCTTAGTTTGTGCTGCACTCCAATATCGGAGATTTTACAAGTTTTCGAGTCATAGCTTTTTTTTTTTCTTTTTTTTTTTCTTCATTCTCCACAGACACACATGGCAATTGATCGTCATCAATCAAATTCGTTGGATTGCCTTTAATAATTGTATTCTGGTTGAGTTGTTTGTGTGTAAATATTTTGAGTATAAACGTTTCTCATTTGGAGTCGACAGATCATGTGTATTTTTCTGTCCCGCGCGCTCAAAACTTTGTTCAAATTATATAGTTATATCGGAGGAAGCAGGGTCAGCGAAATAACTTCATGGAGGACAACAAATTCTTCAAAAATATGTGTTGTGGAGGGCACAATGCATAAGTTACAAAAGGGGAGAAAAACGATGACTGTATATTATGTCTTTTTTGACACAGCATGCATTGCAGACCCCTAGCGTGCTCTCACCTAGCGCAGGCAACATTACTACTTCAAATCTCGTGTTCTTAACCCATTCCGATTGTGCGTCTGACAAAATTAACAGCACATCAGTCATAATTGATGTAGTGAACTTCTTCTGTATATATCCATCGTATGTCCTTATATTCTTAACTTTGTTCTAATCTTACCTCACGCAGTCGTTGCTGCCTGCAATTGAATATAAACCACGTTAAAGCATACATTTATTCAAACACAAATTAAAAGCTATCCCCTCTAACGCTTAAAGCTATTACCTTTGTCATGTTATTATTAACCATAACCTTCCCAGTCCTGTGTATTTTGGAATCACCTTCTATTGTCCCCTTTGTCATAGTGTTATGCAATTACACACGTTCAGATGTATTACAAATTTACAGGTCAGAAGGGTGGACAGGCATAATTGTTAGAGCATCAATCTTGCAATAAAAACCCAACTGCAATTAAAAAAAATATAGCTATACCGCAGAACACCACAAACATACTTCAATTAAATAAAGGACTAATATTAATATGTTGCATGACACAATCCCTAAAAAAACACTTAGTGTTCTGCACTAACACATTTCCGAACTGAAAATCAACAAGAGTCAAGTTTCTTTTATGGAGCTAAAGGTCAGCAGATATTTATGGTATGAAGTAGCATAATAATCATTCAAATGTTCTTGTTTTCTCTCCAGACCATAGAAAATGGTACATGATGAATGTTCTGCAGAACTTCTGTTTTGTTTTGTATTCAGCAATGCTACCTGCAGTCCTGCACTATGAATCAGTAGCAAAAGATCTGAGTATGAAATTGTAAACAAATCCCCAAAATATAAAAATAATCTCTAATTTGGCAGAACACATATTGTAAACAAGATTATCAACTAATAGCACAAAATGGAGAACCCATTTATTCTAGACTGATTCATAGGCTTCATTATTAATAAAAAAAATCACTACAAACATAGAATTAAGCCGCGGGACAATCGATATTTCTGTCATGCAATCCCTTTTCAACAAAACAAAAAAAAAATTCTGACCTAATGAGACAAATTTAGATTAATACTACTTTACAACCCTAGTTATTCAACTCCGATTAGACCTTTAGGATGGCATACAAATCAAAAAAGCGAGAAAACTAAGGAAAGACTTCAATTACATACCCAGAATCATCTCAGAATCATCTTAATCTGAGTCGCCATTTGTTCCTCGCGATTTCCCCTATAGTCGACGCCACTTCAATCTTATAGCAAACAACGAAAAGGATAAAGGCGTATATCTTGCACTATATCCGTAACGGCAGTTGAGATTTGAAAGCAGGATATGGTATAGTGAAGTATACGAAGATACGGAAATGTATACGAGATATGTTCAACCGCGTGTGTATTATGCTTTTTTTAAAGTTAAAACAAGAAAAATGGATCTGTTTATTAGGGACCGCAGGATCTGTTTTAATCCAATGGCTCTAAGGTTGTACTCCATGTACTCCAATTATATTGTACTCCATATAACCCAATATATTATTAATTGTTGAATAAATTTCTTGAATTATTTATCTTTCAAGTAAATTCCAATTAATAGTATATATATATACATAAATAAATATAAATTTAATTCCATGCTAATGCAACTGGAACAGCTTGATTGACTTGATCAATTATTCATTGATCGAATCCATTGAATACTTTCGTACGTCCTGACGTCCTGTGCACTGGTCTGGTTCACGAACGACTCGAACTGAAATAATTCCTTAAATCTTTTTGCTTGATAATATACTTGATTAGTCATTCCGGGTTAGATGTTGCTTCGATAAATTTGATTATAAATAATCAAAATAGATATACTAGAATCTTCTGGTCTTTGATACTTGATCTTCAGGCAATCTTGATAGCAGAAACTGATTGTGCTTTATTCATCACTGAGGCTTGAACATATTAATGAATTTCTTCCAGTGGACTGATGTTCGTCTTAGATATCTTAATTGTCTTTGTCTGTTCGTATCGGATCTCCAACCTGTAGATTCCTGTATTATACTTACGTATTGTTTCCTGTCCTTTTGTTGTGTTGAGTTATCGTAATTACATTTAGGTTACATTATGCTTTACAGTTAGTAGGGCGCGTAGGTTTGAGAAAGGACTGAGAAGTGAGATTAAGAGGCGTGTGGCTGCTTTTGAGCTGAACAGCTACAAGATGGTGCTGAACAAAGGTTTGGTAGTAGAGAAGGGATTGATAATAGATGATGGAAAGAAATATCGTAAAACTAAGAAGATGGCTGAGCCTTTGAATAGATTTAATGAGACCGGAGCGTCACGAAAGTTCAACATTCGAGGCAATGGTGGAAATGTAAATCGAGCAAGTTCAGGAAACAAGCTCTCATGTTCTAGATCTCGTAGGAATCACTTAGATAAGGACTGTTGTTGGAATACAGGTGCTTGTTTCAGTTGTGGAGAGATAGGACATAAAGTTTCTGAATGTTAAAAACGCGACCCAATCGGAATAAGGATAATGCAAACCAAGGTACTTTGACATCTCTTCCCGGACCAAACTAAAGACATGTCTATCAACAGCAAGATTGAGGTAAGATGACAACTCATTTCCACTTAAATATTTTATTGCGCGTCCACTTCGTTGTTGTGTTTAAATTTGGGGATCAAATTTTTTTAAGGTGGGTAGATAGTGATAACCTGTGTTTTTCCTTGTCTTATAAAAAAAAACTTTTCAATGTTGTCTATAACTTTGATAAAATATATTCCTTATGTGATTACGAATTTTAATATAGGTGTTGTTACTTTATAAAATATTTATATACTTATGTGTTATCCTTAAGCAAAGGCTTAAGCCAAAACTTCCGTTAGTAAGTAGATAGATATTAATTTAAAATAGTGACCACGTACCCATAATGGTAGGAACACATTGAACTAATTATGTACATAAATATACGTACTTGCTTCACTTATTTTTTTGTACAGCTCTTCTTTACAAGGTACGTCTATGTGTAGGTTTATGTCTCTGCTTATGTGCTCTACTCTGTTTTATACTGTCTGCTCATATTTGATATTATATGTATAAATTGTTTAGTACATTGGATTTAGGTTGTCACTGTGTATATGCATGTCTCTTCTTCCTAGTTTTACACATACTGTTGGTGGCTGCTACATATTATATGTCTTTTGTCATTAAGTGTCTGTGCAATATCTACTTATCTAGTTTTAAAGGTCTCGTGTTTTTATGTTTTGTTAGTCATTTTGCTTTTGTATATATTTGAGTATGATTTTCATTAGATCCAAAAGTTATTTTGGAGTGATTAAAATTATATTTAAAATTAAATTCTGAAAAGTATGCATTATATATATATATATATATGTATGTATGTATGTATGTATATGTATCAATTTTGGATATGAATATCTTTGATTTTATAATTTAATATGGATGTTAATCTTCTATAAATTATATTAGATTTATGTAATCAATATAGATTATTTTATTAAAATTATTATTATTATTATGTCATTCATATCCATTATTATATTTTACTTGTATATTTATAAACAAAATCGTTTAGTAAATATTTGTGGATATTTGAATATTATGAGATTGTTTAAATTAATATGTTTATATTTGATTAGCTACATATGTATAAATGATTAAGGAGCCGTTTGTTTGGGATAACTGACAAAGGGAAAGGGAAATAACTAACTTCATTCCCTTTGTTGGTGTTTGTTTTATAAAATTTGTCATTCCCTTTCCTCTTTTTTAGTTGTAGGTTTACCCAACTTCCTTCCTTGTCCATTCCCCACCCCCCACTAGGTATTTGATTTCCCTTTCCTTATCCTTTTTCAATTCTATTTATAATTTATTTCACAAATCATTAAAAATAAGAGGTGATATGTGAATGCTTTTTTGAAAATCAAAATTAAATTTTAATTTAACTTTTATAAATTAAAAATAATTTATAAGTCAAGTCATTCAAAAAATAATAATATTTTTAAATAATAAATTATATTAGTTTATAAAAATAAAAAAATATATCATTATAAAAATAAATATTATTAACTTTTTTTAAGTTATGTGATATTTAAAAAATTATATACAAAAATAATCATATAACTTTCATTCGGTTTCCGGATCAAAACCAAACAGATAATACAATTCAGCATCATTCCTTTCCTTTCGCTTCGTTATCCTTTCAGAATTCCATTCCATTTCCCTGAGTCAAACCAAACGGCCCCTAATTTTTGTTGAAGTCTGGAGTGATTGAGATATGGACAGATAGAACTAAATTGTGAATTATTTATAATACTAGCCTTTAACCCGTGCGAAGCACGGGCGGGTAGATAATTCATAATTTATTATTTAAATTTTAATAACTTTTTATTAATATTTTTGTATTAATGAGTTGAATTTTAATTAAATTATTTTAACCAACTAATTATATGTTCTCACAAAAATTTAGCTTTTACAATTTATTATCTATTTATAAATATTTTTGTGTCATTAATATGTGATAATTTATTATTCAATTAATTTTAAATCAGATTTTTCAGATTTCGTATATTTTCATATGTACGAAAAAAGATATTTATCGTGTAATAAATTAGAGTTAGAAAGGGTTACGTAATGGTTAGTGTTTGTATTGAAATAGAACACGTTAGAGTTAAAAAAAAGTTATATAAAAAGGTTTTGTTAAAAAAAAGATATTCAAAATTTGGTATTTATATTTTTAGTTTTAACATCATTATAAATTTTTTTATAAAATATTATATGATAATATATTGTCATGAGTGCTTTTTCTTTCTAAGGTCTACATATTCATAGATAAATTGTATTGAAATACAATAAAACCGCATCCGGGATTTCTTTATTTCAAGAAAGTTTATCATCTAACCAAAAGTCATGCAAGTATAACTTCGGACGTTTAGACAATAAAGTTTAAATAAGAAAGTCACGAAACAGCTCGCAACCCAAGTATCCTGAAAAGTGAAACAAACAAAACAAAACATAAATCAATATACAAGAAAATCATATATATTTTTATATATATAAATTTAATTAATGTAAAAAAATAATAAATCTAGTAAAAAACAAAAAAAGAAAGGAGTGTACATGTTTAATAGAGTACAAATAAGATAATAAAGAAATATTAATTAAAACTAACAAAAGAAATCTAACCTCCTTTGGTTAGACACATAAAATTAAATTATTTAATCGAGGATTAAAATAATAGACATTAAAAGATAATTAAATATATCATATTTAATGACCACCACAATGGTAACACAATCCATAAAAATGGCAACCAAACAGGTACTTAAAGCCATTAAAGGTACAATAAAATCATCAATAACGACCCCCATAAATGATACTAAATATTCATAAAGAATATTTAACTTGCAAGAGATTTGAAATATCACAAATTAGCCACAATATTAGCACATGCGATATGAGACATCAAATTAAACGATAAATTAGCACAATCAAATGCTAAACATACCAAATTAGAATCCTTCCAATTTCAAAATATTGCACATTACATACATATATAATATTCAAAAACAATGACATAAATAAAATAAAATGATAACATGCACCTAAAAATATGTTAAAAATTAAAACTATTAATTTAGAAGATCAAAAACACACTTAACATACCCACACAATCAAGAACACCAAGACCAGTTATCGAACTCTACAATGGACATGATTTCAGAATAATATTACTGCCAACCATAACAAAAATCCGGCAAAGACAAAACCATGTCAGAAAAAATCGGGAAAAAGGTTACAAATTCGACCTGATCTACACAGCAATCCAAACAAAATTAACAAACCATATACAAATTCATGATTTCGATTACCTAAATTTTTTTACACAACCTTAAAATCAGAAGAGCAAAAATATAAAAACATAACTATGAACTAGATATACTATTGTAATATATACAAAACAAACAAATTGGACAATAAACCACAACAGACAATTATCTTTGATCACAACAAGATATTCGAGAAAAAAACGTACCTATTCAAAGAGACGGGGATATCTTGATTACATATGGTATTGAGAGAATAAACTTACTGAATTCAAAGAATTAAGTCCATAAAATCGAATCAACAACCTGAGGAAGAGATGGAGTGATCGACGGAGGGGACGCGAGTATGATCGTCATTGTAACGGAGAACGCCATCATGATAACGGGAGAGGATTAGAACTCATCAACTTGGGACGCTCTAGCTGGGGTTTTTAGTTGGTGTGAGTTTTAGATGCTATGAATTGGAAAACGTTTCTAGATTATTTTATGTCATGAGTGTTTTTAGTATTTAAAACTATTTAACAATGTAAGAGTAATGGACCTCCACATGTTGTAGACTTGTAGTTTTAGAGGGAGAGTGTCAAATCAAAAAATATAACTAAAAATTTGGACTACAAATTATACCCATGTTGGCTTATTATAGTATATATATTATAAATGTTTAAAAGTGATGGATGGACTTGTTTGAGTGGGCTTTATGTGTTTACCTGCACACAAGCAGTGTAGGTTATAATTGTGCATGTTCAGATAAAAATAATGTTGTCTGTATATATAATATAATATTAGTTTATATCTGCTTGGTTTATAATACGTGTTATGATTAGTGTATGTACTTAGTTTATATCTTCTTGTATTTATTTATATAATTGTTAAGATTATTTGTATGATCAATTGTTTTATTTAATTATCCCCGTTAATAAATATTGTAAACCAGTGCTAAGTTATTGTTTATATATTAGTTTATTATATTTTTAAAAGACAAACTATTTTAAAGAGTCTTTTTTTTCAAAATCATTTCTTTATATATTATTTTATGTAACTATATTATATTAAAAAGGTTCAGTTTTAATAGAGTTGCTTGTTTAATTATGTCTCAAGTTAAATTTATTGTGTATAAATATATTATTTATAAGTAATATGTGACCTTGTTATTATTTTGATGTTTAAGTTATTTTTTTCTGACTTGCTATCAAGTTAAATATTTTAGATATATACATTCTCATTTAGCACTGACTTATGAAACCTTAGTATCTACGTATAGTTCCGGAACTAGCCTATAATACCTAATAGTGCCTGTTGTGATACCTTCGGGGTTGCACACTTTATGAAACCTTAGTAAGGGCGCATTACTAACAAATTATGAACTCATGATATCGAGTCACCGGGTATTTGTGATCTTAGTGAGCTGTGGAATTAACTTATGTCACTATGAATTATAAATTTGAATAATGATTCTGGATTTATGGAACTTATGAAATTATGCAAAACACTTGATCCACTAGCTTGTACGATGGGTTATCTTGTGGGGCTTGTATAGCTCATTACTTACAAGTTTTCAGGTGACTAGCTTTTGGATCGGGAGAGAATTGGCTTAGTTTGCTCCAAAGATTTGAACTTACATATTTTTAGTATTTTATAGAGTTGTGTCACTTTATTCAAATTTTATGTCAAACTATGATTTCTTCGATTTTAACTGTAATATCATTGCATTTGGAGTCTATTTGTTAAATTTATGACATTTGAGATTTAGCATGTAAATATAAGCTATTTTCTTAAAAAGTTGGGTCATTACAGTTGTAAGGACGGGCATTCCCCCGTCCCGCTCGACCCCGATCCGATCCCCGCCCCGTTCGGATCGGGTATTTCGGGAATTTTCCGGGATCGGGGCGGGGAACAGGGAAGGTTTTATAAAAAATTCGGGGATCGGGGTGGGGTCGGGGATTCGTGTCTACCCGGATTGTATATATATGTAAATAATAATATATTTATATATATGTTATACTAAATAAATTATTAAAAATAGATATCTTTTATAATATTATTAAAAATTAAAAAAATAATCTTTAGTTTTATTGATCGATTATTATTATATTATACTGTAATATAATATATCTATAATTTCATAATTATCATTTATTTATATTATAAATCAATTTTAATATAATTTGATGTTGAAAATATGAGATAATATCATTTTATTAGTATATTATGAGTTAGTGGTTTGTTTTTTTTATTATAAGTATATTATATATTATAAAAGTTTTTTTTATTAAAACTAAAATTCACCGAATCCGCGCGAGGGTTCCCCGTTCCCCGTTCAGGGCGGGGATCGGGGAGGAAAAGAATCTCCATTCGGGGTTCGGGGACGGATATCGAATTCGGGGATTGGGGTGGGGATAATACTCCACGACCCCGAAGTGCCCATCCCTATACAGTTGGTATTCAGAGCCAAGGTTAACTTCTTGTAGACTGCCATTTAGGCGTAACCTGTGAGTTATGGTTTAAAATATTAATATATCGTTGTGACTTTTGTAGATGGCAGATGAGTATGTTGAGTTTGAGATGTCTGACATTGAGGATCTCGTTGATAGTTCACCACCACCATCAAACTACGACCCTAGCTCAGACAGTGACAATTCTGTTAATAACTTTGACCTTGACTCTGATAATGATAGTGACAGACCAATTCAAGATAATCTTGGAGAGATCATTAAAATAATGGCCATGCTAAGAGGTCTGAACTTGAGATGGAAACTGAAAGTCTTCAAGCTGAGTTAGTTGAGGACTGTAACAGATTTCTTGATTCTTCATTAAGGGGTAGATGTGTGAATAAGAGTGCCAAAAAGCATATTAAGATTTTTGCAAAAGAAACACGAGTTGAGGACTTACAGAGTGTTGCAGTTGTAGGGGATGCTTTAAGGGGATGTCATCATTATGATTACCCTCCCTCTGCAAATTCTTCTCCTTCAGACAACTATTCATCTGATTAGATATTTTAGTGAACCTCAAGTCGTGTGTAGTGGAGAGTATTTACAAAGGAAGATTATGTTTGGGAAATGATGTATTTCTTTTGTTTGTATTTTTTTTATGTGTTGAGTAGGGAAAAAAGAATCTTGTATTGTTTTCAACTTTTTTATGAATAAAAAAATGGTTATCAGTTTATATTTTGGCTTTTATATTTTTATATTTTATATTTTGTACTATGATTAAGTTTTATATAAATTATGTAGGAATCATGTATCGCCAACAACGAAATAATAACGGAAACACCAATAACAACATTAATGCAGGTGCAAATCTGATGAATCAATTGGGAGAAACTTTAGCGACATTGGTTGGAAACCAACAGAATAGACCTAGAAGCATGATAGCTTAAGAGATTGAGTCTTCCAATATTTCTGGGATCTACAAATCCTTCAAAAGTGGATAAGTGGCTACAGGAGATGGAGAGAATTTTTGAGTTGTTAGGTAGTAATGATGAGAAGAATGTTAGTTTGGAAAGTTACTAACTCCAAGGGAGTCCTTATGATTGGTGACTTATGGATAATAGACGAGTGGAAGGCAATTACAAAGAGGCTGCCCAACCTTACACTTGGGAAACTTTCATTGAATTTTTTAAGGATAATTATTTTCCTAGGACAATAAGAGCTAATTTGGAGAGATATTTTATTAGGTTGGAACAAGGAGAGAGATTTTATTAGGTTTGAACAAGGAGAGAAACAAACTATGGTGGAGTATGAAGCCGAATTTGCTCGTTTAGCTAAGTATGCACCGGCTGTAATTGTGGATGAATTTAGTAGGGCGCGTAGGTTTGAGGAATGACTGAGAAGTGAGATTAAGAGGCATGTGGCTGCTTTTGAGCTGAACAACTACAAGATGGTGTTGAACAAAGCCTTGGTAGTAGAGAGGGGATTGGTAATAGATGATGGAAAGAAAGATCTTGAGACTAAGAAGACTGATGAGCCTATGAAGGGATTTAATGAGACCGGACCGTTAGGAAAGTTCAACAATCGAGGCAATGGTGGAAATGCAAATCGAAGAAGTTCATGAAACAAGCTCTCATAATCTAGATGTGGTAGGAATCACTTAAATAAGGACTACCGTTAGAATACATGTGCTTGTTTTAGTTGTGGAGAGATGAGACATAAAGTTCTGAATGTCCAAAACACGATCCCAATCGGAATAAAGATAATGCAACCAAAGGTACTTTGGCATCTCTTTTCGGACCAAACTCTGAACGTGTCTATCAATAACAACCTAAGCAAGATTGAGGAAAGATAACTCATTTCCACTTAAATACTGTATTGTGCTTTCATTTCATTGTTGTGTTTAAATTTGGGGACCAAATTTTTTTAAGGAGGGTGGAATGTGATAACTTGTGTTTTCCCTGTTTTAAAAACAAAACTTTTCAATGGTGTCTATAACTTTGATAAAATATATTCCTTATGTGATTTTAAATTTTAATATAGGTGTTGTTACTTTATTAAATATTTGTATGAGTCATGTTCCTCTTAGAACCCTTACCTTATTTTTAGTATTAATTATGGTTCTACAGTAGAACTGCACATGCAAAAAATGTTGTGTTTATTATATTTTAAAATTATTATGAGCTAAAGTTTTAAGATAAAATATGTCAGTCGGTTAATGTGATTAAACTTCAATTTATTTTTACCAAAACGTTAATAATTAATTTTAAAATTTAAATTATAGACATTAAATTTTGAAATCTATATTACCTTGTGTTTCTGTAACATCCCGATTTTTCGGAATATTAAAAACTAATTTCACAGCATAAATAATACCCTTACTTAAACCTATTCTTCAAACAATATATAAGTCAAAGCAGCGGTCTAACCCAATAATCAAAAGTCATAAACTAGGAGACGCAGCTCCATAAATCCAAAACCAATAACTAATAAATTCATCAAATTATTCATAATAAACACTAAGTCTTTATTCACTAATGCAAATAATCACGAAGCATAAAATCCAAAAGTCCTCAATCTTATTCTCAAAATTCTTCCACAATAGAACCTGAAATATAGAAAAAACGGATGAGCTACACAGCTCAGCAAGTAACAATTTGACTGTAAATAAATCTCAAAATCAATGGGCGGTTTTATAAAACATTGTTTCCGAAAAACAATAACAATTTGTAAAATATTTGCAAAAACAATTCCAACCCAAAGTTTATGTTTTAAAAACAATTTCAGAATTTAAATAGAACGGATCAGAACAAAATAAAACGAAATGAAAATCTATTAAATATCACAATCTTGCTCTACGACCACACTTACTCAGTGACCGAGATCTTATTTTTATTCTTTTGCCACACTTACCTAGTGACCGGAATCTAAAGTTCAATAGTCACGCGCCTTTAGCAGGTATCCGAAGTTGCACACTTGTGCGCCTACTAAGGGTATCTAAGTCTAGTTCTGGAACTATAACGTAGACTACAAACAGGTTCGAAACGTAGAGACTGTGTTCTAAAATTCACAAATACTTATATCTTATAAATTCGAAATCAAAACTCTTCTATCTTATACGAATTAAAAAAAGAATCGAAATATCTTTTCAAAATTTAAAAGCGAGTCAAAAGTACTTACCCCAAGGTCGACACTTAAAATCCGAAATTAATAACACGAACAAAGCCTATACATTTAATTAATAAACAAAACATAATTAACATGTAGTACTCCTTAAACAATCAAGAGCAAGGCACATAACAAGTCTTAACAAAATTCAAACTTTAACAACTAATAACAATCAACACAATTTCATTTATCGAATAAGATAAATAACATACATGCTGTTACAAATCTCAATATTAACCAAAGATAGCTTCTGAATATGAGAAAATAGTCACCTGGAGAATTAAAGTACATTCAACAAGGATTCCAAAATGATCAGATTCATAATAAACGAACAGATAACGAATTAGTTATGAATTTTAGAAGTTCAAGTAACACAACAGAATTTTACTCAGGACCAGTTTACATTTAAAGCAGATTTTGACGAAGCAAACAAACTGATCTCAATTAGACTATAACTAAACACTTAAAGAGCATTCTCAAAGGTTTCAGAATTGGTAAAAATCACAATTTCATGGCAAAACACGAGGGAGATATGAATTTTTAAACACTGAACAACTCGGCAGAAAAGTATAAACAGCCCTGAATCTTTGTAAGTCAGTTTAGACAATTAAATCAATTTAAACAACATACGGGTATGACTGATAACGAAATATTATATCTCAAGCTTTCCAGATTGATATCATGAGTAAATTTTGGACATACGATCAATTTGTAGCGAATTTTTTGAACATGGGAAAAAGTTTCGCGACTAAGAATTGAAGGGTAACAAATACTGTGATTTTTAGCATAGATACATTGCGAATTTCAACATACTGCCTTAGAAAAAAGTTGTATATTTTGTTGTACAGAATCAACAAAATCCGAACAATTTTCAATTTATTACGATTTTTACAACCCAACTGATTCACAGAAAATACTATATACAAATAGCATAAACGATTAAGCAAACAAGATATATTTACATCAAATACACATGACAAGGAGCAGGAAATCAATATCTCAAGTCAACATATACGTGTTAGAATCAAAGAGAAAAAGAGAGCATATCCGTCCACGTAAATTGTTGTACGACTTATTCAGATTCTAAAAGGATTCTTATATAGCACAAAAAACCTATTCGTAAATAGGAAGTTCCAAACTTGGGTCACAATTTTCTCCACCTCATAAACCAATTTCCAAATATAAGGTCTTTAATTCTACGCTTCTTTCCATTAATAAAGAATCTTCTCTATTTTATTATTCAAATTCACTAACACAAAATAATTTCTAGAAGCTTTCAGTTAATGCTAATATCTAAATATATAGATACAAACAATTTAAATCTAAAATCTAACTCATAATAACAATACTAATTATATAGAAATATTTAAATAAATAAATAAAACCACAGGATTTTACAGCTTCGCAAGGATTTGAGGCTAGTATTTCATTATTCACAAAAGTATATAATAATAAAATGTACGAGTTTATAAACGTATCCTCATACATAGATCTAGTCATTCAGATTTATAAATTTATTTGTTCAGTTTAACTTATTGTTTCAAAATTTTATTACTCTCTCCGTCCCTTTTTAGTTTTCTCCGTTTGACTCTCAATGGTCAAATTGACCATTTTTTGACAAAATATTATGGACGATTCTTTAGTTATTTTAAGAAATCAAAAATTGCATTCTAAAATATATTGTTTGTACCTTCCAATGATATAATTTTTTAAATATTTTTTTAACTATGCAATATATACAATGTTCAGTCAAACTCTAGTTAATTTGACTGTTCAAAGTCAAAAATGGACAACGAGAGAGGGGGGGGGGGGGGGGAGTAATATGATATTTAGTTTGACGTATTTTCACGTTAATGTTATTTAATAAACTTAATTAGTATCAGAAAATTATGTCTAATATAAATTTTTCATCCCATCTAAAAGTTTAAATTTTGATGTATTCAAAAATTTAAATTTAGATATTATTATTTATTAAATTTATTTGTCAAATAACAGCAAAATACTTGATGCCGGTGCGCGGAGCGCGATAAAGAAATACTAGTTTAAATAACGTTTATAGCAACAGTGTAAAACTCTTTGTTAAAGAGTAATTATTTTTTGATTCAATTATTGTTTTCAAAACGATTCTAATTTTTGAATTATTATCTTATTTATCCTAAATATGAGGTTTATAATAGCGCGAGTTCACATTTAATCTTATTTCTAGTCAATTTCAAAGAAAATATAATATTTTGTGAGAGTGGTAATATGATCTGATATAAATAAATAAAATATGATTGAAATATAATTTTGTAAGACTATAATCTCTTAAAATTTATAAGAATAAAATAAACTTTTAAAAATAAATATGATAAATGTAAATTATTTGGATAAGACATATATAAACATTTCACCTCCTTGCCCGACCTTCATCTAATATATGCCCATTCAGATTTTTTTCTAATATAATATTAAGAGTAAAGAATATTTTTTACTCAAAAAAAGAAAGAGTAAAGAATATTTTATAAAGAAGGGATGCAAGATTTGTAAGAGATAAAATACGAGATTTACCTTCTAACGCAAAGCGCAGAAAAAAAAAATATATATGACGCGGAAATCCACATCTCAACTTGTATTATTAATCTAAATTATTATACATGATACAATCGATCAAACTACAATACTTAGTCGATCATACAATATTCTTATTTCGGAGGAGAAGAGATTAGACTAATAATTATTATAAATTATACATCTATTCATAATTTTTTATAATAATAATATATGTTAACGATAGTAGGTATATTTTTTTTATTTTTTAACTAATTATAAATTATATTTAAATGAATAATGGTAAAAAATTTTATTTTGTAGTACATCACATGTGTTTGTAATTCAAACCACATAATACTATTTAATGATGTAAGAGTATGAGAACTCTAGGTGTTGCAGACTTATATATAGACTTACATCACCAAATAAACAAATATAATCAAAATTTTAGATGACTATAAATTATGCTCATGTTGTCTTGTTATATAGTACTAGCCTTTAACCCGTGCGAAGCACGGACGGGTATAGAATTCGTAATTTAGTAATTATAATTTAAATTTTAACATCATCTTATTAGTAGTATAATGAATTAATTTTAACCAGATTATATTTACCAATTGATTACAATTTTAGGACGACTACAAATTATACCAATATCGGTTTATTATAATATAGTATTATAAATAATATATAAATTATATCTAAAAGAATAATGGTGGAGTTTTTTTATCTTGTATTACATCAAAAGTGTTTGTAATTTGAACGGTATAAAACTCTTTAATATTATAAGAGTAAAAGAAGTCTACATGTGACCGACTTGTAGTTATAAAAGAGATGACCAAACCAAAATTTTGTACGACTACCAATTAAACCTATGTTGGCTTATTATATTATAGTATAGATAGATAGTATAGATATATATAGTAAGCATACATGACAAACACAATATAATTACGTATATAACTATCTCAAATTTAATTAAATTAGAATTGAATTCAATATTATCTAACTCTAATTAAATTCAAATTTTGAAATTTCCGATCCAATCTGACAGTTCACATTGGATTGATACCTAATAACCTGCTTAACTTGTAACCAAACATATCTTTTATAATAATTGCGTTAAACATACAATTATTATTCATGTATATTATGGATCATTCAAGCCCATGTTATAATTATAATTAGTGTCCATTTCCCCAAGCTTTAAAATTCTCCAATCTTCCAGTATCTTCTATAATATCTAAGATATAAGATAGTAAAAATACACGAATATTAATTTATTTGAATGTCTTATACCCATCATATCATTTTCTTATTTATATTGGATATAAAAGATATAATGTCATATATTCATATTGACAATTGTTTTAATTCATTTTAATGTGATTATCATAATAAGGTATTAAAATGTCATAACAATAATAAAATATTTATAATACAATCTTTTTTTTGAAGAAATTTATAATACGATCTTATGAAAGTAAATTCTTTAAATTTGGAGAATGTGATATAATTATCTAGCCAATATAGTCAAAAAAGGAAAAGAATAAGTATGAAAACTGGTTGACCCGACCCGGATTTAGAACCTGATTCTGATTTGGGTGCAAGTCCGCAATTACAGCTGACAACTTCCCATTGTTACATCACCCTCTGCAAGTCAATCAATACACACACCCATAATATATACATACAATTTCCTTATATTTTTATATCTTCCCAAAGTCAAAAAACTATAAATTAAACAAATTTCTTGGGAGAAAAACCAAAGATCACAAAAACTCTTTTCTTCAGGTCAGTGTATCAGTTTCAACTTCTTCTACTGGTTCGATTCATTAGGTACTGGTTCGATTCATTAGGGTTTTTGTTCTTTTGTGAACCCCTTTTTGTCAAATCTTTGTTTAGTTGTTGTTTTCTTGTGTTATGTTAAGGGTTGTTTAGTTGACTAATGTAGTGATTTTGTTTCGATTTTGCCGAGTAAATTGATATTGTGTTTGTTTGTGTTTATAGCAGGAAATTGTTAAGTGGGGTTTTGGATTAGTGTTGAGTTTTTGATTAAAAGAGGGAATTATGTTGAGTGGTGAAATTTAGATTGGTTATCCATGGGGTGTGTTTTAGGGAAAGAGGGTTCTTCGGTCGTAGTGTATAATGGTCCGGAAGGGAGAAGGGAGATTGGGAACGGAAGGAGGAGTAAGAGTAATGTGAGTGTTGAAGTTAGTGAGAGTTCAGAAGTTGGTGCCAGTACGGTTGAGAATAGTAATGGTGTTGGTAATGAGGTTGTTGAGACGGAGAAGGTGGAGAAAGAGGGGAGGTCAAAGGGTGAGAGAAGAAAAGGGAAGGCAAATCCTAGGTTGAGTAGTTTTGCTAAGAGTAGACATGGAGAGCAGGTTGCAGCTGGATGGCCACCTTGGCTTTCGGATGTTCTTGGCGAAGCACTTGAGGGTTGGTTACCTCGACGTGCCGACAGTTTTGAAAAAATCGACAAGGTGGGATATATATATGATATTTGTGGATCTTTGGTTTATATGTAATTGATATTAATGGGCAATGTTTTTATGGCTATGTATGTGTTTCCAGATTGGGCAAGGAACTTATAGCAATGTGTACAAAGCTAGAGATAATATAACAGGTAAAATTGTGGCATTAAAGAAGGTGAGATTCGATAATTTGGAACCTGAGAGCGTGAAGTTCATGGCTAGAGAAATTGTCATTTTGCGGAGACTTGATCATCCAAATGTCATTAAATTGGAAGGTTTGGTCACTTCAAGGATGTCATGCAGTTTGTATCTGGTATTTGAATATATGGAACATGATTTGGCTGGTTTAGCTGCAAGCCCAGGCGTTAAGTTTACAGTAGAGCAGGTTAAATGTTATATGCAACAGCTTTTATCTGGACTTGAGCACTGTCACAAGCGTAATGTGCTTCATCGTGACATAAAAGGGTCGAATCTTCTTCTTGATAATGGGGGAATCCTTAAAATAGCTGATTTTGGGTTGGCTACAGTGTTTAATCCAAAACACAAACATCCCATGACTAGCCGGGTTGTTACACTGTGGTATCGGCCTCCAGAACTTCTTCTTGGTGCTACTGATTATAGTGTTGGCATTGATTTATGGAGTGCAGGTTGCATATTAGCTGAGTTGTTGGCTGGAAAACCTATCATGCCTGGTCGCACAGAGGTACTGCGTCTGACTTTTTTCAATTATTATAAATTTTAAACTACACAGTATGGCTTAATATACTGTTGCTTTAATGGTTAGTTTTTGGTAAAATTTCCTAAATCTTCTCCTTCCTTTTATTTCTTTAAAGTCTATAATGGCATGCAAAGATAATCCAGAAGCTCTGAGTAGGGTTGTATAATATATCTATCTATACTATCTATACTATATTATTAAAGCTGAACTTGCAAAAGTTTGGTTGGTTCACGGTTGGTTGTAGTTTGGTATAGTTATAGTTGTTAGATCTCAAATATCAAATAGATTAGAACTGTTAGATTTTATATTACATATTATTTAATATTTTAATATTTAAGATGCTTAAAAGGTTTATGGTTCAAATCCCTTAAACAACATTTTAAAACTAATATATTAAAAAATTATTGATTATTAAAAAAGGCCCGTGCATCACATGGGTTATAGACTAGTATGTCTTTAAATAAAAACATTATCTAATGCTGGACAATCTAGAAGGATGAAGCATACAAAACAAGATCTTTTCAGTATCGGTCATATGCTTCAGTTTCTAATATGTAATAGAACTAAAGAAATCTTTCCTTACTAAAATCTCAAGAAAGAGTGGTTTCCTAATAAATATTCTTATTTAAACTAATACAAGAATATTTTAATTTTTAGGCTTCCAGAGCCTATAATTTCAACCCAAGTCTCTTGGTGGTTTCTTCTAGGCGGTCCTGCATTATTAGTTGTCTGGTTGATGGAAACAGAAAGATGCATAAAATGATATATAGAATGAGGGACATTTGCTATGATAAATTAAGCACAGTAATGTAGAACATTTCGTTTCCTCTCCATTTTGCTCTTTACATGTAAGCAACTCTGTAAGTGTAAGGACAAGTTAAATCAATCTATGTCGACCAAATTTAATTGCCATGGGGAATATTTCGTTTGGTCGAATTTTGTTTTTCATTTGAACAGGCTTGGGTTGTCCATAAAAAAAGCAGTCTGCTTCGGGTATTCTGGTGAGTGGAAATAAGTCACTTCATGTCTTACCAAATGCTAATAATAAATGTTCTGTGTTATTGGAGATGAGATACACATGAGGTGCTATCCACGAGTATAAGGGGCCTTTAGAAGCCTTTTCAGTAATTGTCAGTGAGTCAGTCAATGTTTACTTTACTGATCACCATATAGTTTTTTGCATGAACCTATGATCTTGTTTCTTATAAATTTTAGTATGAAATTAGCGAGAACAATATTATGTTTGAATCGACGTATTCTATACATTATGGAGTTCCCAACTGATCAATTTTATTTATGTTTATATTGTCGTCTTTGGTACTAAAATATTATGTCTTATATACATTATGTTCACAAGGTAGAACAGCTGCATAAGATTTACAAGCTCTGTGGTTCACCTTCGGATGAATATTGGAAAAAGTCAAAATTGCCAAATGCAACTCTATTTAGACCTCGAGAACCTTACAAGCGATGCATTTCAGAGACATTTAAAGCCTTCCCGCCATCATCATTGCCATTGATCGAGACTCTTCTTGCAATTGACCCTGCAGAGCGGAAGACAGCAACACATGCACTAAAAACTGAAGTAAGTTTATTGGTAAAATCAGTGTTCCATTTATCCCAGCTGAGCCCTACTGAGCTCCTATGACGCTTTGCATCACTGTTTACTATGGTCTGCCTTAAATGTGTTGGACTGTTGGGCATCTACCTAAAATAAATTATGCTTTTTAGTTACTACAGGTCTTAAATTTCGTTCTACTTTACTAGATTATATACTTTTGTATTGGCTTCGTAAGTTCTAAGGCCAAACATATAGTATGTGCTAACACAAAGATTAACAACTTGACAAAAAAAAATAAAAATATTTCCTGGGAGTGCTAATACTCCCATCTAAATCTGTCTGACAATATACCTTGGGTACAAATCTCCATTCATTCATGTCCTAATATTTTTTATTTACAGTTTATGATTCAGCTTGTAGAATTTTCTAATTAACCAATGCTTACAATTTTGTATCAGTGTACAGATAGTGAAATACATGTCACTGCAGGTGCAGTTGAAGTGATTACCTATAGTAGTGTCTAAAATCGTTATATTCACTTCATAAAACAAAATTTATGTTTTATAACTGAATTAGATGCGCTGGGATGATTTTGATGATTCTTCGGGTGAAAAAGAAACCGACGGCATTATAATAATAAACCGTAATCATGTAACAATGCTAGGATGTCATCTATCATCTGTTGCGGCCTTGATAAAATTTGATCTGTAAACAGCGCTTAAAACCTTTGTAGTCATTAAGGACTTACAATTACACTTAGGAAAATTTGTTGTTCATATGTTAAGTATGTTCCTCAAGACAGTTTAGTACTTTTAGTCATCTGGATGGTATCGGCAGGTTTCCCCATATAAGTTTATTCCTCACCACTGTTTCAGTACTATACTTTTTGCAGTTTTCTGTGATACTTGGCTGTCTTGGTAGTATATTATCTTGTTGGTATGCCGCATATAAATTTTAACTTTCATTTTTGTGCAGTTTTTTACTACAGAACCATTTGCCTGTGATCCTTCTAGCCTCCCAAAATATCCTCCTAGCAAAGAAATGGATGCTAAACGACGGGATGATGAAGCTCGAAGGTAATAAAATTAATAAAGCAAGAATTTGACTGTAATATGATCTGATTACTGCAATCCATTTGAAGGTTTATGATTCAATTTACTAGTTTTCTAGTCCTTGTGAATAATAAATAATCACAAATTGTATGATTTGGGTGCGGTATTGTTTCTCATTTGTCTTCTGTGTTGACTAGGTCCCTTCAACTCATTGATAAATTTATTGTTTTCTAATCCCCCTTGTATGGAATATGCTCCGCAGTGAACTAAACCATCAAATTTGATTTATAAGTCGTATCTTTGTAGCAAATATTTAGCTTGTTTTGAGAACATATACCTCACTGACTTTAAATGAACCATTCTAGTTTTGCAGTTATATTAACTGCGACTTGTGAGGACAACTTCAGCAGTCCCATCTCTTTTACTAATCAATCTCATTTTCATAACCTATATTTGTCCTTGCACAACTGTCAGGGATCAAGATCCACTTACAGTTTGAGGATAGTAAGATGTGGATAAATTCAGCCTCCTTGAATGACAATAGTTAAACCTAATGTCCTGTTCTACAGAGCTTCCTTGTAATTATTACTGCCCAAAACTTTCGCTTACCAGATAATTCTAAAGAACATTCTTCTTACATTTTGTTGGCTTTAATCGGGATCAATATACGGGAACCTAAGTCTTCCATGTAAACTAAAATATATAAACTATTAGACAAATAATACTATTGAGTAGTTTGTTTAACCCACATGTATTACTTCACTCTAATCAAATGAACAGAGTCTGTTTCTCCACTATCAATATGAAGTTTGTTCAGTTTTTCTTTAACCCGCAAGTTAAGACCTGTACCTCGAGGCTTTGCATTGAATATATAAACTGTCCTTTATACTCCGATTGAAAAATCTTTGCAAGCCCCATTCAAATTAGGAAACATGTCTCCCGTAACATCTCCTGAAAATTCTGGAACCTCTAGTTTCACTTATTCCCAACTCGCAGAGGTGAAAGCTGAGGTTACAGTTTTCTTCCTTAAAGTTCACTGTGGGATGATAACAATGAAGTTTGAATGTGCATTGCTTGTTGCTTTATTAAGGGACCCATTTGTTCTTGTGTGCTGACCCTTAGTCACCAATTTTAATTGTCCAATTTGATTTAAACCTTGTAACATTTACCATCATCACTGTTATCGTTTTTTTAAAGGGATTGAGATTGTGCTTTTGGTTCCAAATATATATAGTACGAGTAATATAGTAGGCAGGATTAGGATTACAGATTACTACACCCTATTCTGTAAATGGTAAGAAAAGGACCTCAACATATCATTCACCTTATTCTTCTTCTTTTTCTCTCCTTTTTTTTTTCTCTTCCTATAAAGATTTGATCGTCGAAATGTGTTGCAGCATACAGTCATCATCGTCTTAAATCATCACAACAAAAGCAAAAAATATTGTTCATCGGTTTCCAAAGCCACTGTATATGGTAAAAAAAATGCTAGAATATTGTAGTTTGACCCTCGAGGTTTGTCAGCATATTAGAAACTCGTCCCTGAAGTTTTCAATATGTAATTTAGATGCTAAAAATTCCTAAAATGATCGGGTCTGCTCTCTGCCTTTACAAGTGACTGGATTTATTATGATGCTAATTCATTGGAAAACTTTGTTTGATGTCATGTTGTGGTGGTCTTGGTCTATGACAGTATAAAAACCATTTAGGTGAAATCGAGTCAAAATTGTGCATCTTGTATTACTGTGAGCAAATAATTTTTTATGGCACAACGGATCTTTCACCAACCAAACCTAGTGAAAGATATAGGTTAGGACTTCCGCATTCGATATTATAGTGTATGTGAAGTTGAATTGCTTTACATTCCAAGTGATATCTTACAGTGTTTATCTGTTCTTCCCATGTATTAAGGCTGACCCATGCATTAAATTTGCTCTTTGCACTTTGCAGAGGAAGAGCTGCTAGTAAAGCCCAAGGTGACGGTGGTAAGAGAACGCGAACTAGGGCAGTTCGAGCATATCCTGCTCCTGAAGCTAATGCTGAGCTGCAACCTAATCTTGATGTATGTCTTCTTATTATATCCTCTAATAGTAATTTGTTATGCATGGAGTGTGTGGTTTATCCTATTATCTGTTGTCATATACTAGAGACCATTGAGATCAGTTGGAAAAAAATTGGTTAAGTTTTAAACTTTTCATACTTTGCTTCCTACTGCCCAAAAATAGCCTGCTTTTACCTCTTATGGTTAATTAGAAATATTTTAAATCAAAAATTCGTAAGCTTATCCTAAGACGATAGACTTCAAGTACAAAAAAAGATGTCTTCATTACTAAAGAAGACAAAGCAGGGTTGGGGAAATGAGGTGTATAATATGAGAAGTTAAGATTTATACAAGTCTTCATTTTCATGCACATGCACACTAGAAAATATGATAGCTAGCCATCTCTATCGGTGATACTGAGTACATCCACATAAGTTGTTGGGATCCCTCCATGATTTGTCTGAGAGATTAACAGTAGAATAAATACCTGTAACACGCAATATGAATGAAGAAACTTTAGTCCAGGAAGCAATGAAGTGTTGTGGATTTGAATTTTTGTACTAGTCACTCTGCCATCTTAGTTATTATGAATCAAGTCCTTCAATTCTATTTATTTATATATTTCTCTACTGACTGATGTTGTAGTTATCCTAATCAGGTAAGTATATGAACCCGAGCCTAAAAGTGTTTTTCGACTTAAGTTAAATTATTCGTGTTTGTGTAGCTGACAAAGTTAATAAAACTGTCCAAGTTAAAAGTTGGTAGGAAGTAATTTTATGAACAACTTATTATATTTTGGTGATATTATATGATAGGAGTTACTATCATCATTCAAATGGACATTTTATCAAATTTATTTTTATTATTACATGTTTAATTAATCATAAGTTACCTGTACTACTAAATTACTCAAAAAGATACTAAGTTAAAATTTTCACTTTCAGTTTATCATGTTGAGTAACTTTAAGCCATAAGTATCAATTTGAAGTTTACCGAAACAGACTTTACGTCCCATGTCATAATACTTTGATATCTACATCTTTTGATTCTCTATAAGAAAATTTTAGTTCATGCTGTGAGCTCTCACTGTGTATATGCATCACTCCGTTTATAATTACCAGATATGTATTTATAGCTAGGAGGATTATTACTTGGTATTTGTCATGATGCTGAATGCCATAAACAGCTACAATGTGAGAGTCTTTTGCAATCCAAAGAACCCGATGAGTACTATCTTGTTCACATCGTATGGGAATCCGTGCTTAAAATTTCCTATTTCCATATATTTGATTTACAAAAATAAATAAATAAATAAATTGACTTGAAAGTTTTTTAGAAAATGTTTATATTGGGGGGGGGGGGGGGGGGGGGGGTGGTTTAAGCCTCTGCTAATGATTGCGGCATATCGGCCAGCATGGAAAGTGATTCTTCTTTCTATATAACATTTTAAATGATGGTTGCATATTAGTACTGTATTATGTAAGTAATTTGGAAGAAGCTCGTGCTTCAAAGTTACTTTTTCGAGCATGGTAAAGACATCTTTTGTTCATGTGCCCGTTGTCTGAATATACCGATTCATTGTAGCTGCTAGAATTGACCTTTCACTGTTCTAGTTATTTGAGATGGAAATTCGAGTATCTAATTGCTCACCATGAATTCATTATAATAACGGAAAGGTTTGTTTGGTTAATTTTTTGGCGTCTGTATCATTTAATAATCATATCTTTTTTCAAGCAGCGACGGCGTTTAGTTAGCCATGCAAATGCCAAGAGCAAGAGTGAAAAGTTTCCACCACCTCATGAGGATGGAGGACTTGGTGTTCCCTTGGGTGCCTCACATCACATGGATCCTACCTATATTCCCACTGATGTGCCATTTAGTTCCAATTCACTCTCATACTCTGTTGAACCTGTTCAAAATTGGTCTGGCCCATTGGTGGACCCTGCTTCTGCTGGTGGTGCAAGGCGAAAGAAGCAGATTGCAAATGATGCACGAGCTGCAAGAAAAGAATTTACAAGTAAGGACAAGTAACTATTTTTGCGGTTTAATGTGTAAAGGGTTTAAAGTCTAGTGGTATACGCCCTAGGTTTGAGATGCTTGCAGATTGACTAGTGGTGCCAAACTGTCAGGATTCGGGTAGATTATTCAAAGCAGGAGCTTATATTAAACCTTTAAAAGTTTTTTTTTTTTTTTTAAATTGTTTCATTTGGTTTTAAAGTCGTTCATCTTTATATCTTCCAAAGTAGAGGGCTATTTGTTCATGATCATCATTGATTTTGTTTGGACGGTGTAAAGATTCTCGTCTATAATTTGGCATTTAGAGCATCTCCAAGAGGCTTTTTATTTATGCTCTTAACTTGAAATTTGAGGAGGATAAGAAAAAAGATTGTTCCAAGAGACTCTTAGTGGCTCTTAGGCTCAATTCAGTGAATTTATAAATGCTTTGAAGTTTACAGCTCGTGTGATCTATCATGTAGTGTTACTAAAATGCAGCTAACTCAGAAAATCATGTAGGGTACATGATTCTATCCAAGCTAATTGTTTGTAAAATCATTCAAAGATTTATCTAATACATCATCACTTAAAGCTTGAGAAAGAGTAAGCACCGGTAAGATATAAACAAAATTTATGAACTAAAGTATAGTTTCTTTTTACGTCTGCTGGTAGATTTTTAAATCAAATTTTTTTGAAGTAAACTAATGTCTTGCTGTCTATGAGTCTGCATCCAACTTAAAGTTGAAAAATGTCTTTTTGTGTAGTAAGTCAGAAGTCGGTTTAAAATCAGAAATAAGTTAGAAGTTAGTTTGAGTTACTTTTTTTTAGTGACTTGACTTTTTTTTGATAAAAATTACCCCCAAGTCATAAGTTACCCAAAAATCAATTTTATTTTTATCTTTATATATTTAATAACCTTTAAGTCATTAATAAGTCAAATTATCCAAACAAACACTTTAAGCTCTCAACTTATGACAAAAGTCACATTAAGAGACCATTTGGGGTTATGGTTTATGACTTAAAGTGACTTATATCTTAACGTGACTTATCTGATAAGCTGGGTATTAAAAATGTCTATTTGGATAATTTAGACTTATTAACGGCTTATGGGTTATTAAAAATATAATAATAAAAATAAAAGTGTTTTATAAGTAACTTGTGACTTATGGGTAATTTTTGTAAAAAATTTTCAAAAAAGTTAAGTCATTGAAAAAAGTATCTCATACTAACTTCTGGCTTTAAGTCAATTTCTGGCTTATTTCTGACTTTAAGACGGTTTCTGAGTTATTACACAAACGGATATTTTGGATGTTGGCCCCAAGTGTCACATTTTAGCAGCAAAAGGTCTTTATTGTCATTTTCTGGAAAAATGGCCCCAACTGTCACTTCAATATGCAACTTGATGTTGTGTTAACAAAAACGCAACTTCAAATCATATTTTTAGCTCAAAACGCAACTTCAAGTCGATTTTTTGGTTCAAAATGCAAATTTAAGTTGTGTTTTACTCAGAAAAATTAAAACACAACTTCAGGTCATGTTTTGAAGTGACAGTTGGGGTCATTTTTCCCGAAAATGACATTGATATATATCCATTTGATCTAAAATAGTGACTTCTAGAACCTTTTCTCGATATTTTTTATCTTAAAATTAGAAATTGCTTTAAGTTTCAGCTTGAGGCCGAAATAAACGAAAATAAATAGAGAAAAGCCGGCTATTGGCTCTAAGTAATAAGTCATGTTAAGTGATAAATTACAAATTCAGCCAAATGGCCTCGGGCTCTATAATAGCAATGCCAAATGGATCTCAATTAAAACTAAATATGATATTATTTGCTTTTATAATATGTAACAATAGATTATAATGGTCAGATCATTTAAATCTAAATCTGATAAATCAAAACCCTAGTTATTTTAATAATTTTTATATTATTTTCCCGATAACATGTTGCAAATTATGACTCTAACCGACTCTTTGTCTTTGGTCAACATAGATAAAATTGAAGGGAATTCTGTAAAAATAACTACCTACCAAACAATACAAGCTAGGAAAACTAGTGCCCCATTAACTTTGATAAGCATCTTGTTGGAGATATTTAGGTGGTTTTTCTCATTTTACTGGCATGTCGTATTTCAATTATTGTATTTCACACCTTTCACTTGTATCATCATAGATGTTGCATATGTTAAATGTTTAAGTTTACAACTCTGTCATATCTGCCAGCTCTGTGAATCTGGACCCTTTTTTCTTTGTAGATTTTAAAAGTTTTACATGCCCAACTAGAAGTGATCCACCATACAAAAAACTCATTTCTTTCTTACATCTCCGTTAAGGTTTTCTTCATGCCGTTTCCTTGTACATTTTCATCATGCACTCCATTATGTTCTTTTACCCATCCACGCCTTTATTACGTTTCGATCACGTTAATTATGTCTGTCTGTCGCTTGCTTGTTTTTGTCAATCGGAGTTTTCGGTAATTTGTGGTTACAAAATACTCTTCTTTTATAATGGAAACTTTTAAACATGATCAACAACACTTGTTACTCATTGCACAAACGATCGAGAGAAAAATTGTAGTCCAAAACTGATAAACAACTGTTAGTTCTCATCATAAAAATGCATTGTTCAAATTGTAGTCCAAAACTGATAAACAACGGTCAGTTTTCATCGTAAAAATGTATTGTTTAAATTGAAAATCACTCATTTGAGTCATTACACAAACGGTCCAGAGGACAATTGTAGTCTAAAACTGATGAACAACTGTTAATTCTCATCATAAAAATGTATTGTGTAGACTAGGAATTTTACGTGAGTTATAAAACCGTGATCTCAGTTCCGAACTAGCTAGGTGAATCGAATGTATGCAAACTTCTCTAATAATAGTGCCCCAAAATATTTCTTACTCCCTCCGTTCCACAATACAACAAGTCTCTTTTGAAAAAATTACGCATATCAAGAAAGTATTAATTTTTAAATAATATTTTCTCACTTGTACCCCTAATAAATGCATGAATGCAGACTCTTATTCAACTCTTATTAATTGTTATACAACTTTCAAGAAGAGTAATTTTGGAATGATGCCAATATATTTGTATTGGAAACTAAAAGTAGACAAGTACTATGGAGAAAAAATTTCTTCTAAAAGAGACTTATATTGTGGGACGGAGGGTGGAGTTTTTTGGGTTATAAGTTTTGTTTCGTGTCAGAAAAAACTAATCAATCAGCTATTTACCAAACAGTTTTCCAAGAAACTGCTAATTCATTCCGCTAGTCAAAACATCTACTTCAATCAATTAGTCAGTGTATCTAATTCAATCCGCTAACAACTAACCTCTAATTTCCAAACAACATGAACTGAGAATCTTACCAGAGTTACAAAACTGTGATCATCATAATAATAAGTGCCCCGAAATATTTTTTTACTAATAATGAGAAATTAATGAACCCTCAACTTCAAACTAGTCTAGTAGTACTCACTTAGTGTACACTTTACGGTCAGTGGGCTAACTTCTTGGACCATGCTCGGTAAATTGCAACTCCTCGGAGTTCGTAATAATAATTTGCATGCTTCCAGAACTCGCGATTGTGTATGTACTGTCGTGTTTGGTTGGGGAGAATGAAATGAAATGAGTAAAAATACTTGAAACTAATAAAGATAGGAAGAAATTTTGAAAAAAATTTGAAGAAGTGCAAAATTGCTTTGATGAGATTTGAGAAGAAATTGAGAATACGAGAGAATGGAGCATTCCATCTCAAATTGAAAGTGTAACATGTAGCCTATGATATAAGGAATGGAATGGAAGAAAGAATGAAATTTCTTAAAAATTGTCCATAAGATAATTCATTTTTCATTCTATCGTGTGATATGTCTGCATATGCGTTGTGTGTGAGATAATATTATACTCACCACGAGATGCTCATTTACGCATCTGCCAAGTGAAAAGAGATGCAAATGAAACAGACTGAAAATTTCACCAACCAAGGAACTATCCGTAGTCACAGTCTCACAGATATAAAACGCCAGTGGCGCTTCGCCGGGCTTTTTAAGCACATCTCCGATGAGAGATTTCCGATTCCACAGAATACTCTTAGTAAAGTAGTCAATATATATTTAAGAATTGTGGGAATTATGTAAAAAATATTCAATATCAATAAATCATAGTTGTGAATATCTTGTCTTAAATTCTATTCTTAAATAATGTGACAGACAAATGAAAACTTTTAATCGGAGAGTTTATGGGTATATAAATGGTCTTATTATTATTCCTGTAAAATTGAAATTTTTAAAAAAAATATATCATCGAAAAGTATATTTAATCTATTTTAATATGTAATTTTCTACTTCCTAAAATAATAAATAAATATTTTTTTAATAGTTAGTCAATTAATAAATAAAAATTAATATGAGTGTAACCAATCAAATATTGTCAAACCAGAATTTGGGAAATAGTTTAACAACATATTTTGGGGTACCTAACATTTTTCATAATTTTAACAAGTATTTTAATGTTGTCTATATTTGATATTACGATAACACATCATCTATTATCCCGTTCAAATTTTTTTACTACATGTCTTATAAGTTTAATTTAACCAATATTGTCAAGCAGCATGGTGGGAGATGCTCTTGATCAGATAAAAATTTTTATCCAAACACTTGAATTAAAATATGCTCTAAGTAACTTTTCATCTGTGAAGGATGAGTACTTGTATTAATATAATTTCAAATTTCACAGTGTTGCTGCCAACGATTAACTTCTGGCATTAATTTTAATGAGAAAGAGCTTGAGTTTTCTCATTCGAAAGTTTTCTAAACGGTGTCGGCTCAACTTTTCTCATTCGTAGACAGTATCGACTACCTCCGTAAAATAGACGAACAAAATCATGGATGGAACTCGAATAATCTGGTTTTTCTCAGGCTTCTCCCCAGATATGGTCCAGATGATGATACCATAGGCGAAAGTATAAGATACATGTACTAACACAAAAAGTGCATTTCCTCAATCCTCCTACTAAATATCTTTTGACTTTGGACAGAAAATCATGATAGTAAATCGAAGAAAAATGAGTTGGGACATTTTTTGGCAGCCTTACACCTTCAAACATTTGTACTTTGTTTTTACCCTACCTAGCTAGATGCTCCCACAGTAATAATTTCAACTAGTTTCTCATCTAGAAGGTATATTTTGTTATATGTATATACACTGAGGGAGCTGCCAAAACTAAAAACTTGATGCTTAATACATGCAACTCGTTGCGGTACTGATATATCTGACCTTTTTTTAACTACGTACGTTGCCATTTTGCCCGGATATTTAACAACAAAAACAACAATCAATCTTTGACATAGTTTTCATGATGATTTTGGAGTTCTTTTTAAATGCTAAGAAAGGATTTTATGATCTTAATTCTTAACATAGTATATTGCGTGGTGGTTGCAGAAGATATAGATTAATTGGACCACGATAACAGGAAATTGGAAATGTCTGCTTATACATATATGTTTAGTTTTATTAATATCTGGCATATTATATCATTAATTTATAATGCCAATGTACCTTTAATTCATTTTGGATTTGTATCCATGTATTATTAGGTTTTACAAAATTAATTAATTTAGTTTGTATTTGAGTACTTTTTGTATGAATAAATCTCTTTCCCACCAATTTTTACTCATGTGATCGGACATGTTAATAAAAATGTATATACAAAGTTGTAAAAGAGTTTGGAAAGTGTAAAATTTCCCACTAATATTTAATTAATTAATTAGAAAAGTTAAATGAAATTAATAGGTGAAATTAGTACCCTCCGTCCCGTTTTACATATCTATTTTGACTTTTAACTTGTTAAATTCATTATACTTTGATTGAAATTTACATGTACCATATAATTAAAAAAATAATAAAAATTATATTATTAAAAAGTATATTTAGTCTATTTTAATATTTAACTTTCAGATTTTAAAAACAATGGATAGATTATTTGTAATATTTAGTCAAAAATTAGTCAATTTGGCTCTTTGAAAACTAAAATGGACATGTAAAAGGGGACCGGGAGAATATTTTATAATTAATATTTTTGAAATATAATGACTTAAGAGATACTAAAAAGGAAAGCGAAAATAAATGAAGGTGGCTGAGGTTATATTTGTTAATAGGCAATCATAATCAGCTATATAATCCCTTTAGTTTTAGTCCTTGTACAAAATTTGTTGCATTCTAGATATATATCGTAGCAAGTCTACAGACATTGTTGCTAATTATTCTTGACATCAAAACTTACTTGGGGAGTACTAGATCAAGGCACAACACACAAAATCCTTGCTTAATCTTCTGGACAATCAACTCACAGAACATATTTTCATAGACTGATAATACATGCATTTGAAAAAACAAGGGACTTATACTAACCACATTATGAACACCATCAAACTACGTACTTCAATCCCTGCATATGGAAGCTACATATCTAGTACACAATCAAAACAACAACAAAATACATGATGCATTTGTCCTTAGAAACTACGGTGATGTTAAGACGAGGAGGAAAAGGAAAGAGATCATGAAGACAAGGTGGAGGAAGTCCTTTGCCTAGGCGTCACCTTAACTGGCTCAGGCACGTCCGAGCCAATCAAGTGTGGGAAATTAAGCTTAGCAGCCGAGCCATGAATTTTAAACGCGGCTCGGTCATAAGCTAGGGCAGCATCTTCCGGTGTTTCATATGTTCCAAGCCACACCCTCTTTCCTTTCTTAGCCGGGGACCTGATTTCTGCTGCAAATTTCCCCCACGGACGTCTCCTTATCCCACGAAACCGCCTCCTCTCAGGTGGAACAAGCTGACTAGCAATGGCCACCGGCTTCTCTTTCTGCGTCTCCTCACTCAAGTCAAGCTTATAGTTAACATCCACTTGAGGTGAATAATCCAGATTGATTAATGTTTGGTCCATGTTATTCTCTTGAAAGAAAATACTATCTAAGCTCGAATGCGATGCATCGAACGTATTCATTGCTGGAAAAAGGCTTGACAGTTCGAAATCCACAAGAAGATGGTTTTCGACAGATTGAAGAAAGAAAGAAAGATCAGGGTATGTGGCCATTTCTTGATTCATAACTAGCTAGGGTTTTACAAGAGTACTTATAATATGTGTTGGGGCACAACAATATGTTACTGAATGGTGTATTTATACGAAAACCAAGAAAGTAATTGATATTTATTTAATACTAAAATATGTGGGGATGTGAGAACATGTAAGAGCACTCTAACTTTGCAAGGCTCCCATGTTATAATTCATTTGTGTGTCCATCCATATGAAAAATACATTAGGTGATGAACTCCTTTAAATGCACAAAAGGGAGATTCTTTGAATATATTGTTCATCTGTACGCATTACATGTTCTAGGTAATCAAACATACCAGCACTTTAACCTTTAATTAAGGCACTGAAATTGTTGAATATTGTATGCGCTTTTCTTTTAGTAGGAGACATATTGATATGCCGGGAGTGGAATATTGTAGAATATAACGGAATTAAAGGAAATGTTGAGTATAGGTTCGAAAAAAATTGAAGAGACTACTATATATAGAAAGTAATGTATGTTCAACAGGAAGTATGAAATCAGCCGGATGGTTGAGAGAACAAAGAAAACTCCTCCTTAACATGAATCACTTGCCAGAAAGATCACTAAAACAATTGAAAGAGGAATGTCCGAATGCAGACATCAATTCTCATATTTGAGGATGCAAGAGCATCTCGAACAGATTTGCTATAATTTCGAGGAATATGCTCAAAAATTCACTGCAGCAAAGTCCTTACTCATTCCCTAAACATTAATGATCCATTTTTCATTTATCATAAATAGGTAATCCGTGACCCATTCCTCGTTTGGTTTTTAATGATTAAATATTGATCAACTCTCACCTTTTGCACACTTTTTCTCACATTTTTTGTTATCTTTTTGTTAAAAGAATTTAAATTTAATGCTACAGTAATAATAGGAAACACAAATGGGGATTATTGTTGGAGTTGTCAATATTAGAGTCCCTATTTTTTAAATATTGAATTGTTTGTCATATATCTAGGGAACCTCCTTAAAACACTGGAGATACTCTAAAAGCAACTTTAATAGCTTAGCTATATGGAGTTTTAAACCAAAATATAAGGAATGTGGGGAAAAAAACCAGTCCAACAATATCCCAAATAACCCGCAAACATATATGGTTGATGTGCTTGGTTTGGTACACTTGTTTGGATCAGTTTCTATCTAGAACGTTTTCACCAATTGTAAGGTATATATACATGTACTTCATTTATACATTCATGTATTTGTGCTAGTTTTGGCTAATGCAGCAAAGCCTAGAGTGTTTATGTAAATGTAAGCATCGACTCCTCCATCTAATTAAAGACCATGGAGGAAAGAGAGGGAATTATATTGAAGATCGAGTAGAATTCTTTAGAGCACTGGTTTATTTCGGAACTCTGAATAATGATTTATTGAATGATAATTGGGATTTAGCATGTTTTCGGCCTTGTTAAAAATGCCAAGACTCCCAAGAGTTCATTGTTTACTAAATTTAACGGTTCCTTTGAAGACCCTAAATTTATTATCATTTGATCAGATGGGTGATGGGCACCCGACATTTCGACTAAAATTTAGATTCAAATATCCAACTCATCTATAGTCGTTTCCATTAAATATATACCGTCATGTTGCTTATAATTAGATATTTCATCATTATTTATGTTTAAAATTAAGAAGGATCGCACTATTCTTGTAACACCCCAGTCCCACATCGAGTCGTGTGGAGACTTTAGTTCAGTTTATAAGCATAAGTACTACTACCAATTGCACCAACAAATCATGATCTTTTGGGGGCCTGTGGTGGACTTGTGGATTACCCAAGTTGTTGCAGTTGGGCCAGTATATTTAGGCTTATTTTCGGATTCGGATTTCGGGACTTGACCCGATTTTCGAAAAAGGCTCGGGATTTGACCCGGGTTGTTTCAATTCTTCTCCTGGATTTATCGCGAGTTTGCATCAGGATCATCTAAATATACTGTCACTTGCTATAAATATATATAATTTCGACTTCTTTTACAACTAACAAAATCCTAACTAGTGACCAAAAGAAATGAGAAGAAAATATAAAACACAAAGCACAAAACTACCAATAAGCTATAACATAAAAAACCCAAAATCCTGCAGTTTTCAGTACCATCAATCAGCGGTAGCTAGAGCACGTATGGGCTAGTGCGTCAAAATAT
The DNA here is from genome assembly GCF_001625215.2 of Daucus carota subsp. sativus. Lineage (NCBI taxonomy): Eukaryota > Viridiplantae > Streptophyta > Magnoliopsida > Apiales > Apiaceae > Daucus > Daucus carota. The sequence goes on from NC_030389.2 coordinate 13,278,019, forward strand.
AATATAAGATCCATTTGTAATAATTTAAGATTTTAGATGAACTAATTTTAAACATGGTACAAAGATCGGTGCGTGTCTGTGATCCCCTCTTCAACCAAAAATAGCATTTAGAGTGAAGAGGAGTGTGTTAAAATATGTCATATTATACATTTTAGGCATTCCTCTAACACATTAAAATTTCAAATGCATTGATTTTCAACAGCTAATGACGACTAAAACCCCGGGTGGAAGGACCGGCTCTTAACAGCCAATGATGACTAACCCCCGGGTGGAACGAGACATGTTTGGAAACTTAAATTTTATTTGAAATTCTATATTTTATCAAATGACATATATGAACACACAAAAAAAGATAAGTTTGGATTTCATTTGAAATCCATGACATTCAAAAACTAGTATAAAATTGAGATTTTTTGAATATAAAGTTGAGAATTTAAAATGACACTTCAAATAATTATCATTTGAAATTCAAATTTGAAAATAAATATATTTAAACGCAATTCAGGATTAATTGGTGCAAATTTGTCTTTCACCAAGTTGTTTGCTAAATCTTGTCTGAGTTTCAGGATGGTTACCGGTATGGTCTTCAAGCAAGCTATGCACGTCGCATAACCTCCTCGAGTTCAATATAAAGTAGTCTATTCATTCCAATTTAGATGAACGTCTTGTTGATTTCAAATATATTAAAGATGTATTAAATGAGTGCATATAATCATCTCTACTTATTTTTATTGTATTGTCTTTCAATAAAATTAGATAGATGGTACTTTGAAAATGACAAACTAAGAGCATCTCCAACGCTAAAGATGAAACTGTTAGCTGAAAACATGATTTGCTAAAAAAAAATTGAGCCTGTAAGGAATTTTGCTCCAATGGTATTAGCTAAAACCATTAGCTATATTCAAAATATTATTTTAAATGTTAATTATAAATATACAATAAAATAATTTATTTAGTTTTTATTCTATATTATTGAAAAATTAACAATATCTTTAATAGATAATGATCAATTCTAATATTTAACATTTTTATATTATTATATTATAATTTTAAAAAATTTGATTGAAAATAAAGTAACATTTTCACATAACAATATTATTTGTAAAAAAAATAAATAATACATCTATACTTGCAATAATAATAATAATAATAATACCTTAAATATTTCAATTTAGATATTATAAAAATGATTTAGGTAGAATGTTATATGCTTTAAATAAAAATAAAATAAAATTTAGAAGGGTAAGAATAAAGTTAGTGCTAAAGATTTTAAGCTAATTATCTTTTGATAAAATGGGTTTGAAAGAATTAAAATAAAAAGTTAATTAATTTTTTATTTAATACAGGTGAAAATAAAAAATATAACTAATAAAAACATAGATACCGATACTATTATAATAATAAAAACTTAAAAAAACTAATTAACAAAAATTACTTGTATCATGTAAAACATTTACTAATTTTCTTTGTTAAAAATTCATAATTAACGTTAATAACTATATAAGTTATTATATTAGTTTTATTATATTATTTTTATTATATTATTTATTTGTTATAAATATTTTTACACTTAACAATACATTTGATTAAATTATAAAATTAAAAAGTTATACAAATATATATAATAGAATTATAATATTATAATACATATATAATATAATATAGACATAGGTTGGAGCAAGTTTAAATTTTTTTGAGTTAAATTTTAAATGAAAATGACGTGGATATGATATAGATGACATACTTTGGTTCAGCAAATGTAGCGTGCTTAATTCTCGGCATCTAAAAATATTGCTAACAGGTCTCTGCGTTGGAGTGATGTTTTTTTTACATATTAGGTTTATGGGCTGACACATAGACTTTAAAGCTAACAGGGGACGTGCGTTGGAGATGCTCTAAGGAGGAGTCGTTTTGAAAGATAATGTATATATACATGAAAGTGGAGAAACTCAACTAATAAATAATGAATTTTTCTCTCACAAAATTCATCTAAATGGGGATGGAGGGAGCATGACCCTTGTCAGCTACTAATTTGCCGAGTTAAGCGAAATGTTGGATTTCATCTAAAGATGAATATTTGAATCCGTGGCCGTTATAAAATTTCATGTGGCGAAGATCGAGGAATGTCTGTATATATATGGGCCGTTTGAGTGAGTTTTAAATAAGTGTTTCTTGATTAAAGTAAAAAAGTGAAGTAGAATTGAGAAGTTAGTTAAGACTTATAAGTGATTAAAGTGTTTGGGAAAGAAGTACAAGCCCCGAAAGAAAAGCTAGCATTCTCAACTTTTTATAAGTGCTTCTCGACTTTTTCCGCAACCGGGTCAAGAAAAGTAAAAGTTGGCTTATTACAGAGAAACACTTCTTTCCTGTTGCCAAACAGGCACATAGTCTTCAGAGATGTATCCTGATTCCTGAGTAATGAGTAGAGTCCATTCAATACAAAACAAGATGATGTATGTATTAACAAAACTTTGAATATCCGGAGGGCTTAATGACCTTTTAGCCCTTGAAGTTTGGGTGGAAGTTCTGATGTGGCCTCGAAATTTGAAAACGTACCTTTCGACTCTCCAAGTATCTTTGTCGTACTTTTTAGCCCTTATGGCGTATACCGATATATAACGGGTGGACAAAGTTGACATTTCACACGTGAGGGTTAAAAGGGCATTAAACATTAAGGGTTAAATGGAACATCTAATGTATTTTAATGTATTTTTTAAGAGTTAAAAGGAACGATATGTACGCATACATTAAGGGTTAAAAGGTACACCCAAACTTTACCCCGAATATGTATTGTCAAGTTTATCCCCCGATTTATACCGGTATTTTTGAAAAAGGCTAAAAAGTACGACAAAGATATTTTGAGGGTCGAAAGGTACGTTTTTAAACTTCGAGACCGAATCGGAACTTCCTATCATACTTCGACGGTTAAAAGGTCATTAAGTCCGGAGGGAGTGATTCAAAGAATAGTTACCGTATCCTCCGAGGCGTCTTTCACATGCTTTCCATAATTAACATATCATGAAATACACAACATTTAAACTTTCAACACCAAATCGAGGAGAAAGAGACAAGACAAGGAGGATACATCTGTATTACTTGAAACCAGAAATTAGAGTAAACAACCGGAGCCAAACAATTATTATTTTATCAAGATCGATATACATCACGAAAATACCATCTTCACTGCATAGGGGTTATTTCCTTGCATTACAAGTGAAGTCTGCTCTCATAGGTTTGGTTTGAGCCATTACAAGAATCTAAAACCATTTTTTTTGGCCGACTGATATTGAGATTTCTTAATGTTAGAACAAGAAGTGAAGGCTTTTCGGAACACTATTAATGCTGGCGAAACTTATTAGCACCAAGATGTAACATTTTCTTCACTTGGCGAATTATAAGTAGACCGAGAGTTACAACACAGAGCCAAGGTTAGTCTATAAGCTGACAATATATATAAATGGCTTAATGCTCTTATAACCCTCAAACCGGGTTGTAGCGATGCGGCTTCGATATTTTAGAGTTACAACACAGAGCCAAGGTTAGTCTATAAGCTGACAATATATATAAATGGCTTAATGCTCTTATAACCCTCAAACCGGGTTGTAGCGATGCGGCTTCGATATTTTAAGTTGGTCAATTCAACCCTTCAAGTATTCAATATATTTCTTTTAACCCTCACAGCAAAAGAGGGTGTATAACGGGTGGACATGGATGACATTTGATATATAGTTGGATGGTTGAATCGGTCAAACTAAAACATCGAGGCCGCACGGTTTCAACCGTTCAAACTTTGAGGGTTAAAAGGGCTTCGTGACACTATTCGAGTGCTCCAATACTGATTTTTGCCTCTTACCCTTCCTAGTCGGCTCAAAATTAGACCCAATTAAATGCGGAAAATTAAGAATAGCCCGCGTGCCGCGTATATCATACGCGGCACGATCATAAGCTAGAGCCGCTTCCCGGGGAGTATCATACGTCCCGAGCCACAATCTAGCTCCTTTCTTATTCGGGTTCCTTATTTCCGCTGCAAACTTACCCCAAGGCCGCCTTCTGACTCCGCGGAAACGCCTGGGTTCTGGCGGCATGTGGCTGTCATCTTCACATGCATCCGCAGCTACATCGACCTGCTTCTCTTCCTCCTCCTGAACACTCGGCTTGATTATCGTCTGAAAAGATTCGTCGGCTTTGAAAGTCTCGTCAATACAATTCTCCACAGAAGAGAAGCTACTAAAACTTGAAGTGGGGTGGTAGTTTAGGGTGCTGCATGGGCTTATTGGTAGAAAGATGTCTGAAAAATCAGAGTCGTTAATAAGTTGCTGATGAATGGATTCAAGAAGAGAGAGGTCGAAGTCTAGTAGGCTCTCTTCCGTCATCATTCTGCTTGCAAAATGATTTTGCGGACTTGAGATATTTGGATTATATATAGACACGTATGTGTGTTGCGTGCATATATTAACCTTACTTTATAATATACGATCAATTTTAATCTTATTTCAATCCATATAAGTTCTCAAATTTTTTATCCGCTATTATCATTTATATAACCTTAATAAATATTTCAAAATTAAAATAATAAAATATTATAATATTAATTTATAGTGTTTTTCAATTTATATTATTTTTTTATAAACAAAGAGGAAATCGAATTTTCTCCCACCCCTAGGTCGCCCAGGGAGGGGTCGGACACAAAATTTAAGAATTTTTCTCACTGTAATGTCTGCCTGTTTATGTGGCAGTTTGAAAACTTTTCCTAGCGTGTTAGCGTCCGCCCGAGCCCTGCTGATTTAGAGTAGTTACCGATGAAAACTGAATTTTTTGGTGATCAGATTTGTGAAGATTTGTTTGACGGTGGTTAGTAATGCGAAGGAGCCGTCTAAAGAGATGTTTGGCGGCGGCTTAAAAGCTGGGCTCGTAGGTTTATAAATTAGAAGCACTTATTCGTACCGTTTGTGTAAAAAGTCAAGAAGTGGTTATAAAGAGTGCAAAATACTATGGCTGTTTGGTGATGCACAAGAAGTGCTTCTTTTTTAAAGAAGTTGGCTTCTGCTTTTCTTGACCCGTTTGTGTAAAAAAGCAAAAGCACTTTTTAAAAGTTACAAATGCTAGCTTCTCTCTCAAAAATTTTGCTTTTTTCCAAAACACTTTAAGGGGTCGTTTGGTTCACGAGACGGTATGGGTTTGGAATCAGGAATCGGGTTAAGCTGGTATGGGGTTGAGGAATCATTCTTGATATCTTGTGTTTGGTTTAATACTGGAATGAAAATAAATAATTTATGTACTGGAATGAAAATAAATAATTAGTAATAACTAATATTACTAATTAATAGTAAATAAAAATAAGTATAACTTATTTCAGATTAAAAAAAAATCATATTTAATTTATGTGTTTTGAGATTGTATTTAAATTTATAAATAAAAATGAATTAATAAAATTTTCATTTGATACCTCATACCCCTCTCTCATACCCACCTCCCCCTAAGGTATCAAATCTGATTCCGGGTGGGTTTGAGGTATGGGTATCAGATTATAAAAATAGACAACCAAACACCAGGTATGGGTTTGGAATGAACAAAACCCATATCTGATACCAGAATCAGCTGAACCAAACGACCCCTAATCACTTATAAGTTTTAAGATGCTTCTGACTTCTTCTTCACTTGTTTACTTTAATTAAGAAGCACTATTTTAAGCTTAACCAAACGGCCCACTGACTTTGGTTTCATAACTTCTACTTCTTTCCCAGACACTTTAATCACTTATAAATCTTAACTTGTATCTAACTTTTATTTCATTTTTTTCACTTTAAGTAATGAGCAATTATTTTAATCTCACCCAAATGGCCTCTAAATTAATCGCTTTTTCTTGAATTTTAGTGTTCAATTTGATTCAAGTTTAATAATTAGAAATAACTTTTCTAATCCGAATTTATTCCATTATGTCGAAACTATTGCCTAGCTTAATTGGGACAAAATTTGGTCATGAATACCGTTAAAACTCGTTAAACCAAATACTCTCATACTGAGATTCTTTGATTAATTATATGAATATTATACCTTTCATATTTGAATTTATTTATAAAATATTTATTCTCCTAGTTCTACCGTAACTTTACCGATGAACTTATTGACTGCTCTTTGTGTACCCTCATTTTCCAGAAGTAAGGATTTAATTCGTAAAAAAAAACACGAAATTCCATTTATTCTGAAATCAAATCTTATTTTTCTATCACATAAAGATTATGAAACACCTACTTAATATTTTATATCCAAAAATATTATAAAAATATGTTTTTTTCTTAAAAATTAAGTCCTTAACAAGGACTTAATTTATTATACCAACCATGTCTATTATGTGTATATATAATCCCATATATGAGCCCGTTTGGCTGGACTTATAGCTTATGATTTAAAGTGCTTATGACTTAACGTGACTTATCTGATAAGCTGACAGCTTAAAATGTCTGTTCGGGTAATTTTGACTTATGAATGACTTATAATTCATTATAAATATAATAATAAAAATAAAAGTGATTTATGAGTAATTTATGATTTAGGAGTATAATTTTTATCAATACAAATTCAAAAAAAAAGTAGCCACTGGAAAAAGTACCTCAAACTAACTTCTGGGTTTAAGTCAGTTTCTGGCCTATTTCTGACTTTAAGCTGGCTTCTGACTTATTGCACAAACAGACATTTTTCAGCTTAAAGTCAGAGACGAGCTTTATTAGGGGTGATCGCGGTGCGGGCGGTGCGGTTTTTCGCTAAAACCGCGAACCAAACCGCGCATGCGGTTTGGTTGAAAACTCAAACCGCAACCGCACCACGCTAGCATAAAAATCGCATAAACCGCACCACAAAAATGCGGTGTGGTGCGGTTTGTGCGGTTTGTATGCTGAAGAATAAATATATTTAGTTGAATTCGAAATAGAATTTAAATATATAATAATTAAAATCTTTTCTTGTAATGAATTTATATGATATTTATCATTTTAAAACTACAACTGCTAAAAAACACAAACAAAAGTGTAAATATGATAATAAATATGAGTACTAACTACAAAGAGACACATTATAATAATATAATCATTTCATACAAATTTGGTATAATGATAATGCGAGATTAATAAAATAAAAATTAACAATTATTTGAAGAGATTTAACAAATATATGTAACATAATTGTAAATAATATATATGTATATAATATTATTTTATTTGACAATCACTAATATATATATATAGGCCAACATTCCAGAGAGGGACTCCTTATATGGAGTTACATAGTGCGCCACTATAAATCATCAATTTTATTATAAATTCTGTTATAGAATACATATAAAACGTGATTCTAATATAGAATACTATTAAATAAATCTATTTTAAGTAATTTAACACTTAAAATTTGATTAAAAAAAGTATATTTTCGAAACTGATTTTACAACAGAATAATTCTGGATGATTATTATTCTGTTATAGAATCATGTTGAGATATTGCGTAATTTTATATGATCTTTGGAATAAAAAAATTGTATAACTTCGTTTTCGGTTTAATAATCAAAATTTGCAATTATATTTCATAAAAAATATAATAGAATATATATTATGTATATATTTATAATGGTGTGCTACGTAACTCCATATAAGAGAGTATGCTATGGAGTGCTACCCTATATATATATATATATATATATATATATATATATATATATATATTATATTATAATATCGCGGTGCGGTGCGGTTTGAACCGCACTACTAATATGTCAAACCGCAACTCGCACCGCACCGCGTGGTTTGTGAAAAATTTAAACCGCAAACGCACCACAAAAATTAAAAACCGCGTTTTGTGGTGCGGTTTGATGCGGTGCGATCGGTTTATGTGGTTTGGGCGGTATTCTGATCAGCTCTGAGCTTTAAGCCCAAGCAAACACCCTCATAGACAGTCCTTGTCAGCTATTTTGGCTCTCTGCAGTTTACAATAATGCCTTGGACTTTTTTTTTATTTTTTTTGTAAGGAAATAATGCCATGGATTTAAAATAACTTAAACTTGGAAGTATTCTCAAAAAAAAAAAAAACTTAAACTTGGAAGTGCCAAAATAAATTCTTACGAGACTATATAACAACTCTTCTTACACTGATTATAGAGTATGAGCCGTGAAAATGGAAAAGTTTTGCCAATATAAAAAGCTGATCGTGCAAATTAAAAACTGTCATTTTCAAAAAGTTAAAAATCTTTAGAATAATATCCAAGGAAGACCCGAATCCTAACATATAAATATTCTATTCCCCTCCTTTAAAATATTATGAATGGAAGACCAGCACATCATATATTTTAATACTCTGCTGTTTGGAGGAGATATTTTAAATTAAAACTTGCAAGCAACTAAACAAATCCTGTCAAGGCAGCCCTGTTTCACATGTATCCTGACAAATCCCCAGGCCCAGACGGGATGAGTCCGGGTTTTTATCAGAAATATTGGCAAACTGTTGGAGGAGATATCGTGAATATTGTCAAGCATTTTTTCTTGACAGGGCATATTGATCATCAGTTGCGGAGTACCAACATAGTCTTAATTCCCAAAAAGAAGAATCCTTCTCTGATGACTGAATTGAGACCCATATCTTTGTGTAATGTGGTTTATAAGATCATATCGAAAGTTTTAGCAAATCGGCTGAAATCCATGATTGATCTTATTATCTCAAACGAACAAAGTGCTTTCATTCCAGGCCGTTTAATTACGGATAATGTTATTATTGCTTACGAGGTGATGCATTTCATGAAACGGAAAACTTCTGGTAAACAAGCTTGGATGGCTCTCAAACTCGACATGAGCAAAGCTTATGATCGAGTGGAATGGAATTTTCTGGAGGCAGTGCTTAAAAAAATGGGATTTTCTAGCAAGGTAATCCAGTTATTTATGGCCTGTATGTCATCTGTCAGTTATCAAATTAATCATGCAGGAACTACTTTTGGAAGTATCAATCCTTCTCGTGGTCTTCGTCAAGGAGATCCCCTTTCTTCCTACTTATTCTTAATTTGTATAGAAGGGTTCTCTTCTATAATCCATGATTATGAGCAGCGTAACCTTATTCAAGGTATCAAGGTTGCTCGAAGTGCCCCTCCCATATCTCATATGTTTTTTGCGGACGATTGCTATATTTTCTGCAAAGCTACTGAAGGCAGTGCTAATCATGTTATGCAAATGTTGAGTATTTTTGAGAAAGCATCAGGACAACAAATTAATAGGGAGAAGTCATCAGTTTTCTATAGTCGCAACACTAGCTCTTACCTGAAGCAGGAGCTCTGTCAGCAATTAAATATCAAAGAAGCTGGTGAGAATACTCATTATCTTGGCCTCCCTAACATGATGTCGAGGAAGAAGTCAGCTGTGTTTGGTTATATTAAGGATCGCTTGCAAGCTCGGTTACAAGGTTGGGATAAGAAATCTCTCTCAAAAGGAGGAAAAGAAATTCTAATAAAATCCGCTGCACAGACCTTACCCAACTTCTCCATGAGCGTCTTCCTTCTTCCAGTTGAAATTTGCAAGGAGTTGGAAATGGCAATGTCTAAGTTTTGGTGGAAATCTGACAGTTCAAAAGATAAAAGCATCCATTGGATGTGTTGGAGTCGATTAACTGCAGCCAAGTGCAAGGGTGGTATGGGCTTTAAAAATCTTCGAGATTTTAACATAGCATTATTAGGAAACCAAGCATGGAGATTAATCTCTTTTCCGGACAAGCTGGTTAGTCGTGTTCTTAAAGCAAGGTATTATCCATCTGGTTCCTTCTTAACAGCTAAACTAGGATCCAACCCTAGTTATATTTGGCGTAGCGTGATAGAAGCTCAAGCTTTACTGAGTCAGGGCATTTCTTGCTCTATTGGAAATGGTCAATCAGTGGACATCACAGATTCTCCGTGGCTGCCATCAATCGAAGACCCGTTTGTTCATTCAGATAATGAGGCCATATCAAATCAGAAAGTTGCTTCGTTGTTCAAGATCGATGAAAAGGCTTGGGACGTAGAGTTGGTTTTGGACGTCTTTGAGGAGAGGGACGCAGAATTGATTCTTTCTATTCCTCTTACTGAGAATGACAAAGACACCTGGTATTGGCGCCATGAGAAAATGGGCCACTATTCAGTGAAAAGTGGCTATAATGTCATCCAAGCATCCAAAAATCAGCCTAATACAGAGGATAATTCGGGGTTTTGGAGAAAGTTATGGAACCTGAAGATACCGAATAAAGTTAAGAATTTTCTGTGGCGAGCCTCGACCAATTGTTTGCCTACAAAAGATACTTTGCAGGCCAGAAGAATTCAGGTTAACGCTCAGTGCCCAGTTTGCAACCTCTGTGACGAATCAACTATTCATTCGCTTGTCACATGCTCATTTGCTGCAGAGTGCCATCAATTTTCGTCTATTAAACAAGTTGCAGGTGGCTATCATATATTTGCTGAGTGGCTCCAGTTGGTGTTCGAGCAGAGTAATAACAGAGATATATGTATCCAGGTAACAGTTTGTTGGTTCTTGTGGAAAAATCGCAACGACATAGTTTGGAAGCAGCGAGGTGATAGTGTCCCTGAAGTAGTTCATGCAGCGTTGTCTTTCCTTAACCAATGGAAGGCTGCTCAAGATAGGAATTTTGATCCGTTTCTGAGCTTCATGACTCCGAAAGACGGATTAGAGCAGTGGTGCCCCCCATCGTCAAATAGTGTTAAGGTGAACGTAGATGCAGCTTTATTCACGGATCCAAATCGCTACAGCTATGCTTTTGTTGTTCGTGACCACTTAGGACATCTGGTCCATGCCATGTCAAAATGCTCTCTAGGGAAGTCGTCTCCCGAGCTAGCAGAGAGTGTAGGCATCAGAGAAGCCCTTAGTTGGCTCAAACAAGGTAGCGTCTCGAATGGTATAGTTGAATCTGATTGCCTCCAGGTTATTCAGTTGATTCGCAGTTCTTTCTCAAGTTACTCATATTTAGGCAAGGTTGTGAACGATTGTAGACACCTATTGGAGGACTTAAGAAGCCAGAATGTATCGATTCGTTTTGTTAAACGTTCTGCGAACAGAGTAGCTCACTATCTAGCGAGGTATAGCTGTTCAATAGCTGAGCGTAAGTGGGATATGGAAAATGTCCACCCTGCTTTTTCTTATGTTCTCTGTAAAGATTTGCGTGATTAATAAAATCTTTACCTTCCGTGGCAAAAAAAAAAAACAAATCCTGTTTAAATTATCGATTTTTTACATGCAGTTACTGTTCGAATGGTGTTAAAGTAAAAACGTTATTCACACTATTCTGTCTTTTTGTGCTTATTAAAATATGAGTGTACCAGTACAATCTCAATATTTTAACTTGACCGATTTAACCCTACAAATATCTCATATATTTTGATCAATTTTATACCAAGATGAAGTCAAAAATTGGTATATAATAAAGGATAAACTTGACAATTTCTATTTAAGATAAAATTTGCTCGTTTTTTTTTTTAATCTCGAAATAATACGTTAGATGTTTTCCTAATCCCTAACAAATATATTAAATGTGTATTACACCTTCAGTTCTTAAGTTTAATGCCCTTTTAATTTTACAAGTATGAAATGTAATGATTGTTCATTCGTTATATAGTGAGAGTTAATCGAAACATATCTGATACATGGAGGGTAGAATAAACCGAGTTAAAATATTAACACAGTACACTCTCCAAACATTTAGGATTAACAAGACATTTAACTTAAATTATTTGCTCGCTTACTTTCTTTCATTGCTGTAACATATCGAATAACACAACCCAAGTGGTCTATGACTTTTATGTTAACCATAAATGCCACAAATATACAAGTTTGGAGCACCACACACCATATAAAATTCTATTTAATATTTGATCGTATCTTGCATAATTCTGTGAATGACAGCTAAATGTAAGTGTCAAAAGAAGTTACGATCACAAGGGATTTGGCCGTGTCGTTCGAAATTCGATATATTTGGAACAATCGTGATTCTTCAGAGGCTGTCTCATTCGAAAAAGAGTTGTACATATGCTGGCATCATCCATATATGCTAGTTCTGGTGTCCGAGGGGTATGAAATTTGAAGATATGAAACAGGTTTGGCTAAAAAGGTGTGTGATGAAGAAAAGATTGGATACATGCAAAATTTACATATAAACGTTAATGACATGTTTCATCTTCAACGACACCGAATGAGTTACAGTTCTTTAGCTGTAGAAATCAATTCTAGACAAAACAAGATGATGTATGTATTAACAAGACTTTGAATATCCAGAGAGAGTGATTCAAAGAATATTTACTGTATCCTCCGAGGCGTCTTTCACATGGTTTCCATAATTAACAAATCATGAAATACACAACATTTAAACTTTCAACACCAGATCCGGCCAGGAGAAAGAGACAAGACAAGGAGAATAGATGTGTAATATTATTTGAAACCAGAAATTAGCGGAAACAACCGGAGCCAAATAATCATTATTTTATCAAGATCGATATACATCACGAAAGTACCATCTTCACTGCATAGGTTTTATTTCCTTGCATTACAAGTGATGAAGTGAAGTCTGGTTTGCTCAGGCGCCATTACAAGAATCTAAAACCATTTTTTCTAGCCGACTGATATTGAGAAATCTTAATGTTAGACCAAGAAGTGAAGGCTTTTCGGGACACTAATTTCATCACGTACTTGAGATATAAACTACGGGTTTGGCTAGTGTGTGCCCATGAGCACATACTGAGATCTAAATTTGATGTATTTAACTTGTTTTGATTGGTGGAGCTTTTTTGTATGCAGGAGTCCATCATTATTAATAAGTAGTAGCCACTCAAAATGAGTTAAATACATCAAATTTGGTATTTGGTGCTTAGCATGTGCCTATGAGCACACCATATAAAAACCGATAAACTGTTAATGCTGGCGAAACTTATTAGCACCACACAGAGCCAAGGTTAGTCTATAAGCTGATGATATATATAAACTTATTGTGCTAAGCTTATTGGCTTCGTGACACTATCCGAGGATGAACAAGACGAAAAGGCTTACTGCTCCAATGCCGATTTCTGCCTCTTACCCTTCCTAGTCGGCTCAAAATTAGACCCAATTAAATGTGGAAAATTAAGGATAGCCCGCGTGCCGCGTATATCATACGCGGCACGATCATAAGCTAGAGCCGCTTCCCGGGGAGTATCATACGTCCCGAGCCACAATCTCGCTCCTTTCTTATTCGGGTTCCTTATTTCCGCTGCAAACTTCCCCCAAGGCCGCCTTCTGACTCCGCGGAAACGCCTGGGTTCTGGCGGCCTGTGGCTGTCATCTTCACATGCATTCCCAGCTACATCTGCCTGTTTCTCTTCCTCCTCCTGAACACTCGGCTTGAGTATCGTCTGAAAAGATTCGTCGGCTTTAAAAGTCTCGTCAATGCAATTCTCCACAGAAGAAAAGCTACTAAAACTTGAAGTGGGGTGGTAATTTAGGGTACTGCATGGGCTTATTGGGAGAAAGATGTCTGAAAAATCAGAGTCGTTGATAAGTTGGTGATGAATGGATTCAAGAAGAGAGAGGTCGAAGTCTAGTAGGCTCTCTTCCATCATCATTCTCCTGCAAAATGATTTTGCGGGCTTAAGATATTAGGTGCCCCTCGTATATTATATAGACACGTATATGTGTTGCGTGCATATATTTAACATATTGCCGATTAAATTATTCCAGATGAATTTTCCATAGGATTTATTGTCCTACTCCTATCGGTGTTAAGCTGTTTTACTGGTTGATGCAGTTCATTAAAAAAAAGGGTTGGTAAAAAACAAAGCAGGTATAATCTATATTTGATTAATTTATTCCTTCCGTCCCCGTCAATTGTTTATATCGGAAGACGGGGCTCCGCACGCATCTAATTTTCTCATAAAATATAGTTTGATTAATTATTTTACAATTTTTCTTCTTTTAAATAAAAATTTGCTATCTAAACTTTTATATAAAAAAGAAAAAATTCAGAAAAGAGTTATGAAACTATGTTTTATATACGCCGGTCGAGTAATGCAAAAAAAAATGTAAACAAATAAGAGGGACAAAAGGAGTAATGATTTGTAATTTTTTGTATTTTATATAACTGGTTTTGATTGTATAGAAATTGATATAGAGTTATTTAAATACAATTCTTTAAAATCTTATAAATTAGAGAAATGAATTTCTAGAAATATAAAGCACATTAAACAATTTCATAAAATTTATTATTTTATAAAATAAAATTCCATCATATTTTACACATCATTAGATATGAAGAGATTTAATATAATCCAAGTTGAAACTCATATTTTAAATACAATTTAAAATCTTGACTTGAATAATATCAAAAAGTTTAGAATAATTTAAATTCTAGATGATACAGGATTTCAGTAAATTTATAAAAATTCAAATTAAATACTTCTGAAGTTAAAGAATAATAAGGATCGTAAATGAATACACTTCCTTTGCGTCTTTAGTGATTCTAAATTAGTTTTCTTGAAGTATTGAAAATCTATCTATTACGAAAGCATAATACTAATAATAATTAAATTTTTTAAATTAAAATAAATTATTCAAAAGTTATAGAAAGTATATATTCAAACGGATATATTCAAATTCTGATTAAAACTATTAAATTAAAATAGATTGATATAATTTTTTTTGCAACATCTTATGATTTTTAAAATATTTTAAACATGTTAAATAAACAAAAAGTTTAATTATAATCCAAAATACTCCCCCCGTCCCATTTTAGTTGTTACATTTGGTTTTGTGCCGGTCAAATTGACCAAAATTTGACTAAAATTTATTGATATTTTATCAATAGATAAAATAAAAAAATTATTTTAACAGAAATAACTTTTAATCTATTTTAAGATCCAATTTTCGGTTTTTTTAAATAATGAAAAAGTGACTTATAATTTTGGGCTTTTTTCATAAATACTCAAGTCAAAAAGATTTTTTGCAAAAATACTGTCATTTTTTAAAACAAATTGCAAAAATACTATCATTCAATTTTTTTCTTGCAAAAATACGATTTTGCATATGCAACCAAATCTGCAACTACGAGCAACCATATTTGCAATTACACATGCAACTTTTGAAAAAAAATTGTTAAAATTATATTAAGTTGCATAATAAGTTGTATCTAGTTGCAAATGCAGGAAAATGAGTACGCCTGCGGGGCCAGTACTAATATCACGAAGCAACCATAAAATCAACTAAAAGCGGCCATTAAATCAACTTAAAGCAATTATTACGATGAAGAAGATGGATAGATGAAGATGCTGATGAATGCCATAGTGCTGTGAAGATGCGAAAACGATATGTACGCACTGTGAACAACAATCTCTCATTGCTCGAGTGTTGGTAACTCAGTCCCAACCAGAATCTTCTCGAGATCGAGAATAAGAAGCAATCGATTCGGAACTATACGAAACCTGATGCTACTGATGTACGAATGTGAATCGAAGAAAGTTGATTGATCGTCAATTGCAGAAAAGGTCATACTTTTGAGATGAAGTGGTGTGTGGCTGAAGGAAAGCAGCGGTGTGTGGTGATGGGTTTGCACGCGCCGCTGCTGGGGTTAATAAAGTGGGTAAATGGGGGTGGGTGGTTAAAGTAGTATTTTTGCAATTTAATTGATTATATGTTATAAAAGATAATATATTTGCAAGATTTTAGAGAAGGTAGTATATTTGCAAATAAATAGCCAAAAGTTAGTATATTTAGTAAATTTCCTACAATTTTTGATCAAAAATTAGTGAATTTGACCAATAAAAATAAAAATGTGACAACTAAAATGGGACGGAGGGAGTATCGATTTACTAAGGGTCTTTGGACAAACACGGCGAATGGCAGCCTCTGTAATAAATTTTGGAAGGGTCGTTGCCTCGTTGGGCACTTGGCATATCCTCGTTTGGTAAAATAAATTTCCTGAATCAGTCGACTGTCTAAATTAATCGCTGTGTTTAATTTAATTCAAATCTAAGTTATATTAAAAAACTAAACTAACTTTTCAAATCCAAATTTGTTTCATTATGTCGAATCTATTGGCTAGCTTGGGACAAACTTTGGTCATGAATACCGTTAAAACTCGTTAAACCAAATACTCTCATACTGAGATTTTTTGATTAATTATATGAATATTACATCTTTCATATTTTAATTTATTTATAAAATATTTAAGGAATTTGACAAAAATGCCTCTTTTTGTCATATTATTTGAAAAAAAATACCGTTTACTTATAATTATTGCAAACGTACGTTTTTCTTATAACTTCTTTTAAAACATTTGCACAAATACAAGACTTTTTGTTTGGTAAGTCCCATCTTTATCTTCTATTGTATTCTTTCACTCTCCTAGCCATTATTCTCCCTCTCCTCTCTTCTCGATCGTAACTCGTTCCAAGTCAACTCACTACATACCAGGTTAGAGTTGACGATTGACGGCATTTCAAAATCTGATATCAAGCAGGTAATAACACAAGATTTCGAAGTGCAAGTGAGAGGGGTGCGAGAGAGGAGAGAGTGTGAAAAAAGAGAAAAGTTGATTTTATTATATTAATATTGGTCCGGCAGGGGTACTATGTTTGCAACCAATTGTAACTTATTTTGCAATTAAATATAATTTTTAACAGTTTTTTTAAAGTTCTATTTGCGGTTGCATATAAGGTTACTAACAGTTGCAGATATGGTTGTGTATGAAACCACCGTATTTTTTTTAAAAGATAGTATTTTTATAATTTGTTTAAAAAGTTAGAAGTATTTTTGTAAAAATTCTTTTAGATGTGGATATATATGAAAAGACCCCAAATATTTATTCTCCTCGTTTTTACAATAACTTTACGGATGGAATTTTATTTATGATGATGTCTATTTGACTATATTTATATTTCAGGATTAAAAACTTAATTCTGAAGATTAGTATATGAATTTTTTTTTCTTAAAATAATTTTTTTGTCATGTAATAAATATGAAACACCTAATAATATTTATACCCAAAAATTTTATAAAAATATGTATTCTTTTAAAAAAATTAAGTCCTAAATAAGAACTTATATAGGTGTATCTGATTGGGATTTAAAAGCATTTTCTTTCATTCATGAAATCTTTCATCCGAGGGTATTCGATTGAGATTGTTTAAAATCCATTAAAATCTTGAGGTATTCAATTAGGATTTTAAATTATGCTACAAAATCTGATGGTATTCGATTGGGGTTGTTTAAAATCCATTAAAATCTGATGGTATTCAATTGGGATTGTTTAAAATCCATTAAAATCTGATGGTATTCAAATGCTGATGTTTTTTTTGAATTTTATAAAATGATGAATTTTGTGGCATTATTTAGTGTATTTTAAGTTTTTTGAAATCCCACCAAAATTCATGTGATTTTGAAGCATTGTACTTAAATCCTATGACATTTTATCAAGAATCCGCACAAAATCAAAATCACATACAATCCATTATAATCCTAATCGAATACACTCCCTTTAATTTATTTTACCAAACACGCCTACTACGTCTATATATAATCCCTTATATAGACAGCTCCTTTGTTAGCTATTTTGGCTCAATGCGGTTTAGAAAAAATGCCATGGATTTAAAATTAAAAATTTGGAAGTGCCAATATAAATTCTTACGAGACTATATAAAAAGCTGATGGTGCAATTTAAAAACTGTCATTTTCAAAAAGTTAAAAAAATTTTAGAATAATATCCAAGGAAGACCCGAATCGTGACATATAAATATTTTATTCCCCTCCTTTAAAATATTATGAATGGAAGACCAGCACATCATATATTTTATCACTCTGCTGTTTGGAGACTCTGCTGTTTGGAGAAGATATTTTAAATAAAACTTGCAAGTAACTAAACAAACACTGTTTAATTGTTGATCTTTTACATGCAGTTACTGTTGAATGGTTTTAAAGTAAAAACGTTATTCACACTTAGAGGGTGTTTGTTTCGGACTTTTAAGTCCAACTTCTGGATTATAAGTTATGAGCACTTATTCGTACCGTTTGTGTAATAAGTCAAGAAGCACTTATAAAAAGCTAGGAATGCTAGCTTTTGTCTCAGGGCTTCTGCTTATTTCCCAAACACTTTAATCACTTATAAGTCTTATCTTGCTTCTAACTTCTACTCTACTTATTTATTTTAAGCAATAAGCACTTATTTTAAGCTCACCCAAACGGCCCCTTAGTGTTTCTTTTTGTGCTCATTAAATTATTACTTTGATACCCTTTTAATCCTCGATATTTGGAATTGTGTACTGATGCGATCTCAATATTTTAATTCAGACGATTTAACGCTCTAAAAATCCGCTATCTTTTAATGAAGTCAAGAACCAGTATATAATGAAGAGTAAACTAATTGACACTATTAAAGATAATATTTTCTCGTTCTTTTAATCTCTAAATAATACATTAGTTGTTTATTTTAACCTCAAAGAATACATTAGATGTGTATTTTAATCCTTTTAATACTTAATGTTAATGTACTTTTGTTTTACGAGTGTGAATGTCATGATTGTCCATCCATTATATACCTTTTTTTTATATAAGAGCTAATATGAATATATATTGGATATATGAATAGCTGAACCAACCGAGTCAAAAGTTTGAAACTGTATCAATAGACACCCCAAGCATTAAGGCATCTCCAAAAGTCTCTTAGTTGGCTCTTATATATAAATTAAAATTTTAACCTCCTAGTAAGTTAATATAATATTGAGAGTGTCAACTCCAACACTCTCTATATTTGCTCTTAACTTATATTTTGTTCATATTTTGTATTCAAATATTTGTCATGTAGTGGAAATCTAATGTGAAAATTGGAGGAAATGATTATTTTATTAGATTAAGAGCCAACTAGTAGTTCTTAATTTACAGGAGAGAGAAGATGCTCTTAAGATTTATAAGAGCCACTAGCAGCCTCTTAGTGTTTTATTTTTTCTCATCCTCCTTATATTTTGATTTAAGAGCTATTTTAGGAGTCTCTTAGATATGCTCTAGAGGTTAAAAAGACATTTTACCCTAAATTATTTGCTCGCTTACTTTCTTTCAGTGCTATAACATATCGAACTAACACAACCCAAAGTGGTCGATGACTTTTATGTCAACCATGGATGCCGGTGAAATACAAGTTTAATATTTGGTTGAATTTCACATTAATTCTGTGAATGACAACTAAATGCAAGTGTCAAAACAAGTTAATGATGCTTCTTCAGAGGATGTCTCATTCAAAAAAGAGTTGTATAGATGCTGGCATCATCCATATATATATGCAAGTTCTTGGTGCTTGAGGGGTATGTAATTTGAAGATATAGAACGGGTTTGGCTAAAAAGGTGTGTGATGAAGAAAAGATTGGATACATCATACATGCAAAATTTACATATAAACGTTAATGACATGTTTCATCTTCAACGACACCAAGTGAGTTCCTAACTGTAGATTCATTTTTACAAACTAGATGGTCAATGTTACCTCATTTCTTATAACAATTCTAGACATTGTGATCGTACTATCGGACAAGAGTATTCAAACTGGCTCGGATTGTGTTTGGAATCAGACCGTCTAATTACATTTTAAAAACTTTCAAACCATTTTTTTTATCCTAATCCACTAATTTGTTCAGATTAGCGAATTTAACAGTTTATGATATTATTATTATTATTATTATTATTATTATTATTATTCAATAAACCCTATTAATTTATAATAAAACAATATTCCTAATATTCTAATTTTCATTATATTATTGCTTACAATTAAGAGTAAAATTATTCATAAGTCCACTTAAAACACAAATCATAATCAATTTTAGTTGATGAAATTTAGATTTTTTTTTAATATTATCATGGAAACGGATAAATACAAAAGATATTGGGTTCATTTTTTATAATTCATAATATATCATATGATAAATATATAAATATAATATATTATATATGTATGTACGTACGTACATATGTATGTATTTTATTGTGTCTGTATACGCGATTTTGATTTAAAATAATTTGGATTAAGATTAAACCAAAATCAATCCAAAAATTATGATTTTTAAAGTAATCAAATCATAATCGTTTAAAATAGTCAAATCATAATCATGAATCACATCTCGATTTCAGTTCGGATCGAGTCGAATACAGTCGAATCTTGTGTGTTATGAAGTTAAATCCAGACAATTATCATCCCAAACCATACATCCTGTTGTTTTAGTACGCGTGCTTCCAATTTATTTGTTATTAATATCATATCAGATGCGGTAGATAAATTGCAAGCAGAATGTGATCGAAAGAATATGCAGCTGGAAGAGACAAAGCTTATGAATTCTGAACTGAAGAATCTATACCGGATTAAATCGAGTATGATGCGTCAAAAATCAAAGGTCAACTAGCAACTTCACGAAGAAAGGAACTCAAAATTCTTTCATAGTGCTATAGCTAAGAGAAGATCCTTCAATGCTATAAGAAAAATCAAATCAGGAGAGTTTGCTTTTACAAAACCACAAGAAATCAAAAAGACACTCTACAATTAATTCAAAACCTTCCTCTCACATTCAAAGTATTGAACTTGAATATAAATGCATCTTTTCTAATACTTTGAGCCCGGTACAAATTAGTTCCTTATAAGCATGTTTCACGCTAAAAGAAATTGAGTAGGCCTTCATGAATTGGCAAGACTCAAGCACCGGGTCTGGATGGAATTAATGCAAACATAAAACATGAGGTACTGCTATTCCTTCAGAAATTTCATAGTTCGGAGGAAGTTCCCATGGGATGCAACTCTTCATATATCTCTTTGATTCTAAAATAAGCAACGCCCCCCCCCCCCCCTTCCCGTCCAATAAGCCTTATGAATGCCTTGATGAAGTTGATAACCAAAGTCATGACGACAAGGCTCAAAACGTTAATCCATGTTTTAGTTGCTCCGCAACAGTCAGCCTTCATTGAAGGTCGTCAAATCTCGAATGGTATATTAATCACAAGTGAAGTTGTGTCAATGTTGTAGTAAAAATAAACATCTGGAATAATTTTCAAAATTGATTCTTGGAAAGACATTGGATCGAGTTAGTTGGGATTTTCTCCAACGTACTTCATGCCATGATTTTTGGACTCAGGTGAATTTTACGGATCAAGAAGATCCGATTCTTCAAGAATCTCAGTTCTAGTGAATGGATCGCCAACAGAAGAATTCAACTCATTGAGAGTTTTAAGACAGGGCGATCCGTTATCACTGCTTATTTTCAATCTAGTGGGGAAAGGCCTATCCATTCTGTTTTATAGGTGAGCCGACGAGGACATTTTCAGGGGTATAAAACTCCAGATGGTACAATCGAAATCATTCATCTATAGTTTGATGATGATGCGATTTGATTCATTACAAACAACCAAAATCCAATTATTGGAACTAAAAGGACCCCCAAATGTTTTCAAATTCTTTCAGGTATGAAGGTCAACTTCTCCAAAATTCCAGTAGCAATTAATACATATTGAGTTCTACGCATCATGTAGAGAAAAAGAAGGACGTAGTCCAATCAAACTAGCTATTAAGAGGAAACTTGTTGTGATTGGTTGAGAATTCACCTCACTCGATTTGTTAACAAACTCGATTTTGAATGAGTTGTTTGCCAAAATTTATCAAGTCGGATTGAATTTTATAATTATATATTCATCTCAACTCGATTCAGCTCTTTAAATTTCAGCTCGATTAGATAAGTTATATAAAATAATTATTTTATTTATTGAATATTTTTTTAATTTGAAATGTTTGCAAAAATATCAGTTTCGTATGTATCACATATATCATATATATTTATCGATTCATTGTCACGTATACATTGTTATAATCATTATAAAGATAGTGTTGAATTTTTGGAGGGATATAGAGTAAACTAAGTGACCTAACACACATGTAAGATAAATAAATATCATATACATTGAACGAAATTAATGATAAAAATGGTGAAAATAGATCTACAATAATCAAGACGATAAATTGATGAAAGATTATAGTTGTGAAAATATAGTGAACAGGAGTCTTGAAAGACTGAGATCAATATAAATATTTGATTTTCAATTCTATGATTTTAATATATATATATATATATATATATATATGGATTTTCAAATTTAATATATGTTTCTTTATCATTTGTTCAAATATTTTGTATCCACCAACTTTCAAATCACTAAAGAAAATCTATATATATACATATATATATAAAATTACTTTGTGTCGCAGCTAATCTAATCCACTAGAAAAAAGTCATCGGAGAAAAAAGTAAAATTTGTATCCACCAACTTGGCTCAACTCAACTTGACGGGCACCAACTTGGCTCAACTCAACTTGACAGGCAGGTTGAGTTTAAAATTTCACGAATGATAAACCAATTCAAGTTAAGGAAGAAAAAGTGATCGATAAGTTAATTGAGTTTAGCTTCCCTCGACAAGAAAAAAATTTCAATTTGAACTCAAAATCATTGGAAGATGACAGGAGTCATTATGATATATATTAGTCCTAAAAAGAATAATATTTAAATAATATAATAAAAATTAATCCCACTTAGGGGTCGTTTGGTTCGCGGACTGTATGTACGTGTTTGACATGAGTAATGGTATGAGCTTAAGATATCATATTTTTGGTTGAATGCTGCAATAAATATATTCAATTTTAAAAAAAATTAAGTTATTAATTTATATTAATCAAAAATATTAATAAAATTATTATTATTATTTATATTTCGCATCATTGATTATTCTTGTATTGAATATTAATATTTAATTACTTAAATAGAGACAAAAAATCAAAAATAAAATTGATTTTCATACCTTCATCTCTCATACCCACCTCCCTATTTGGGTGTCAAAAACACATTACTTGGGGGTTTAAAGTATGGATTTGGAACTTTACCTTTTTCAACCAAATACCAAGTATATATGAGTTTGGAATGGACAAAACTCATACCTGATTTCGGATCTCCGTGAACCAATCGACCCATTATAATATTTAATAATCAACATCGTCAGAAAGTCGGATAACATCTTTAGTAGAATTCTTAACTAAAAATAATTAATATGTATTATAATAAAATTTTATTTAATTATCTTAGCGGTTGTATTTGACAATTTATGGATACGTAATTTTACTTGACATTTATGGGTGAGCATTCGTTAGTTTCAAAACAAAAGCGTGTTGAATAGACCGAGAACCGAAATTTTATTTTTTCTTAGACTGAAGGAGACCAAAATTCTATTATGTATCAAATCGGACCAAACCAAAATAATTTGATTCGGTCTATTCCGGTCCGCCCAAAAGAACCGAATTATTTAAAAAAAAAATATTATATTATAAAGAAAATTAAATTTCATGAATTATTAACGAAGAATAAGATGCAAGCAACGAGAATCCCCACAGCTCCGCTTCGCTTAAACCCAATGTTCAGTTAAAGAAGAAGAAAAAGAGTTTTGCCTGTTATATTCTTTCTTTTTTGGGCTTTTTCTATTTTGCCGCTGTTCAACACGTGTCACTGTATTTTTAACGTATTCTTTATTTTTTTTCAATTGCTAATGCACGCTTAAATACATATTAATTCCTCTCGTACAAATGTTTGCTTAATGGTTACTCGACGGAGTGGTTTCGTAGCTTTAATATTTAAAGACGATGATACCATTTGTAAGTCAAAAACTCGAAATGGTAGTATTCATAAAAGCCAGTTACACAATGGTACCATTCATAATTTCCCAAATATTAATATCAATTAGTCACCATCATTTCATCAAAGATATATATAATTAAATTTACAAATTAGATATTATTATTATAACTTATGTGTATGTATTAATATTATATATCATAATATTATAGGGTTAATTATCAAACTAATCACTGAAGTGGACAAATGGTATCAACTTCATTACTGATCACCACGGGGTCTCAAGTTGCTCACTAAACTCGCTTAATGGTATCAAACTCATCACTGCCGTTAAAAAAAGTAACGGAGGTTAGACGGAGTGACAAATTGGCGGTTGACGTGGCACATTAATAAAAAAGACCGAAAAAAAACAAATGAAAGAAACTAAAAAAAAAGTAGAAAATAGAAATGCCACATAATTTGAAGTTTATATGGAAATAAAGTATACAAATGTTTTATTAAATTCATTTTAGGATATAATTATATAAATAAATGTATGGAACTAAATTTTAATATATAATTTACTAAACAATTAAGATTAACTTTTATGTTTTTTAATAGATTATAATAATTTTTGAATAATATTGAAATGTTTTCTCTTTTAATAAATTTTATTTATGTGAATATTATTGTTGGCAAAAAAATATTTTTAAACATTATGTGTTGTTTTTGATGATTTGGACAATGTGTGTTGCTTCATATGTTAAATTTACATATATTTATTTTCATGTTTTTGTTTGGTATAAGAAACTCCAAAAATAATTAGAAGTGTTAAAAATTGAAATGAATTTCTTTATGTTCTATCTCTAAATTTTTCTAAAAATTTTAAAAAAATTGGTGATATAAAATAAATTGAAAATATTTTTTTGCCAACAATAATATTCACATAAATAAAATTTATTAAAAGAGAAAACATTTCAATATTATTCAAAAATAATTATAATCTAATAAAAAACATAAAAGTTAATCTTAATTGTTTAGTTAATTATATATTAAAATTTAGTTCGATACGTTTATTTAGATAATTATATCCTAAAATCAATTTAATAAAAAGTTTGCATATTTTATTTACATATAAACTTCAAATTATGTGGCATTTATATTTTCTACTTTTTTTTTATTTTCTTTCATTTGTTTTTCTTCAGTCTTTTTTATAATGTGCCACATCAACCGCCAATCTGTCACTCTGTCTAACCTCCGTTACTTTTTTTTAACGGCAGTGATGAGTTTGATACCATTAAGTGAGTTTAGTGAGCAACTTGAGACCCCGTGGAGATCAGTGATGAAGTTGATACCATTTGTCCACTTCAGTGATGAGTTTGATAATTAACCCTAATATTATATATCATTTGAAATATTCTGTCCAGACCGATAATTTTTAAAAATACCGAATCTATGGGAAATTAGAATTGAATCGAACTAAAACGAATTAGCACAGTCCCATTCAGTTTCTAGTTTCGAGTCTCGATTCGAATTTGCTCACCCACATTTTCAGATTCCAATTAATGCGGATTAGGTATCGAGGTGGTGAGCTTTATTAGTTGTCATTTCCGAAGAAGATCTCTTTACAATTATATTTTATCACTCTAATCCTAATCCTGGCTGCCATCTTATGCATATTAAATGAAATCGTGGATTTATTTAATAATTCAAATCAAACCTATTATATTAGATCGTGGGTTATGTATCAATATTATAAGTTAAATTTGTTGACGCTAACGTTATTTAATTGCTGGGCACTATGGACAGTCACTTTAAAGTTCATTTCTTTTTAATAATTGTACAGTGTCAATAGTTCCATGTGAAGTGCACTCATGATATTTTAATTATGACTCAAAAATACTAAATGGATCTTTCATCACATGGAGCAGCTCCAACTTTAAGAAATAATAATACTGTTAGCTTTACGAAATGTTTAGACTAAAATATTAGTTTTCGAACAAGACAAAACAGGGTGAATGTGGAAAATATTTACCCTTTGTCGTTTGCTTATTATATAAATTAATGCAAAGAGTATAAAATCTTGTGTATGATTAACAAATACTATCACTTAGAAAAACCCGGAGATGATCTGGATTTTGGATTTTGTCTCGCGACCTTGTTGGGACGTACAAAACGTAGCGTAATCTGAAGTTTGAATTAAGTATACAGAAACAGAATTATGTCAATTTACTTTTCATTTTTGTTAAACAATGAAAGGATACTCTGGGTATTAGTTTAATAAGTTGAATTAATTATGTTTTACGACATGTCAGAATATGATTTTGAACTAATTTTAATTGATTAATGTGGATTTGGACTTGTTTATGAACTAAATCATATATTAACTACTCCCTCCATTCCACTGTATTAGTCGTTTTGTTATTTTGCACAAATATTAAGAAGTGAAGTTATGACTTGTTTTTGTAATTAATACAGCTTAGGTTTCATGTTAGTGCTTACGGGAATTATCAACATTAAATTTTCTCTTTTACTTTTCTTTTACTCTCATCCATTTTCCCCTCTGTAAACTCTCCAACAAAATTTTTTCTTCCCTCCAATAAAATTCTAATCCCTCCATAAAATTAAAATTTTGGTTGTTAGGTCCTGGAACGATTGTAGAAGGGGGGTTGAATACAATGGTCACTTAAAAATAATCGCGGCGGAATAAATCTGATTGGAATGTAACTTGTTAATCAGATTAAGATTAATTAATATAACAATGTTTTAAGTCGTTATATAATTAATATGGTTCGTTTTAATGTCCACTAGTTCGTAGAATAAATTTGACAAAAAGTATTCTAACTCAGCGGAACAAAACAACCGAATGATCAAAGCACAGTAAACTATGGATTTAACGAATAGCAAGTTTAGCACAACTTGAAAGCTTACAAGCACTTTGAACACTTTGAAATGAATGAGA
This sequence comes from Daucus carota subsp. sativus, assembly GCF_001625215.2. Taxonomy (NCBI): domain Eukaryota; kingdom Viridiplantae; phylum Streptophyta; class Magnoliopsida; order Apiales; family Apiaceae; genus Daucus; species Daucus carota. The sequence goes on from NC_030389.2 coordinate 13,304,630, forward strand.
ATGAGCCATATTTATAGGCAAATCTCAAGAATTAGGCAAGACAATGGTGGCAAAGACAATCTAGTGGTTGCTATGACAATTTGGCACTTTGTCTTGCTAAAAAACATAAGGTAAGACAATCATAAGCATTGTCTATAGCTTAGAAAGACAATCTAAAGCGGTAAGACAATCTCAGGGACACGGTAAGACAATCAGGGCACGGTAAGACAATCTGTAGGATTGTCTTACACTCCAAACGGTAAGACAATCATCCTGATTGTCATGGTAGCCACACGGTAAGACAATCAGAATGATTGTCTTGCCATCCACACGGTAAGACAAATGCATGGCACGGTAAGACAATCTGTGGGATTGTCTTACCGTGTGTTGGAGGAAGGAAATGGCACGGTAAGACAATCTGTTTGATTGTCTTACCTTGTTATTTCTAAAGACAATCATAGTAATTGTCTTTCCTTTTGATCCAACAAGACAATTGCTTATATTCCTTTAATTAATTAACCAATTAACATCCACTTAATTATATTAAATGCATAAATTCATAAATTAAATTAATTCGAGATAGAATTAATTTAATAAATAAATTACACATCATATATAATTATATTTAATCTGATGAGCTGATACACAAATGTACTGTCTGGTTCATCTGTAACTAGCTCAATTAAATATTCCTTGTCATTTAAACAATTAAGCTGTGACTTGTTCGTCGATTCTTCGTCTTCTTAGTTCTTCTTCATTTGTAGACACAATGATGGAATCTTCTGAATAAATAAAGTATTGAAACTTTATACCTTCTAATCTTCTGGACGTGCTACAAAAGATTATTTGTACACTGAGGCTTGATCATATTAATGAACTTCTTCCAGTGGTTTGCAGCAGCATCCTGAAATTCTTCTGACATAAAATCTTCAATAAATCATTTGACATTCTTCGTACGGATTCCGGATAACAGTACTTGCTATTTACTTGCTTTCTTATCAGAGTTGAGTTGATTCCTCTTAAACACAAATAGGCTTAACATATGCCTTTCATTGGTTCTCTATATGTTATTTTGATATTATTTCCTATTCTATATAGTGAAGGATAAATATGTTTATGAGTTACATTATTTTTTTTGATGAGTAACATAAATTATACTTTTGACTTAAATATTTAATTATGAAGAAACTCCTCGTTACTTTTTTAAAGTTAATTATTATTCATATATAATCACTCTAAAATAATTTAGTTTAAAATTAGTTATAATATAACAATGTTTTTATATCAAGTTTTTATGTAATTTATTTTATATTCTCAAAATTTTGAGAAAAGGTTAAAACTATATTTTCTACAATTTCTTGTATTTAAGAATGTTAATTTTCTTTCATATATAATCACTTTCTTATATTTAAACAAGTTACATTTGAAAGTTGAGTTTCATTCATATATAATCACTTTTAAATAATATACTTCGAAGTTCTCAAGATTTTGAGAAAAGGCAAAATCTATTCTATATTCTGTATTTATATATGATCGTTCTAATATAATCTAGTTAATTTGAAATTAATTACAATTAATATTTACTACAAATATGATCAAATCAAGTTATATATTGTCATCTTTAGTTGATGTTGTTGCAAGAATTTGTTTAATATTGGCCTTGTAAAGATCCTGGGTTTATTGTATTAATGAATTTGCCTGCTTAACAAAAAAAAAAAATCATATTCTCAAAGTTTTGAAAAAAGGTTAAATCTATATTTTAAATAATTTCTTGTATTTAAAAAAATTACATTGGAAATTAACTTTTATTCATATATAACCACTCTTAAATAATTTAGTTTAAATATACATGTGTGTGTGGAAAGTGTGATATATTCTCACAATCAAAGAAACAATATTTAAAAAAATTTATCAAATTAATTAAGTGATATATCACCGTATTCATTTAATATTGTTACAAGAATTTATTTTATATCCTCAAAGTTTGAAAAAAAAAATCCTATTCCTATTATTTTAAAAAATAAATTGTTGTATTTAGTTATATTTCGAAATCAAATTAAATACATAAATGAGCACTATAAAAAATAAGAATGAAATAGAGTATTTTAAAAAAAGAAAAAGAAATAGAGTGGGTGAACATATGAGTTTATACGGAAACAAAGAAGGAGATAGGTGGGTGACATTAAAGAAAGTAGCGTGACAATTAAAAGTTTTTATAACAAGTCAACATAAGCCATTAATGATAAGCAGGTGAGTAAAACTAGGTCATTGAGAATACAAAAACGACTAATATAATGGAATTTAAAACTAGTCAAAAAACATCTAATATAGTGGAATGGAGGGAGTATATTATATCAAATATAGTAATAATTTGATTGGGTCAAATCTCAAAGTGCTCACAGAAGTGAAGGGCTAGTATCAAATTAGTCATCAAACTTAACGGGGTATCATTTGAATCACTAAAGTCAAAAGAAATATCAAATATATACCTCAAATATGTGTTCGAGAACTAAAAATTATATCTACGGAGTTCTATACATTTTTCTTGAATTCTACTACAACCAAATGAAAAGTTATGAATTCTAGTATTTTGGATAATACAATGAGATTTTTTAAAATTTATCTACTATTTAATTTTAATTTTGTAGTTATTTTTTAATTTAAATGAAAACAATTAGTAGATCACAATTTAAAAATATCATCTAATATAGTAGAATTCATAACTTTTCATTTGGTTGTGGCAGTATTCAAGAAAAATGCATAGAACTTCATAGATATAATTTTAAGTTCTCGAGCACATATATGAGGTATCTGTTTGATATTTACTTTGACTTTAGTGATTCAAGTGATACCTCGTTAAGTTTGATGACTAATTTGATACCAGCCCTTCACTTCAGTGAGCATTTTGAGATTTAACCCTAATTTGATTTGGTTTTATATGGTTAATGATTAAAATATGGATATCCGTATTTATATCAAAATTTTAAATATTTAAATCAATTACACATCTTCTCTTGACTTTTACATGCATGCTGCAGGTTAGCTAGTAAATTCGTCAATAGAGAACTACGAAAATGTATAGAGAAATTCATTTTGAGTAAACAATGTGGCAATGCAAATGTCAAAGTTGTCATGGCAATTGAGAAGCTCTAGAGAAAATAATTTGATCTTGTTTGAGATGCTGATCAAATACTTGAGTAGCCCAGTCAGAATAGTAGCTCAGTGTCATGTTTTGATGCTAATCAACTTCAAGAATCTGTTAATCAATCAGAGTTGGCAAATGTTTAGTGTATAGTGTAGTCAGAACTAGAGTAGGCAAATAAACTAAATAATGTGTCAATTCAAATGTCTCTGATAACTTTATGTTTATACCCATACAACCAACCACGGGTGCATAACAAAGCCTCTGCATTCTCCGGTGTAATGGAACCATGATACTTTCTAATAATTCGACTTCCGATACTAAAAGAAGACTCGGAAGAAACAGTAGGTATCAGCATGCTCAAAATATCTCGTGCCGCAATAAATTTAATTGCTCTTATTTAATCTCCAAAAAGAAAGCACATCAAGTTTCACTCTAGCATCCAAACTTACTTTCTTCCAAGTGCAAATCAATTTCAGATTTAGTTTCATTTTGCGAGTCATTTAGACAAAAAATTGATTCAAACTCCTACAAAATTAATACAAAGTTAGCACAAAATAAAAGTACATATACAAGTGTATAAAATGAACACTAAGATCAAAAGACAATGCTTACATCTATATCATCCATTGCTTCATCATGATCTTTGTTAATGACTCTTGGAGAAGAAGTGACAGATGTTGAAGAAATACTTGATATTCGACAATAATCCAAGTAAAGCTCTTCCATCTTCTCATAGATATGTCTAACTTTTTCAAAATAATTTGTGGGATAGATCTTTCGAAAGACATACCCCACAAAATTTAACTTGTAGCGAGAATCCAATATTACAGCAAAAGACAAAATCAAGCTATAATTCTCCAAATACTTCCTAAAATTTTCATTCATTTCAAACGCCATTTCATATAAAATACTACTCTCATCTTGAAATTCCGTGCTAATAAGTGACTGTATCTTGTGCACCTCATGACAATAAAGATTAGAAGTTGGATATCAACTTCCCGAGAATAGAACTGTGATATCATAGAAAGGCTTTAAAAGTTGACAAATTGTTAGGTCCTGAATAAGGCGTAAATTAAGCTAGAAGGGGGGTTGAATAGCTTAATGTCCAATTTAAAAATTATGAATGCCTTTTAAAAATATTTTCCAAGTTTTAAAAGTTTTTTTACCGTGTTGTTAAGCAATTATATATGCGGAAGTAAAGAGCAAATATCACACGGTCGATTTTATCCTGGTTCGCGATGGAGCAACCTCTAATAGATTCTCTCACCCCTAGTCCAGTCCCCGAGCTCCTCTCCGGACTCGAGATTTTTCACTATAAGAAAGATGTACTCCTTATAGCCGGCGGAGAAGCCTTTACAATATAGACTTACAAATATTTATCTTGGTCCGTAACTACCCGTTACAACCTCACAATAAATGTAAAACCTCTACTTGACTTGTCTTAGAACGTAACTCCCCGTTACTTCTTCAAAGTCGGTGTAGAGCCTTGGTGTAGTCTTTGTATTCCTAAGCTTTTGCGGGTCTTGGATCTTAGGTCTTAGATCTTGGGTCTTTTCTTTTCTTCACGGTGCGAAGACGTCTAACTCCCCGTTAGTGCGTCTAGGACTTGGGTCTTAGAACAAGAATCACCTCACTTCACTGCAAAGGTTAGAACACAATATCTACGAAACAAACAAGTTATAAAAGATGAGTTTTGAACTAGTATGTTACTGTACTAGTTCGGAGATGACAATAATATTCAAGATATAAATATTATGGTCAAGTATAGTATACTATCTTTGGATCTATAAATTAAGATAAAGTATACGTTTAATTACTCCAAGTATGGTTAAGTTGGGAGTAATTAATCAAGCCTTTTCTTTTAAGCAAAATAAGCTTAAGGCCACACAAGTATTCTTTTCTTTTGATTCAAAAAGTTGATCAAAGAATACTTGGTTTACAAAACTCCGTTTTGAGATATAATGAGAGATCTCGGAGATTGTAAAATATCCTTTTTGTAACTCCTTACACGTACTATGATATAGCCAAATAGAATTTATCCGGTTGGCTATTCGTTGTTTAGTAGTGTCTAGTGGAGATTGTAAGGATATAGAAAAACTCTCACGAACTTAGTTCGGATGTTCGATATAATTTCCCAAGATCGAATAGTTAGGTTACTTGGGATATCGAATGAGCTTTCTTCAATTTCTTTGAAGTGTAGCCAAGATAGTAAAGTTGAGATGGTGGCTAAACTTCTCGTTTGAAGTTCTTGTGAGATAAAAGACCGATTAGTCGTATGATTACTCCTTGAAACACTAAAGTGCTTAAAAGGAGAACGACAATGCTTTTATCACAAATTTGACGTTTAGTCAAATATCTCTTTTAGTAGAGATGAAGTACTCCTTGAAATTTGATTCAAAGGGATTATCTCTTGTAGAGACGGAGCACTTTAGTTCAAATCTTTTCTCTTTAGCGAGACGAAGATATGTCTTGAACTTGATTGAATCTTCGGACTCGTTTAGAGATCCGTGTTTAGAGAACTTGTAAAGATGAAGAGATGTTGAGCACAAAGTTCTAAAACAATAATGGTCGGTTAAGACACAAATACGAAGCTTAAGAGAAACCACTTACGAGATAAACTTAAAAGGTTCGCCGGAAAAATTCGTCTGAGGTTCGACCGGATCTTATCACTTGGACGATCTTGGGCAACCCTTACGAAGGCCGGAAAGTGGTTGTGAAAGTGCTTGGTTAGTGTGAGAGAGCTTGTAATTCAAAACCTTGTATATATGAATATATATCTAGGAGAGAGAAGGTTTTGGAGAAGAAGTATTTTAGAGAGAGAGTATAAACTTGGATTTCTTGAACACTTCTAAAAATCTCAGCACTTTGTTGGCTCTTAGCTTAGAAGTATTTGGTGTGTGGGAGGTGGAGTGAATGGTTGAGATGAAAGGAAAATAAAGGGTGGAGATTGAAAAGGTGTGGATTGTGGTTTTGTTGTGTTTGTTGGCCACTTGCACAAGAAGACAAACAACTTTATGGGAAAAATCTCAGCTGAGTTATGTCACTAAAAGACAAGCACGCTTCCCGAGAATTTGATTAAAACCGTAACTTTGTATCGTTATTAAATGCGATGATTTTTCGAAACCTCCAATAAAATACACCAAAAATATGATAAATCATAGAATATTGGAAAATGGTGATCTGGAAATTTTGGTCAATTTTGGTCAATGTTGACTTGGTCAAACGTTCAGTCAAAGATCCAAGTCAGCCCCAAAAAATAGCGTCCGGACCAAACTTCTCAGAAAATTACGAAACTTTTACTATGCACCAAAAACATTATTCAAATGATCCATCTCAAGTTTCAAGTCATTCTAGCAAGTAGAAGTATTTTATTTGGATTTAAAACGATAAAAACCGGTCTCCGGATTTGAATAAAACACGATTAGCCATTTGCGAGTTTGAACAGAACTTTGGCTAATATTTTGACTTGAGTAAACACTTTGAAATATATTTCCTGAAGATAAAATATTTTGAATTTTGAAGGAAATATTTTGAGAGTTTAAAATAATTTATTCCGTAAAATAATAAATTGAATAATTGGGAATAAATTACTTTAAAATAAAAGACTTGAGTAATAACTTTTTTGTCTTTTTAAATAAATGTCAAAAGAGTGTTCTAAAGAATATAATGAATGTATATTCCTTTTTCAAGCTCCTTTTGCATTTCGCTTTTGCAATTGTAAAACAAGAAGATACCATTAATCAATATTTCTCGTCCGATAAATTGCGATGTAAAAACTTTGAATACTCCTTAGAAAAATATTGAAAATCATTTTGTAAACAAGGAGTATTATTTATTTTTATCATATAAATATAACTTTGGAGATTCTTTTTGAGCTAGTTTGACCGTTTGACTTTTGATAAAATCATTTAAATAATATGTCCTAATGGAGAGGATTCTAAGTGTATTTAAATTTTATGTGAGTTATACAAATACCAAAATAATCATTTATCGAAGATGTCCTTTCAATCTTCCCCTTTTTGGTATTTGCCAAACAAACATAAAATTTAAATAATTCTAAGTATGTGCTTCCCCTATGTGTATGCATGAATTAAATTTTGCACATAATAAGGGTTAGTCATATAAATCCTCTAATAGTTGCTTCCTGCAAAAATAAATTAGCTAGTCAGTATGTGCTCAAAAAGATTTAATTAGACTATAAGAATTTAAAATTTAAAATTGAGTCAATTTTCTTCTTCCCCTTTTTTTTGGTATAACACCAAAAATTAAATTAATTAGGATTGAGAGAATATATTTAAAGAGTACTGGTTTTAGTAGGAATTCGTACCTTGGTATCACTGGTTTGTTGATGGACAAATCATGAGCTTATGGCAAATTTTTTTGTTAGTCATTTGGTTAGTAACACATGGCAAGAGAATTAAGCGAAATCCATTGATGCAGTGTTTTTGTATTAAACCCTGTGTACTAAAAATTTGTTAAAACAGAGTAATAGAGTTCGAAGAGTTTGATAACTAAGACAACTCGACATGCTTATATATAAAAAAGTATCCTGTCATGGATCAACTAGTGATCTTTTGAAAAAAAATGATGACATATATCAGCTTAAACAGCTTAATCATGGCAAGTGTTTACATGTAGAATTTCGTGTAAATAAGATCATATACATTGCCATCAGTTTTGCAATACAGGAGCAAATACCATCTACAAATACATTTGCTAGACTAAATACAGGAGTGCCAAATCTTGTGTAAATACAAGGACTATTCTAATACATTCTTTTTCAATTATTCTCATCAATATCTATCTCATCAGGTGATCTTACTCATCTTGACATTCCTGTAATCACAACAAGTATATTTCCCAGAACTAGAGCAAGCTAAGACTTGATAAATGTATAAACATTTCAGCTGGATTGGCATGCTTTGCTGATAAGAACAGATCACTGATATTATACTAAAACAGAATAATAAAATTACCTTGGCAGATGACTTCAAGTAATCTGCATGAAAGCTCATTTTGAAATTTTTCTCCATAATTTCTGATTGAGTTTTCATGACTTCACCTGTTCAGAAACTGAAAACTAACTTGAATCATATGAGACAAATGCTGCATATCAAATAAGCATTATAAACAGGAAAGTATTATATATTACAATTGAAAATTCAGTTCTCAATAATCAGTATATCAACTGATTATATAGAACTAGCATCCACCCTGTATCAATTACAAGCCAGAAGTGCAAGTACTTCTACAAATTCAAATCCAGCCAAGTAGTTTTAAGATTACAGTCATCCAAAAGCATAAAGTAATACAGTAGTTCAACAGAATTACAGATAATTTCCAAGACTTAGCAAGTCAGGGAAGAGAGTTCCTGCAGGAGATAAACAGCAGGCAAGCACCACAACATATCAGTTCATAGCTTCTTCCATAGCATCCATGAAACTAGTTCCAACAAAGTTAAAATCCATCATTGATTGTGAACCTTGACCCCCAATTCCCACTCCTACAGCTTCAATCTCATGATACATGTCTACATCATTAATGAAATGCCCTTCACTAGTCATAGAAACCTGGTACAAGTGACTAAAGTCCACATCCATCTGCCTAGAACTATTACCAATTGATGCAGCAGCAACCCCCTCTAGATAAGTAACCCTACTCATGATATGAATATTCTCATCCCTAAGCGTTTTCATTTCAACCTTTTGTTCTTCAAACATTTTTAACACAGATGAGTTATCAGCCAAGTAGATGTCTTCTTCATCTATGTAAGTTAGTTCTACTTGTTCTGGTTCACATTTGTCTAGTGGGACTGGTGTCCTAACATGAGCACTAGAGATAAATGAAGTAGACCTAGTCTTAAACACAAGAGGCATAGTAACATGATAAATACTAAGCACAGCAGACACGAGGTTTCCATAAGGCATAAAATCCATGATGTGAGCATTGATCATATTCAGCAGAATCACATATGACAGATTGAAGTCAACAGAGTCAGTAACAAGCATAAACATCAACTTAAGGTCATGAAAGTCAAAGAACTTATCTTGATTTGGCTTGGGAAGCACATTAGCTCTAACAATCAGTGCAACTAGTTGATAAACAGGGGTAAAGTGTTTGTAATGGACACCAACATTTGACTCAAACATGCCAAGGGGAACATCAGAGTCACAGAAGTAGCTAACATAGAGTTGAAATTCATTTTTGTCAAACACAAAGTGAGAATAGATATCAATGCATGGCAAATCAGTGAGTTTGTGTGGAAACTTGAGTGCCCTATTGATGACTTTGTGATCAACTAAGATTGGTCTACCTCCTACAATGGTGGTAATGTGCATAACTCCTTCCAAACCCCTTATTAGCCTCATATTACAGTAGAATTCCCCCATCAAGTATACAAAGTGCCTATTTTCCAGTTTATAGATTAAGTTCTCCCATTTTGTAGCAAGAAACAATTTCTCTACCTCTCCCTTTACTTCAACACAAGAGCCAGGTTGGATGTTTTTGTTCATGGCTAGAAGTTTCTTTGAAAGAGATGGATTTGTGAGTCTTGGGGTTGGAGCTGTGATTTTTATGGAGTTTGGGTGTGAGTTGAGGTTTGAGGTTCTTCTTTGGTAGGTATAGGCAGTTGGGGAAGAGTTCCTAATGGCTTTTCTAAATCTGGAGCTTTGGTAGAAGGGTATGGAGTTGTGAGAGGCTGAGGTTCTGACTTTTCTGGTTGAGGAAGGTCTGATGGGTTGTCTTTTAGTGGAGTAGTGATGTTGTTTGGATGAGGAGGAAATGTGGTATTGGGTTCTTTCCATATTATCTAGGAGGTTTGGATTTTCAGAGGGGTTTTTAGTGTAGTTGGCTGTGAGCTTTGTGAACTCCATAAAGGGAGAGCTAATTTTGAATTCAAGCTGCAAAGGGGAGGGAATGCAGTGACTATGTGAGTGTGTGGAGGAGTATATATATATACACATAATCTGGCACAGAAGGCAAACAGTAGAAAATATTCAAACAAAACAATTTATTTGTCTCTATTAGACAGATGGCATAACACTGTACATATATGACACATGCAGACATCCCTTTGTCTCTCAAAAAGTATATTGTCTCCAAAAGTCCACCTCAGAACAGTAAATAAGGACTAACAAGGACTCAAACTACTCTGCACTCTAGCTGACTAAGCATTTATTACCTAGAGCACATAGAAGCAAACAGTGCACACCTTTTTGATTATGTTTACAGTCTACAGTCAAGAAGAATAAAAGGATATATTCATTACACTAAAAGTACAGAGGCAAGCATACATGATTGATTTGATTTGTATCAAGGACACTCTACTCTGCACCACCACAATCTTGAAAGACTCACCACATATAAGCATCTTAGACAGGCAATATATAGTCACAGAGCTGAGCATCACACATATCAGCCAGGAAGAGTGAATTTTACATATATATATATATATCAAACCATATAATTTCTTCCTAGTTCTAACAGTGGCCGTTTATCTCAGCAGTGATCCAGATACTGGACTGCTTTTTGCTGTCCAGCCAGGTCTTTCTAAGAGGGCTTGGTGTGTGTGTGTGTTCTAGATTTATTTATACTGAGAGAATGAACTGGCATGCTCACAACACAACAAGATATCACAAAAAAATTGTTATGCAGAAGGGTGACACATTCAAAAAGCACACATTTGTCAAGTAATTTGAAGAGAGATTGAAGATGTGTACCTTTTTATCCTTGCATTATTCCTCAAATAATCCCTTACCTCAAGTAACATTTGTATGAGCATAAGTCTTTTGGATGACAGAGATTAAGCATTCAAGAATCAATTTGCTTATAAAGAGTTCAGGACATATAAATCCACAAATTTCATGAAATTATCATGTAGCGAAAATATATATATATAGATATAGAATCTCAGAAGCTGATATTATGCCACAAGTTAATCAATTCAAGACTTGCTAATCTATATGAATCAAAAAAAATGTCTCTCAATCCATCAATACAGATCATTAATCTAGACACACATACTCAGACAATTGTTCAGGTAAGATCATTTCTTAAAACAAGCAATAGGCAGAGTTTAATAACTCTCTTAAACAAAACATGAAGTTAGTCACATAGGGGCCAAATCTTTAACACTTAAGTGAATATGCATCAGCTCAACCATACATACAATCAGCAATGAAATGTCAGGCATTCAAGAGTCATTCACTAATATACATGCTTCTCTTACTATGATTAGTTTTATCAAAAATTACGCTACTCAAGATCGAACTGACTCAGATATAAGCAACAAAGCATATTGAACTTACTGGTTTGAATGAGTTAAATACAAATATCACAATTTTAATTAATCAACAATCATGTAATCAAGTCGAACAACAGCACCAAGTCAGATGATTCAACTACAGTTTGATTAATAGAGGGTCTTATAGAATTAGCTACAAAATTTAGCACATATTTTCTTACCTGGGCTCATGGAGTTCATTCACACGAGCTTTTTCCCATTAGATATTTAATCGAGTCGATTTGCTCATCTCCTCACCATCTTCTCTTGTTCGATTTACGAGTCCTCAAACCATTCTCTTCTCGTTTTCTTTTTCAAGATGCTTCAGTATTCAATGAATCCATTTCAGACTCCAGACCTGCAAATTTCTTGACTAACAACGATTAGGGTTATATCAATAAGCTCAATTACATGCAATTAACTGTCTGACATGAATTAAGGAGGAATATAGCAGGAGAATGTTGGTTCGGAATCTAAACCCAGGATCTATAGAAGATTAGGGTTTCATCGATTCAAAACCAGTTTGATGTAACCAATCCAGCTTTCAAGCTTCAAATTTCTCAGATTAGAAGCGAGAAAATGTAAACAAACAATTAATCGAGCCTCGAAAACACCCATCGGAAATTAGGGTTTTAAGTCGGTGAAGACTTGAGAGGTCGAGAGACACCGCAGAGAGGAAGAGAGAAGAGAGTCGCGAAACTGAGACACACGCACTCGTTTTTCAGACAAAATAAATCGGAATATGTATTTTTAGAAATGAGTGGCCACGATTGATCCAATTAGTGGATCCAACGGTGGAAAATAAGATGAATAAACTAAAAGCAATTCTCAGCTGGTTTTGGTGACTTATACGAAAGTATGCATATATATATATATTTAACTAAAGTAAATTGATACATTTAGTTATTAGAACTTATGAAATATTTTGAATTAATATATGCATATTTAAATATACACAACTATATATGTATATATATTATTTATATACTTATGCTGGGAAAGGTAAAATTTAAGAAATATTTAACCGATATTGAGAAAAACAAAATTCATAACTTCAGTTTCTTAGAAGTATTGAATGATACTCGCTCGAACAAACAATTTGATCGATTCCTTCGAATTTCTCTAATACCTCATAAAATCCGATTGACAAATTTCTTTATCACTGAATCTGAATCTGTAGAGGTATGTCAAGACGTTCGATCGAAAAGTTTATTTGTTCGTAAGATAACTAAGAAAATCATGTAGATCATTTTTCTCAAAATAAACATATATATATATATATATATATATATATATATATATATAATAATAATATGCAAACCTGTACACTAAGTTACTTAGTGTATTCCAACATTCCCAAATCCAGACGAAGCTTAGCGTATTGTTCAGAATGTAATGGCTTTGTGAAGATATCAGCAACATTATTTTCTGTTTCAATGTGAGTCATCTTTATATCTCCTTTGTTGACGTGATCTCGCAGAAAGTGATGTCTCACATCGATATGCTTTGATCTCGAGTGCAACACAGGGTTTTTACTCAGATCAATTGCACTAGTGTTATCACATAGGATAGAGATAACATCGAACTTTTTGTTATAGTCAGCCAAAGTTTGTTTCATCCATAGGATTTGAGCACAGCACTTTGCAGCTGCTATATACTCAGCTTCAGTGGTGGATATTGATACGGAATTTTGTTTCTTAGAGAACCAGGAGACAAGGCATCCACCAAGAAACTGACAAGTGCCACTTGTGCTTTTTCTGTCAACTAGATGTCCAGCATAATCAGAATCAGAAAAACACACTAAGTCGAATGACATTCCTTTTGGATACCATAGACCGAGCTCAGTGGTGCCTTTTAAATATCTCAAGATTCTTTTGACAGCGGATAAATGAGATTCCTTAGGTGCTACCTGAAATCGTGCACACTTGCAGACACTATATTGAATATCGGGCCTACTTGCAGTGATGTAAAGCAAGCTTCCAATCATTCCTTGATATTTCTTTGTGTCTACAGGAATCCCTTTTGGATCTTCCGTTAATTTGTCAGAAGTAGACATAGGCGTAGAGATGGGTCTAGCATCATCCATTTCGAACTTCTTTAACATCTCTTTGCAATACTTGGATTGTGAGATGTGAATACCTTCGTCAGATTGCCTTATTTGCAATCCCAAGAAGAAGTTTAATTCTCCCATCATGCTCATTTCAAATTCTTTGCTCATGCTATCTGAGAATTGTTTGCACATAGCATCATTAGTAGAGCCAAAGATGATATCGTCTACGTATATCTGGACAAGCAGAATATCATCTTTCTCTTGTCTTGTGAATAAGGTTTTATCAGCATTTCCCATCTTGAAGGTGTTATCCAATAGGAACTTGCTTAACCTTTCATACCAAGCTCTTGGAGCTTGCTTTAATCCGTATAGAGCTTTGTGTAACTTGTACACATACTCAGGATGTGTTGCATCTTCGAAACCGGGAGGTTGTTTCACATATACTTCTTCTTCAAGTATCCCGTTCAAGAATGCAGATTTCACATCCATTTGAAATACCTTGAAATCTTTATGACACGCGAAAGCTAGTAGCATTCGAATAGATTCAATTCGAGCTACGGGTGCATAAGTTTCATCAAAGTCAATACCTTCCATTTGAGTATATCCTTGAGCAACTAACCTTGCTTTGTTTCGAACAACCGTTCCATTTTCATCGAGTTTGTTGCGAAATACCCACTTTGTTCCAATAATGGAAGTATTTTCTGGCTTTGGAACGAGTTCCCAAACTTTGCTACGTGTGAATTGGAGTAGCTCATCTTGCATAGCAGAAATCCAATCCTCGTCTAGTAAAGCGTCTTTAGCAGTTTTGGGCTCAATTTGAGACAGAAAGCTGAGATGATTAACCACGTTTTGAACTTGTGAACGCGTTTGAACTCCTTTGCTTAGATCACCTAACACATTATCCAAGGGATGACTTCGAACAAGAGGGATTTCTTTTGGTAGATCATCTTCAACATTAGCTAGTTCCAATGGATTGTTTGGTGTAGTTGTTCCAAAGTCCATGTTCTCAAATTGACGAATAACACCTTCCACTTTATCTTGTCCAACATCATCTTTATCAACAAGATCAATGTATTTGGAGGATGGCTTTGACTCGTCAAAGGCGACATTCATTGACTCTTCCACCACAAGAGTCTTGAGATTGAATACTCGATAAGATTTACTATTCTTTGAGTATCCAAGAAAAATACCTTCACTTGACTTTGGATCGAACTTTGTGAGATAGTCTTTGGAATTTAGAATGTAGCATTTTCTTCCAAATACTCTAAAGTAGCTTAACTTCGGAGTTTTTCCAAAATAAAGCTCGTATGGAGTTTGTAGCTTTATTGGTCGCAGCAATACTCGATTTAGAATATGGCACGCAGTTGACATTGCTTCAGCCCAAAAGTACTTAGGCCGACGATATTCATTTGGCATCGTATTTGCCATTTCTTGCAACGTTCGATTCTTTCTTTCGACAACTCCATTTGATTGAGGAGTGTAGGGAGCCGAAAAGTTGTGTGTGATCCCATGTTCATCACAGAAACATGTGAAGCTAGAATTCTCAAATTCTTTACCATGATCTGTCCTTATGTAGACAATGGTATTGTTTTGTTGATTTTGAATCTTTTTGCATAAAGCGGAGAAAGATTCAAAAGTATCACTTTTGGTTTTGAGAAATTCCGTCCACGTATATCTTGAGAAATCATCAACTATCACCAGTGTATAAGAATTTCCTCCGAGACTTTGAACAGGAACAGGGCCAATTAGATCCATGTGTAGAAGCTCGAGAGGTCTTGATGTAGATATCATAGACTTTGCTTTGTGAGTAGCTCGAATTTGCTTTCCGATTTCACAAGCATCACAAATGTGATCTTTTTGATAGTTCAGCTTTGGTATCCCTCGAACATGATCTTTTGATGAAAGATTCTTTATGAGCTTCATGTTTGCGTGTCCTAATCTTCGATGCCATAGCCATGGATCATCATTAGTAGTGATTAGGCATACGTTCTTTACTTTACCCATGTCACAAGTGTAGACATTCTTGTTGCGAGGACATGTAAGAACTAACTTTCCATCCTTGTTCAATATAGAACATTGAGTAGGATAGAAGATCACTTTGTAGTCATTGTCACACAGTTGACTGATTGAAAGAAGATTGTATTTCAATCCGGTGACAAGTTGAACGTTTGAGATTTTGACTCGATCATTTCCAATGTCTCCAATTCCAATGATGCGACCTTTGCTACTATCTCCAAATGTGACATCTCCAACAGCAACCTTTTTAATGTTGTTTAAGATTGACTTGTTTCCAGTCATATGCCTCGAACATCCACTATCAAGGTACCACATGTCTGATTTAGCAGCAAGGCACACCTACAAATACAATCAATAAAACTTGTTGGTACCCTTTTGTCTTGAGGGTCCAGGGGTTAGTCCATCATAAGCAGTTCTAGAGTTAGCATAATAGAATTTAGGCATGGGATAATCACTTTGAGGCACATACAATAATCTAGATGCATGATTCCTAGCATAATAAGCATTTTGCCTTATATCCATCCTAGGATGTGCATAATTCCTATCATAACTATAGTGTGGAGCTGAATGATGATAGAAACTTTGTCTAGGCATATTATATTCTCTAGGAATATTTCCTCTAGAGCTTATAAATTGCCTTTTGTTTCGTTTTTGAGCCGATAATGGCTGTTGATGATAACTGAACCTTGGTTGCCTTTGATTTATGTTGGCACCATTTTTCTTTGGTATTGCTTTGTCAACCCGAGTGTATGATTTTGACTCCTTTGGAATCCATACATGCTTCCCCTTGATTTCACCATTCTTATGTTTGCAAAAGGAGACAGAATGTCCGACTTTATTGCAATAAGAACATTTAAGAGTTGGTGATTTGGGAGTAACCTTAGGTAATTCTACACATGGGATCACTCGTTTAGTGTGAGTGTCAGCATTGTATCCCAAACCTTCGCGGTTAAAGGACGTCTTTGAGTATACCATTTTGTTCAGTATCTCATTGCCATGTGTGAATCGTTGAACCACTATTTCAAGGTTTTCTTTTTCCTTAATCAAGGAATCAATCTTCAGATTTAAAGATTTTTCTTGATCCTTGACTTGAGATAAGAGTTTGAAGTTTTCATCCTTCAGTCTTCTTGCTTCCAATAGAAGATTTTCTTCACCAGGAGAATTCTTTTGTTGACTCGGAGTTGATTTATCTTGATTTAATGATTCATTCTGAATCTTCAAGTTTAATATATCAACATGAAGTTTACAATTATTATCATTCAATTGTAACTTTTCATTTTCCAATTCTTCAGCTTGTAGTACCAAGGATATATTTTCAACTTCAAGATTTATGAAGTTGTCCTTGCACTTGTTGTATTCAATCTTTAGAAGATCGGTTTGATTAGTGAGGGAATTAATTTCATCCTCACATACGATCATTGATTCCTTCAGTCGAGTCAACTCCTTTTGTTGATCATTTCTCGAATTCTTGAGTTTTTCATGTTCGGACCATAATGTCAGAAATCTTTGATTCACATCACAGAGTTGACGGTTTAACTCCATGACTAGAGCCATTAAATCATCTTTGCTCATATCAAGTAGGCTTAAATTTGAGATATTAAATAAGTGCAAATTATTTAACACTCGTGAGGGACCACATACCTCTTGATCTATAGAGAAGTCTTCAGAGGAGGTGGAAGCATCATCCGAAGCCATTAAGCATAAATTCACGATTTCTTCACTAGCTTCAGAGGTTTCTTCATCCTCACTTAGATCCCAACCGTTTTCAGCTACGAGAACACGTCCTTTGGCAAGCTTAGGACATTCCCTCTTGTAGTGACCCGGTTGTTTGCATTCAAAACAAACATCTTGTGTCTCCTCTTGAACAGGCTCTTTAGGTTTAGGAGGAGTATAGTTATTGTTGTTGATGTTGTTGTTGTTTGCATTGTTGTAGGAATTCGAATTTGAATTTTGAATTCCTTTGCCTTTGTTGTATCCCGAAGTAGGAAAATTACTCTTGTAGTTAGGAGCATAATTTTGAGAGTAATTTGGCCTTCCATTAGAGTTGAAAACTCTTTGTTGATTGTTTGATTTTAGAAAGCCTTTTCCATATCTTTGTGTTTTGCTTTGAAGCACACGACGAAGTTGTCTTGTTAATAAAGCGATTTCGCTTTCATCAAGGTTTTTGAGTTCCTCGTTTAGTTCTTCGTCGTTATCATCATCATCGATTAATATGGCCTTGAGTGCCATATTTTTCTTCTTTTCTTCGACTTTAGGAATGACGATATCCGGAACGTTGTCTTCCTCGTAAGCACGAAGATTTCCGAAAAGATTGTCGATGTGATAATCATTGAGATTGTGCATCTCTTTGATTGTTGTAACTTTGACTTTCCAGCTCGGAGGAAGAGATTTAAGAACTCGCCGATTCTTTTCATTTTGCGTGTAGTTCTTTCCGAGTTGAGCAAGCTCATCGACAATACGAGTAAATCTCGTTTCCATGTCAATGATATTTTCTCCTTCTTGGAGTTTAAAGTTTTCGTACTCCATGATTAGAGTATCCATTCGAGAATCTTTAATATCAGTGGTTCCTTCGTAGGTGACCACAAGTTTGTTCCATATTTCTTGTGCCGACTTGCAATTGTTCACACGCTTATATTCTTTTTCTGCAAGTGCACTTGTGAGAACCATTTCAGCTTTGGCGGCAATGTTCATTCTATCTTCCTCGTCATGAGTATATTCACTCACTTTCTTTTCGTAGATGACATCATCAATAATTTTGGTTGGAATGATAATGCCATCCTCTATAGCCATCCAAACTTTGACACCTTGAGATCGAGCATAGATGCGAAATCTCGTTTTCCATGTTGCAAAGTTGGTGCCGTCAAATAGAGGTGGTCGAGAGCTAGATAGACCTTCACCGCAGCCAATGGTATTTAAGTACGCCATTTAGGATCACTGATTGTTGTGCCTGTAGATCTGAAAATCACTAAAAAGCACGTTAAGCAGCACTGCCCTGATACCAATTGTTAGGTCCTGAATAAGGCGTAAATTAAGCTAGAAGGGGGGGGGGGGTTGAATAGCTTAATGTCCAATTTAAAAATTATGAATGCCTTTTAAAAATATTTTCCAAGTTTTAAAAGTTTTTTTACCATGTTGTTAAGCAATTATATATGCGGAAGTAAAGAGCAAATATCACACGGTTGATTTTATCCTGGTTCGCGATGGAGCAACCTCTAATAGATTCTCTCACCCCTAGTCCAGTCCCCGAGCTCCTCTCAGGACTCGAGATTTTTCACTATAAGAAAGATGTACTCCTTATAGCCGGCGGAGAAGCCTTTACAATATAGACTTACAAATATTTATCTTGGTCCGTAACTACCCGTTACAACCTCACAATAAATGTAAAACCTCTACTTGACTTGTCTTAGAACGTAACTCCCCGTTACTTCTTCAAAGTCGGTGTAGAGCCTTGGTGTAGTCTTTGTATTCCTAAGCTTTTGCGGGTCTTGGATCTTAGGTCTTAGATCTTGGGTCTTTTCTTTTCTTCACGGTGCGAAGACGTCTAACTCCCCGTTAGTGCGTCTAGGACTTGGGTCTTAGAACAAGAATCACCTCACTTCACTTCACCTCACTGCAAAGGTTAGAACACAATATCTACGAAACAAACAAGTTATAAAAGATGAGTTTTGAACTAGTATGTTACTGTACTAGTTCGGAGATGACAATAATATTCAAGATATAAATATTATGGTCAAGTATAGTATACTATCTTTGGATCTATAAATTAAGATAAAGTATACGTTTAATTACTCCAAGTTTGGTTAAGTTGGGAGTAATTAATCAAGCCTTTTCTTTTAAGCAAAATAAGCTTAAGGCCACACAAGTATTCTTTTCTTTTGATTCAAAAAGTTGATCAAAGAATACTTGGTTTACAAAACTCCGTTTTGAGATATAATGAGAGATCTCGGAGATTGTAAAATATCCTTTTTGTAACTCCTTACACGTACTATGATATAGCGAAATAGAATTATCCGGTTGGCTATTCGTTGTTTAGTAGTGTCTAGTGGAGATTGTAAGGATATAGAAAAACTCTCATGAACTTAGTTCGGATATTCGATATAATTTCCCAAGATCGAATAGTTAGGTTACTTGGGATATCGAATGAGCTTTCTTCAATTTCTTTGAAGTGTAGCCAAGATAGTAAAGTTGAGATGGTGGCTAAACTTCTCGTTTGAAGTTCTTGTGAGATAAAAGGCCGATTAGTCGTATGATTACTCCTTGAAACACTAAAGTGCTTAAAAGGAGAACGACAATGCTTTTATCACAAATTTGACGTTTAGTCAAATATCTCTTTTAGTAGAGATGAAGTACTCCTTGAAATTTGATTCAAAGGGATTATCTCTTGTAGAGACGGAGCACTTTAGTTCAAATCTTTTCTCTTTAGCGAGACGAAGATATGTCTTGAACTTGATTGAATCTTCGGACTCGTTTAGAGATCCGTGTTTAGAGAACTTGTAAAGATGAAGAGATGTTGAGCACAAAGTTCTAAAACAATAATGGTCGGTTAAGACACAAATACGAAGCTTAAGAGAAACCACTTACGAGATAAACTTAAAAGGTTCGCCGGAAAAATTCGTCGGAGGTTCGACCGGATCTTATCACTTGGACGATCTTGGGCAACCCTTACGAAGGCCGGAAAGTGGTTGTGAAAGTGCTTGGTTAGTGTGAGAGAGCTTGTAATTCAAAACCTTGTATATATGAATATATATCTAGGAGAGAGAAGGTTTTGGAGAAGAAGTATTTTAGAGAGAGAGTATAAACTTGGATTTCTTGAACACTTCTAAAAATCTCAGCACTTTGTTGGCTCTTAGCTTAGAAGTATTTGGTGTGTGGGAGGTGGGTATTTATAGAGGGAAGTGGGTGGAGTGAATGGTTGAGATGAAAGGAAAATAAAGGGTGGAGATTGAAAAGGTGTGGATTGTGGTTTTGTTGTGTTTGTTGGCCACTTGCACAAGAAGACAAACAACTTTATGGGAAAAATCTCAGCTGAGTTATGTCACTAAAAGACAAGCACGCTTCCCGAGAATTTGATTAAAACCGTAACTTTGTATCGTTATTAAATGCGACGATTTTTCGAAACCTCCAATAAAATACACCAAAAATATGATAAATCATAGAATATTGGAAAATGGTGATCTGGAAATTTTGGTCAATTTTGGTCAATGTTGACTTGGTCAAACGTTCAGTCAAAGATCCAAGTCAGCCCCAAAAAATAGCGTCCGGACCAAACTTCTCAGAAAATTACGAAACTTTTACTATGCACCAAAAACATTATTCAAATGATCCATCTCAAGTTTCAAGTCATTCTAGAAAGTAGAAGTATAATATTTGGATTTAAAACGATAAAAACCGGTCTCCGGATTTGAATAAAACACGATTAGCCATTTGCGAGTTTGAACAGAACTTTGGCTAATATTTTGACTTGAGTAAACACTTTGAAATATATTTCCTTGAAGATAAAATATTTTGAATTTTGAAGGAAATATTTTGAGAGTTTAAAATAATTTATTCCGTAAAATAATAAATTGAATAATTGGGAATAAATTACTTTAAAATAAAAGACTTGAGTAATAACTTTTTTGTCTTTTTAAATAAATGTCAAAAGAGTGTTCTAAAGAATATAATGAATGTATATTCCTTTTTCAAGCTCCTTTTGCATTTCGCTTTTGCAATTGTAAAACAAGAAGATACCATTAATCAATATTTCTCGTCCGATAAATTGCGATGTAAAAACTTTGAATACTCCTTAAAAAGATATTGAAAATCATTTTGTAAACAAGGAGTATTATTTATTTTTATCATATAAATATAACTTTGGAGATTCTTTTTGAGCTAGTTTGACCATTTGACTTTTGATAAAATCATTTAAATAATATGTCCTAATGGAGAGGATTCTAACTGTATTTAAATTTTATGTGAGTTATACAAATACCAAAATAATCATTTATCGAAGATGTTCTTTCACAAATTTTATGAATTTTGGCCCATTTTTAATCTGTTAGAAAACCCACATTTTTGTCTATAATCCATACTGAGATAAAGCAACCTTGTATAACGCACTCTCAAGCATGACATAAGTAGAGTTCCATCTTGTTGGAACATCTTGAGAAAGTTTCTTGCAACTAATTGAAAGTTGACTAACAAACTCTGCCAAATTTATCATCCTTGCTTTTGCTCCTCTAACATATTTTATTATTTCTCTAACTTTACTTACACAACTATCTACCACTTAAAGGCCATTTTGAACAATCAAATTCAAGATGTGTGCACCACGATGCACATGCTACATGAAAATAATCTCCATCACAAAGCAAGACACCATTTATAGTTAAGTGACTTTTCAAAATTTCTACGAAAGAATTATTTGCAGAAACATTGTCAAGAATTAATGAAAACACCTTCCTCTCAATTCCCCACTTTTAAGTAAACTAATAAAATTTTCTGTCAATAGTTGTCGTGTATGTGGTGGAGGCATAAATCTTAAATTTAAGATCCTTAATTGCAAATTCCAATTTTCATCCACATAATGTGCAGTAAGAGATATGTACCCATCCATAGTTGATGAAGACCACAAATCAGATGTACGACATATTCTCCCAGATAAAAACTCTAACTCTTGTTTCATTTTTCTCCTTTTATCCTATATATATATATATATTCAAGATATCCGCTTTTACACTATTTCTTAAAACATCTTGTACTTTGTGATTTAAATACCTATGCATTTCCTGAATTCTATCATATTCAACAAAATTAAATGGCAAGTTATGTTGTACTATTGATTTTCCCATTAGATTCCGGTAAACACTTTGCTCAAATGAAACAATTTAAAGCTCATCACCAGGTACAGCTTCTCCACGTTTTGACATCATATGCTTTCGCATATTTGAGGTACCATGCTCACTTATATAAACTTGATCACATTTTTTACATCTAGACTTTTGTATTCCATTCTCCACAAACTTATCAAATAATTCTCAAATCATTGATGTAGATTTATTAAATCTTTTTGTAGGTCTACTCGAGGTCGGACTTGTTCTTCTTCCATTACAACTTTAAATCTACTTTAAACCAACAAGAAACACGAAAATATAGATATACACATTAGAATTAGACTACCCAAATAAGAAAAATACATAAACACATGATAAAACATAAACACATATACATAACTTATCACAATCGATACTCAATTTGATAAACATACCTAAACATACATATATAAATCAAACATACCTAAATAATCAAACACACATAAACATATATATGTGTGTGTGTGTGTGTGTGTGTGTGTGTGTGTTTGTAGAGATATATACCAGAGAAGCTGTAGTGGGCAGAAATCAGCCGTGAATCTTCAAACGCTGAATGGAAATTAGTCGGAAGTTCACAACCGAGAGTTACAGTGCGTCGAGAGTTACCGTGCTGAATATTCAATCGGACTCTAGGTTGAAGTCTTTTTCTTTGAAATATGGATATCATATATTTTGGTCCATATTTTGGATAAACAAGGTGATTTTGAAAAACCAACCAAATTCAAATAAAATATGTGACTTTTTGTTGGGACAAATTTTAAAAATTGATTTGATTTGGACTGGATAAATAGTTGTGGGCCTATATTTCCAGGCCTATTACACACTAATCTATATTATAATTAACACAGACTATATTATTTGTAAAATTCTGTAAAATATATGATATCATACAGAAATTCTTATCTAAATTGATTAAATTTTATCTGGGTTTCCCCGTCAAGCTCAGCACCAAGGATCTCTATCTCATTCAGATGTGACATCATCTTGAGAACATGATCCCTTACAGGTGTACCTTCAGCCATCTGAGTGTTCATTAAAGCCTTCATGGCTACTTGCCTAGCAGCCCTATTATGATCTCCAAAAAGTTCCTTGAGATTAAAGAGCATATCCGAAGCAGTGGCCATAGCCTGATGCTGATGCTGCAAAACACCCGACATTGCTGCCAGAATGTAACATCGCGACATCTCATCAGCCTTTATCCACCGCTTATAATACTCTTTCTCCTCATCAGGAGCATCAGGAGCAGGCTGCTCAGGCTTGGGTTCATAAGTGCAAAACTTGTACTCCTCAGCAGTCAACACAATGTCCAAATTACGTTTCCATTCAATATAGTTAGGTCCGGTAAGTTTGTTATCCTTAAGTATGGTGAACAGTGGATTAAAGCCCATTTTATCCTGAGAATCATGCATGAAAATTAAATTAAGACCTATTGGTTCCTCTAACAATCATTAAAATTAAATGCACTAACGTTTAAACACCATAAGTTTCTGGTACGTCACGATGGGTGACATGTATACCACCTAAATTTGTTTAAACGTTACTTCGGTCCTATTACTAAACATTAAGCCACGTTGGGGTGGTCTATATTATTTTTCATAGCTAAGTGCATACCATCATCAAATCTTAAATTATCCGAAACCTATGGAACTTGGTACACCACGATGGGCGGCATGTATACCTTCCAATATTCTTTGAATAGAATACTTCAATTCAATATTCGTGTCTGGTTTGATTTCTAGGCAGTGAAGGAGTCACATCGGTCTCACTTAATACCCATAAGCCGTAGAAATCGCCCCAAATCAGAGATAAAGAAAATTCGTATCTATTCGTATTAATTTAGGAAGTTTGTTCCAGTAATATCTATAACATTCTAGACACCATAAATTACATGCCACGATGGGTGACGTATACATAATTTATATTCGTCTTTATGTTAAATTACATACAAACAATGATGGAGACCATGGGATTTAATATCATATTAAGTCCCTCTCGCACTTAGAATTTACTTTGAGAATTTTAATCTAGATGAATCGCCCTATGTTATTTCTTCGAAGTCCACATGCATACTATCATGGTCATGGCAACACAAAGAACACATAACATGGCAGCATACTAGCATGATTAAAGCATTAATGAAAAACATCCCTATGTCCATGTCATTCTAGCATGCGAAGGGTTAGTATCACATGGCATAACAACAAAGACAAAAAACACATAAGAATAATAATCAAGCATTATGTAAATCATAATAAAACACATCCACTATTATGGCTCCGGAAAAATCAGCTTCGAATTCATCCTTCGAAAAATTCAAGAAAACTTCGAGAGCCCGTTTGGATGCCTAAACGGCCTCAGAATGCCTCGAAAAATTCCGAAAAACAGACTCGAAAACCTATTATTGTAGGTCTCGTTCTGCCGTCTCCGAAAAGTGCTCGTTCGCCCAAATCGGACATCGTATGCAAAGGTTACGGCCAAAACAGTGCAACACCCCCGAAACCCTAATCGCAGCAGCGGAAGATCTCTGTTTCTTGCAGCCCCGTTGATCCAACAATTACATACAAATTGTACGGACGAACCAGCCTATTCTATTACATCAGATCATAATCTAAAACAATTACAAATTGAATTACAAGATTAAACTATCACGATCAACCCTCGTGATTTACAACAACCACGATAAACCACGTGGAATCCAAACATAACAGAATTAAAACACGGCCATAATAGTGGATAACAACCTACATCACAGAACCACTACATACATGCATATATAATCATGACATGGATATCATAAAACGCAGAACCGCAACCTGGCTCTGATGCCATTGTAGGAACAATCGGACCTTGGCCCTGCGTTTTATGATACTTATTAAAAGTTCGAACAGAATATTAACCTTAATCGCTACGGCGCAAGCGATTCAAATCCACGTCTTCTACTGTATTCCCTGATTCTCCTTGGACGAAGTGTGGCCTTCGATCTCCCAAGGTGTGCCTCTCCTTAAAGCTTCGAAAACCCAAAACCCTAGCTGTCTCCTTGAGAAAAACGTCTGCCTCTCTCAAACTCTAGGATGAATTCGTTTTGGTGTGTCTTCCAGCTTTAGGAGAACGAGAATATATATATAGGCTACAGTAGGGATCTTGGACCATTAGGTTAGGCCTTCCAATGACATTCCGGGCCAGGTCCAATGTCATTAAATATTAATTCAATCCACTAAAGAATTAATATTTGCACTACCTTTCCAAATTCCGTAAATTAATTATTTAATTCGGCTCCCATATTAATTGCTTATAAATTCCCCATGTTTGAGATATCGCATGTCCATTAATTAAATTAATTTCTGACAATTAATTTAATCAATATCTTTTATCCTTGATCATCCACTCAACCTTATAATTATGCAAGAACAAATCTGCCTGCAGGACTAAAGCATAATTATCTTCATGAGCTTTCAAGAGGACATCATCACCCGAATATATTTTTTGGACACGGTTTCCTTTTATAGTCAATATCCCACTCTGTATATAATGTCATTGTCCAATACATAAATTCGTAATTTAAAATAAATTACTTAACTTATGAGTCAAGTCATGTGCATTAAATACAAGTGTCAATCACTATATCCGGATTAAGAACTTAAGCATTAATAACATCATAGAATCTTAGTTCTTTATTGTTAGAATTAAAGAAACAATTATTCTACTATTTTGATCCCGTTCAATATACACAAAGTATATAAGTATTATTCAATAGTCAAGATAAACTATTTCCAAATAATACTTCAGCCGTTCCAGTGGTTTGTCTAACACCACCTCGACTGTGAACCTTTATTATATTATATAAGGAGTCTGACAATCTAATCTTCTGCTATCCCATTTGATACTAGATTGTCTACAATATATAATATACAGACAATGTGAAAACATGCATTTAAGATTCTCAAATAATTGTTATATACTTCAAACGAATATTTCAGTATAACCCTAACAATCTCCCACTTATACTCAAGATATTCTTTGAGTATATCAGTGTCAATTACAAGCAATCCACTACCAACTATAACAACTATGTGACCAAGTATCTGACTCCTATCGCTTCCACGTGCTCCTGAAAAGCCTTAGCTGGTAAGCTCTTCGTGAAAGGATCTGCCCGGTTATCCTTCGATGCTATGTCAGCCACAATGATATCTCCTCGCTTAACGAACTGTCGTATGAGGTGATAATTACGCTCTATGTGTTTCGCTGCCTTATGGGCCCGTGGTTCCTTGGTATTCGCCACAACACCAGTGTTATCACAATAAATCGTGATTTGCTGTGGCAGATTAGGAACCACATCCAAATCCAGCAGGAAGTTTCAGAACCATATAGCCTTTTTGGCTGCCTCAGAGGCTGCCACATATTCGGCTTCCATGGTTGAGTTTGCGATGCATTTCTGCTTCACACTCCTCCATATTACGGCTCCACCTCCTAAAGTAAAAACACATCCCGAGGTGGACTTTCTCTTATCCTTATCTGTCTGGAAATCCGAATCGGTATATCCCAGAGGTAATAAATCAGAGGACTTGTAAACCAACATATACTCCAACATTTAAAAATAATATAGCCTGAAATTTTTTACCAAGGTTAAATCATATGATCACATTAAATCTCATAAAAAAATAAAAAGAACTACATATTTAAACCGAGTTACTAAATACAATACTCGTGCGAGACGTGTTTTAGCGCTAGTTGTAATCAAAAGGTAGAACAATTACTTTTATAAATCACAAGACACTATATTCTACAGTATAACTCACAAGCTAAACAACAATCTTTATGCTTGTTCAAGTTGAAAGATATTAATGATTAATTCATAAATATATTTAGGACAACATATAAACGATAAATCATATATATGATTAACGAAACTATATGACTAGTACTCCAATACACCTTATATAGAGTCTTAGTATAAAACACTTTTGTATACAATAAAATTCATGTACCAGTCTCATTATTCATCAAATATGTAATTAATGTATTAAAAAATAAAATTTCATCATTTTACTTTAAAAAGATATTGAAAGTTAATTATAATATAGAAACTGGTTTTACAATAGAACCATAATCATCCAAAATGGTTCTATAGTAGAACCAAATTTAAAAATCATATTTTTTTAATTAGATAATATGTGTTAAATTGTTTGTGCATGTTATATATGATTATTATTCTACATTTGAAAAAAAAAATTATACATCAATTTAATTAATTTTTTCCATAAATAAGTTATTATTTATATAAAAATAAGTTTAATCAATCACACAAATTTCTGCCGAAGGTTTATGGACTTAACTAATTAAAAGCCCATAGCTCATACAATCAATGAATAAGCTAGCCCACAAGGGAAAACAAAATACAATGATTGAGCCCACCAAGTGAAGCAACTCCAAACGTCACTTGCGATTATAATTGTTTGCCATATAAATGAATGAATAACATCATCGTCGGCCATCATCATCTGATTCCATGCATAGATACAAAGAAGATATATATCCCATCCCATTTCAAGTGATGATGAGGATAAGCCTGCACAATTTCTGTTTCACCTTCTATTTGCCTTGTAACGTAACTAGATGACCCATCCTCGACTAAAAAAGAAAAAGATAGGTTGATATAGTTTGTCTAGTGTGTGCCCATGGGCACACATTATACACTAAAATTGATGGTTTTGGTGGATTTTGATTGGTGGACTTGATGTAAATGCAGGGGAGCCATCCTTACTTATGATTAGGTGACCAATAAAAATGCACCAAACTCATAGGAGTTAGT
Source organism: Daucus carota subsp. sativus (assembly GCF_001625215.2). Lineage (NCBI taxonomy): Eukaryota > Viridiplantae > Streptophyta > Magnoliopsida > Apiales > Apiaceae > Daucus > Daucus carota. The sequence continues at coordinate 13,332,761 of NC_030389.2, forward strand.
GCTTATTGTGTGCCCATGGGCACACCATAGAAAAACCGATACATGAATTATGAAAATCTATAATGATTGAAGTAAGAGGATAATTATTCAAAATAATATATGTGTTTGTGTTTATATATGATACAAGTACTATTTTTTTTTTGTCACAAATGATTGACAAGTACCATTTTATTTATTTATTTATTTTGAAGCTACAAGTACTATTAATCTAACTTCGACAAGTTGATAGATTTTTATTTCATCCCCTAACTTCAATTTTTCGAATCTCATTGCTTCGACGAACCAAGGAAAAACTAAATAATAAAAGGTGCAAGACGGAAAAGGATGGGCATATAGCATATGAATAAAATTGGAAGGTACATGTATAACAAGAAACGGAGACTCGAATATTGCAAAATTTCCGAATGTTGGAAGGGAAAATTAAATAATAAGAGACGCAAGACAAAAAAGATTGTGCGAATGAACAAAATTGGAGGTGCATGCATAACAAGAAAGGGGGACTCGTATTAGATTGGTAACGGACAGTAGGGCCGTAGGTTGGTTTACATTTGTAATATCTTGGGCAGGGTCCTCATTCATAAGAAAAAAGATTTGTACATGTGATAAAAAAATAAAATTAAAGGCGTACGATTTAATTGTAATTTGGAAGAATTTTTTTATTTGTGAAATTTGAAGGTATTTGATTCAGATTTTGAAGAATGTTTTGGAATTCTGAGATATTCGATTAGGATTTTAAGTTATGTGACGAAATGATATCAAATTCAATCATGATTTCAAATAATACTTAAAGAATTAATGGTATTTATTTGTCACCATTTGAAATATATTAAAGTCATGATGATTTTCAAATGTTGGATAGGTTCTTTTTGGACTTGCTAGAATGATGAATTTCGTGTGATGGTACAATATATTTTAAGATATTTAAAATCTCATCAAAATTTATGAGATTTTGAAGTATTGTATTTAAATCATGATAGCGATTCCAACCATGAAAAACTCTATCTAAAAAGTGAATTAACATATAAAAATAAACATTAAAAATTAAAATCAGATTCAATCTTTTAAAGTCTATAGAATATATAAAATTTGAGATTGCATATTAATTGTCTGCATGAAAGAAAACATTTTAAATTATTCCTTTTACAGCTGAACAATCAATCAATCAATATATATATATAAAGGAGGATGCGAGCGTCTCTAGGATTGTTCGATTCAGTCTTCTAAATTTTCTTGAATTTCGGAGATAAAATATAATTATAATTCAAAAAATCAGGTCCAAGAATTCTAAAAGTAATACAATTCTTTTCTTATTTAATTCTAAAGATGATACAGTTTTTTCTTATTTGGTATTTCTTATTAAATTCTAAAGATGATACAATAGTATTTCTTATTGAATTCTAAAGATGATACAATTTTTTTCTTATTTATTCAAACTAATAATAATAGATAAAATACAATTTATATTTAAGATATGTAAAGTAATATATACAATTCTTATTTTCGATAAGATATATTGAAGATATGTTTAACGGGAACACGACTGAAAATAACTTTTATGAAATTATAATATTATTTCGTATCAAAATTTATAAAAAAGATTATTTATTAGTATTGTGTTTAAGGGGAGGGCGGCCCAAATTAATTTTTACCTAAATAATAATATTTTTTTATTAGTATTATGTTTGACGGGAAAGTAGCTAAAACAATTTTTTTGTCTAAATTTAAAAAAAATTCATAACGCCGCCGCGAAGCGCGGCCTTTTCCCCTAGTTATATATTAAGATAAAATCAAATAGAAACTAACCCTACCCCCACCTGATATCACTGCTGATACAATTTGGCATCCAAAAAAAAACTAATAAAGCTGCGCAGCCCCATTCTGCAGCAAAGTGATGTAAAAAAGCTAATAACAAGTCCAAAACGATTCAAAACTCCTCTCTCAACCCCTCGCCAAACCACTATATAAACCCTCCATGAGATGAACAAACCATATCATCTCAATTCTCAAACCACAACCAAGTACTCAGCTAGCTCATACATCAAAATCCGCAAACAAGATGAAGGGAGCCATCATATCAGTGATCGCATTGATAGCCATTATGGCTACGGCTGAGGCTGCTCTAGACTGCGGGAAAGTGGACTCATTTTTAGTACCGTGCGTGCCTTATCTTACTGCAGGAGGCACTCCCACGCCAAAGTGTTGTCAAGGGGTGCAGAGTATTAAGGATATCAGTGTAACCCCTCAGGACAAGCGTGATTCTTGCAACTGTCTCAAGGCGGCGGCTCAGCGATACCCGACTTTGAAAGATGAAGTAGCTCAAGCTCTTCCAGCTATGTGTAAAGTTACCCTGGATATCCCCATTTCGAGGACTACCAACTGTGAAGCGTAAGTTGATGCAACTCTTACGATAAGTTTTTTTTTCCAGAGTCGAACCTGGTGTCCCGGGAAAACAGGCTCCTTTACGATATTTATTTGATTATTGGTATGATTTTTGGTTGCAGGATCAGCTTTTGAAGAGTTGGAAGGAGGGATGAAGAAATAATGAATAAGACAAGCTAGCAAGACGCTGGTTGATGTAATACTATAAGATTTTGTTGTTGAATAAGATGGTTCTACTTGCATAGAACCTGTTTTTTCGAGCGTCCTACTTTTGTTATGCATGCTGTTGACGTTTATTTTACTCGCTCTTCTCTGCTCTTTCTCCCTTTGACAAATAATCAACGCCGCTGGAAAAAATATGCCAAATAAAACGTCAATAAATGATTTACCAAAATAATAATAATAAAAAAAAGGGTTAGCGATAGAAAATGGACAATGCTAGCTACCTCAAATTATTTTCTCAAAAATATTCTCAAATTAATAATCAATTTGGGATGATACGGATTTCATGTTTATTTAATGACTTGATTTTCAGTAAAATTTGTTTCTAACTTGGACATGTTTACAACTTAACATTTCAACAAAAATTAGTCAATTATCGACAAAAATATCCAAAAGATAATATGATGTACGTCAAACACACACTCAAATAAAACCTATCTTGAAATTAATATTCCATATTGACCCAAAATCTTAATTTCGGACTTAAAATCAAAGATCTTATAAATATTTGTTGATAAGATAAACCTATCTTAACTAAAAAATTCAATCAACTTGTCAAATTTTTACCAAAAAACCTTTAAACTTGTGTTTTCTTCAACAACCCCAATAAACTTTATTAAAAACATAAAATTAAATACAAAATAAACCATGGTTAAATCAATGTGACTTGTCATATGTATCTTTTCCTGATTTGTACTCCCTCCGTCTCTAAATACTTTTCCTGTTTGTACTTTTCACGTTTGTCAACACACACTTTTGATCGTTAATATTTTTCATTTCGTAATAGCATTAAATATAAAAACTTCACCTTATTAAAGTACTTATGAATACGAATCTAACAAGATCACTCATGACTATATTTAATTTTATAAATTAGATGTAAATTAGTAATTTGTCTCATGTTATGAACAGTACCAACATCAAAAACAAGAAAAGAAAAAAGAAACGGAGGGAGTATCTTTCTGTACACGTGTGTGCCACACATAGCGCCTAGTCATTAATAGGAATAATTTATGATATGATATATCCTAGTTAAGATTTAAAAAAAAAAAAAAAAAACAAGTGAAGACGTGTGATATTGACAGATTATTATAAAGGCTGAGTTTAATGTTTGAAATAAATTATGGGGTTATCATTTTTATTTTCGACTCCATTCAATACAAAATTAAGGAGATGGAAAAGCTTTTTTATATTTTCCTGAGTTCACAGGTTTGGTTGGGGTGTCTCACGCGACTAATTTTTATAGAAATTTAGGGGTGTTTTATTTGGAGTTGCTCAGGATTGTTGATTGGACAAAGTATATGATTGAGTAATTTGTTTGTATTTTGGTGGATTGTTCGTGCTAAGTGGTTAAAATATGTCTTACTCAATTCAGAGTTTCCATTCTGATATTTGATGTGCTGCACAGCTGCACCTGAAACTTGGTTAATTGTTTATGCTCGAGTAGTTAAGTAAGGATTTCACACATTAATATACCCCATAAGATATATTTTTTCTACATTGAAAATCAATCAAGTAGAAACGAGGTAGATAAAATGCCTGGCCCGAGCCTTCAGTCGGATAACTATGGCGGCAGAGCAATTCTCAATCTGTTTATTGTTCGAATGAGAGCCTGGTACTTCCCAGCTGATTTTAGTGGTGCTGATATATTTTTCAGTTATATTTTGATTAATTGTAATCAATTTGCCACATAAGATACGTGATGATCATGGTTAGTCGACATCAGCTATAAGTAACTCTAGTTAAATATTTTTCAAAGATTCAGTAAAATTTATTGGGGTTATCGGTGAAAAAAAGGTTTATAAGTTTTTTGGCAGAAAAAATGACTAATTAGTTGGGTTTTTTAGTTAATAACTCCCAAGAATGGCAAGTAAATTTTCATGCCTGGTATAACAGAAAAAATAATATGAGATACCACTTCAAACACTAACACTGAAATATGAGTAACCTATCTTTCATTCTCAAAAAAAGTAACCTATCTTTAAAATAATATTTCATATTAATCTAAAACCTTAATTTCTAAAGCAAACACCAGAGAAGAGATTAGTTTGCTTGGTATACAGAACATTATAAAATTTACGGCCTAACACCAAGAATGCCAAGTGTGCTTTGTTTAATATTAAAATTTTTTGAAAAGTATATTCAATGAAAATATTTGTTAGAATTGTTGCTCAACTAATAACAACCGTGGAAGGGGATTAAATACAATTGTGTAAGAATTTCGACTTTTAAATAAAATAATGGACACAAATGCGGGGATGATATGCCTGATTCTCTGCGCAAATTGTTTCACTATATATAATCATTGCATCTTCGTTTTCATTTTCGGTAAAAGAAAAACTACCTGTTCTTTCAAGTCTTTTGTTTTTGTAAAACCTTTATAATAACCTGTGGCTTTAAATTTATCATAACAATATATTTTATCTGTATTATACAGACTAAAACAAGAGATAGAGTGACCTTCCCTCCACACCCCACAGGCTGAGAAAAGTGACTTGCGGAACCATACTTCCTACCACTAACATAGGACAGTATCATATGTTCTGTTCAATCAAGAAATAAGAACAGTGTTCTGCTCTGTAAAATTCAATTAAATCCTCTTACGAGTACTCATAATTGGCTGTATGTGTTCCCTAACAAGGTGACAAGTCAGGCAATGGTCTTCGTTAAAAGATGAGATATCATCCAAGTAAAGATCATCATCCTCAAAATGTATCCAATCATCATCAATACAAGTTTGATATCCTTCTCCCAGAAATTGATTCTTGATGCACCATCTAAACACAGACTGAAAGGGCGCCTGATCAAATATTATCCAAGCAAACAAAAAACTTTTATCCAAACTATAGTCATTACAGTTCCCTTTCAATGATTCCTTTCAATCTTCATGGGAATTAATCATGGCTACTAATAAGAAGATATAATCAAGACTTTGATTTCTTCCCTTTTGCTTCCTTGGCCAAGAAAGGCATGAAGGATTTGCCACCCATGTATGGTCGCAGAACCTCTGGTACTTCCACTCCATCATCTCGTTGGTAGTTCTCGAGAATGCAACATATTGTCCTTTCTGTTGCTGTAAGGGTTGAATTCAACATATGAACGTACTGTTTTGTCTGATCATTGCTCTGCCAATAAAGGGAAAAGGTGTTTTAGTAAAAGCCACAGCTATACAGAAGTGAGGCATATAAAGGGTACCCTCACACAATACATTTATCGCATTACAATCCACAAGTTTAGAAGGTACAGGTGATCTTAAAATTTTGACCAGAAAAGTGTATAGTAAATAAGCAGACAAAACACTGTCATTGGGTTCAAAATTAGACTTCATGCAAAAATTCCTGATCAAGGAAGAAACCAAAACAAAAAAGTGAGATGTTCGTCGATTGCCACCTAAACTGCACTATGCTCCACTTCAAAAAATGAACGCAAAGCTTGTTGCAATTATTTCCTTAAAATCTCATCTTAGCAGCATATGAGCAGTATAATGACATAACTTTACAGCCTTCTTCAAAAGAACTAATGTGCTGCTTTGCATATATGAGCTTCATTGCGTACTAATTACTATAATTTCAAGCCACTGACCAAATACACAGGAACGAATTTATGTTTGAAGTAAGGTGTTCATTCTAATTCCTTGACCTTTAGGTTTATGGTAAGCCTAGTCTTTTAGACTTTTACCCTATATATATAAAATACAAATCATCCTTGCAAGAAAAACAAGATAAAGAAAATCTACCTTCTTTTGCCCAAATCGGATTTCCAACTTTCTGGACTGGTAGTCGGTACAATTTGAACATGAGACGAGCTCCCTATAAGTCTGGGATGCTGGAAACCATGCTTCCAAATCATATTTTTTCGCTGCTGCATCGTTTAGAGCACCACTGACAATTGCCACTATGTGGTACGGAATTTTTAGCTGTGACGTAGAATTCAATGAGTTTTTTTGGACACCAGTGTAACTTGGCATTGCTAAAATCAGTACGATGTTCTTGTGAATTTCGCTCAGTCGAAAAATCAAAACAGAAAAGAAATCAAAGAAGAAAAACGCAAATAAATAATTTAATTAGTACAAGAACAAGTAAACAAATATACCGTCTGGTAGAACTCTTCAGAGTTTTTGATCATTTCGTCGAACATGTCCCAGGAATCATTTCCCTTTGGACTAGTCACACAGAACTGTTCCACTTTCTCAAACTGATGAACTCGGAAAATACCAAGAGTATCTCGACCATGTGAACCAGCTTCTTTACGGAAGCAAGAGGAATATCCAGCATATCTAACAAAATTAGTCAATGTAACAATTTAAGATCTATGAATATCTGACTTTCAACAAGGAAAAAGAAGGGTGTGAGTGAGTGCATCTGGAGAGGATATGAGTTGATGCAGGGGTGGTTGCAAAGGTTGTATTGTATTGTCTGTGTCCAAAGAATCCATTCCTGTCTAATTTTACCTTATTGGAAGCTGAGAAGGATGAATCCAATCATCAATATGATAAGCACAAAGTGGCTGCTCAGCTGTAGCAATTAGATACTTATCGTCTCCTTCACCACTAACCTATAATAAACCGAAAAACAGGCGTGTATAACGAACTTGTACAGTTGATCTTGCTTAGGGATAAAAAATAAGGAATAAAAAATGCCAATTACATCGGTCCATCTTAAAATAATAGGTTACCTATACAGTAACAGTTACTGTATGGTCATCAACTATTTGCAGAAAATGTTCATTCCATTTTCTTTCAACTGTATATTAGAAACCTTTCACATGATAATGTATCACAGAGGAGGCTCTGTGGATAATGTTTTATAGTGATTTCCTGTCATAAACTAAAAGGCTAAAACTATCGAGTTACCCTTTAATACTGGTTACTGGTACATACATACATTATACGTATATGTTAGCATGTAATCCACATATTTCTCTGGTAATTTCTATCAATACTTTTACAAATTGTACAAGCTAACAACTTCTTTACAAATTATACAAGCAATGAACATTTTTAAAAATTTACCAGTGTTGTCAAAAGCGTTATCTGCGCCAAAGCGCAAAATTATTGACAGATGACATTGATCGTACAGTAACTTTAATAGTTTAATTGTATGCATTTAACAAACACTTATATGCAAAGTGGACTTTTCCTGAGGATAAGATCATTCTCAAGAACAGCTTACTATCTTCTATATGAACTTAAGTTCCACTTTAAAATTTAATTTTAACCTACACCTGACAAGTAATGGTGTTGCTACTTGTTCCTCAAAGTTACTATCTAATAAACTTTGTAATGACTTTATGACCATTTCCATGTGACGGAGTCAGACATTGCTGAGTGAAACGCTGATGAGAGGCGCAGCGGGTAAAGAACACAACCGTTACCTGAACTCCATGTCCAAACATTTTATTACGTATATAAGTATTAGACAGTTTATGTTACTGCTTAGTGAAATGACTGACGCTAATGAGGCACAGGTGGTAAAAAACACAACTTTAACTTGAACTCCATGTCCAAACATAGTATAGATGGCTTATTATGTTATTGGACTTCAGGTTAGCCCACAGGTTTGGGGCTTTGCTTTATCATTATGTTTCTGGCCTTGTTACGGCCGATATCTCATTATATACACTTAACAGAATACACTTAATATATAAATGTAATACTATCAGTATATATATACTATTCGTATTACATATTAATGGTTAGATGTAATACTGTATACAAATTAGCTGTACAGGATTTAGTTAGTGTTATTACATGGGGGTGCTACCAGTTACCACAATATTAAACACGCTAGTAGAGGGTAAGATTAAGTAAACAATAATAATACTTCTTGATTTATGGAAGAAAGAAGAAACATTACCTTGTAAAGCTCTTCATCGAATTGTGCTAATTGAGCACACTTGGCCATAATATCTTTTCTCATGAAGAAAGGAGGCTGCAATGGGGTATAAGCCCTCTTCTCCAAAAAATCAAGAGCGAAACAAATCAGAGCTTGGTTAAGGCGTACACCGTCTCCTTTTAGATAATAACCTCTACCTCCGGCTACATTTGCCCCTGAGAATTTCAAAAATATATAATTTGGAGCCTAATTATAGTAATAGGTTTCTAATACTCACTTGAATCTAATGGGATTCATGACACCACCATAAATCATTGTTTATACAAATATTAATGCTTAAGCACTTGCATATTAGACAGTTACATGATTTATCCTCTACTTGGACATGTATTGGTTTAAAAAATATAGAAAGCAAAAGCATTTAATCCAACAAAAGGTAGAGTCATGTCCTAGCTTTTCCACTCAACAAATTGGTACAATTATCTTATAAACTAGTTTGACTTTCTAATAGATGAGAAGCTCAATTAAAGCATGTCCAACAATAAAAAGTTTGTATATATAGCCACAAAAAAAGTTCGCTATACCTTAAGGTTATCGTGGCACCAAAAAAAACAATAATTCCGCATCTACATTAATATAAAACACTTTTTTTTTTAGCTAATATCATGGCCCACCACAATCAAGTTACATCATAACTAAGTTTGTTGACCCATATAATCTTTCATAATATAGAGCATTCAAAATTGTTATTATAACATTTGACAAAATCTAATAAGGAAATGTAAAGTGTTATTTATATCGTAAAAATTCTCTCCCTCGTTTTGTTGTCAATCAAATCATCGTAGATATCTCATCTCCCATGTCTATATTCTATTTCAACAAAAAAAAGTCACATACCTCCAAAAAGAAAATATAAAAATCTAAGTTTAGTTTCCGCAGAGTTCAGGTCACAATTTTTTGTTCGAGTTTCCCAAGTTGCCAATATTCAGCTTCGCTCATATTTACAGAAGCGCATCACATGAGGTTCAAGTTCACATATCCAGAATTTGGCAACCCGTAGAAAGACACAATGATAATTATAGATTTTTGGCAGTTCAGATGTCAAGTGTATTGTCACGATGTCTTCGAAGACGGAACATATTATATTAGAAGTTTAGCAGTGGCAAATTTATTCAGACTACTCAATTGCTATGACTGAAATCACATCATATTAAATCATTTAATTGATATACTACAAATGTACAAAACCATAAGTAAAACTAAAGTTCAATGCCAAATGTGGCGAATAAAATTAAAATGGTACAGCATTCAATGAACTACTATCAACTCACATTTTACTATATCATGTTAGCAGTTTTTGTTGCCCCAGGTAAAATATGTTTGTGGACTAGCAACTATGAGTGTAGTGAACTAATGAAATATCGACATCAGTAGTGCTACTAGTCTGATATTCGATTTTATAGACTCGTCTCAAATTTTCAATAGTGAATAACAAAAGTGGCAGGGATTCAGTGACAGCTGATTACGGTGATACACATTGTGTACAGCATAATGCATATGCTACTAATAATAAGAACATACTGGAACTGGAGTTTACCAGCCCTCTAATAAGTTCAACTAAGGACGTCAGGTTGTGGCATAATGCCATTCGAAGGGAACTCCCCTATCCTATGTTACCTTTGCAAAACGTTGTTTAAAGTAAAAGATCACAAACAATTAAAACTATCAAAACAAAACAGATATGCTACTAGTGGCATTCAGACACCTCCTATAGTTCAATACAGACTGTATCCTTTTAAATGTCAGATAAACAGATTAATTGTCAACCTCAGTACCTCTTTTCAGTTCTGCAATTCCTAGAAGCTCAACAAGGTCAACATGACTTTTTAGCTTTTGATCTGAGCGCTTCTCACCCCATGATCGGATTATAGCATTATCATCCTATATGATTGCACAATATAAAAAAAAATATTCATAGAATCTTATAAATTACAGTGTAGAGAATCTACAGACCTCATTGTTGCTAATTGGGACTGTATCATGCACAAGGTTTCCAATTGTCTCCAGTTTTGAATACAGGGCTTTGCGGGCAACTTCTACTTCTTCCACTTTCTTTGCAGTCGAATCCTTGTTTTCCTCGGTGCTTTTAATCATTTGACTTGCATCCTCACCGGCCTTTTTTCAGTTAATTTCAAAGTTCAGCAACGGATAAATGCAAATGAGTAACAATTAAAAAAATCAAATGCCACAAAAGATTGAATATTGGATGAAATGAGGTCCAACAAAAATTACACACACAAGAAAAACTCAATTAGAAGCAACTCTAAAATCCCGCATATAAAACGGCCAAGACTAAACAAATATTTAAAAGAAAGAATGCCACGATTCACTCTGTTCAGACTACCTGGGTTATTATATTATAATTACATAACAAAAACATTCTTACTGGATGAAAAATGACAAGAATGCTAAACAGAATTACAATTAAACTCACAATTTTGAGTTTAGCAACTTCCTTATTGATCTTATTAAAATCCTTGCGCAAGTTATCCAGCTCATATTGACCTACACATTTAAATAACAAAACTATATAAAAACCCCAACTTGAAAACAATTGATAAAATGAGCTGAAAAGAATTAAGAAATTACGCAATCGGCACTCCTGGTCGAGTGCAATGACCTCATCAACCACCACAGGATCCTTAAACCTCCGACGCAGCGATTCCCTGATTCTTTCAGGAGCGCCTCCTTTATCTTCCCTGAAGAGATTAATGTCCAACATCTCCTCTAAACAACTTCACTACACATACAATTAAATCACTATATTCAGCTATTGATTTGATACAACAATAATAAATATCAATTCAGTTCAAGAACTAACAGAAACAGATCGAATCGCAGATTTAAACACACTAAACTTAATACAAACATGAGAAATAAAAAAATGCATAAGATTGATTGATGGACGAAAGTAAGTGCCTGAGGAGCGGCGGCTGTAGAAGAGAAACAATGACAACAAGATTAGGGGATTAGGGCTTTAGGATTTTTCACATACATATAATATATATTTTGTTAGGGCTGTGCATTCGGTAAAAACCAAACCGAACCGAATTTTAATTCGGTTAACCGAAACCAAAATAGCAGAAAAATCGCTAACGAAAACCGAACCAAAATTAATATTTCGGTTATTACCGAAAACCGGTTTTTAAAACCGAAATTTTACTAAGACGGAAACGAAACTAACTCAAACAGTTGCAATATCTCCAAGTTTATTCATCAAACAGTTCAAAACTTGAAATACAATGCATCAGATATTAAGAACGGGGACATAGATACATTTTATCAAACAGGTGTGTTGCATTGCACAAAATGAACCAATCTTTAAGAAACCAATTCCGCAAGTACCAACTCTTAAGACTTAATACAGAAGATTCAGATTATAAAGACAAAAGAAAGCAACTAAGTCACATCAAACTAACATGAGCAAATGAAACAAACTAAGTCCCTAAATCGTTTCGGTTCAATTAAAGAACGAATTAAAATAAAGCTTCCTTGATTATATACCTTGATGGCCGCGATACAGATATTCGATTAGGGTTCCGTTGGCGACTACTAAAAACTGAACTACTGGAATTTAAAAGTATAAAGTAATATATGCTACAAATCACGCTACAAATCACTGATATGGTAAGAGCATCTCAACTCGGGTCTAAGTTCAGCGGCTAGGGCAAGCCTTAAAACCAAGAGCGCCGTGTTGTACTGGAATTTTAAAGTACTTTTTTCATAATTTCATTGATTAAATTTGGGGAAAATTAATTTAAAGGTCCCTGAACTATTGGTGTTTTATTGTTTAGTTCCCTATGTTTTCAGTTTTTTTATTTGAGTCCTTCTGTTAACTAAGATTCTAACGGACGTTAGAATCTCGCTGACGTGGCAGACTTGTTGACACGTGTATATGAATTTTATTTTAGAGGTCCCTGAACTATTAATAATTTTCTTATCTGAGTCCTTTCATTAATTTAAAATTTATTATGTATTAAGATACTAAAATTTAATAGACTTAGAAGTTATTCAATTTTTAGTACAACTTAAGCTTTTTAATTCGTAATTATTTTAAAGGTCTAATAGATAATAAAAAAACATTAATATAACACAATAAAATAAACATTAATATATTTATTAATATAACACAATAAATATATTAATGTTTATTTTACACAATAAATAAATTAATGTTTATTAATTAATCAATTAATATTATTTATTTTACTGTGTTATATTAGGTTTTAACTCGTGTTTCTATGTATCTTAATTTATTGTTTATTATTTTTTTTATCATATAATAAATGACATGTAAAAGAGACTTGCCAAGAACATTGTCATAACAAACACAAAGGTTATAGTCCTATTAAAAAAAAGGCCTCACAAGATATTTGCCCTATTTGGAAGTTAGAGATTTGGGCCAAAATTAGTGTTTAGGGTGATTTAGAGGTTTGACCACTAAAATCCACTAATATAGGTGTTTGGTAGTTAGCGAATTTAAATAGAGGTTTGGACCCAAAAAACTAATTTTGAAAAAGCTACTTTGAGGAGTTTTTTGGGTTAGAGGTTTTGGTTTGTGTCAGAAAAAACTAATCAATCCGCTATTAATCAAACAGTTTTACGAGAAACAGCTACTTCAATCCGCTAGTCAAAAAATCTATTTCAATCCGCTAGTCAAAACATCTGATTCAATCCGCTAACAGTTAACCGCTAACAGCTAATCCCCAGACAGGATCATTGTCAAAAACTCTAATAACAAATCAATTTTGAATTTATTTAACTTAAAAGCCATGTTACAATTCAATATTAATTTGTCAAATAACTATCAATATTAATTTTGCAAGAATTCCAATTGGTGTTACACATAATATTATCTATTAGACGTTTAAAATAATTACGAATTAAAAAACTTAAGTTGTACTAAAAATTGAATACCTTCTAAACCGATTAAATGTTAGTATCTTAATACATAATAAATTTCGAATGATAAAGAAAAAAAGTGCTTAATTTCGTTTAAATCAATGGAAGGACTCACATAAGAAAATTACTAATAGTTTAGGGACCTTTAAAATAAAATTAATATACACGTGTCAACAATTCTACCACGTCATCGAGATTCTACAGTTAACGGAAGGACTCAAGCAAGAAAACTGAAAACGTAAGTGACCCGGATATTGGAATCTTTATTTCAGGGACCCAGACAATAAAACACCAATAGTTCAGTGATCTTTAAATTAATTTTCCCTTAAATTTGTGGGTATTCGATTGAGATTGTTTGAAACCCATTAAAATCTTTAGATATTCAATTGGAATTTTAAATTATAAAATCTGATGTTACAAAATATGATAGTATCTAATTAGAATTTTCAATTATGTTTTAAAACCTGATGGTATTCAATTGGGATTATTTAAAATCCATCAAAATCTGAAGGTATTCAAATGTTGATGATTTTTTTGGATTTCACAAAATGATGGATTTTGTGGCATTCTTTAGTGTATTATAAGTTTTTTGAAATCCCATCAAAATTCATGAGATTTTGAAGCATTATCCTTAAATCCTATCAACTCTGCGGCATTTTATCAAGAATCCACACAAAATCAAAATCACATACAATCCGTTAAAATCCATAAACTAAAAACAATCCATTAAAATCCCAATCGAATACACCCCCAAGAGGTTGTAAAAATCGGAACTCAGTCAAACTCGGTTTGGTTCCGGAAAAATGAGTACTCGGAACTCGGGAGAGTACTCGGAATGAGTTATCAGATAACTAATCCAGTATTTTTTTTAATTAATTTTTTCTCTTATATATAGTTATATATTGATTAATAATAAAACTATCTAATAATATTAATATAATAACACACTTGAAATAATGAATTTCAAAAAAAAATTACTTGTTTGATAGTTTTTGACATAATAATCATTCACAAGTTTTAATGATAAAACACATATACTTTCTAATTAATGTTTATACTTTACAAAAAAGACCAAAACATATATAAATTTACGTTTAGTCTCTTTTGAAATAATTTTCATATAAACAATAAAAAATTGATAAGTCAAACTTCGATTTGATCTCGAGTACTCAGAGTCAAACCGAGTTTTTAATAAATCGTTTTTTTAATAATCATTCGTATTAACCGCTCTGATGCCAATTGTTAGGTCCGAAAGCGATTGTAGAAGGGGAGTTGAATACAATCAATACCAAATAATCGCGGAATAAATCTGATTTAGACTTGTTAATCAGATTTTAATTAATTAAAATAACAATGTTTAAAGTCGTTACATAATTAAAAGGTTTCAGTTTTAATGTCCACTCATGTTCGTAGAATAAATTTGACAGTATGTAGTCTCGATTAGTGATTAAAACACACGAGTGATCAAAGCACAGAACTTCTGTATAACAAAGCAAGTTTATCAACTTGATCAAAGATTACAAAGTGATGAACACTTGAAATGAAGAATGTAAAGCCATATTTATAGGCAAACCATTAACTTGAAAGACAATGAAAGATAAGACAATTACAAGCTAGGTAGGACAACTACAAAGCTTGCAAAGACAAATCAATGAAGGGTAAGACAGAAATAAGCTGGGCAAGACAACCAAAGGACAAGGTAAGACAAACATGGCTCAGTAGGACAATAACAAAGATTGCCTACATAGCATAACCAAAACAGTAATACAAAGGACTGATTTGTCTTAGAAGCAACATGATCCATTCGGTAGGACAATGCCTGTATTTGTCTTGGCCACTAGTAAAGACACGGTAGGACAATCATATGGATTGTCTTGGCAGCTCCTTTGATCCTTCGGTAGGACAAATCAAACGATTGTCTTGGAAGCTATCTGAAGCCTCGGTAGGACAATGTAAGAAACTGTCTTGGTTGTTGTCTTGGAGAGCATTCCACACACGGTAGGATAGGCCATTGTCTTGCTGTGTTCATGTGTGATACACAACAACTCGGTAGGACAAACAGAAAATTTGTCTTGCCGAGTGGTTATATGTATATAGACAAATTCTTTTATAAATATAAAATCGTATATTATTCACTTTATTAAATTAATTGCATAACTTAATAAATTAAATCAATTCAAAAATGAATTAACTTAATAAATGAATTACACGATTAATATAATTATTTGAGAAGTGGAATAATAAACTATTAAATATTTAATCACCTTTCATCTGCAGCAAAGCCTTCTGTCTCTTTAATTTTGTGGAACTGCACACTTAAATAATCTGCAAAACGAAATCGACAATTTGGTAGTATCGTATTTAACACCTCCTTCAACTCTACTTACTCTTCCTCCAACTCTGCTTTGATTATCAACTTGGTACTTGAAGGATACATTTCTTCTTACTCTGTACTCTAACTCTGCTTTGAGCCTAATTATTTTTCTAATCTAACGCAATTTAGATTCAAGCAAGTGGTATTCCTTCTCTAAAATCCTGATTTCATCCTCAATGTTCTACTTCCTCCCATCATCAACTCTACCTTCTATATTATTTTTAACTTTAATTTTTTTATTTTAAATGGAGGCGTACTTCGGTAGAGAGTACTCTCTTTCCTTATGGTGTCTCTATCCTCATTCACGATCCTTTTTTCCTCATTTTTACGTCATCTCTGAGTGTGGAGGCTTATCGTTTAAATTTTCTTGTGCATTGTCTTCAAAAAGTTTATGATGGTTGAACTCTGGTGTGGTCCCGCTTCGTGTAGATTCAAGACATTATGTAACTATCAAGTTCAAAGTTTGAAATTCCTAAAAAAAGATTTGGAGGATTTGATCTAGTCATTTGTCAAATTCTTAGTACCTACAATATGAAATGTCCCACTATTGAAGATTATGTCAATGTTTCTAGTCTAGACTTTCACTATTTTATGAATATGTGAAAGTTTTTACAAATTGTAAAGTGTGTGATGAGGAACATTAAGTGAACTTATACATTTAGTCATTTTGTCATGCACATTTTTATCATGAATGGAAATAAGTTAGATTTTTATCATTGTGTCCTGTAATAAGACGATATATTTGTTTCAACTAGCTTATATGTCTCATTTCATTGTGTTGTGTTACTATTTGCATTGATTAATTATTTTGTTCTATAAATATTTATTGTGAAAGGGATTAGTATAACCTGACTAAAAAATACAATTAAGCTAGATTATGATTTTATAATTAAGATTATAAATAATATATGTATGTGTGTGTGTTTGTGTGTCTGTGTGTGCAACTATGTATCATACTAAAGTGTGTAGTTGTGTTAACGGAATTAATTATATATTTGCATCTTACGTGAACGGTTGTTATAATAATTTATGTGATTCTATGTAAATATCTGAATATTTTATTTTTTAAAACAGTTATGTGTTTGATATAGACTACTTCCAAATAATGAAAGGTTTAAAAATTATGCACGTGCAACGGTATAAATAAATTTTTAATTATATAGAAGAGTTGACAATATATTTGATTTTTAATCATCTAAAAGAAGATAATAAGAAAAACATTGTCAAGAAAAAAAAAAGATATGAAGAAATATTGTAGAAGATGCTTAAAAGCAAAACAATGAATTTCAAATTTTATTGCAAGGTGTGTCAGGTTGTTACATTGTTTGAGGAAATTATTTTTCGTTTTACCATTTCACATATATATAATTGTACAAATTTTATGTGCATCAAATATATAATTGTTCTCATCATCAAAATCTTCAGATATAATACTAAATTTCTCTAATATACTCGATAATAGGGGCTCTAGACAGAATAAATTTCTACAATTTGACGACCCATTCTTTCTTTGCCGTACGAAAAACTCAAAAAAATATATTTATTTAAAAAATAACTTATGGACAAAATTGAAATTATTAAAAATATAGGAGATTAATGTTAAAATAGTTTAACACGTGATGCCCTCCAAATCCGGATCATAGACTTGGGGGTCACAAAACAGTATAAACTTGTATATAACATAATATATGCAAGGAACCCAATAATCCACGGATCGCAACATGTTCAAGTATAAAACAAGCCACAACCTTAATTTACATTATAACATAACAAATCCCAACTATTTAGACTTACAACTCACAGTATATCATTCTTAGAAAACCTTACATCTCCTAAAGGTTAACAAAATATGTAAGAACATCAATATGCATTATAGCATCTAACTTACTTTCTTCCAAGTACAACTCCAATTGTGATTTGCTTTCATCACGTGTGTTTTGTTAGCTAAAATTCAATTCAAAGTCCTACAAAAAAAAATTGGCAAGTTAATTAAGAATCCTATTAAGTCGATCAAATGGATATCCAAAAATTTAAATATACATTACTTACATATCTTTCATCCATTGTTTCATTACAATCTCTCCTCTCAGCATCTGGAGATGACGTGACACTTGTAGAATTATCAGGAAATACTCTGCAATATTCCCAGTAAAGTTCCTCCATCCGGTCACGAACTTCCCAAACTTTGTCAGTATAGCTTATTGGATAAATTTTTTGAAAAACATACTCTACAAACTTCAATTTGTATCGGGGATCTAATATAATAGCAAATGAAAATATTAACTTGTAGGCCTCCCAATACTTTTAAAATTTTTCATTCATTTCATATGCCACTCCATGTAGAATACTACTCTCGTCTTGCATGTCCAAAGTGATATGTTATTGTATCTTTTACACCCCATGAAAATAGAGATCAGAAGTGGCATACTCACTTCCCGAAAAGAGTGTTGTGATATCATAAAAAGGTTTTAAAAATTGACAAATCTTGTGAACTGCAGCCCATTCCTCTTCTGTTAGATAAGGCAAATTTTTGTCAACCAAGGCATATTGTGATAAGGCACTCTTACATTGCAATGCATCATCAAACATAATGTAAGTAGTGTTCCATCTTGTTGGAGCATCTTGGGAAAGCTTTTTCTTATAATCTATTGAATGCTCACTAACAAATTCAGCAAATTTTATCATTCTAGCACTTGATGCTCTTATATATTTTGCATTTTTTCTAACTTTGCTCACACAATAATCAATCACCTTGATTCCATTTTGAACAATCAAATTCAAGATATGAGCACTGCAAAGCACATGCAAATACTTTCCATCACAGAGTAATGTACCATTAAGAGTCAAGTGACTTCTAAAGACCTCTATCAAAACATTATTAGCAGAAGCATTATTTAGACTTAATGTGAAAACCTTTTTCTCAATTTTACATTCCTTCAGCAAATTAATAACTTTATCTTCCAATAACTGTCCATTGTGTGGTGGGGGCATAAATCTAAAATTTAAAATCTTTGAATGAGGTTTTCAATTACCATCAACAAAATGAGCAGTAAGAGATAAATATCCGTCCATAACTGACGAGGACCACAAATCAGATGTAAGGCATACTTTTTCAAGAAGGGATTGTGTTTTAACGAAATTTCATACGGGTGAATGCTAAGCGAATTAATTTGAGCGATAAAATGAATAAAACAAGACAAACATTTGGTGACGCGGAAAACCCCGATGTAGGGTAAAAACCGCGGGTGGGGTTGGTTACCCAGCCGAAAGAAATGTTCACTAAAATAACTGTTACAAGAGCGTAGATATGCTTACAAGAACTTGAAGTCTAGTGAATAGCTCCAAGTCGAATGCCTCTAAATTTTCTTTCCTATTCTTTATATAGTGTATCGACTCCTAGAGTCCACTACGCATGTTCCCCTATCAGCCCTATTTTTCCTCCACCTGACCTCATTCGCAGCCACCAAACCAAACAATATTTGAATACTTCTTCCTGTAAACGTGGTCAGTTACAAGTGTTTCCATGTTTATCCACTTTCCCCAGCAGCTTGTGTCGTTATCACGTTGTGGGCCCGCCATCTTTTATTTATCACACCACAATCTTATTGTCACATATTAAAATTATTAATTTTGGCGCGCAACAATAGCCCCAAAGATTTTAGCTAACTGTACAAGTCAGATAAAATCTTTTGCAGGTCAAACGAGATCTTTTGTAAGTCAAAGCACATCCCGAGATGCATTCCTGTTGCGTGTATATCTGTGGTGTTATTCGTTTTGGTTACGTATGCTTTTGCCATATTTTCGCTTCGAATCCCGCGCCTTCATATTTTTCAAAATCTTCTACTTGATTACTCTCTAGTCGTACTCATCGTTATCAGCTTATTCTTTCTCATATATTTAACTCACCCTCCTTTTCTCTAAACATTCATCTTCCCCACTTCCTTATTCTCTCCTGCTTATCAGTATCTCTTCTGATGGCTAAGAGATCGCAAAAAAGCTCCGCCACGCAGGCTTCTAACCCTGCTAACAACCCCGCTCATCCCTCGCACTGGTCTGTCACTAAGCTTCTCGCGTCTTCGGAACATATTTTTAGTAACATGACTGCTGAGAAGCTTGCTGAGGTTACGATGTTATTTGATTCTAACATTGTCACCATCGTACCAGAGTCCCCGGTGGAAGCTGACTGGTTTAGGGAAGGATGGACCTGTTTCCACTACTACTACCCCTTTGAGTTAGGTATGACATTCCCTTTCTCTCAACTTGTCAACGATGTAGCTTCTTCGCTCAAAATTTCCTCTGCTCAACTGATGCCATCTGCCTGGCGTGTTCTTGCTTTCTTGGGCGCTATTGAGAATAACCACCGTCTTGGAATTAATATCGATGTGATTATGTGCTGCTTCACCCCTAAGAAGTATGCATGTCGGGTCGGGCTGCTCAACAATAAGGAGGACGAGCCGCTTATCTTGAAAAATAGGTTAGTGAATGACAGGGGTTGGGGTCGTGAGTTCTTTTTGTGGAAATCGCCTCTTTAGAGAATAGTGTCGGGTTCCATTTGGACCGCTGGGTCGACGAAGGTCCCAATGTTGGTAAGCACACCGTCAACATATTTATCGTTACTTTGTTCTGGATGTCATAATGTTTATCGTTACTTTGTTCTGGATGTCATAATGTTTGGTGAAAGGGTGTGGCCCAACTGTCTTAATAGGCCGATTCGTAATGCAAGCTTCGTCGATGTTACTGAATTTTCAAACAAGATGAGTAAAGAAATTGTTAAGTATGATGGTGACACCATCGAACGAATGAGTGCAAAAGGAACCGCTAGCAGGACACGAAGCAAGAAGGTCGCCGTTTCATCTTCCAGGCACTCTTTGTAATCTCTGCCCATTCAGAGTGTGTCTTAGGACTCTAGTGATGGCCCCAAAGATGGCTGGGATAGCGAACTGAGCTCTAGGCTTCTGTTCAATATAGGTACTTGTGCCTTTTAATTCAGTGCTCTATCTCAAGTTTGTGCTCAGTTTAACAGTGTTGAGTAATGTCTTGTTTAACTTGCTCTTCTTGACTGCAGAGTTCAAACCGCTCGCGCCCCCAATAGTTTCAAGTAAAGATTTGTTTACTAAGCGTAATCGTGAGGATAAGCCCACTGAGACCGAATCGTCCAAAGCTCCTATCTTGTTCAACCCCACTACTAGTCCTCAGCCCAAGAAAGTGACGCCGAACTCACCAGCTGACACCTTTGTATCCGATATTGCAGCTATGCCCATTGCCCATGGTTATGAAGTTGACGCTCACCCAACTAATTTTTCGCCTTTACTCAAAGATCTGTTGCCCCAGCAGACTATAGATGCCCACTCGAGCAGGAAACTTGAGAGCCTTATTGAGGAGTCATCTGGCTATACTTTCCACGTGAGCATCTAATCTCTTTTATACTCGTAATTAATTTCTTGCTTCCCTCTAGAGTTTATTCTTTTGACGTGTACTGTCTTTGTAGGCTCTGCAAACTAACCTTGTAGCCCAAGCTGTTTCTGAACACTACATAAGGGCTTTTAAGGAACGTGAACCTGGTGGTTGTGTAGTGAAACTTCAGGCTGCTCATGAAGCACTTGAGAAGGAGCAGAAAGATTTCGACAAATTTGCATCTCGGGTTAAGACTTTGGAGCGTGAGATGCATGATGGTGCCCGGAGGACCATCACTCAGCAAGCGATGAGGGCTCGAGTGGAGACTATGTTGGAATTCCATCGCGGTGAGTTGTTGCTCAAGGATATTGGTGAGGCTGTCCGTATCTATAATGATGCTTATCTAGGCGACAATTTCGCCTTTGATGATTCGATTGGTGGTGTTGGACAATCCCGTGTCGGTAACAATCCTTGTGACAAACAAAACTAAGCTTTGAGTTAGGTTGTGGGGCTATCTCTATTCTGTTGCGTCATTCTAATAATTTGGTATCCAAACTTGCTTTTGTTGATTTATGATCGTGGATTTAAATCCTGTACGGTTTCGTTTATGTTGGTGTTGCCGTTGTGGGCATCTTTGTACTTATTTATTATCTACGTTGTTTGGTATTTTTGTGACTTTCATTTTGCGTGAATCTCTTATTAGAAGGTTTCTGTTTTAGTTGTTGTCATTTACCTTGTGATATTGTTTATTATTTGTGATGTTGTGTTGTGTTCCCGAAAGTCAGCAAGCCCCAGTATTGTTAATTTAATAGTGTAGTTTATTGTCTTGGCAAAAAAAAAATAGTGTAGTTTAGTGTCTGGGATCTATGTAGTGTTTTGTTACCAGGATAAACGTGTTTCAATTCTTTCATTTATATCTCCAATTCTGTTATAGTCATCATCTGGGCTTTTGCATTTTAATTTTACGTGCTAGAAATACATGGCAGAAGTGGTGAGTTTTGTTGAGGCTACAAAACTCTTTGCCATCAAGTGTTATTATTTTTCAATTGCAGGATTATGTGTTATTGTATGTTATTCTTTGTTCAGCGACTTGTATTTCCAGACATCCCTTGTTCCTGGGACTTTGTGTCTTGCATATCCTGTTTCTTTTAACCACAATGTCGTTGCCAGAATGATATAGTCTGTTGTCTGTAGTTACACCACTTGTGTTCTGGTGTTACTTCATATTTAATATATTGAGCCGCGTACTCATGCAACTTTCTTGCCAGATCGCCATGTTAGTTTTGTTTCTTTGCGTTCTTGTCGATCCCCATATGCATTCCTTCTTTACTGATTCAAACATCCAGGCTTTCAGGTTCATTTTCAAGAGCACAGTAATGGGTGTATGAATTCCGAGATAACAAATCTATCTTTGGGTAGCTACTCATGGCTCCTCGGTTTTTCATCTTTAACGGCTAATGACGCCATTCGGTTTGTCGCAGCTTTGTAATAATCATGGATTTATTTGTAAAAGTGTTGACTATTTTTGTATGAGATTTTTGGTTCCGTTGCAAGAAATATTTATATATTTCTGCATATTTATCCATGTAGTTATTCGAATGTGGTTTAATTTTTGTTCCGGTGTTCACCTCTCAAATAACATATATTACTTCAATCTTCTGCTGTTGTTGGGTGGCGTGATTCTTTGGTGAGTTTACCAGTTTTTTGTTGATCTGTGACCCAGCTCCATGAGATCATGTATGATTAGCTGCCGGATAGTTTTTGCCTCGTGTTTAGCTCTCGAGCCCCAGCACTTTCAACCACTGTTTTGTTATTTTAATGGCTCAGGTATTTGATTTGTAATTCCGCGTATTAACATTGACCCAGTGTTAGGTCCTGAAACGATTGTAGAAGGGGGGGTTGAATACAATCGTCACTAAAAAATCGCGGCGGAATAATCTGATTTGAAATAAACTTGTTAATCAGATTTTAATTAATTAATATAACAATGTTTTAAGTCGTTATATAATTAATAAGGTTCGTTTTAATGTCCACTAAAGTTCTTAGAATAAATTCGACAGGATGTATTCTAGTTTAGTGATTAAAACAACCGAATGATCAAAGCACAGGAAACTGTGGATTTAACGAATAGCAAGTTACAAACAACTTGAAAGTTTACAAGGCAATGAACAAGAACAAATGAAGAGGTTGAAGCCATATTTATAGGCAACACCTTGAACTTGTATGACAAAGTTGGTATGACCATGCTACAAAGATCAGTATGACAATGTGAGCTAATGTCATGCTACAAATGAAATCAGTATGACAATGTGAGCTCATGTCATGCTGAAATAGAAATCGGTATGACATATCAGGACATTGTCATGCTGCAATTTTCGGTATGACAATCCATAGCATGACATATGACTTGGAGGTTAAGTCATGGAGTGGTATGACAATGTTTAGTAATGTCATACAGCATGAATTCGGTATGACAATTCATAGCAATGTCATACTGATTGAATTCGGTATGACAATGCATGGTAATGTCATGCCAATTCAAATTCGGTATGACAAAGTGTAACATTGTCATGCTACACAATTCGGTATGACAATTGAACTTATGTCATGCCACAGACACGGTATGACAAACCAGGTGCGGTATGACAATCTATATGATTGTCATACCGTGCCCAAAATCAGTTTTAAATAGATTTTCTTTAATATAATTAATTCAATAATTATTCACTTAATTATATTAATCATATAAATTCATAAATTAAATTAATTCAAGTGTGAATCAATTTAATAAATAAATTACATAACTTATATAATTAATTTGAGATGTGAATAAATTAAAAGAATAATTATATTGAGCACAGCCTTCAGCAGCAGGTCTTCTGACATCCTTTAAAAGATCTGATTCTTGTCTTGAATGAACGACCACCTATAGTTGATGCTGAATATTTAATCTGAGTAGCTGACACACAAATGTACTGTCTGGTTCATCTGTATCTAGCTGAATCAAATACTCCTTATCAATTAAACATTTGAGAAGTGGCTTGTTCGTCGAGTCTTTGTCTTCGTAGTTCTTCTTCATAAGTAGAAATAGTTTGGAATCTTCTGAATAAATAAAGTATTAAAACTTTATACCTTCTGGACTTCTGGACGTGCTACAAAATATTATTTGTACACTGAGGCTTGAACATATTAATGAACTTCTTCCAGTGTTGTGCAGCAGCATCCTGAAATTCTTCAGACATATGATTTTAACAAATCACTTGACGTTCTTCGTACGGATTCCTTCAATAGTGCTTGCTAATTTACTTTCTTTCTTATCAGAGTTGAGTTGATACTCTTAAATACAAATAGGCTTAACATATGCCTTTCAATCTCCCCCTATTTGTTTGTTAACATAACATGCAAATTATCGAGAGGATAACTCAACTAACTGATAAGACAAAGGATTAAACATGAATTGTAAATAGCAAAAAGTTTCTGGTATTTCATTAAACATTCACCAGAATTCAAAAGATTACATTAGATTACAAAAGGATGTTCTTATTGAACATATATTACAAATCCCTAATGAATCTAAAGATCAACTTCTCCTTCTTCGATATCAGAAGTATGAAGAATAGGAGTTGACGGTTCTTCTCTGGTTGGCACTTCAGATGTAGTGGATTCACCACGCTTCTTTCGTTCCTTTGCCAGAGCCAGTTGATGTAGCACTTCCAAATCCACAGGGTCTTCGCGGAAGTCTGATGGCTGAGATTTTGTAACATGTTTCATCTTTCGAAAGTACTGAGCAACATTCTTTCGAGTGCAATAAGCAAGAATCACATCATCAGCATCAGACTTAGCTTTAGAAGCAAAGCCCTTGGTTCTTAAAAGAGTGGAGGCAAGAGCAAGTTGTTTAGCTGGATACTTTGACAAGGCATCTTCGTTGAGATAGACAGTGCTGAAGATCTCCTTGTGAACGAACTTAACACAGTAAGGATTCCTGACAACCTGAGGACTGTTGAATACAGCTTGTTCCAGCAGTTTGTCACGAAGAAGTTCATTCAGGTTGGAGCTTCGCCTAACCTTGTTTCGAAGTACCCAGAGCTCAGATACAGAGAATGATTTCAGAGATTCGACAGATAGTCTGTAAGAACCATTCCTCTGTGTATAGACAATTAGCTCCCATTGCTCTAGCAAGTTGTTGACCCCCACTGTCACATAATTCAATTCCAAAGCAAAGGCATGCATAAAGACATCCTCGTCAGGGTTTACCTCTCTAAGATCATAGATCAGAGATAAGAACTTGTTGTCGTCGAAAGGCTCCCTTTGAGGTCCATTAAAGATTCTTCTTGCAATGTCCCAGCTTTTTCCTTCTTTCCTCCTTATATCAAGATTTTTCTGTTTGCACGCAGCATCATAGATTTTCTGCTTCTCTATCTTGATTTGCTGTTCAGTTATCAACTTGTCCTCTAGAAGTTTCTGGTAATCACGAAGCTTACGCTTCCTAGCTTCATTCTCAGCTTTAAACTTCCGGACATTCTCTTCATGTTCAGGGTCAACAGGTTCTTCATCCTGAAACAGATAGCTCTCCTCAAATTTGCCTTCTTCCTCTGCTTGACGGTAGGTAGCATCGAAGACGTCATCATCATCCATGTCTTGTGGAAAATCATCATAGTTATCAGAATTAAAGACATTCTCAGATTGATGTGCCGGCTCTTTGCCTTTAGACTTTCCAGAATTGTCAGGAGCAGATTCAGAAGTATTCCCTTTGTTACTTTGATTCGAACTATTGCCCCTGTCACCTTTGTCTCCATATCCTCCTCTATCTCTTCTATTCTCCCCCTTAGTTGAGGGATCCTCTCTGGAGGTATCAGCATCTGACTTTGAGTTCCTGAGGAGTTGATCCAGTTTCCTGTCGATATCATCAAACTTTGACATATATAGTGCATGATTAGATCTCATCTCGACAGTCAACTCATGAATTTCTCCTTTAAGCTCATCCCTGGAAGAACTGGATGGCCTTTCATCAGCTTTCTTCTCTAGGGTCACCAACTGTGCACCCTTTAGCCTCTCATTTTCAGCAATCATTCGGGCTAATTCAGCTCTAAGCTTAGACATTTGTTCCTCAAACAGAGCCGGGTTAGTGTGTGCACTCACCTCACGTACACTCAAAGCTGTTTCACTAGCCTCACGTGCATGTGTATCGCTCGGTGTTTGCCTTTCTTCACTCATAGTATTTACTCTTCCAGCTGTACCTGTGTAAACTACCAATGTCCCCTGAGATGGGTTCAAAGGTAGTGGAGGAACAAATTGTCCTCCGAATGCCTGCGAGGGCAGATTTACTTGCAAGCTGCCAAGTTCCTCCTGATCATCAAAGAAAGTGCGATCAGTAAAGTTTTCATACATATTTATTGGATTTTGAAAATCTGTGCAATCAGTAAACATAGTAACCTGTGTATCTGTTTGGTCTTGCACTAGCGTGAGTGCTAGCGCAGTGCTTGACTCTGTACAGGGTACCGTGGCAGGACGGTCAACTTCAATGGCATCATTCTGTTGAGAGAATGAGTCCAGAGACTGTTTCATTGCCTGTTCCAAGTCCAAGCCTTTTTGGGAAGGCAAGGATGAGGCTGCAGATGTCTCCAGGGCTTCCAACCTTGGCTTCTTTATGGAAGACAGAGCTGCGGGTTGATTCAATAAACTACTCGAACTCCGTTTCCTCGCAACTTTACGAACAGGTTGCATTGAAGTGTTGGTTGATGTGTTTGGAGAAACGAATATTTGTTGAAGAGAATCTTCAGCTAGGTTATGAACCTGTGTG
Source organism: Daucus carota subsp. sativus (assembly GCF_001625215.2). Lineage (NCBI taxonomy): Eukaryota > Viridiplantae > Streptophyta > Magnoliopsida > Apiales > Apiaceae > Daucus > Daucus carota. Next base: position 13,359,726 of record NC_030389.2, read on the forward strand.
TTGTCAGGTTCATTGCTGGTAGGCTGGAAAACAAAATCAAGGTCACAAACAAAATCACAACCATAATCTGACGTATCAACATTAAAATTAGATGATAAGTTAGAAAGTACCTGAGCTACCTGTAGGTCCTGACGAAAGGACTGCAACTCTGGATTTGAGGTAGAGTCAGCAGGTAGTGGTTGTGAGGTTGATTGTGTTTGAGGGTAAAAGTGGGTGTGTTGTTGTTGTGGTAGTGGTTCAGATGAAGACGGTTGGGTTTCGAAGAAGTTGTATTCCTGACGTTCGTCTTCAACTGTGTGAGTTTGATGCAGAGGGGAATGATGTGGTGATTGGTGTGGTGACTGATGTGGAGATTGATGAGGTGATTGGTGGGGTTCAGGTTGTTGGTGTTCTGGTTGTGGTTGAGGTTGTTGCTGTTGATGTTCCTGAGCCACTTGAAACTGATGCAGTTGTTGTTGAGCATTGAACTGTTCCAACAGGTATGGAGTTATGACAAGGGGAACATTTTCATGTTTTCTCTTGTTGGTCAGAGACTTCATCAGTTTTGTACAGGCACGCGGAGTTGGTGCAATTGGAGAATTGAAGTATGAATTCTTCTCCGCGTCTGTCATCTTGTCATTCAGAAAGAGCATCAAGAACCGAGGGAAAAAGCATATCACTTTGGCATTCTGTGCAACTGATCGGCTGCTGAGTGGTCCCAACTTCTTTAAAATCGACTGAAGAAGCAACTTGCCAAAGTTGATTCGTCGATTGTGAACAATACAGAACCCAATGATCTGAAGAAGGGAAGATATGATGTTGTAGTTGCTTCGAGTGGTAGGTGAAAAGACTTTTGCCAGCGTGTCGAAGAACAAGTCCCACTCTGGTTTAAGATTCCCTTTCAGCATTCTCGGTAGATGAATCTCTCCTTGATAGTGAATGGTCTGAAAGAATTGGACAATCTCAGCATCTGTAGGAATCTCAGCAAAGTTGTCGCGTGGAAATCCAAGAATCCTATTTACATCATCCACAGATATAGTGATACTTCGTCCACCACCAATATTTCCCGAGACTCTGAAGCTTTCCAGCAATGTAGTGTTGATGGCAGAGGAGTAAAAGTCTTGGAGTGGTCGAATCTGTAAATCAGCATGAGCGGTGATCGCCGTGCTGACTAAACTTTGACTATTCAGGAATCTCACCCACGGTCGGAATCTCACTAAACTGATATCAGGGTCTAAGTACCCATTGTAGTTTGTCTCCCCGATCACAAATTGGCCAGCCATTTTTATAATTAAGAATTGAATTAAGCGAGAATTTTTCAAATAAAAAGTTAATTCTCAAATATCTCGCAAATTTCAATTAATAATTAATTAACAATTAATCAATTAATTAATAATTCGAATTAAAAGGTTAAACTCGAATTAAAAATTAATTAAATTGAAAATGGTCCAATTAAGTTCCACTAAATCCAACTAAGTCCCTACTAACTTCCAATTAGCCAAACGAGCCCTTAACTTTACTAAAAACCCCAAAATTCGAACTCAAGGTTAGGGTTTCAAAAGCAGTTGAATTCAAACAAGTGCAAATCGATCTGTACTGGTACTCCACAGCCAAATAATCACAGAACCGGCAACAAAACGCTTAAACTCGGTCAAACTCGTCCTGACCCGGTCGACTCGGTTAAACTCGGTGAAAACAAAGCAAAATCGGGCAGAGTAACAGCTTAAATCGTGATTAAATAGTAACCAGCAAGCAAAATCGTGCTTGAAAAAGAGTAACCAGCAAGTTTTTATGGAAGAAACTTGAAAACCGAGTTGAAAACGGTGCGTGTATGTGTGCGTGATGAATGGGGAAGATGAAGTAACCAGTATGACAATGTTTAAATATGTCATACGGGTTTGTTAAAGCGTCAGTATGACAAAGGAGTGTTATGTCATACGGGTTACACTTCGGTATGACAATTTAACGAATTGTCATACCGAGGTTTTGAACGAGGTAGGTGTATAACTCGGTATGACAATAATAGAAATTGTCATGCCGAGTTTCACAGAAGCTTGTATGACAAACCACAACATGTCATACCGAAATACCTGAAACCGACTAAACAGACTCGGTATGACAATCTTTTAGATTGTCATGCCGAGTTAATTAAAAATAAAAACAGAAATATATATACAAATATTATGATTTTTGATTTTCTTTTGAAATAAAACCTTTTACACATAAAATCAAAAATCTAATACAAATAATATATATAATATATTACACATATAATTTGTAAAATTCAACTTTAATTAAATATAAATATTTATGAATTTAACTTTAATTCATTAAAATGAATTAACTTAAAAACTAATATTCATGTTTAATTAATTTTGAAAAATACAAAATAGACATAAATAATTATCTAAATGCTTGAACAATAATACAGGGGAGTATGCAGCACTTAGAAAATTAACAATAACATATATGAACATGCATAATTACTCAGAAAAGTATCAGATAATGTACAAACAATTATATAAAATCTAATAAAATACATATAATTACACAGAAAATTCACAAAAATATATAATAATATATATAAAACAAATATATAAAATATACAAAGAGAATCATGGCATATTTAACATCCCTAGCTCACAAACCAACTTAGAGAAAGTGGATTCATCAAGTGGTTTAGTGAAGATGTCTGCAATCTGATCAGCTGTGGGTACGAAATGTAACACCACAGTACCATTCATGACATGTTCTCGAATGAAATGATACCTGATATCTATGTGCTTGGTCCTGGAGTGTTGCACTGGATTGTTTGAAATGGCTATGGCACTGGTGTTGTCACAAAATATAGGAATTTTGTCGACAGAAATACCATAATCATTTAATTGATTTCTGATCCAGAGAATCTGAGCACAGCAACTGCCAGCCGCAATGTACTCAGCTTCAGCAGTAGAAGTGGACACAGAGTGTTGCTTCTTGCTGTACCAGGAAACCAACCGACGTCCTAGAAATTGACAGCTTCCAGACGTACTCTTTCTATCAATCCTGCAACCTGCATAATCAGAATCTGTATAGCCGGTTAAGTCAAAACCAGTATTCTTAGGGTACCAAATACCTAAACCAGGTGTACCCTTAAGATATCTAAAGATTCTTTTGACGGCTATAAGATGTGATTCCTTAGGATCAGCTTGAAACCTAGCACATAAACATGTTGCAAACATGATATCTGGTCTACTTGCAGTAAGATAAAGTAATGAGCCAATCATACCTCGATAGCTTGTAATATCAACTTTCTTACCAGATTTATCCTGGTCAAGCTTTGTGGCAGTGGCCATGGGTGTCTTTGCCGGAGAAGAGTCTTCTAGATTGTACTTCCTTAGAAGATCTCTGACATACTTTGACTGGCAAATGAATATACCATCTTCCTTTTGGCTTACTTGAAGACCAAGGAAGTAGGATAGTTCACCCATCATACTCATCTCATAATTACTCTGCATTAACTTAGCAAATCTCTTGCACAAGTTATCGTTAGTAGAACCAAATATAATATCATCAACATATATTTGAACAAATATCATATCATTATCATGCAATTTGTAAAAGAGAGTTTTGTCTATGACACCTCTAGTAAATTTATTTTCAATTAAAAATTCAGAGAGGGTGTCATACCATGTCCTTGGTGATTGCTTAAGCCCATAGACAGCTTTGAATAAGAAGTACACAAAATCAGCAAATTCTGGATTTTCAAAGCCAGGGGGCTGTTCCAGATATACTTCTTCTTCCAGCTTTCCATTCAGAAATGCACTTTTCACATCCATCTGATAAACTCGGAAGTTGGAGTGTGCAGCAAATGCAAGAAATATTCTGATGGCTTCAAGACGAGCAACTGGAGCATAGGTTTCATCATAATCAATTCCTTCTTCCTGAGAATAACCTTTTGCAACCAGTCTGGCTTTGTTTCTCACAACAATGCCATCACCATCTAACTTGTTACGGAAGACCCATCTAGCTCCAATAGTAGATTTTCCTTTTGGTCTTGGAACCAGGGCCCAGACTTCTTGTCTCTCAAATTGATTGAGTTCTTCTTGCATGGCAAGAACCCAATCAGGATCAGCAAGTGCTTCTTCTATTTTCTTTGGTTCTAGTTGAGATAGAAATCCAGAAAATAAACATTCATTTGTCGTAGCACTTCTAGTCCTTACACCAACATCAGGATGACCAATAATCAGATCAAAGGGATGATCTCTGCTCCAAATCCTTTCCCTTGGAAGTTGTGTCCTTGATGATTCAGCAGTATCATCATTAGGCTGATGTGTATGACTAGTTGATCCACCAGCTCCCCCTGAGCTGTTGCCAGGTTGACTTGATGATCCACCACTAGCATTAGTGGAATCTCCAGCATTATTGCCATTTCCTCCACCATTGCCTGGATCATTATCATTGTTGTCATCACCTGTTGCAACCTCAGGTGGCACATCATCATCTGAATCAGAATCTGGATAGTTGTCAAACCTCAGAGATTCAGATGGATCAGCAGATTGCAAACTTGGTAGTTTAGTGTCATCAAATGTTACATTGACACTAACTTTCACTGACAGAGTATCAATTACAAAAACTCTATAAGCATTGTTTGTATAACCAACAAAAATTGCTTCAGATGCCTTTGGCTCAAACTTGTTCAAGTTCTCTTCACCATCCTTGAGAACATAACACTTGGCACCAAAGACATGAAGATGTTTGACATAAGGCTTCTTGTTGTTATACAGATGAAATGGAGTTTTCATATGATCCTTGTTGATCAAAGTTCTATTCTGGGTATAGCAGGCAGTAGACACAGCTTCAGCCCAAAAGTACAGAGGAAGCTTTGCTTCAGCAATCATAGTCCTTGCAGCTTCGATCAGTGTACGATTCTTTCTTTCTACGACTCCATTCTGCTGAGGAGTCCTTGGTGCTGAATACTGCCTTCTAATTCCCTTTTCAGAGTAAAAGTTAATTAGAGTTTGATTCTTGAACTCTGTGCCATTGTCTGACCTTACAGCTTTGACTGGCACACCTTTATCCAATTCAACTAACTTTATATGATCAATCACTGTCAACGGGGTTTCATCCTTAGAAGCCAGGAAGTAAACCCAAGTAAATTTTGAGAAGTCATCCACAATAACCAAGGCATATCTTCCTCCATCAATGGATGCAACATTCACAGGGCCAAACAGATCCATATGCAACAAATGAAGTGGATCTGTAATGGTATTGATGGTTTTGCCTTTGTGAGATGCTCTCTTCGCTTTTCCTTTCTGACAAGCTTCACAAAGATCATCAGTTGAGAATTCCAGGGAAGGCAAACCTCTCACTAGATCTCTCTTGACTAGAGAGTTCATGGTTTTGAAGTTGAGATGTGAGAGCTTCTTATGCCATAACCAACTATCTTCAGCAGATGCTTTAGCATAGAAACAGTGAACTTCGTTTCCTGGTCCTGAAGATAAATCAGCTACGAATATATTGCCCTTCCTTATGCCACATAGTGAAGGATGCTTATCCTTGATATGTTTGATGATACATATCTCCTTTTCAAAATGAACATAATATCCTTTGTCACAAAACTGACTGACACTCAGGAGATTATGTTGAAGTCCTTCAACTATAGCAATATCTTCTATGATGATCCTTCCAATTTTGTACTTGCCATATCCCACAGTACGACCTTTGCTATTATCAGCAAAACTGACTGTAGGGCCAGCTCCTTCTCTTATGTCCTCCAACAGGGATTTATTGCCAGTCATGTGCATTGACGCTCCACTGTCAAGCACCCAGGTAACACGAACAACTCCACTGGCACCCTGCAAAAGACAACTTGATTAGACAGTCTTTGGGACCCACACTTGATTGGGTCCGGCAGTCTTAAAGAACTGATTTCTATCAGGTAATACAACAGAGCCTCTTGGGCTGATATTTGGCTCACTCTTGACTGAACTTACTTCCTTAACAAAAGCCTTATAAACCTTGGTTTTAGGCTTTGGAACATAAGTTTCCTTCCTAACTCGAGGAGGGCTAGCAGTCTTTGATCTAGCATGCTTGTGGTTTGTGTGTTGTCTTGGCGTCGTGTTTTCATTTTTAGCATGCAAATTTTTAAAATAAGCAGACATAGTATTGAAAGCACAGAGCATACAGTTATTAACACCACAGAATTTATGACATGAATCAAATGTAGGAGCAATAGGAATGTCAGTCATCACAGTAGGAACGTCAACAGATTCTACTCTAACTTTGTTAACAGTTTTAAAGTTCTCAGTAGAATGACATCTGTTATCTCTGTTCTTACTGTTTACGAAACTATTAGGCTTGTTGAATTTTGTTCTCTCAGAATTGACACCTAAACCAGCTTTAGGCAACCTAACATTGCCTTTCACTTTGATTGGTTTCAGTGATGTCGGGATCTCATCTTTCTTCTCATTACTCTCTTTCATTTTAAGGTCTTCCTGTTTGAGTTCATATTTAATGACAACAGGAGTTTCTAACAGAGGTTCAGCTTCTGAGGCTTTAAACAAAGGTTGAGGGGAATCTTTCAAAACAAAAGGAATTCCTCTCTCCTTTGCACTCTTCTTAAAGGGAGTAATGTTACTAGCCTTACCTACAGATTTGTTATAGTCAAAGCCTATTCCAACAGTTCTCTTGATCTCTTGTTTATCATTAAGTTCTTTGACTATCATGGAGGCATCTTTAAAGGCTTTACATTTCACTTTCTCTTCGTCTAGCTGAAGTCTTAAAGCAATCTCACCTTTCTCTAGAACTTTGACTTTAGCACATTGAAATCCTAAATCCATAGTCAATTGTTCTATTTTAGGTTTTAATACTTTCATCTCATTCATTTTATAAGCATGAATATCTATGACTAAAGTATCAATTTTAAGATTGGCAGCTTTCAACTTTTTAATAGCATCATCTCTTTCGAGTCCTAATTGCATAAAAAGTTTAGGGCATGTAGGATCTACCTGAAAGCTTCCAGCAGGAGGAGGTGAAGATGATCCAGCATTAGCCATGAGAGCAACATTCCCAATCTGCTCTTCTTCATCACTATCTGTATCATCCCAGCTTTTCCCTTCTGCTAGATATGATTTGCTCTTGAAGCCTTGACTTCCAGAAGTACCATGATGCTTTCTAACCAGTGCATCATACTTCTGTTTCAGCTCATCATACGAATCTTTTCTTTTTCCTTGAACCTTGGGCTGTTTGCATTCAGTTGCAAAGTGTCCAGGTTCACCACAATTGAAGCATTTGAACTTGCTTCTGTCCACCATCCCAGTCTTGTATCCTCCTTTGCTTGTAGAAGATGAATAACCTCCCTTCTGAAACTTACTAACAGTAGGTTTGTATTTATAGGAAGGGTTCTTCCGGAATCTCATGTTTCCAAACTTCTTGGCAAACAGGGATAGAGATTGATCTTCTAACAGTTCCAGCTCTTCCATTGTATAGAACTCATCATCACCACTGGAAGAAGCAGTCTGACCCATCTCAGGTACAACAAATTCCTGAGTGGTTTTAGAAGGAACAACAACATCCTTCTTCTCTTCCGGTACAGGTGACTCAACAACTAGAGCTCTCGAATGGTTCTGTGTTTTACCCCAGCCATATCTCTGTTTACTCTGAACTTGCTCCAGTTCATAAGTTTTTAAAACTCCGTAGAGTCTTTCCAGAGAAATCTCATTCAGATCTCTGCTTTCCCTGATGGCAGTGATTCTGTGTTCCAGATGTTCAGGAAGGGTTAAGAGAAACTTCATGTTGACCTCTTTCTTGTCGTAGAATTTCCCATTCAGATTTAAATTATTTATCAAATTATTAAGTCTGATAAATACTTCTGAAATCCCTTCACCGGGATGAGAACCAAACTGTTCATACTGAGCCATCAGTATCTCTTTCTTGTTTTCCCTAACTTCCTCTGAGCCTTCATTGATAATCTCTAACGTATCCCAGATTTGCTTGGCGTTCGTACAATTAACAACAGCATTGTACATTACTGGATCTAGAGATTCCACCAATATTAGTTGAAGAGCGTCATCTAAGTTCATCTGTTCACTCTCTTCATCTGTGTACTCAGAAAGTTCTTTCGGAATGATCTGATGAGGTATTAACACACCATCCTCTTCGTGTGCTAATATGACATTCATCGGAGTAGTAACACCTTTGTCCAAAATCCCGATGTATTTTCGGTTCGCGGTGCGGAGGAATAGGAACATGTGCCTCTTCCATAGGCCAAAGTGTTCCTTGCTGAACGGTGGGATTTTAATGCTACTGATCTTTTGTGTACTCATATTTAAGGATTTGAAGTGAATAGTGTTTGGATGAGATTTGAATTTTTGAAAGAAAAATATTTTAAATCAGAATTAATTTTTGGAATAAAATTAATTCGAATAAAAAATATTTGGACGTTACAGAGTGTGTATAGGATCTGATACGGAAAATGGTATCAACCGCTCTGATGCCAATTGTTAGGTCCTGAAACGATTGTAGAAGGGGGGGTTGAATACAATCGTCACTAAAAAATCGCGGCGGAATAATCTGATTTGAAATAAACTTGTTAATCAGATTTTAATTAATTAATATAACAATGTTTTAAGTCGTTATATAATTAATAAGGTTCGTTTTAATGTCCACTAAAGTTCTTAGAATAAATTCGACAGGATGTATTCTAGTTTAGTGATTAAAACAACCGAATGATCAAAGCACAGGAAACTGTGGATTTAACGAATAGCAAGTTACAAACAACTTGAAAGTTTACAAGGCAATGAACAAGAACAAATGAAGAGGTTGAAGCCATATTTATAGGCAACACCTTGAACTTGTATGACAAAGTTGGTATGACCATGCTACAAAGATCAGTATGACAATGTGAGCTAATGTCATGCTACAAATGAAATCAGTATGACAATGTGAGCTCATGTCATGCTGAAATAGAAATCGGTATGACATATCAGGACATTGTCATGCTGCAATTTTCGGTATGACAATCCATAGCATGACATATGACTTGGAGGTTAAGTCATGGAGTGGTATGACAATGTTTAGTAATGTCATACAGCATGAATTCGGTATGACAATTCATAGCAATGTCATACTGATTGAATTCGGTATGACAATGCATGGTAATGTCATGCCAATTCAAATTCGGTATGACAAAGTGTAACATTGTCATGCTACACAATTCGGTATGACAATTGAACTTATGTCATGCCACAGACACGGTATGACAAACCAGGTGCGGTATGACAATCTATATGATTGTCATACCGTGCCCAAAATCAGTTTTAAATAGATTTTCTTTAATATAATTAATTCAATAATTATTCACTTAATTATATTAATCATATAAATTCATAAATTAAATTAATTCAAGTGTGAATCAATTTAATAAATAAATTACATAACTTATATAATTAATTTGAGATGTGAATAAATTAAAAGAATAATTATATTGAGCACAGCCTTCAGCAGCAGGTCTTCTGACATCCTTTAAAAGATCTGATTCTTGTATTGAATGAACGACCACCTATAGTTGATGCTGAATATTTAATCTGAGTAGCTGACACACAAATGTACTGTCTGGTTCATCTGTATCTAGCTGAATCAAATACTCCTTATCAATTAAACATTTGAGAAGTGGCTTGTTCGTCGAGTCTTTGTCTTCGTAGTTCTTCTTCATAAGTAGAAATAGTTTGGAATCTTCTGAATAAATAAAGTATTAAAACTTTATACCTTCTGGACTTCTGGACGTGCTACAAAATATTATTTGTACACTGAGGCTTGAACATATTAATGAACTTCTTCCAGTGGTGTGCAGCAGCATCCTGAAATTCTTCAGACATATGATTTTAACAAATCACTTGACGTTCTTCGTACGGATTCCTTCAATAGTGCTTGCTAATTTACTTTCTTTCTTATCAGAGTTGAGTTGATACTCTTAAATACAAATAGGCTTAACATATGCCTTTCACCCAGTCGTTGTATCAATGTATTTGCTCGTCGATAATTCTCGACTCTTATCTTCTTTTTGTGAAAATGATAGGCGAGTCAATATGTATCCATAGCTTTGGTTGTATCCATTATTTTTTATCACCTGCTACGCTCCCGTGATAGTCGTACATATTATAATTTCTTGGTCATATGGCGGGGTCCTCTGTAATTTTTATTTGACACGGGTCGTGATATGCTAATCATTCGCACGTAGTTTATTTGTGTATATGTTCGTGTAGGTGGTCGGTGCTTCAGTGGCGTTTTTCCCATCCATAAATCTCTTAACCACGCATTTTGTTTTGCATTCCCAACTCGTGAATCACGTGACTCGTAGTTCGAGTCCATTGTTTCAGGATATTCGCGTCTTGAGTATTTAAACGGGGTCTTGGGTTTTATATTATCGTTGTAAATGTACTAGAAATTTAGTAAAATGTGCTATGTGTTGAGTGAGTCAAATAGGTTTGACTTCTCAATTAACACGTGATATGTTTTAGGGGTGAGCAAAAAAAACCGAAAAACCGAAACCGAGCCGAAAAACCGAAAAACCAAACCGAAAAAAACCGTAACCGACAAAAACCCAAAAAAACCGTAACCGAACCGAACCGATATAACGGTTTGGTAACGGTTTCGGTTTTACCCCTAAAACCGAACCGAAAAACCGAACCGTTTATATAATATATAATAAAAATATAACATTTATTATATATTATTATATGTAACATATTATATATATATATATATATGTGCTACAATATATTAATTATATATTTTAGTAAGAGAAATAGATATAATAAGTATATAAATATTTTTCTAAAATTAATAGAAGTATTAAATTTGTAGAGTAGTTTCTAATCATATAAAAACCGTGAAAAAACCGTAACCGACCCACGGTTAACCGAACCGAAAAAAACCGTTTGAAACGGTTCGGTTACGGTTTCTACCTAAAAACCGAACCGAACCGAACCGAAATACACGGTTCGGTAACGGTTTTAGGTAGAAACCGAGCCGAACCGACCCGTGCACACCCCTAATATGTTTGATATTCTCATGTACAAACATGCCTTAATTGTTTATACCTATTTTAATATTGCTTGTAATGCTTAAAGAATGCGGCCAGTTATTGATATGTGAGGTTGCCACATTTCATGTAGTTTATTAAAGTTGTTTTACAATTATTGACAAGTTACCCGTCGTAGTGCTCATGTGATGTGTCCATTTAGTAAACTGAATATTCCAATCAACCGAGATAGTGAATATATATGTATGCTTTTGTGTTAATTAATTCACTGTCGTCAAGGTGGTCATGTATTCTGTTTATCGATTAGCGCATTTAAAATGTATATATAAATAGTACACTATTGATGATGCGTATAATTTATGAACTCGACAAATAGAATATTTTCAAACGTTGGTGCATGCACTCGTAGGCTAGTTAAGAGGACTCACCCTCTTGAAACTTAGAGCAAGTCCAAGAGTGCCCTAAAATCATGTCCTGAATCAAAATTTAAGGCATTTGAAGTAAAATGGTGCTCCACCAATGTCCTAGTGGTGCCTCAAAACACTAGGACATCTAACAAATGCCTTATTTTTGAGGCACAATCATGCATGCCCTAAACCATTTCTATCAATAATATATTAGCTTACTCATATTCCAACACACCTCTCTTCTCTTTCTTTTTCACTTCCCTCCAACAATAATTCAAATATACTATTATATAAATAATAAGGCACAATAATAAGGCATATTGTTGGAGTTGTTATATTAAAATGATGTCCTAAATCACTAGGATATTATTATTTATTATATATATAGGGCACTTCCTAGGACATTGTTGGACTTGCTCTTAGCACGTAATCGTAGTTGTATAAGTCGGGAATAATTAAGTTTTTTATTCGTCGGGAACAATCTTATTGTGGCGTGTGTATTGACACGTTTTTTTCGAGTTATTCCAATGTCAATTGATTGTGAAGGGTGATCAGCCCTTTAGATTTTTATGTAAAAGCTATTTAATTCAACAAATGTTTAAATTGTCTAAGAAGGTAAACACATAAATATAAACATAGCACGTAGTTGGAAGAAGAGTATAGACATATGAACATCATGCAATCATATAAGTTTTTATGGACGAAGGTACGAGCATATCTTATTAATTAAAACTAACCGGAGCATGGTAGTTATAACAAACATCAAGCAAATCCTAAGTGGCGGAAGGCCAAGCAAAAACAATTCTCCTAACTTACTTATTGAAACACGACATCTAGAATAAAAAGGAAAAGGTAGCAAGGAACATTACACATGATATGCCTTCAAATGAAAAGCATTCCAGCTCCTTGGTACTTGCGACCCGTCCATTGTAGATAATTGATATGCTCTTCGTCCGACCACAGCGTCTATCAAATAGGGTCCTTCCCACGTGTCGGCAAATTTGCCTGCCATCGAGTCCATTGTGTTTTGAAATACCTTTCTAAGGACCATGTCTCCAACGTGTTTGTTGTAACTATTTGCAACCCTTTGTCAGTATGATTCCAATCGAACCTTCGCCATTTCTTTCAGCTCGTCCACAGTGTCGACGTCATGGACAAGTGCGTCCTGATTGTTTTCTGGCGTCTGTAGGCCATATCTTGCTGTCGGCATCATGACTTCAGTCGTCAAGACAGCTTCTGTCCCATAGACGAGGCTGAAAAGGGTCTGTCCCGTCGAGGTCTTTGGTGTCGTCTTGTCGGACCAGAGGACCTAGGGCAACTCCTCTGCCCATCGTCCTTTACATGCCGTCAACCTCCTCTTGAGGTTATTCATGATGATCTTGTTGCTCGACTCAGCCTGTCCGTTCGCCTGCGGGTAACGTGGTGTCAACTTGATCAAAGCAATGTTATACTTCTTGTAGAAAGCTTCCGTTTTGTCACTTATAAACTGAGAGCCGTTGTCACATATGATTTCAGATAGAACCCTAAATTTGCACAATATGTTTCTCTTGATGAACGAGATCACATCCTTCGATGTCACCTGTCGAAACGCCTCTGCTTCAATCCACTTTGAGAAGTAATCCGTCATCGCCAACATGAAGACCTTCTGTCCAGGTGTCGACGGCATCTTCCCAACGATATCCATTCCCCATTTCAGGAACGGCCAGGACGGTATCGACGCATGTAAGGGTTCCGACGGCTGGTGCAAGACAGGTGCATGTCGTTGACAGGCGTCACATTTTCTGACAAACTCGAAGGCGTCCTGTCGCAGTGTCGGCCAATATTAACCCGTGCGTAGTACTTTCAGGGACAAGTTTTTTGCTGCGGTATGGTTCCCACATTCGCCTTCATGGACATCTTGTAATAAAGAACTTGCTTCCGTCTTGTTCAAACACCTCTGCAAAACTCCCGACACCACTTCTTGAACAGGACGTTGTCGACGACTGTGAAGCGTGAGACTTTCATTCTTAGCGTCCTCTTCTGGTGGTGCCTTGTCCTCACCATCATTCATGTCCATACGGGGTGCTACGCTCTGCAAGGTCTTCTTTGTCGTGTTGGTCGACCTGGTGTGTCCTGTGCTCTTGTCTTTACGTAGTGTCGTGACCTCTTTCTGTAGGGAATCGATTGTCGCCTGTATTTTCTTCATTGCCTCTTCCAGCTGTTTGTTCTTTTCAGCGTCGGTTAGTGGTTTTGACGACTCCGGTGGTGGGCTGTCGGTGGTCATTATCAAATCAATTCGATCTTAGCACACTTCCCACAGACGGCGCCAAATTGTTTTAACGAAATTTCGTACGGGTGAATGCTAAGCGAATTAATTTGAGCGATAAAATGAATAAAACGAGATAAACATTTGGTGACGCGGAAAACCCCGATGTAGGGTAAAAACCATGGGTGGGGTTGGTTACCCAGCCGAAAGAAATGTTCACTAAAATAACTGTTACAAGAGCGTAGATATGCTTACAAGAACTTGAAGTCTAGTGAATAGCTCCAAGTCGAATGCCTCTAAATTTTCTTTCCTATTCTTTATATAGTGTATCGACTCCTAGAGCCCACTTCTAGTCCACTACGCATGTTCCCCTATCAGCCCTATTTTTCCTCCACTTGACCTCCTCATTCGCAGCCACCAAACCAAACAATATTTGAATACTTTTTCCTGTAAACGTGGTCAGTTACAAGCTTTTCCATGTTTATCCACTTTCCCCAGCAGCTTGTGTCGTTATCACCTTGTGGGCCCGCCATCTTTTATTTATCACACCACAATCTTATTGCCACATATTAAAATTATTAATTTTGGCACGTAACAGATTGTAATATATTTTTCATTTTCCTTTTCTCAATCCTATATGTATCCAAGATATTTCTTTTGATAATATTTCTTGAAATGGGTCGGACATAAGAATTCAAGTAACTATGCACATCCCATACACCATCATACTCAATCATAACTAAATGGCAAATTATGTTTTACGATTGCTTTGCCCATTGAATCATGATAAAATTTTTGATCAAATGGGGCATTTTCAAGTTCATCGCCAGCTACATTTTGTCCATGTCTTAACATGTGTTTCCGCATATTACTAGTACCATGCTCATAAGTATAAATTTGACCACATTTCTGACACTTTCCTTTAGATACTCCATGACTTTTGAATTTTTCAAATAAAGACAAGATTTTTGATGTTGTTTTTTATATCATTTCACACTCCTACTCATATTAGAACTATGTTCTTCTTCCATTAGATGCACACAAATAAAAGATCAACAAATACACCTGATTCGTTGTTCACGAGGATGAAGAAACACAAGAGTAAACAGATTTGAATACCTACATCACTCAAAGATATAGTTATGTACTATAAAATCTGGATGTGATAATTTATCAAACACTTGCCTTGCACTTTTATCAAGTATATATGTAGACTTACATATCAGATTTGTATAACCACATACTAACAACTAATCAAAATCATAGAAATTTTAAATATGTACTCAAATTAAATGCAATTGAGAATAAAAATCAAACAAAGATATGTATATACACAGCTCATATATAGATATATTAGTATGTAACATACCTCTAATCTCCGATTTTTCATGATTTGTCGATACCCATAACTCTCTTTGTTGTGTATATCCTCTCTTGGCTGTGTATATCGCGTAGGTAGTGTATATGTATCGCTGGGTTATGGGATCTCTTATGTAGGTAATTATCTTCTCTTCTCGTATACTGGGTTATTGTTTTTAAATGGATAATATGGGTATCACATATTTTTAGCCCATATAATTTAAGTAAATATATACCCTAAACGCAACACATAACCAAATAAAAATATGTGATATGAGCTAGGTCCAAGTCAATAAATATGGAGTGGTTTTGTATGGATTATTGGATTCGGATAAAAATTGACACGTCTACTACCAACAATCTCTTTCTTAACTTGAAAAGACATAAAGATTCGTAAGGGTGAGCGAACTAGCTCAGCGAGCAATATAAACAATAATGCGAAGATAAACAGTTATCAATTGAAGTTAATCAGGGTATCAAGTTTATTTTAAACAATTATTAGAATTGGATAATCAGATTTTATTTTACAAAAATCAAGGTTAGCCTGTTGATCAGTCACGCACTAACCCTAAGCAAGGTCTACACCATGCTCTAATACTGGATCCAAGGCACACTTTGGCCCAACATGACCTCGAATCTGGTCCGACCGAGAATCTGTTCCACATTTAGTAAACAATCCAACTCTTTAACAATTCAATTTGATAAACAATGAGATTCACTAAACCTGATCATAATCATCATTTATAAAACATTTATCTAAAAGCAGAATGTATATCATAAGCATTTCAAAGGTATATCAAAGGTTGTTAACTGTACGAAGTATGGTTTCGTGTTTATAGAAGAATCAGATTTAAAATTGAGAATGGTTTATTGGATATATAGATTTTGGTTCTTGGAAGTTATAATGTATTGTAGGATGTGTGTGTAATCATATGTCAGAGGATTCTATTTGAGTGGTATGTGTTTGGTATGTATGTATTGGTGGAGTGATATAGTCTTTAGGTGATATTGTGTTTGGTGTTTTAGGAATCGATGGTTTTCAATGGATCTAGTTTGTAATCAAGTATCAAAGGAACTGGTTTAGGGTTCAAGGATAAATAGAGTAATCAACGTATGCTATAATCAGAATTATCTCGAAGTCTGGTCAGAATACTTGCCTTATACATATGATCTCAATTCATAATTGGTCTCGCTCGACAGAACTACTCTATAGCCACCATCTTTCCCTTTCCACGTCTCGCTTATTCAATAAGAATCACAATAATTATCTATCAATACTCAATTCCATATCACTCTAATCGTAACACAAACAAAACAAGTTTCTATTTTCCCTTCGTTTCACCCAGATTCGAATTACAAATCAAAAGTTACAATTACAACAATCATACGACGTTCATATAAGCATATCACACATCAATCAACTAGCACATAGCACATAACATGTAAGGTAAAATTTTTTTAAAGAAGATTCATAAATTTACATTGTTTTGTTTTGGAATACACTCTTTAATAATGGAGGACCCCCTGCATTCACAACAACCACACCAATCAAAATACACAAAATTTATAGATTTTAGTGCTTAATATATGGGCACACACTAAACAAACCATACATACATACATACATACATACATACATACATACATACATACATACATACATACATACATAAATACATACATACATACATACATACATAAATACATACATACATATATACATACATACATACATATATATATATATATATATATATATATATATATATATATATATATATATATAATGTAAACTGGCGCCACTTGACTTGTGGATTGTATTTGGCTAAGTACAAAGCCGGCGGCGCCTCCCATGCACCTGTGGAGCACCACTTGGAAGTTGTAGTGTAAATCTCTAAGTCCCAAGTGGCGCCTACACCGTACACGTAGAACTGGCGACACTTAAGGTCAACTGATGGTCAATGTATCAACCTTGGCGCCACTCCACAACTCCCTCCGCTCACAGTAAGACGCCACTCTGTTGTGTTGTATTATTTTGTTAAGTAAAAATCTTAAGTGGCGCCACTCACCTATGATAGACCCCGCCCCGAACCCCGCACGAGAATATTTTTCCTCCCTGATCCCCGCCCCGAACGGAGAACGGGGATCCCCGCAGGGATTTGAGGAATTTTATTTTTTAATAACTTTATAATATATAATATACTTTTTGACAAGAAAACAAACTGCTAATTGTTAATATACTAATAAAATGATATTATCTCATATTTTTAACAAATCATATTAAAAGTGATTTATAATATAAATAAAAGACAATTTTAAAAAGATATTATATTATCATATAATTATAATCGACCAACAAAAATAAAGATTATTTAATTTCAATAATATTATAAAAAGTATCTATTTTTAATAATATATTAATATAATATATTTAAATATATTGTTATTTTTATATATATACAATCGGGGTCGGGAATCGGGTGGGAAGACACTAGCCCCAAATCCCACCCCGATCCCGAATTTTTTATAAATCCTTCTCTGCCCCCATCCCTGATCCGAGCCCGCTCAGGTCGGATGGTGTTGTTTGGGGCGGGATGAATGCCTTTCCCAACCTATGATGTATTCATGAGGTGCCCTTCAAAATTTTTGATGAATTTGGCCAAGACAAATATGTCAAGGGGATATCAGCGCCACTTCACATCCTTAACCATACGTGGTTAATTTACACAACCTGGATCACTCCAAATATTAACTAACTTCTCGATTATAAAGTTGGCAGGGACAGGGAGAGCGCATGTTTGTTGCAACTTGCAAGTTCACTACGTAATGAATGCAGTGCCAATAGCTGTATCGCCAAAATTTCTCGCACTCACTAGAGTTACATATATACTGTAATCTACAAACATTTAAGCATGTTTAATCCGGATACATTAGCTACTTGGATACAAAGGATGATGGTAACTAAACAAAATGAGAAGCTTACAAAAAATATCACCAGACTAGTACAAGAAGAAGCTGGTGAGAAGCAACTTAAAAGCGGCGAAATCCAAGTACATAATACTCAACAGTACAATTCACTTTGGAGTTCAAGAGAAAGACAATGCCTTTTTCTACTTCAACAAAAAGGAACCTCAAGAACTTTACTTCTCCAAATGCATGCTTTGATGATCAAAGTTTCCCTCCAAGCAAATGTTAATCTCCTCACTAAATTCATTACTACAGTGGCTTCAATGGTAGGAATTAAGTATGCTCGCCAGCTGTTTGATGAAAGGTCTCATAGAGATGATGCTTTTTTTTGCAATATGATGATGAAAGCTTATGTGGGTCATGGTCATTTCGATGACACTTTGATTTTGTATAGGGGTTTGAGGAGAGGGACTGTTTTTGTTCCTGATAGTTTTACTTTCTTGAATTTGGCGAAAGCGTGTAGTTCTGAGTTGTGGTTTTGGGAAGGGATGGAGATACATAATCATGTGGTAAAAAGTGGGTTTGGTTCTTATTTGTTTGTGTCGACATCCTTGATTGATATGTATGCGAAGTGTATGAATATGAGTTGTGCTAGAAAATTGTTTGATGAAATGGTTGAAAAAAGTGAAGTTTCTTGGACTGCTCTTATTGGGGGATATGCAAGATCTGGGGATGTGGATAGTGTAAAGGATTTATTTAATCAAATGCCTGAGAAGGATACGGCTGCATATAATATGATGATTGATGTTTTTGTGAAGTTGGGAGATGTAGACTCTGCTCGGAGTTTGTTCGATCAGATGCCAGAAAGGAGTGTGGTGTCGTGGACTAGTATGATTGATGGGTATTGTAATGTTGGGGATGTGGTATCCGCTAAGTTGTTGTTTGATGAGATTCCAGAAAAAAATTTATACTCGTGGAATGCCATGATTGGAGGATACTGCCGAAATAAAGAATCACATGAAGCATTACAACTATTTCGTGAACTGCAAGCAGAAACCTTGCTTGAACCAGATAATGTTACAATAGTTAGTGTTCTTCCTGCTGTTGCTGATTTAGGTGCTCTTGATCTGGGTTGTTGGATTCACAACTATGTCCGAAAGAAGGAGCTTGATAAATATGCAAATGTCTGCACTGCACTAGTTGATATGTATGCTAAATGTGGCGAAATTACAAAAGCAAGAACAGCTTTTGACAAAATGTCAAACAAAGAAGTAGTTAGTTGGAATGCTCTAATAAATGGGCTGGCAGTCAATGGCCGTGCTGAGGAAGCATTAGAAGCATTTTCGGAAATGAAACAAAAGGGATTTAAACCAAACGATGTCACCATGATCGGTGTATTGTCCGCTTGTAGTCATGGAGGTCTAGTGGAGGAAGGTATGAGGTGGTTCAGAGAAATGCAGGAACTAAAAGTAACCCCAAAAATTGAGCATTATGGATGCATGATAGATCTTTTCGGCAGATCTAGGTGTTTGGAGGAAGCTGAAAAGTTAATAAAAGCTATGCCCTATGAAATAAATGAAATAATACTGAGTACCTTTCTGTCTGCATGCAATGATCGTAAAGATGTTGCAAGGGCTGAGAGAATATTAAAGAAGATGGCTGCAGGGAAAGCCTGGAGTGATGGGAACTATATCATGTTAAGGAACCTTTATGCCCTCGAGAGAAGATGGGGAGATGTGAGGGAAATTAAAGGGGTGATGAGAAGGAAAGGAACAAAGAAAGAGGTTGGTTGTAGTTCCATTGAGGTTGATAGCAGGGTATGCGAATTTGTTTCCGGAGATACTGTGCACCCACACTGGTGTTTAATTCATTCCATCTCAAAGAAGTTACATATGAACATGAGGAGCAAATATATTAATTGAGATATTGAAAGAAGTCTTCTTTAAACCTAAGGTTGCCTTATTATAGTTTCTTGACATATCTACAAATGTAAGTATTTAATTTAAAGGCCAAAAGAATTATTGTAACGCGGGACTGCTTTTCAAGGTATTCGGGGAGAAGAAGTAAGTTACATGAAGTTTGAAATATTCTTAAAGGGAGTCTGTGGCTGCAGAAGGGCAGTGGGGACTGGGGAGTCCTGTCCATAAATATTTGTCCTGCCTCTAAAGAACTCATGGTTGGAGTAAGAAAAAGAACTTGCTAACCAACAAAAGGAATGTAACTTTGGTCAGGAAACCATAAGTTGGTTTTAGGAAAAGACTGAATAATGTGAGGTTGCTAATTGTTTGAGTTGCATCGGTTCAGGTGCAGAATTCAAACACAGATATGGGTTTACATGTCTCAATATATTGCACTACTTGGATACCAATCCAAATTGGACAGTGCAGCGACTGGATATGGAAGTCTGATGTGTTAAAAGAGCATTCCCAGGTACATTTCTAATATTGTTTTATATCAATTGATTTTAGACATAAGTATGATAAATTCTTAACTTCAAACCAGAAGGATGTAAAACCGAGCATTACGTGATCACATTATAGTATGTTTTCTAACAACTTTAATATGGTTAAACCATTTGGACTTCAATCTTGTCATGCATCATTGTCAGCATCCGCATTCTGTACATGTATTTGCATGAATCCTTAATGTTTTCGGACATTGAAGATGACATAATCTATTCTATACACAGGCCCCACGTGTACAACATAGAAACACACACAAGATTCCATCAAGTGTGTGTACTTATAAGGTTGACCATTAAGCTTCACAAAGTATCCTGTTCTGCTCCACAATGACCAGCAAAAATTCAGAAGCTGCTGGCTCATCAAGTAAACCTCCTCAGCCTTATGAACGAGATCAGCTGTTGCCGATTGCGAACGTGGCGCGAATCATGAAGGAAATCTTGCCTGCTAATGCAGAGATAGCCAAAGAAGGGAAAGAAACAATGCTGGAGTGTGTTTCTGAGTTCATAAGCTTTGTGACAGGTGAAGCATCCGAAAAGTGCAGGAAGGAAAGGCGGAAAACTGTCAATGGGGATGATATTGTCTGGGCTATTGACAGGCTTGGTTTCGACAATTATGCTCAGCCACTCAAGAGGTATTTGGATAGGTATAGAGAGATTGAAGGGGATCATAGAGCAAATATGAATATTGTTCATAATAGAGTTGGTTATGATCATGAAGAAAATGGACGGTTTCACTTGTATGTTAAAGATGCCCAACAGGATCGAATAGATGATAACCATCCGAATGGTGATCATTAAGCTGAAGCTTCAAATAGATTAAAACATAAACGAGTACATTTTGACTTTCATTTTGTTTCTATTCTATTTAGTGCAGAGATTATATCTTCATGTGTCTTCTACAGGCTTTATATTTTATATCATTCTTGTTGCAGAAAGAGGTTACCAATGTTAGCTTGCTTGTTTAGCTTTATGTATGATCCTGTTAAGCCCTTCTAACAACTTGAGGTTTTGGGAGAATAAATTTTTGTCCTGCCTCTAAATAACTCATGGTTAGAGTAAGAAAAAGAACTTGCTAACTAACAAAAGGAATGTAACTTTGGTCAGGGAACCATAAGTTGGTTTTAGGAAAAGACTGAATAATGCGAGGTTGCTAATTGTTTGACTTGCATCAGTTCAGGTGCAGAATTCAAACACAGATATCGGTTTACATGTCTCAATATATTGCACTACTTGGATACCGATCCAAATTGGCCCGTGCAGTGACTGGATATGGAAGTCTGTCTGATGTGTTAAAAGAGCATTCCCAGGTACATTTGTAATATTGTTTTATATCCAATTGATGTTAGACATAAGTATGATGAATTCTTAACTTCAAACCAGAAGGATGTAAACCGAGTAGCCTATAGGGACATAGGTTGTTGATCTCATTTGCTGAACTGCTGGTGACTAAAAGTGTAATCAAGATATTTCAGTATGGATGTTACAGCTAATTCGAAGACTCCGGGTATAGTTGGATTGTGAAGGAAAAAAATTCTTAAATTATATTGTATACGATGCTGAGTGGGCTTTTGCAGCCAGTGCTTAGTGGACTTGACCATGATCTGAGAGACCATCACAGGAGATAGATCTAGTTTGGCACTTGGCAGGATTGAAGATGATGCTGTTTTAAGTGTTTCCTGTTCAGGCTTTGGAGTTGGGGATAAAGCAATTTATCCAAAGGCTTAGCTCCAAGCAAGGAATCAAATGTACAAAGGGTCTTGTATTCCTTGCTTCACAGTAATTCTAAGCCTAACAAGGCACTCAATACCTTCTTTTAACTCTCTATATAGTCTTACATAGTCATCCTATTGAATTTAATCTGCTTCTTATTTTAAATATGGGTATGTTCATGAGCTTCATGGGTAAAGGTGTGTGTATCCTTCAACTATGTTCTGCTTTCTGTGTTTTGTATGCAACAGTTTTAACTCTATTCATTTGAAACTCATTAAACTTGCATTCTAACCTCTTTCTTTTGGTGACAGGCTTGCCTACAACACAGATGCTCAGCTTGGTTATGGGAACACTTTACAGAAAATTTATTGAAAAAGATATAAAAAATTTGGAGGACTTTCAAAAGGCGATTCTCGATATTTTTGAGTAAGATTTCTACATAATTTTATTTTTCAAAGAACTTCATATATATTTAATTAACTTGAACATTTATCTTGTATAGCACCATAAACTCAGCATTGCCTGGTAAACATTATGATGTTCCACCACAGAAGGACGTGGAGGTAATAATTCATTGTAATTTACGCCCAAACTGCATCAGAATCACAAAAACTCATAAAAAACGTTGTGATTTATTATTATTTTTTCCCGAATTAGGCATGTTTCAAAGAGTGGAAAGAAGCAAAAAAGGAACCCGAAAGAAAGAAGCTGTTCACTGAATTCATGACAAAAAATGTAATTCTTGGGAAACTTGATGAGACTAGCCTTGTAACTGGACTAGTAACGCCACCAGCAGCAATGGCTGCAAAAAGAGCCGGAGAGACCTTGCCGCAGCTAAGCATAATTAAAAGCATACCTGATGTCATTTTCGTGCCAACTGCCACCATATTGGCTCTGATCTCCGTCAAGGTCTCCAGGAGAATGTTTGTAAACAATGTAGCATATCCATGATAATGTATGGAGTTTCTCCTCTATAATTTGAACTCCATTTCTTAAATTGCAAATTTCATTTTTCAACTACACTCTGTACACAATGGAGCATTCTTTCGCAATTCGGTGTGTGATTTCTAATATATGGAGTAAAGAATGGAATGAAGGAATGAATGAAATTTATAAACATTTATATAGTTCAAATTTCATTTCATTCATTTCATATTCATTTACCCTGTCAAACACAACGTTTATGTTTTCTTAACACTAACCGACGAGATGTATTTTAGATATTTTACATAGGAATAAATGATACATAAAGATATTTTAAAACTAATTTGAAAAGTAGGTAGATTCGTTATCGTCAACTATAAATGCCACACACGGCACGTACGTCCATTCTCCTGCTTCACTCTCCCATTTCTTTGCAACACCTAACACACCCAGCTACCAAACACTCATCTCTCTCCCATCCCTCTCTCGACTCTCATCTCTCTCTCTCTCTCTCTCTCTCTCTCTCTCTCTCTCTCTCTCTCTCTCTCTCCCTCTCTCTCCCTCTCTCTCTCCCTCTCTCTCTCCCTCTCCCTCCCTCTCTCCCTCTCTCTCTCCCTCTCTCTCTCCCTCTCCCTCTCTCTCTCTCTCTCTCTCTCTCTCTCCCTGACATCTTGTATAATACTAATAATGCTTATGAAGCTGTGCACGATCTTCATCAGTTTGATGGCAGCAACGACAAGTGCTCTGCCTTTTGTGGTCTTTCATGGTAATATTAATTTCTTATTGCTTTTCACCCTTCCTCATTGTCAAGTTGTTTTGATATTGTCTCGTATTATGCATCACCTGCAACTCATTCACATATAAAACAAATACTATCATGCTGTGCTTTGTGTCATCTTTAATGTCTACTTGTTATCGCCGTATCAGTTTAGTCGCGAGTTTAGATCCTCATAGGTTAGTTTGGTTGATTACAGGGGCGGGCTCGGGTTTTAGACAATGAGGGGGTGATTTTTTTCCGAGACTTGTCCCGTATAAATATGTTTTTTTTGAATATTTCTATGTGAAAATATTTATGATAATGTATTGAAATTTGATTAAATATTATTGACCGATGGATTATATTCTTTTAGACGTTTTACATTATTTTTTTACATTTTATAAATAGATACAAATAATATATATTTTTATCATCTATCTTACTAATATATGTTATTTAGGGTAGCTTTATTTCTTTTAAATAATTGAAAATTATTTTTTTTCTTCATTTATAGAAAAGTATAAGATGAATTATGCTGGTGTCTTTTATTATTTTTAGAGCTTACTGCACTTTGCAACCCTCTACTTTGCTCGAAAAACACTTTGGTACATAGACTTCTAAATGTGTCAGTTCGCCCTCCAAACTTCTAATCCGTTAGCAGTTTGCCCCATTCCGTTAAATTTTCCGTTAACTTTGATGTTAAAAATAGTTTACAGCAGTTTGCACCCCTAACTTTATATTTCGTTTTAGTTTGCATCCTTGAAACACTTTTTCATTAAAATCAATCATATTTCGTTAAAAACAGAATCAAGTATATTTTAATTTAATAGTTTGTATCTATAAAAAGAATTTTTATAATACAATAATATCAAAAAAATAATATGCTTAAGTTTGCTAATTAACTAATTGAATAACTGAGCAAAATATTTGAAGCAAAAATTCGTCACTAAAAGTACGAAATAAAGACTAAACTTTATTTTATTATATTATTTGACAATGCAGACTAAAATTTATCTGTTCTAATACTTTTCGGATGAGCCAGAGTCGAACCTGGGGTCTCCCGGGACATCGGAGGATAAACCCACCACTTGAGTTATCTAATTGTAGTCTCGTGTACATTTTCTCAAATCGTCTTTTTAGTGACTCAAGTGGTGGGTTTATCCTCTGTTGTCCCGGAAGACCCCAGGTTCGACTCTGACTCATCCGAAAAGTATTAGAACAGATAAATTTTAGTCTGCATTGTCAAATAATATAATAAAATAAAATTTAGTCTTTATTTCGTACTTTTAGTGATGATTTTTAATTCAAATATTTTGCTCAGTTATTCAATTAGTTAATTAGCAAACTTAAGCATTTTTTTTTGATATTGTATTATAAAAATTCTTTTTATAGATACAAACTATTAAATTAAAATATACTTGATTCTGTTTTTAACGAAATATGATTGATTTTAATGAAAAAGTGTTTCAAGGATGCAAACTAATACGAAATATAAAGTTAGGGGTGCAAACTGCTGTAAACTATTTTTAACATCAAAGTTAACGGCATGGGGCAAACTGCTAACGGATTAGAAGTTTGGACGGCGAACTGACACGTTTAGAAGTCTATGTACCAAAGTGTTTTCCGAGCAAAGTAGAGGGTTGCAAAGTGCAGTAAGCTCTTTTTTTATATGTATGTTTATTTAGTATTTAAATTAATGCAAAGAAAAAGCAATTTAAAAATAAAAGATAGATTACTGCACTACATCTTATGTTGTTTTCACTTAGACTTAGATAGAATGGAACACAATGGAATGAGAGAGAATCGAATGAATTTTGCATTTTAAAATGACGTTGATTAGACAAAATGTTTATACTTTCATTCCTTAGGTCATTCAATTCATTCTACTTTAACTACAACGCACATGTTTTTTAAGTAATGCTCATTCCATTTCTACATCATGTTACAATCTTTATCACAAGAAAATTAAACACATTCATTTTTAGTAAATATTATCTCATTTTTTTTTCCTTTCTCCATATAACTTCTATATAATTTTTCATTCTATTTTCCACTCATTCAATTCCATCCTATTGAACACAACCTTGTACACTACTATACGGTTATTATAGTTTAGTATAAATAAACATGGAGCAAATTAACTATGATAAGTTCACAAGATATATATCTAGGTAATGCATTGCTAAATTGGAAGGTGAGGGAATCAAAGAACTAAAATTATTCAGATTGAATACAAACTTCCAAAGCATTACACGGGACGGATGTGTTCATGAGCAGAGGTAAAATATGATCGTAATGCTTGCACTTAAATTTATAAGTACTGTTTTCTCTTTTCGGAGTCACTGGTTTTCAACCTATTGACAATTTCTAATTATTGTGAGCGCAAAGTGCTTTATAAAACTTGAATAAACACAACTATTGTGTCTTAGTTCTGCATGCTCATTTACATGCCTGTCTACTGATTCTTTGAGAAAACCTGTGAGCACTGATGATGTTTTTAAGTTTCCTATATTTATGTATGTAAATAATGTGGCAGGAGTTCTAGATAACTGCAACAATGATGGAGTTGGGAATTTTACTACCATTTTAAGCAATTGGTCTGGGGCTCAAGGACATTGCATGTATGCACATTGTTCAGTTGCTGTAAATTCGCAAATAATATAAGCCGTTTTTATTATGTTGGCCGTTCGGATAATGTTAAAAGAAGTTACCTATTAATTAACATAAAAAATGAATTATAAGTGATAAGTAGGTTTGGAGTTGCAAGTTATTAAAATGTTCGGATAATGTGACTACTTATAAGTTGTTTAAGTGTTTAGATAAATTTACTTAGACTAGTGTTTGGTAATTTAAATTAGTGTTTGATAATTTAAATAAGGAGAGTGTTATTTGAAAGGAGGTAGAAATTATAAAAAATACTAATTTCCTTGACTTCCTACTATCTCATGAGCTTCTTAGAAGTGCTTTTCCTTCTTAATTAACACGAACAGGCCAAGAAAAATGGAACCCTGCTTTTTATTAAAATAAGTTTGGCTTCCTTTTGCCCAAACATGCATGTTGTTTCGAATATGTCTGTGATGCTATTGCTCCCTTGTAAAGCTTATATCCCTATAGTTGTGTTTGATTGGTGATAATGGAATGAAATTTTAGTAGAAAGAAAGATTAAT
Organism: Daucus carota subsp. sativus; assembly: GCF_001625215.2. Classification (NCBI taxonomy): domain Eukaryota; kingdom Viridiplantae; phylum Streptophyta; class Magnoliopsida; order Apiales; family Apiaceae; genus Daucus; species Daucus carota. The sequence continues at coordinate 13,386,668 of NC_030389.2, forward strand.
AATGGAGGTAGGACATAAATTTTTGTAAAAACAAACGAGTAAGTGAAAGGGATAATTAATTTATACATCCTTAAACTTTGGCTCATTTTTGATTCGCGTCCTTGAACTAAGTTTGTCAATTTATGCATCCTCAAACTTTGTAAATTTCCAATTCAGGTCCCTCCGTCAGTTTTTGACTAACAGAAGTTAGTAATTAGGGTTTTGAATTTGGGGGTTTTTGACTCGTTAATGGATTGTTGAAATTGATGGTATGGGAAGTTTCAGGAGGTCAAACCGAAGAGATTCATGTAGGTTTCAATGGCGGAGGATTGCCGGAATGATGGCCGGAATCAATGGCCATTTTCCGGCCGGCGGAGACATTGCCACCATTCCGGCAATCCTCCATCATTGAAACCTACATTAATCTGTTCGGTTTGACCTCCCGAAACTTCCCATACCATCAATTTCATCAATCCATGAACAAATCAAAAACCCTCAAATTGAAAACCCTAATTGACTAACTTCCGTTAGTCAAAAACTGACGGAAGGACCTGAATTGGAAATTTACAAAGTTTGAGGATGCATAAATTGACAAACTTAGTTCAAGGACGCGAATCAAAAATGGGCCAAAGTTCAAGGACGTATAAATTAATTATCCCTAAGTGAAAACTTTCTTATGATCAGATTTGAGAAGAAAATGAGTACGTTAGAGAAAGGAACATCCTTTCTCAAACTCAGAAATTTTGAACTCTAGTTTTAGTTATAGGGAGTGGAATGAAGGAAAGGATGAAACTTTTAAACATTTGTCCATGGTCTATTTCAAATATGATTAAATTCCTTCCAAATGCATTCACCCCAAACAAAACACAACATGAATCTATCTTATAATCTTAGAAGCGCTTAATCACTTAATAACACAAAAAATCATTTATTAACGCTGGAAAAACAATTCATTATGTTCTCATATCCTGAAATTTTCATTAAATTTTGTCTCTTTACAAATATAGCGAAATTGGAAACGGGGAATGGGATTCCTGGTTTATGCCTCTTGAAGAACAGGTGAGTTTTAAATTTTTATTTTAAAGAAATATCAATTGAGTCACTTCAAGTAGATTATCTTAGATTTTAGTAAACTGACATATTTTGCTTTATTTGTAGGTTGAAATTGCTTGTCAAAAGGTGCTTAACTACAAAATAGTGCTTCAGTAATCATATTCTAAGTCAAAATTAAGGCTTTGATTTTTTCACACTGAATTGTATGCTTTAAATAGGTCAAGACAATGAGTGAACTTAATGAAGGTTACAATATTGTTGGGCTTTCCCAGGTTAGAAACAAGCTTTTTTTTCTTGAAAATGGGTATATAGCTAATGAATTATGATGTCTCATGTGACAACCAAGATTATGGGCTGATTCCACAAGCAATATGCTAGAAGCGAAACTATAATACTCTGGCTGTGTTACTAGCTTGTGTTATATGGATCGCTATTTCGTCGAATTTTACAAGAAAAATGTTTATTTGATGACTTTCGGCAGAAATTCTTAAAAATATTTTTAACTATTTTGGAATGAGATTATCATATAGATAAGATGGTCATACTCTATTCTATAACATCTTGAACATGTTGCCATATACTTTTGTTGTGCAGGGTAACTTGGTTGGGCGAGGACTCATTGAGTTCTGTGACGGAGCACCTCCTGTAAGAATAACTTGTTGAAAATTATTCGTATAGTACTTACAATTTAATCTCGATGGTGATTTAAACTACTCACTTTGCAAACAAGACATATTTTCAATCGAACAAAAATATTGTATTCTTTCATTGTTCTTGTTTAGATGTCTTTGTAGACAAATAAATAATCAAAATGACTAACTGATTTTACAATTTTATTATAATATAATACAATATTTTGTATACAAGTATAATTTTCAAGGTTTTCTTTGATGTCTAAAAAATAAATTAAAGTTAGAGTTTAGTCGATTTGACCAAAATCTGTCAAAGAGACATATGATGAGTACAGAACAAATAATTCTATGTAATACTCTGTGGCTTATTATAGAGGAGGGCATGAAGACAAATTGAACTATAAAATGGGGAGACAGTCTAGTATTCAGTCCTAAAGCACATATTAGTTTTAAAAATGAGTGTTTTTTTTCGTCATACAAAAGTGAAACTAGAAAATACCAAGTATCAAAACGATTCAAATGCTTATGTAGGCGACTGACAGTAATTTGTCATGTAAATGACAGATATTCGCTAGCTTGTGAAGTTGCAATTTATTTTGGTGCCGTAATTTTAGTTTCCACGGTTTGTTAGCTAATGGGTCTTTTCCATGATTAAAAAATAGGTGAAGAATTTTATATCATTGGCAGGACCTCATGCCGGTGAAGCATCTGTCCCATTTTGTTCGGTACATATCAAAGTCCTTTATTTTAGTTTTCCTTTTAATTTTTAATATTTGCATACACTAGTTACTAGTAACTGACATGAAATTTGGCGCATAATCTGCAAAAGATTGCACTTATACTTTGACATTTCTTCTTTATGTAGACGGACATAATATGCAAACTTGTGGACATGTTGATCAAATCAGCAATTTATAGCAAATATCTCCAGGTTTAGATGTCATTCTTAATTTTCTCTCTCATAAATTCTAATCATAAACTTTTTTAAGAAAACAACACGCAAATTAATAATTTCTTGTTAATAATTAAATTCGGTTGGAACAAATTAATGTCGTGATGCATTGCAGGATCATTTAGCACCGGCTGGATATATTAAAATTCCAACGGTGAGTTGAAATAATCTAATGCCTCTTCAAGTCTTAAGAACAGTTTCAGGTGTAATTTATTCCTATGTACTTATAGTAATTTGAAGGCCATCCCTAAACTATAAACTATAACAGGAAATTGATGAGTACTTGAGTAAATGCAAGTTTCTTCCAAAGCTTAACAATGAAATTGCTGGAGATAGAAACTCGACTTATAAGAATCGCTTTACAAGCTTGCATAATTTGGTGCTCATCATGGCAAGTTCAATCCTTTATTAAATTTTACAAAGATTTATATTTGGGGATGCGGTTGAAATAATAAAAAACGTTGGTAGTTATTGTAGCTATATTGTCGTTGTTTAATAATCTTCAATAAAAAGTTATTTTTAATATCTTTCAGTTTGAGAAAGATTCAATTTTGATACCAAAAGAAACATCTTTGTTTGGTTATTACGAAGATGGATCATGGAGCACTATATTGCCTGCACAAAAGGTAACTTTGTTTTTGAAATTGATAACCATATATGTAGTATGCTACTGTTTCTTATTAGCTCTAACAAAAACATGTCTTCTAGAAGGCTTTATAAATCATATTAATATAATTTGACTAAGAAATTTTATATGTTCATATCCTATGTTTGATAACAAGAAAATTTGTGTAAGGCTTCACAATCAGATTCAATATTTTTCGGATGTAGGAAGGTTTTAAAAAAATCTATGCATTTCTTGTCTTGAATGTAATATATGATGGAAGTGCAGACAAGGCTTTATATTGAAGATTGGATCGGTTTGAGAACATTAGATGAAGCTGGAAAGGTGAAATTCATAACATTATCAGGGAAACATCTTGAAATTTCTTTAGAAGATATGAAGAAATATGTGCTTCCTTACTTGAAGATTAATCAAACTACTGCAACGTTAAAGACAATGGACACTTCGAGTTCCATTAACAAAGTCACTGACTTTTCGAAATTGGAAGACCTATTGATGAAAACTCCAAGATAGAGCTTTGAGAGCTCTGAGTAAACGGCGAAAAATGGAGATAAGGGTAGTAGATGAATTAATTTTTCATGTCACTTTATTCCACTAGGAGATAAGTAGAGGTCAATATTCATAATATTGTATTTATATTATATTGGATAACATTTAAATAAACTTCTTTTGAACTTCATCACATGAATACTTGAGTTTTAAGTTGGGAGAGAAAATGTGATCTATGGTCACTTGATTGAATGAAATGAGGCAAAAACAAAATGATATTTATTTTTTCATTAATGAAAGATTGATAAAAAAACAAAATGAAATGAGGCGGGAATAAAATGAAATGTAAATTCTTGTTAAAGAAAGATTGATAAATATTTATAATCTTCACGTCTTTCATTCCATTCCAAGATAATATTTCTAAAGGAATGCTCAATTTTATTTTTCATCATTTGTTCTGCAGTTATAGAAAATTATTTTTTTTTCATGTCTACAATCTTATAATTTTGCATAATTTTTGTTCATATTTTTCATTTCATTTACTCCCACTTCATTCCAAACATAATCTTAGTATATTTTGATAGTAAGAATTTTCTGACTTGACGAAGGGCACTGTCAAGTCCAACTCTTTTTGGTAATTATATTTTATATTACACATTTTCTTATTATTTACGGACAAGAAACGTAAAATCAAAATAAACCTCCTTGTCTGATCTCTCCCGGCCGTTGTTGCTCCTTGCTTACCCCTTGAGTATTGGTATAACAAGTGCACAGTGTTTTAAAAATTGACGATAGTTATAGTTTACATTGAATCGTGTAATTTCTTTCTGATAAATTTTTTATTTTCTTTTTTCTCTTGCCAAATTTCACTGTACATTCAAATTTCATAATTTTAAACTTTCATATGAGAAAACATGATTATAAGCAATGTTATATTTCGGGAGAAAAGGGTCTAAAATTGAAGAGAATTGCTCTAAATATCACATCCTGAAAATATGATCATGTATACCACGTTAAAACATGGTATCATGTAGGTTAGTTTATAACCATAAAACGCTACATGATATAAAGTTTAAGGGATATTTTATATGTGTCGGGTTTCCAATCTTAGATACAATAACGTTATTTTATAACGTTACATAATCTAATGTTAGGGTTTCGTTTGTAGGTTTTTTTATAGTATTAGGTTAAAAAAATGGTAAACGTACACGATGTAGCCTTTGAAGACTACATCGTGTACGTTTACACCATTGAAGACTACATCGTATATACATGATATTGGGATCCTTAGAGACTTATTTTCTTGGAGTATTTGAAGGCCATGTCTCGCACCGTTAGATTAAAACTACACTGAAAGGTAGATCGGCAGGACACCTTGCAATTTTTTTTAAATAAAAAACTAATGCATATTTCCAAACTATTGATTAGCTTACAAATCGTATACACACAAGATCGTAATCCCGTAAAATACGTGGTTCAAGGGACAGTTACCAGTCCATTGTTCTTCTAAATTTTCTTTGCTTAATCAACACCAAAGTTCTGAGAGATAAACACGGAGAGATAAAGAACTACAGAGCAAGTGCAGAATGAATCTATCAAGTGATTACATTTCACGCATATATTGCTGAGAAACGAGAAGAATGAGTTCAGATTTGTCTCGATCAAACGTATAGCATAAACAAGTGATCTGTTAAATTTTCGATTGTAATGTTGTTTTCATGGTTTAATGTTGCTTAAATGGTCATTGCATGTCAGTTTTAGTAACAATCTGTGACGAATTGATGAATTTGGCTAGCTTAAATTAATTTTGGATGAGCCAATTATCAATTAGTAAAGGGGTTTTGTTGTTTAGTTGGATATGCATGTAGAAATATGCAAAATAAACTTACAATGTACTATGTATATTATGACTAATTGTTTTTTATTGCAGTCATTCTGACCCATATTGTTTCTCTAATGGCCAAGTATATTTAGAAAAATGATAAAAATGTTAATTTATGCCTTGTATTCTAGTTACTAGCCTGGCCATTGTTAATAAAATGGTGATCGGACACATTTTTTTTTCATGATTTAATTACATGACTAGGTCTGCAATTTCTTTGTTGTGGTGACTTGATAATTGGAAGAAAAGCTGTAAACATGACATATACGCTAAATTTCTTGCTAATGATCTATAACTTTTTCGTCGAGGGTCATCAAAACTGGTACCTAAATAGGGATGTGCTCAAATTAGAGTTTGATTTGGAGGATTGTGGTTAATATAACTGGTGTCGTCTTTTTATTGATAAGTTGAAAACTTCACAAGTATCTTGGTTGCTGTGAAGAAAAAATATTACATAGGATTGTTACCAATCTTGACTGTGAGTTTTTTACTAATAAATAATTTTATTACCGATAGGAAACTGTAATTGGGTATAAACTGCTTATGTCTTGTATTTGATTATGCCTTGCAATATTGCAATACCTATATGTAAGCATAATTCATAACAAGAAGTATGTTCATGTACCACCAATGTTCCCATCATATCGAGGGTGGTCAGATATGCTGATCTGGGAACGTCAAAAACTTGAATGGACTAAAGAAGTGTTTGACGTAAAGAAATAATTGATCTTATAGAGGCAGACGAGGCAAAACATTGGTAAAGTTTATGAGTTTAGATCCAGTTGCAACGAGTTCTAAAGTTGACAGATATATTGGTTTTTTCTTTCCAACAAGGTTCAGTGCTTGCGGATAAGACAAGGGTTGAAGTTTTGTTCCAAACGATGAGGTGAACAAAGACACAGGAGAGTTGCAAGATTATAATAAGGATGACGGAAATGAAGGCACTCAAATGGTAAATATTAGGATTTTAAGAATAAATTAGTAGCACTAAAGCTAAAAAAAGGTAATAATCCAAATTTATAGTTACTTAATCTGATAGCAACCCATACATATCATATAAAATAATCTAACCCAGGATATGACTTGGAAATTGAGGTGGTCTAAAAAGTCATAAGCAAGCACAACGACGTAAATTCCTTGCAGAATCTATCATACCTCCAAGATAACAATATGCTCAAACCAAAGTCCGCTTCAATCCGTAATAAAATCCTAGTTTCTCGGATTTTTTGATATATATATTATTTCCTTGCTTTGGGATCTTTCGATCGCTGTCACTTTAGGCAAAATCCATTTAGATTTTTTTATTATTTGAATTATCATTTAGTGGAGAAATAGTTAGGATAAATGTAACCTAATAGATTACATTATTCTTAGCGAAATGAATTCATCTAAATTACATAGCCAATTTTAACATAAAATGGAGAAAATCATGATATATCAATGATATTGCATGTTTCCGTTGTGTTGTTTTGCATATATTTCTATCTAGCATGAATGATTTTGCGACTGGATATCAATTTACAACCTATCAAAGAAGAGTGATATTTTGTATCAAAGCCCAATGATGGTGAGATTTGGTTGGCAAGCTTAAGCAAATTTTGTTGACTGTGGGATATTTGTAATGATACACATGGAGACGTACATGGGAAACCTATTTAGATGGAGGACAGGACTCCAGACATAGAGTGTATTTTTTAATTACATTTTTGTTTTCGAGAGATTTTAATATGTGCATAGTTGTTTTTTCGACGGCTAATTATATAATAGAAAAATTTGCTGGACAATCGGAAAAATCTGCTAAACAAATTAAGAGTGGTGTATGATCACAAAATCCTAACTTGGGATTACAACAGTAAAAAGATATTTGTGACTAGAGGGGCAATGTACCTGGCCAAGGGGAAGAAGGTTGCAAGATAGATAGTGGCATACATTGTTGGGTAATATTGGCCAGTATTTTATTTGCAAATTATATGAATGCAATGTTTGAACGTTTTAATTAAGTGATGTTTTCCTTGTATTGTCAAGATGAATTTATCTATGTGAAGAGATTATTTTTAATGTTTGATTTGGTTTGAAAATTAAAAGATGGTTGTTTCATATTGAATACATTGTTTTTACCTTTCCTAGTCTTCTCAAAGTATATACCGTGTAGGGAACATTATCCTCACCATCCCTATTGCGGAATTGTGGTACAACTGGATGTTGCTGCACCCAACAAGATAGCAAGTCATCCTTCCAACTATTTAGTCCAAAAAGCTGTTGCTATTATTATGAGATGTCTCTCTGAAAAATTTAATATTATAGGATATATTGACTGGAACTGCGATAGATCCCCTACAATTCTTAATTGATGGCTATTTATGCATTAACAATATTTTCATCTGAGGTAATACATCGCTGAAAACATATAAAAAGTCATTTATTGCTAGACTTACTTTTTGATCTGACCATAGTTTCCTACAAAGATGACAAGATTGGTAGTGGCCTCCGGAGGGTTTTCCGGTATTATAAGCTATATATAAATAGCTTTACAAGGACCTAAAGAACCTATTAGGAATCAATAATTTTTGATGATAACATAAACATTTTGTAACATGTCTTACTTAGAATCTTTATCAAATTTCAGTTGAAATTGTTATATTTCTTATCTTTGGGAATTATCAACGGATGGGTAGAATGGGATGACTAATTGTAAATATCCAATGCCATGTAATTTTATCTAAGTGAAGGATATTCAACTGATGATATGTAACTATTCAACTGATGAAGACTAGATCATGTTTCAACTGATGAAAACCAAGCATTCAACTTAAGACAAAGTATTCAACTGATGATGCTAAGGAATTCAACTGATGAGACTGGAACATCATTCAACTGATGAAGTATGTAATTCGTTCAACTGATGAGTCTAGCACAACATTCAACTAATGAAGTCAAGAGCAGTTGAAAGTAACCAGAGCTTTCAACTGATGAAGCAAAGAGCAGTTGAAAGTGACAAGAGCTTAAGTCTGACAAATCACATGGATCGAATTACACTAAAATAGACATGGAAGCCTGATTAGGAAAATAAAGAAGTAGCAGAAACATTCTTATCTCATGCAATGCAATTTGGATCAAATCAAGATGAAGACATCTCAGAAAGCATGCATAAGACAAAGATGTGCAGCATTGTTTTTAGATTAGAGTGCAATTTGTAATCTAGTTAAAAAGCTTTGTAAAACTTGGAGTATATAACCAAGTTAGAAGCATCAGTTGAACTTGTTCGAAAAACTTGAGAGAATATCTGAGAGTTATAAACTATTCAAGTGATGAACCTGCAGCTGGGCGAATTGTAATCAATCCACAGATTCTTCAATATAAAATCTCACGGGTGGATCATTCAATCCACCGTATTTTTAATACTTGGTGTTTTCTGTTTATTGTTCTAAAGTGTTTGTTCTTGAATCTTTTATTTTTGTAAAAGATTGTATTCAACCCCCCCTTCTACAATCTTTCTTATAGTTGGTGTAAAATAACAGAACCAATATGGAGCATATTAGCACTTAAAAACTAAGGAAATGCAGTTCAAGTATCTGTTGTAGTTGTACTTTAAGTTCTCTCTTTTTCTTAATTGCCTTGTTTTGCATATACTTCTCTTACTCAGGTTTTCAAAGCCCAAAAGCCATTTTCTTCTATCAACATGTATATTCTATCCATAAACATGAAAGCATGTACCCATATTCGTTATCCACAAATTAGAATATTCAATTTTTAGATAGTTTACTCCCCATGGCTATGTATAATTAAGCTAAATTAGATATTCACTAGTATAAAAAACACTTTTTGCAACGCACCCACTACACCAAATATGGGCTATTGCAACCCCAACAAGCATTTGTGTTGCATAAAATGTTGCAATAGATAAAAAATTTACCAGTCTATAGCAATATTTTAAAACGTGTTGCATAATATGTAAAAGTGTTACAAACAAAAGTGGCAAAAACAAATTTTAGATCAAACGCAATACTTTCAAAACCGTTACAATACATTGCAACGAATTTAGCTAAAATTTGGGCGGGATTTCAATTTTTATACTTAGCGGGCTTTCAAATATTGGGGCCAAAACTTTTAGTATTGACACATTTTTACAAATAATAAAATTTTACTACAAAAAATAAACATCTCTCCTTCTCTAGGTCTCTCTCTAGGGTTTCTGTAAATTCACATTTAGGCGTTTCAAATCTGGCGATGCAAAATTGAAGAGAGGTGGAGAAGATGAGTCTGCGTAGGGGTTCGAAAGTGTGGGTTCAGGACAGAGACTTTGCCTGGGTTGCGGATGAGGTCATCGAGTTTATTGGCAAACAAGTTCAACTCCTCACTGAATTTAACAAAAAAGGTGTTCTCCTCTCTCTCTCTCCCCCGCCCTCTCCCTCTCTCTCTTCCCCTCCCTCTCTCTTTCGCTTGCTCTCCCTCTCTCCGATCTCTTCCCGCCTCAGTGTGTGTTGGATTGATGATTAGTGAACTAGTCTCTATGTGAAGTTGAAAAATTGCAATGAATTATGTGAAATAATTTCTTTGAAACTCTGTGTGTGTGTTTACAATGAAGTAGTTTGTGTTTATTTTTTTTGATTTGATTGGTTTTTTTTGTGGAGTCAAATGATAAAGTAGAATACTGGTGGAATTTGATGAATATGAACTCTTAACTAATTAGCCACATTAATAAAAATTCTCGATGGATATATATTGTTACTAAATATTCACATATGGTAGTGAATTAATTCACCTTGTGTAGCGAATTAATTGATAAGCCCAGAAAAAGTGTTGCCTGTTATTAAGGAACTCATGAGCAGTGGCATCAGTGTTTGGATATACAGAGGAGACACGGATGGTCAACTTGCTCAAATGTAAAGATTAATTAGGGTCAGTTTATGCTATGTACTCCAGAACAAAGAGAGTACTACCTCAAGTTCCTCGAAAATGCACAGGAAAAAAGGTTAAGGCTAAATCATAGTCTATATATATATCTGAATAAAGTGATATTAGCATTTTTATCCGCTTCTTGCTGTTTATAATTTTCTATATCGGGTATTATCTTTTCCGCGTCAAGTCGTCAACTCAATTGATTATCCCATTGATCGACAGGGATATGATTCTGTATTCGCGGAGTGGACTCTGATTGCCATCCCTCTCTGCAAACTAAAAAGCCTCTCGTTTAAAATCAAATTATTTTTGTAACAGTAGCATTTGATTTCAAGGTTGTGTTAAGTCTGACCTCGGATGATGATAGGAGAAGGTGAGTGAAATTAATTTGGGGGTTGTTTTGGTAAGAGGGCAATAGATTTGCTCTACTATGTATTGTTATATTCTTGAATACAATCACCGTGTTTATTCCAATCGCAGTGCAGATGTTAGTCTAATTCACTCTGCAAATTACCCCTACTTAATTCTTATAATAATATATTAAATGGAGGAGGTATCTGAAGCAGACCCATCCCACTTACTCCTCCACCACTTGGACTCTATTTTGGACTCTGATCCTTATATGTAAGTCTTATTTCTGATCCTTTTATGTAAGTCTTTCTTCCATTCAACTCACATTCACCTTGTGTTAATTTACGATATATTCCTTACTAGTCGTTGATTGTTTTCTAGTAATGAAGTGGGACAGTATAATGATAGCAAACTTCTTATTTTGGAATTGCATGGAATGACAGGTCTTCTTTTCTATTATGTGTCATGCCTTTGATTTTTATCTGCTCACATATCGAATACTAAAATAATGGTACATGATTCCTGGAGCCGGTAGTGGCGTAATTAAATGGTAATCGGCTGATATTTGTCAATAAAGACGTCCACCTCAAGGGGTCTATATAGGTGTGGCATAGTAATATGCAGTATGCCTATTCCTGAATAAAGAATTATAGTCAGTCCATGATAAGAATTCAGTCGAACAAGCTTAGTACTTGAGTATATCATCTATCCAGTTGGATCTGCAGTTGCAAAATACCACTGTTATGTGGTTGAATATATTTGTATTAGTTGCATTTAATCCAATAAAATTAATTATGCTTTATGGTCCTCTGTTTAGAACTTGAAGACAAGTATTTAATATTAGTGTTGGCAGTCAAAGAGCACTAATAGGTTACTCATGAACTAAATATTTTGAAATAATGAAATGTTATATTTTAAGTGATGAGCTTTACGTAGAATTTTAAAGACACAGACTTTGCAATACATTCTACATCAATACAAGTTGTCACAGCAGTCGCAGGCCACAACATCCAATAAGCTAACCAGTAAATTAATGCTACTAGCACTTTATTCATTTAAGAGGACAGTTAGTACATAACCAGTAAATTTATATTACTTCCGTTAGCTAATTGGTGTTGTACACTTATGGTTAGGTTTGCACTAGTGGTAGTGGACAGTGCAACTGCTCTGTATAGGATAGATTTTTCTGGAAATGGAGAACTGTCAGCTAGGCAGATGCATCTTAGCAAGTTCTTGAGGAGCCTGCAAAAGTTACCAGTCTATGCTGGTAAAACTTGGTTTGTACATCCTATATGAGCGGTGAATAATAGCAGAGATTATATTTCAATGCGGACTATACAAGATTATCTAGAAAATTTAGAGGTATATAGTATTCATTTCTATTCTCTGTGATTTCATTCTCCTTTTTGATGAGTAATAGATGCCAAAATAATTGTTCACTTCTAACCTCTATTTCGAGATGAGCTTTTGCCTTTTGATGTAATATTATAATTTTGAAGGGTCACTTGCTGAAGCTGAAAGCTACTCCTGATGATGTTGTAGCCATTCAGAAAATGATGTTGCTCTGCATACTGAAGATGAAAGAATTATTTGGTCTTAGTAGTTGCATGCTCTTTACAAATCAGGATCATGTGAATCTCCATCCGCGCTAAGTTACTCCACTGGCTCTGTCACCCCAGAAGAATCATGTTTGTTGTATATCTTATTGACGTGCACATATATTATGGATAAGTGAGAAGGAGAAACATATATGTTTAAGCCAACTCCTGCAGAACCACTAAAGGCGAAAGAACGTGCACAAGCATTACGGACAATCTACTAGAAATTATTACAACTAGGATTTTTCTTGTAAAAAATTGACAGGATTTTTTTTAGTTTTCATTCTTATATTTCTTTCTTATTTAATTTTACTAAATTATAATCAAGGAAATTTGAATGTGATTTTTTGTTTGATATGATTTGATAATGGTATATATAAATTTCAAATAGGGTATTGCAATATGGAGTAATAAAAAATGTTGCACATAAGTGTTGCCAATAAAATATGAATGCATTACAATATAACAAATGTGTTGCAGATAATTGTTGCAATAAAATACTTTTGTAACATTTTAACTACATAAATGTTATAAAAAAAATATTACAGTAGCCTATTGTAACACGTTATTTCTGTTACTATAACTTCTAAAAGTGTTACAACAACGTTTCTATTGTAATACTAATAAAGTGTTGCAATAAGCACAAAATTCGTTGCTATACGGTTCTATTGCAACAGCAGTAAACGCAACGCCGATATTTGACAAATATGTTACATTAGAGTATATTGTAACACTTTTGGGGTCTAATATTACGATTTCTTAGCATTGCAATAGGCCATATTTGGTGTAGTGACCTTTTGTGTCGGTTTTAGCAACAACCGTCGCTTAAAACTCTTTTTTGCGTCGGTTCAGTACTTGACCGATGTTTTAAATTCTTTTTTTTTATTTATAGCGTTGGCTCTTCAAAATGCCGACGCCTAAAGATTGATTTTTACGTCGGTGCAACAATACGGCGACGTTTAAAATGTGTTTTTTTGCGTCGGTTTCAAAAATGTCGACGCTGTAGGGTATGTTTTTTTGCGACAGTTCAGAAGACCCGACGCTATAGGGTACCCTTTTTAGCGTCGCCCCTTGCTTTACCTGACGTAACAGATATATTTTAAATAAATAATTTAGAAATCTGAATATTACCTACCAAGCGCGTATCAATCCATCGGGTTTATTTGCTTATTTCTCAATTGCTCTCCACGACTTAATCAATTTGCTCTCAATCGCTCTCAGTTTGTGCGTATAGTGAATCTCTCGACTAAATCTCAAACTCAATCTCTCGACTATCGTCTCTCAATCTTAATCTTTGGGTGTTGCAAAACTAGGGTTCATCTCAGCGAAGCTCTTGAGTCTCTCTCAATCTGAATCTCTCATGTGCTCGATTTCAATCTCCAAGTCCGCTACAAAACTAAGGTTCTTGATCATGTATTATTCGATTGGGTTGTATTAATTTGCTGGGTTCTTCGCTCTGCTTATAAGGGTTCCTGATACTTCTGCGAGATACTTTAATTTTATTCGATTGGGTTGTATTTATTTGCTGGGTTCTTCGCTCTGCTACAATACAAGGGTTCCTGGTACTTCTGCGAGATACTTTGGTTTTATTTGCTCATACTATTAGATGTAATTTATGTACTATTGAATGTTATAAAATCTGGTGACAGTAGTATGAAATCACTTGCACAGATTCCAGACAGGTACTTGTGTAATATTTTAGTTAGGCTATCACCTATCAGTACTTGAACTAACAAAACCAGATTAATGACGAATTTTTTTATTTATGATGCGACATTTGCCAATTTGGTAAACCTGTTGAAGAATTAACTATAATAAAATATGTCACATAAATTATACATGTTTTTTGAGAATAGAGGACTACCATTAGGACAGGGTATCTTTCCTCTGGTAGAAACCTTCGGGTCTCGGGTACTCGAGTTCGTTTGGGTAAACTGAAAATTAATCGTTCAAATGAATAAATATGTACTCGATACAGAACCAAATGACCAATCTGTTCAGCTAATACTGGAATTAAGGGAGGATTTTACAAAACTACGATTATGCTGGGTTTGGATATTTAAGAAAACAATCTATATTAGTGCACAGGCTTCACTAGTAACAGGCTTCACCAGTAATTTTTAAAGTAATATTACATTTATATAAGCTCGTCAGGTTTCAAATATTATATATTGATGAATATATGATAGCCGGGGGATTATAATTTTAACTAGGATTTTGTTCAGGATTTTGCAAAACTAGAGTTTTTTTATCCATGAATTTATTCATTGTGATTTTTTAAAGTATTTTCAAGATTTGGCGAATCCAATACATTTGGATTTAATTTGATTGAGAAGTCATTCTGGCAGAATGAAACATTTGGCTAGAAGTTGATTAAAACTAAAATACCACCGGTATATAACTATCTAGCAGCTTGAGGTACAAAATAAAAATTTCGAACTACTTACGGTGTAACAAACTATTTACCAAATCACAAGCGTGCGTATTGAGGAAGTCACTCAGTATATGACAGAGCTTTTAGTCGCGAACAAAGATAAGCGTTTTATCTTTGCACCATACATCCAAGAGTAAGAATAAAATAAATTTATTTGAGTATTTTCATTGACATTATAATCTATGTATGTTTATCAATTATGTGTGCGTTGTTGTAATGATCATTGGATTTTGCTTTTTATTTTGTTTGGATGAAAGTGTCATTTACATGTTTGATTCATTAAGAAGGGAGCGGGATATTCGGTTGACAACACCTGCACGAACGTAAGTCATATTTGATTTTAATTTCAAGAAATAAATTATATAAACGATGCGGATTATGTAGCATATTCTTCTTGTACAGGGCATATAAACTATATGTAGCACAAGGTGGCAGGAAGAATAACCAAAAGGAATTTCTTTGGTGTCATGCAGATGTTCAGGTATTACTTGTTGATTAATATGAGTTTATTTTATGACATGATTTATTCTTTTCTGATAATATTATTGGTTTCTCTGTATAGTGTCCTCAACAAGGAAGTACGGAGTGCGGTTTATTTGTTATGAGGTACATGCATGAAATATTCCTGCTTTCTCAAAAAAATCCTAATAACCATTGGAAAGAGGTAAGAACAAAATATGTAGTTAATGATTTTTTGAGGAATATTAAACTCAATATTTTGTCTAAATATGTTATCATCATTTGCATTTGCAAGGGCCTTGGTTCAAGAAAGTATTTAAAGAAGGAACTCAGTAAGGTTCGAGAACTGTGGAATGAGTTTTTTACAGTCGAATGTCTATAATCAGGTTTGAAAACAACTTCCATTAATTAAATTGTTTTTTTTAACTCCACTCTATAATTAGGTATAACAAATTATATGTATTCGTTTGTAATCATAGAACTCGTAATTGATTTACTTGTTTATATATACAGATAGTTGACAGACTTTAATGGCCACTACAAACTTTTTAGTGGTAGCTGACTTATTACTACATTTCATAATTTTTAGTGTTGACATAAAAAAAATTAAAGAAAAATAAACTTTAAGCCACGATAGTTTGATAGCCGACGCTATAAGTTTAATCTTTAGCGTTGATTGTTTGACTAGCGACGCATATGACTGACCAACAAACATGACTTTAAGCAACACCTTTTTGACTAACCGGCTTAAAGGAGGACTTTTAGCGTCGCGTCTTTGACCGGCGATGCATAAAACTGCATTTTAAGCAACGGCATTCTACATAACCGACGCATAAAATTTGCTTTAAGCGTCGGTTTACGTGTCTATTGCGTCGCCAGTTAACCATGGCACGTTACCCTTTAGCGTCGGTTATTCAACCGACGCAATAGAGACCACCCTATAGCGTCGGGTTCATATACTACGCTGGAATGCCGACGTTAAAGGCCTAATTCGACCGTAGCTAAAAGTCTATTTTGTACTAGTGATTTGAGAAACCATTCTCAAAGTTTAATCACCCTATCTCCAAGGACTTTGAGTCATATTAGTTTCTATGATATATAGAAAGGATGAAATGAAGCTTTAATCTGAAACTGACATTGCTGGACAACCGAAAAATGTTGCTTTAAAAGATAACTGCGACGAAAAAAGTCTGGATTTTTTAGAAGAAGAGTTACAATCAGCAGAACAAGGAAACGATTAAGGGATACACATAGTGAAAGAGAAGATGTTAATGGCGAAACCACCATCCGGAGATGGCGCTCCACTTGTAACGGTCTGTGCTAAATTGTTTATACGGTGTACATATACCATACGAAAGAAATAGCATAATGAAAATAGAAATTTTAATTATAAATTAAAATCTTACCAGCCGTTGGATTTTAAATGAATTAAGGGTCAAGATGCAGGATACCAAGTCTCCAAAGATTTGGGGTCTCCATAGAACAAAGTCTCCAAAGATTTGGGGTCTCCACAGAACTTAGACCGCACTAAATAATATTACGTTATATATAAAAATGATATTCGGGGTCATTATTTCCAGGCATAATATTTGAAAATTTATTGACTGACGTCCCCATGTCACCTCATGTGGCGATATGAGGGCGAAAAAAAAGAAAGAGAAGGATGGGGTTTCTCTCACTTTTCGCATAGCGGGCCCCCATTTGGAGGCTCGCACGATGAGCTATTCTTAGTGGTAGAGCGCACCCCTGATAATTGTGTCTTTTTTCCCGGACTGTGAGGGCTCCATGGATAGTTCAATGTGCTTATCAGCGCTTGACCCTGAGATGTGGATCATCCAACACACATTAACATTGGCGCACTTTGTTAGAAAAGAGTTGCTTTGACACCCCTTATTAGTGTGAAACATGATTTTCAAGTGGCCTTAGATATGGAGTACTTACAGGTGCCAACCATCAAGAATATAACTTACCATTCTCAGGAGATAGTAGGAAAAAGGCTTAATGATGGCAACTGAATTGTTTGGACAACACGTCTACAACAAAGCCCAGCCTCAGGAACTTCAACAAGGAACGGAAAATGAGGAAGATGAATGGAATCCAGAATTCAATACAGATGACTTGGTGGATTCTAATGTAGATACCTCACTTGCTATGGAGGTTCGGCTCTCACTGCCCCAAATATTGAGAAGTAAGATTTGAAGAGAACAACCATCTTTCAAATACTTGTCACATGTGATAAAGAATTACGGAAGCTGGTTAATATGGATGATGGGAGTTGCATGAATGTGGTTTCAGCCTCTGCAGTTGAGATATAGAAGCTTCCTGAGCCACATGACAACCATATCATATCACATAGATTAACAAACTGCCATACCGATAACTCATTGTTTAGAAATTGTGGTAAAAGGGAAACACTGCTTTAGAGCATGCCACTTCAATTGTACTCTTTTGTTAAACGAATATATTATACTTATTATATATAAATCAGAAAATCAAAAATCAGATCGACTCGATTTTGTTCTAAAAAAATGAGCACTCAGAAATCGGAGAGTACTCTGAAACGAGTACGCAGACAACTACTCAGATATTAATATTTTTTTCATGTTCTAAATTCATTTTCAATCAAATATTAATTTTAGTATACAAATTGCAAATGTTTAAACCTTGAAACTTAAGTATAACAGTTCAAGCATATAATATTGTCTTGATACTATCTCACAATATAATATAAAACAAATTATAGTAATTGCTATATCTATGTTTCTGGTTATTGTCCATACTTTACGGAAAAGCCAAACCCGAGTTTGACTCAGAGTACTCGGAGTCAACCGAGTTTTGACTGATTTCTTACAAAATCGTTTTTGGATGCGAGTACTCAAAACTCGGATCGAACAAGGAGTTAAAAATGAGTACTCGGATGAGTACTCAGCCGAGTTAACCGATTTTTAGAACACTGTATATAATAATAGCAAGAGCATAGCTGAGCGTATACTACTAGAAATGTATTACCTTAAATAATTAAAACCTAAACCATTACAGTTTTGTTTTGAGAAAAAATAAAATTTAAAAGTTTTGGATTAAATTAAATGGTTGAACTAAATAAACCACATAAAAAAATTTAGTAATTTGATATATGTATGGTAGTAAGGAGATTGCAATGATGATTGAGACTCAATAATTAAATTTTCAACAAACTATTTGAAGGAATTTTTTCAAGATTTTTCATGTGTATACAGACAATACAAAAAAAAAAAAAAAGAATTTTCATGTGTACCTAAATTTTAAGAAACAAATTTAACAACTATTTACCAACACTTTCATATAAAATTGTTCATTCAATCTAACCGTTAACAATCTAACTTGATAAACACTTGACTCAAGCCATCAGAATCTGACTTGATAAACACTTGACTCGAGTCGTTAGTCGCAAGGAAAAAAGAAAAGAGAAAAGGTCATATTTGTTTCAATAGATTATAAACTTATATAACTACCGTATCTTCACTAAATTTAAAAGATTTATAATTAAATATGACTGTATCCTAACCAATTTTCCTAATTTGTTTATAAGAATTGTAGTACATTTTTTGACAAAATATTCTAATTCCATATAAACGCAATAAAATGATATATTGATATATGAATTAATGAGATAATAAAGATACTAATCCGGAATCATAATCACTTCAAACAAATAATATGACCTAACATATAATCGCTGATTTCTAGCCATGACCTATGTTATGTTTATTCCAATTGGCATTTTACTGCCATTCATTTAAGGTAAATTTCAATCAGTGTTATATATATAATCCTAATAAAAAAGATCTTCCCCGAGAATAATTTGTACTTGAAGAAACATTCTTAAAGAGCCTTAGCTAGAGCCACAAACTCAATTAATAAGAATTGGAACCACAAACAACCTCTCATTATCATCTCTGACTCTCATTTCCTCTAAGTGGCTGCTTTAACAGTTTTGAGCCACCTGCTTAGTCACGTGTAGTGTACATGTGTGTGTGACACACACACACATATATTGATTAATGCTCAAATACAAATCATTAAATGCAAACCTTAAATACAAACCAGGAGAAAGTAGGTCTATATTTCATCATCCACCCGTCCCTAAGGCCAATACTTTACTTTACTTTACGCCACCACCTTCTCACTAGAGCCCACCTCCATCCGACCTTGCCAAGGCCCACCTTGGGGTCCATTCTCGAGGCACACAAACTTCCCATAAAACATTGATTCACATTTAGGCACACAAACTTCCCATAAAAACATTTAGGTTTATATTTACTCACTGTCCCATAATAAGTGTGACTTCGACCCTTTTCACATAATTTGAGATGCAAAACAAATACCTTTCTATATATTATTTTTCGGATTTTCTTTTTCTGAATAAAAGTTTAACATCTATAATTTAATTCAGAAAAAGAAAATTTAAAAAATAACATGTAGAAGTATGTTTTTTAACATCTTAACATGCAAAAAGTCAAAACGACACTTATTTTTGGACAGAGAGTAATAGTTTGTACTAGAGTAAAACACTCTCTCTCTCTCTCTCTCTCTCTCTCTATATATATATATATATATATATATATATATATATATTTGAACTATCATATTGTCAGAACTCAAACCCCGAAAAAATCATAATCCAACAATAGTTTCATAACATATCTATGGGAGACTTGGTCTCAAATTCTCGGTAAACCACAGAACAAAACTATCAATGTAACCTTCACACAAAGTAACTCTATGGTGCCAATATGTTTGTACAAACAAATAATATGAATGGGAAGGAAATGAGAAGAAAGTTGCGGATCAGATCTACACTGATCACAATTTGATCAAGCAGACTGCCCACACAGAAAGATTCTACATTTATCACATTATAACTTTTGATTATATTGCTCGCACATAACCGAACATTTAAATTTGCTGCTTCAACGACATTGATAACACCCTCAAACAAATAAGCGAATTAGGGAAGCTGATCATAGAGCTATATCGAAGTTTCTGTTTGATGGTGCTCAAGATTTCGGAGTACAATCCTTGCAAAGATTTTCGCTTCAAGAGGTGCATTAGCTGCTGCAGCTGCTGCTCTTAGAACCCGTGGTGCAGCCGTATTCTGTAGAAGGGATACATGGTGTAGTGCGTGCCTGCCACCCGGAATGGTAAACTACAGAAGGTAACAACAAAAGACTGACAATTTAGTTACTAGTAAAGTCTGAATATGTTCAATTCACTCAGGAACAATATCAAAGGGTAAACTTAAATAATAGAGATAGAGTTCAAATTTATTAACCTGGAGCAGGGCGAATGCTGCACATGCCTTGAGCACAGAAGATGGATTTCTAAGCATAATTACAAATCTTCCAATTTCAGCTCCACTGAGCGGAAATATACAAAAAACAAAAGATGAGAATAAGATTATTAAGGAAGTAAGATATGTAACAAGCAAAACCAACTATTACCTAAATTGATACAAAATCAGCATCATGGGGGAAACACTCACAAGATTTGGTAAAAAAATCCTAAAAACTACTGTCTTAATTGTGGTCAGTCCATATGCTTACAAAAGGATTCTGCACAAAACTATGCTGGCTATCCTGGAAATAAATTAGTTCTGTAAAACAAAAAGGAAGAGAGGGAGAAAGACCTGCATCTCAGATGACCCGCCTCATGAATACGGGACAACTCCGTGACTTGCGTCAATGCTGCAGGGGCTGAAGAGGCAGCTGCGGCAGTAAATGCTTGTGGGTCAGTAAATGTAAGTATAAAAGCTTCAATATTTTTCAGCGCCATTCTCCTAGCCCCCTCTAAATTCACACTTTTTGAACTGCTTTCTGTGGAAGTCCCAACCAGCGCAAACTCATCCATTCTGCATAACATTCAAAAAAAAAAAAGCACTTTATTCTAGAGAATAGAATCTTTATCTATAGACAATTAACAATATTTCAGGAAAAGCAAAGACTAGGCCAAATTCAAACACTAACAATTTATACGAATAGAAAGGTTAAATTTGATGATCAAGTAGACCTAGAAGACTGTGCTAATGTGGAGCAAGAAAAATACTGGTCATTCTAGTTCAGGGCAAGCCCTTCATATACAAACATTTTACTTGAGCTATATTGTTGTAATAATTATAACACTAACATACTAACAGACATATAAATCTAGGAGACTGATAAGATTCTACATGAAACATCAAAGATAGTATATCCTCGCTACTTTAAAGTTAAATTCCCGATTAGAAAACTCCACCAGACCCGAAAAATCAACAAGACTCGGGTAGTTGGGAGTGAACATCTCAAATAATGTAAATTACTTATAATAAGTGTTGTACCATTATATACTTCAACAACCGAAGTATATCTAACCAAAACTTAAAAATCCTTAATACATCCAAAGATGAACTAAATGGTGATGGCGTTTTCCATTTTGCCTTTAATAAAAGTAAACTAATGTTGCAAAAGAAGGAATCAAGTAAGATTGTTTTGATGACTTCACTCAGTTAACCTCTATCTTGAACTTGAATTTTACAGACAAGACTTAGTTGTGCAAGTCTAAGTGATTAGAGTGTATGAAACTTACAGTCATTTGTTTGGCTGAACTAGGACAAATTTTGTGGCTTTTACAGTCATATGTTTGGCTAAACTAGGACACATTTGTGAATCACACTCATATGTTAGGCTTAACTAGGACAGATTCGTAACTTGCACTCATGTCTGGCTGAACTAGGACACATTTGTTGAATAGTAGGTCGAATGCAGCACTCAACATGTCTGTATGAACTAGGACACATTTGTTGAGCAGTAGATCGAACGTAGCACTTAACAGAACACTCAGCATTAGTCAATCTTTGGCCTCCTTACTCATATTAGACTATCTAAATATCAAAATATATAACATTTATAATACATATATCTAGAGTCATAGAACGTGTTTGTTTTGTCTAGTTGCTTATTACTTGAACTAATTATGAAAGTTTGCTATTAACTGTTTGTGTGAGTAAAAATTAGAAAATAGAGAAATGAATAACTTATATGTTTTAAGTGACTTAAAGTACTGGTTATGTACTTATTTTGTATTACAAGTTGACTTCATAAAGATGTATATTGTTCCCTTTAAAGGGAACTTCAGATAGTATCTTATTGTTTTTTATATATTACAATTCACATAACACTAAAATATCCAAACTTATAGTAACTTGTGAGACAGATTATACTTGCAAGAGTTACTTCTTAATGGTATGAATTGTCTTATAATTTTTAGAGATACAAACTACCAAGTCCATGTCTGTAAAACCCTAAACCATTTATTCTATATTTCTCAGTTCTTGGGTCAATTCTTAAGCTCTCTCCTATTTCTATCATGCAAACGATTCTACACTTCAACTTTGTTATACACACACACATATTATAATATATATATATATATATATATATTTAAATTGTAACAAATAATCACTACAAGATGGCGTCTAGTATTAAATACATATACAGACACACATATGATATATCCATATACCTTCCATCAAACATATATGACAGCGCCAAAGCAGCCATGAATCTTGCCATTTTTGATACAGACGAAGAACAAAGGTTAACTAAAGCTGGTACTCCCCCATCCTCCACTATCCGAAAAGCATTGCCAGGATTAAAAGCAAGATTCCAAAGAGCTCCAGCAGCAGTCTCATGAACATCCTGAAAGAGATTAGACACTCAGGATTTAGCGGAAGCATGTGTTGCCCTTGTAAGATGGTTACTGGTTTCCCCGGCCTCAAATATGAGTTTATGACTGAGCTCACACTTTCTTTAAGATAACTTTAGTAATCAAGAAAAATCTCAGAAAGAATTATAAGATGTAACTTCAAATACTCAGTTTAAAGTACAGATCATGTCACAATAGTATATACCAGTGAAGACATGGTTATATAATAAGTTAAGAAGATTCAACTCTTTGGAACCAAAATACGCAACATTGAGTACTTACTTCGGCTTCGGATCGTGCCAGTGCGATAAGTGGTGCAACACCTCCTTCCCGCCCAATAGCAATGCTGATACAAGAGAGCAATGCATTAGACATTAAATCAGGCCTAGTCAATTGAAGAGGGAGTGAGAGGGGGGAGGGGGCGGAGAAGAGAGAGAGAGAGAGTTGTATCAAGCCTCGTCAATTGAAGGGGGAGCGGGGAAAGAGAGAGGGAGGGAGGGATGGGGAGAGAGAGAGAGAGAGAGAGAGAGAGTTCAAACAATAACTACATATTTGTATTTATTTTGAAAAGCGAAAGGATGCCAGAAGGTGCACAATAATGAACAATTATAGTACCCTTCAAGAGTAAAAGAAAGCTGATGGAAAAAGTCACAAATAAGATGCTTGATGAAATACTAGAAAATTGACGGGAAAAGAAACATTTGCGAAAAAACAAACAAAGACAACATAATTTCTGTGTAACTTTGGGTCACACGTATAAAAAGATTATAAAGTATGTACAAACAAAATAATTTCAGGTGCAGATAGTTTGCAGGCTCTATTCTCTGGAGGACTGGATCAACCAATCTTCCAAAATCCATGTTTCAAGAAACTGCATTAAATACATATATCTCAACTCCAGAAAACTTGTTTCATGGGGTTGGGAGAGATTTTTGTTGACTCTAAGTACCAATGCATGGATGTCATATGAGCAAGTTCGTAGCATAACATCTTTAATGTCATGTATATAACTAGATGACAAGTCATTTGTTTCTTTTTTTAATTTTAGGAAAGTTCCAAGAATGTTAATTACCATTTACATGTATCAAATTCTACATCAGGGATCAGTCCCTGAATTTCATATATCGTAGAAAATATCTTCTCACTACTAACTAGTATATATTAGGAAACAGAAAAACAAAATCAGGCAGGATATTTAAATCATTTATGGTTGATGCGGGAAGAAGAATGACAGAGGATGATTATCATCACAACATGGTCAAGCACGAAAGTTAAAAGATTGCAATACCTATTAGTTTCAGAAACCGATAACCCCCAAAGAGCACCAGCAGCCCTCTCCTGAAGACCAGGAGAGGCATTTGAACACGAACGAGCAAGAGAAACCTAATGGAAGTAGAAGAAAGTTGCATATTACAGATGACTAGTTGCATCATTCTTTAAGTAAGCAAGGATACAGAAGTTTATCATGACTTGTTTAGAAACATATTGCAATACCAAACTAACTGGAACTACAAAATGAAGATAATGATGTAGAGTAACTTAAAACAAGTTTTCATTTCGAAAACCACCAACCCTGAAAAATTATCACGACGGTTAAAATCAAATTTTAACTCAAACATAGTTCATGTCACTCTTTGACTCACGATCAATCCCCAACCAGTAAATGATTAAGGGTACATTCGGTTCCTAAGGTTTTTACACTAAGTTTGGAGTAATACAGCATCAGGTAACATAACACGGGCGTCTAAAATCATCTAGTTGGTATGTGTTTCTATCAAAATTATTATGCATGATTCACAGAAGGATTAGTGAAGAATCCTTCATTCAGAAGTTTACTGTGTTACTTTCTGAAAAATCACAAGTGTGTGGAATTTTGTATAGCTCCTTAATGAAAGAGCTCTATTGTAGAACCTAAATTAATAAGCAAACCTCCAGATTTTATTGTGAAGCAACACATAACGAGTGCACTGATACTACCAGAATTGCAGTTCATATATATATTACATAAGTTCTCAAGAATGGCAGTCCATACCAAGGCTTCAACACCACCAGTCGCTGCAATGGCTTCTCGATTTCTGTCATCAAATGACAAATTCCACAACGCACCAGCAGCTTCTTGTCTATACAGGAAAACAAAAAAAAATTAAGCAAGATGTCAAAGATGGTAAGAACATATAAAAAATCGATAAAACACTCCCTCCATCATCAGAAAGATAAGAAAAATAATAAAATAAGTTGGTGCCAATAAGGTAATATAACTACATAATTGCTCGTGTAAGGACTCATTTTGCTCATCAATTTATAAGAGTATCCAGTATACCCTCTCCGTGGACTCAATTTTCAAATCATTTGTTCAAAAGGCACTTCTTCAAACCTTCACATTCTTTAAAGGTTGGATGAAGTATATTGGAGACTTTAGAAATGTGGCCACATTTAATAATGTATATTACTATCAGTAAACTATTGAGCATATAACATTTGCAGGGTTTTTTCTCACTTTTTCAAATACAGTGTTGACAACTAATTATATGCTTGAAACACAAAGATAATATATTATCTACAAAGGGAAAAAAAAAATAAACTAAGTACTTGCTACCCATAAGTTACAATAAAATAATTGAATTCATCAATGTAATCTCAGTAATAATTTTTCCTATAATCCAGGCTCCAATTGTGAGGGAGGAAATCTTGTGTTCTGGAATTAGGCAACATTTTACGAGGTAAATATTTCCTCGCTTTCATTTGTTTTTTCTCCTCGACTTTCTTTGACTTGCATGATACAGTATATTCGTTGACTATTATTTTTAAGAAAAAGGAAAAACAAAATCATATTTTCCGTATAACATTTAAAGCCAAACAAATAGGGCCCTGGTTTATGTTTACGGTGCATAATTTAATACAAAAGGCACTAATGAGCAATTACCTCGAATAGATGTGCTCCTATGGGCAAGAGATCCAGAAACCGATTAAAATAAAATATTTACGAAGGAGTATCACCTTCAAATGTTTCCAAAGAATGTTATTTAAGTTTCGCTGATGTTTAATTGATAAGACTTCTTTTTGCAGCTGAAATATGCTAGATAGAGTGAAAACTAATTGTCGAGACATACTTAATACAAATTATTTCGTACATGTTGCTTTTAAGGTAATTACAAATTATTCTTACATCTCAAATTAATTTAACGAACACTTTTCCAAAAAAAGCCAGGTATTTTTCATCTCTTGTTTTCTTCAGTCAAGCAAGTGTAATGACACAAATATGAAAGGATTTTTGAAACAGTCAGTGGACAGTCTAAATTTTGGCTACTGAGATAACCGAGTCATGGCCAAACATTATTAACTCAGCAAGCTGAGAACTTATCGACACAAGGATAACACAAAAGGTTATCTTCACTGCACAAATACATACAGCAATTTTTTATGTAGTTGTAATTTTATAATATTGTCTTGTGTTCCTATTTACTTCTGCCAATAGTCAACAGCATTGTAATGTAAGTCTAGATTCTGGTATAAATCATCTATACATAAAAGCACTAATTACAGATACAACCACCCATCCATACATATAAAAGATGTGAATAATGAGGTATTGGGAAGACATACGACAGCAAAAAGCTTTATTACCATATTGCAAAGAACTACAGGCTACAGTAACCATTCAACAGAGCTGTCTTCTCACCAAAGATTAAACAGCATAAATATTTAATTATCACAACTCATTACTATAAAATTTATATTTGATAAGTTGCAAAAGATGCACGTTGACTAAAACATTCACAAACACCATAGCACAATATATAGGTTAATAGAACTTTAGAATCAAAATTTATTACCTGACACCATCATGAGGAGAACGAGTAAGCTGCACAAGTGCTTGAAGAGCTCCAGCCTCTTGTCCAACAGCAGCATTATTACCGTTGCTATCTCCATGAGCAGCTAAATTACCTAATGCACGAGCAGCCTAGGAAATAGACAAAACAGGAATTCATGACTACGAGGCAGATGACAGGGATTTGTACATAGACCTCAACTGAAGGACAAGACATGTCTAGAATAATGTTCAATGAATTGCAGAATACCTTGTTCGATAAAACACAATTAACATAACTTCAAACACCACTCGGCGTAATGCACTCTGAGGTAGTTGTCAATTGTCTTTTATTTACAGCAATAGGAAGAAGCAAAGAATTCAATGACATGCTAAGCTTGACCAGTATCAATTTATTGTTAACGCACACATTACAGAAACGAGGCATTAAGATGACTCTTCAAGATATTGCATCAGACCAAATCAAATAAACTATCCTAGATACCATTACAGGATTAGAAGACGCTTGTTCTTTATTTTTAATATCCCAACAACTATGGGAGATTATTCAGTTTTTAACGGCCCAGTGGTACGAATTTCAACTCTATTCTCAAGAGGCCCCACATTTTCTGATTCATCAAATTTGATTATAAATCCAATTTCTATTATATAGAACTCTCTTATGGGTAATCTGATCATAAATCAAATCTAACATTGACAAATTAAGAGAAAACACCAAGTGCTTCGCAATATATATATATATATATATATATATATATATATATATATATATATATATATATATATATATATATATATATATATATATAATGCAAAAGCTTCTTAATGATAATTGAAGATTTGGTACATGAATCTTGTGATTGGCTTCAGATTTCAGATTCCACAACCACCTGATCGTATGAATAAATATCCTCATAATATTTTGGTATGTGATACATCAAGGATAAAATAGAATTGGTTTATGATGGAAAGTAAATCACCTTTAATTCTTGAAAATGACTCTTTATGATGTGCACAGTAAAACATAGAGTAGAGAAAGAACGATAGATAACTTTTTTTTTCGAAATCATTAGGAAGTTCTACCTGCTCTTGCACTCCCTCATACTCGCAGCTACAAGCAAGCTTTACAAGAGCATGTACACCACCTACCGCAGCAACAACCATGCTACATTTGTCATCGGCAGCCAAATTTGCCAGAGCACCAGCAGCACGTTCCTGCAAAAATGACAAGTACACATCAGTTTATCCTCTTATCTCGTACACATGAAGTTTGTAAAATGACGAGCGACACAAATGTAAAAAATTGAGCATGATTCAAATCAAGGTATGCTAAGCTTACCAATTTGAACTTGTATGTCTCTATCGGTAAAAGAAAATATAATAACATAAAGTGTAGGACAATTAATGTATTTAACAAATAACTAAAAGTAATACCTTTTAGGACTAAAAACACTACTTTCACATATTTCATAAGATTCATCATTAAACAATGATGTTTTACACTTGCAAGTAGATGGCACCAGATAAGGCATTATATAAAATATATACACACAAACACACACAAATTGACCCAGCTTAGACTTTGCCTTGCAAAAGAATAATAATGAAAAACTTTTACCATATAAATTATCTGTAATAAGCCGTCTGCAGATACAGGCTGAACATAAGAATGACACAGGTATAATATAAAAACGTAGACTTCCAAATATTACATACTGATATATATGTTTAAGGAATATATGATACTATTTTATCTTAAAGTGCATCAGTAATTAAAAAAACTATATCAATATCATCTCAGAAGTTCTACAAAAATCCTTTTCTGAAACCAAGAAAAAAGATGAATATTAAATGAACGTGTATTTGAAAAGTTCAGAAGATAAAGTTTACTCATTGGTCAATACACCAACTTAATAAAAGGTGTAAACTTCAACATTTAAAGTTTTTCCTTAGCAAGACAGATGGATTCATTTATAGAGGCTTGGCATAATTGCTTTTAGTTTTACAACTTACAAAATAATTACAAGCATTACAGCATGCATTAACATGACAAATCAAACACATACCAGAACACCGTCACCACCAACAGACCACTTGAAGATTAGATCAACTAATGCCTGTACAGCACCAGCTTCGGCAATAGCACCCTGAAGTCGAAATACAATAACTGATTCATCAAAGTAGGAAACACATATAAAAATAAAAATAATGTGAGAAAAACTGCACAACAGACAACCTTATGCTCTTCACCGACAGAAAGATTCCAAAGTCCTCCTGCAGCCTCTTCGGCAACCAATCTATTCATAGATCTCGCCAAATTAGTAAGAATATTAATTCCTCCATCTTCTGCTACAGCTTTTGCAACATTAGCATTTACGGACAAATTAGCTATTGCCTGCACACCCATATAAAAAGTATCATTTGACCAGAACTCAACCTTTAATCTCTTAGGCATGAAAGTTGCCTTCAATTATGTCAATATAAGCCAGCTTATGTTGCTGACTCATTAACAAATAAATTCAAATCACCAATGAGGGTGAACTCAATTAAGGGAATCTCGTACAGAAGAATCAAACTATAAGATATGAAGAGATCTGTATATACAAAATTTTACCTTTGTTGCTTCCGACTGGAGGCCCTCCCTCCAAGATCTGGCAAGGTTTAATAAGAGACTTATGCCACCATCCCGCATAACAGCTTCAGCACGTCCACCGTCAATACTAGCATTCTCATCATCTATGACCACAAAAGTTGCAAGGCCTGCAGCTGCCCTTTCTTGTACATCCTCTTGCAAGCTCTGGGTAAGATCAAGTAATAGTGCTGATCCTTGGGTAAGCCAAAAATTATCTAAACCCTGTGGATTGCTCTCCGCAATACGTAGAAGCGAGTGGGAGAGGACCCATTCCAACCAAGTCATTACCTCACTAAGATTTCGATCCTTATTATTAGAATCCCTCCATTCTGAGAATATATTTCTCTCTTTCTCAGTAGTATCGGCAAATAGGGAAGCTACAGATTTAAAAATGTCAGTAAAAAGGGCTAATAACAGTTTACCCTTATTACTTTTATGAGCCACAAAGTTGGCGTCGTCCTCAAGATCCGGACAGTTTAAAGCACACATCACCCTTAAGCTTTGTGAGGTTGAAAAAAGTTTGAAGACAGATGTAGGAGTTATATCAGTTCTCGAAACATCTACACCGCTTAACTTTGGGAGTTTAGACCAATGCTCAGATGCTGTAGGCCATTCGATGTTTGTAGTCCCTGCAACTGATAGAAAACGAACTGATACAATGTTACCCAATGACTTCACATCAATATTGAGGCAGTCAATTAAGCCAATGTCTGTCAAGTTCTGACAGTTCTTGGCCAAAGCATTGATAGCATCGCCATCAACTTCCCTAATTCCAGAAAGCCGAAGTTTTTGTAATTTCGGGCAGCAAACTGCGATTGCTTTAATTGCATCGCTGCTGATCCTTTCGCAGAAATCCGGCCCAAGTTGAAGGCACTCAAGCACCTCATGTCGAGCAGCTATTATGGAAAGTGTAGCATCAGTGATTTTTCTGCAGTAATCACCATTGATTTCCCGCAATCCCCTGGCTTTGAGATTTATCAACGCATCGGCAGATTCTGCACCACGAAAGCGAAGCTTACGAAGATTGCTACACCGATCGGCAAGCAAAGTTGCTGTAGTAGCATCACATTTGTGGGTTCGAAGATCCAACGTGTCCCACAAGCAAGGTGAATTTCCGAGAACCCTCCATGTCCGGCATGTTGATGCCAAAGTAGCCCTATCCCGATAATTCAAACACGAAAACAACTGTATTACAGAATCATCAGGCAATCTAGTCCAATCAACAACCCCTCTTTCCTGTAACCTTATATTCTCATTACTGATCTCTGAATAACTCGGCAAATCTGATTTACTATTTCCTTTCTTTGACACTCTCCTCCGTACTCTGCGACTCATTTCCAAATTCCACAAGCAATGCAGTAGCAATACCCCCTTCAAACTCTCTACTTCAGTGCTTCAGCTAGTGAACACACAAGACAGTAACAATCTACAACTTGAAATTCCAGAACTCACAACAGTTGTATCACCAAAATCGAACCTAGAAAACATCACCAACTTCAAATGAACTCAAACAACCAAACCAGAACCAATGATGCAAAACAAAAAAAAAACCTTTAAACACCCACACATTCAAATCACGTCAAAAAAACACACACCATCAAAAAGACCGAGAATCTTCAATGAAAGGATCCAAGACTAAACCACCAACAACCCACATATATAAAATTTTGAAAACCCAAATCAAAAAACCAAAAACAAACATAGTAAACCATCAATTACCCTCAGAAACCCTAACTCCCATCAACCCATGATACATCAAACACGAAGCACAAATCCATATCTACAACGCCACAAAATTATACATCAAATTTAGAGCAATCAATAAGACATTGCAGCAAACAAAATCAAAAAAACATCAAAAATGAAAGCAAATCAATTGAAAGTCATAAAGATAGTACCTTGAATCTATCTGCTATATGGGCAATTGTGTACCAAGCAAGCTTTTGATTGAACACCAATGAAAGGCAGCTAAACACGAGCATAAGCGTGAATATCTGCAGATAGAGATATATATGTAATGATATCAAGTGAGAAAATAGACAAGAAAGACAAAGCTGAAAAAGGGTCGGAGACAATTCAGGTGAATATTGAAAAGAGATGAAGTTTTATATGAAACCCTCAAGAGAAGAGAACTTACCCCCCTCTCCTCTTCCAAACTCTCTCCCTTGGTTTCTTTGGTGTGCTCCAAGTGTTGTAATTTTCTACCAATTACCTTATATAAAATATTTGTCTAGTGTATACAATAATATTTACATTCACAAAAATATATTAATTTGTGAAAATAAATCGACTTTTTACATTTTCGGCTTTACTTTATTTGGTGGAGAGATATTTGTTATTATCTTTATTCGATATCTTTACTGAATTATACCATGGCCGTATTTGAAAGTCAAAGGTTATGGATAAAATTAGAGATTTGGTTGGAAGTTGGAGGTTAAGGTTAAAATTAAAGGTTTAGGGTGATGTGGAGGTTTCACCATTTATTGTTTTTGATAGTTAGCGGATTGAAATAAAAGTTTGGGGTCAAAAAATTAAATTTCAAAAAGCTACTTTGAGGAACTTTTTGGCTTAGAGATTTTGGTATGTGTCATAAAAAAATAATCAAACAGTTATTTACCAAACAGTTTTACAGGAAACCGCTAATTCAATCCGCTAATCAAAAAATCTATTTCAATCAGTTAGTCAATACATCTAATTTAATCCGCTAACAACTAACCGCTAACCGCTAATTCCCAAATAGAGTCATATTTATCTCGATATATAAAAAACTTATCTCGATAAAAAAATATAGAAATGTCAGGAACTTTCAAACTATGTGATAAAAAATATATAAATGTTATGAACTTCCGAATTATCTGAACTTGGTGCATAGGTGGTATAAATAAACAATTAAAATTGTATTATAATTATATATGTTTATTATTATTAACATACTTGTGTTGAGTATTTCAGTAAACATGTCAAACAATATATTGTAATAATAACAAGTCTATGATTATCGATCAACATTGATATATTATTTTGTTGGTTTCCTTCACTTATAATTGTTACTTTCAAATTTGTCAGTTGCAAATTTTATTTCATGATATATAGGGGCCGTTTGTGTGAGTTAAAAATAAGTGTTTCTTGCTTAAAATTAAAAAAGTAGAGTAGAAGTTAGAAGCAAGTTAAGACTTATAAGTGATTAAAGTGTTTGAAAAATAAGTAGAAGTCCTAACTTTTTATAAGTACTTCTTGACTTTTTACACAAACGGTACGGAATAAGTGCTTCTAACTTATAAACCCAGAAGTCGGCTTTTAAGCCGTTGCCAAACAGCCCCATAATCTAATCATGACTCAAACTTATCTGCTGTCACAATACTAACAACTAGAATTATATCGACTTCATTGAGTAATGTTGTATGTCTCATATTCAACTTTCACATATCTTTAACAAAACTTCCACTCATGTGTCGAGTTCGTATACTCCACAAAATGTGAATATTAATCCGAGTTCAAGTGGTGTAAACTCAAAGTACTATCAGTGGTGTTTTAAACGGTGTTTGGGCTAAGACTATAAGTATGCATATAAATTTGTTATCCTCTGCTCACGAGCATAAATATGATGGATTCTAGTTTTTATAAGTTTAACCGAGATAATCAAACATTGGCTTATTCATATTTTAAGTGTCTCTACGAACGTATGATATAACTAAATTGTTAAGTGTACTTCAATCTTAAAAATGATCCGATCAATTTATAAACAATGTCCACTTTACTAATGAATATGTTATTCAATACATCGATTATTTTTTACCCTTTCCTGGAAAATCACGACAAGTTAGTTAGTAGTTATTTATACACTTTTAATAATGCTTCTCTGATTATAAATTAGTCTTAATTAAGTGAAAATTTCTATAAATGACAATATTAACGAACTAATATTTATTGATTTCTTAGTCTTAATATATGTTATTTGGTCGAATGAATAATTGACTCTTTAGATTATTTATTATCATGTAAATCAAACTTATGGGCGTTAATATATTCTCTTTATCATATTTAGCTCTTATATGTCATGGTTATGAATTTTTACAAATTCTTTAATCAGCCTAAATCCACATACATCTCGGTAGATGACACTGATAATACTTGTTCGTTAGTCGTCACTTGGAAGAACTTTTTATGTAAATAATAAACATTCGTATATTTTAATTATGTTATAACATTAAGCGCTCTTTTTATACATCTTGTAACCCTATCTCTATTTTTCATATATGAGTCAACGTGATGCCAACACATCAAAATTAAAGATAAAAAATAATAATTTGAAATCTGGTAATATCTTATAACAAAGGTAATTTTTATTAATGAAATGAGTACTTACTCCTCAAAATATCATTTGCATGTCAATATATCTGGTGATATGACCATAAGATTCATCTAATTAAATATAAACTCTGAGGTCATTGAGCGTTACATATGCGCATTTATGTAGTGAGATTTATCGCATGTCATCATTTAATTTCTATCGAATTCCTAATATCACTTGCACTCACTCTTGTAAATATTTTATACTTGAACGTGATAATATGCATTATATACTTTCCTCTTACAATTTTAAAGTTTAAAATAACTTTGACATAATTGTATATTATCATAATTACAACACTTAATATCGTTGATTCTTGTCTTACTTTTGATATGAGTGTATGTGCGCATATATGGTCCACGAACGTGCCTTGCGAATGACAATATTACACTAGAATAACATACATTTGTATATCACGAATATTACTTATCGTATATTAATAGTTAGATATTTTAACAAAAGTTAAAAACAAAAAAGAATAAGTATGGAATCCATTCCATGCATATTTTGTTATTTTGATATTCTCTCAATTCCATATTCCCTTTAATATTTCCTTGAAAAACGTATGTGTTTCTGTATACTCGATCTTCAATCTTTTCTTCTATATAGCCTTTTGGTGTATTTAAAATTTTATATACACATACATACTTACATACATACATACGTACGTACGTACGTACGTACATACATACATACATATATCAAGAAATAATTTTAACCTAACCTATGATCTATATATTAATTAGGCTATTTTATGGGTCATAACAATCACTTCCCCACTTTCTTCAAAAGACTTACTGACGAGTTTGTTGTCGTATCTGAAATAAATATATTTGGCCATCCATCCATTATTGATTATTTATTTATTTTTTGCAATTAATTGAGTATTGAAATAATTTTTTCGACATTATTATTTACTAGTCCATCAATATTATCTTGACATTGTACTTACTGATTTGATAAATAGATCATCTTAATTGGTTCATCTTTATATTATCGTGTTTTATTTGTATTTAAGTCGATTAGTCATGACTTGAGCGTCAAAGCAAATCAGAATATCAAATATATTTGTGTCATAAATATACATAAGATAAGAAGATGGGTACAATATTGTGGCCTTTACATCTACTCAAACTAGTATAGGAGAATACGAGATGATTTCATAAAAACATTTTTAAGAGACCTTAATGCATAACTGATTTATAGCTTTCTTATATCTCTTCATGTGTTAACCCTTTGTACATGTTAAATATCATGACGAATGAATTTAGACAAGAATTTTACTAGTTTGTTTGTCTAAGAATTGAGATATATAAACTTGAAGAATAATTATGTAAATGTGCACTATAGTGGGTCATATATGATCTATTAAGTACCATAGGTTTAAATTAGGCCATATTTGATGGGTTATTTACTTTGACAAATTAAAAGACATGATATAATATATGTTATGATGTCCATACCAAGGCTTATCACAAAGTACACACAGAGCTAGATTTACAAGATACAAACATATGATATCTACAACTCTAAATATACTATGTCATGAAATCTAGCTATTGATATTTGAGGGTTTCAATATAGTGAATTCAAGAAAATGATATCCATACAAGTTTTCCCCTATAAGATATGTCTACACGTCTATAGACAATAGATAATATAACTTGGTACATGAGTTTCTAGACAAATTTCAAACTTCATTATTCAAGTCAAGTGTTTTACTAAAGCAGATGTAAATCTAATATGGTCCAAATTTTATGGAGAATAGTTGTTAAGCCTGAAAATGAACTTCAAAAATTATTCGAGCTAAAATAGTTGCATTATGAAAAATGGACAAAGAATGTACAGATTGTTCAGTAGTTTATTTACCTAAAATTTGTTCAATTAGTGTAACGAGTCTTTTATATGTCTAGTGCAGTTTAGGAAATTAGAAGGTTCAATGCTATGGAATGCTAATTATAACATACTTAAGTGTCTTTAAACTTGGCAGATAATTAATTAACACTATAGCCGCCCCCTACTTGCTCATTCGCAATGACTACCTTTTTCCTATTCTATTAAGAAAATTGACTATAAAAGGTAGCATTTTAGACTGTTACTAGGCTCCGAGCCTAAATATCTCTGCCAGGAAAAGCTTTCTACGTAGCTTCGCGAGGAGGTCTACGCGACCATGTAGTAAAGAATGAAAGTGGCACATTTGAATCTGAATATAATTTTGCTTTAATTAGTTTATACTAATCAACTAACTAGGGTTTAATTAGATATAATATATATTATTGTACATATGTAGACATGCATGGCTGTTTATGCATAGAGCATATCATTTGTCTTAGGTTTTAGAGTACGATATAGCCAGGGTCTTATCTCCTTTGTCTCTTTCGTATCTTTCCTTTATTTCTTTCTTATCTTATTATGATGTTTGTTTAGTAGGTTATATTGTATTTTGTGTGTTTAATCCATACTAAGTAACTAATCTTGTTATAAGTTAAGATGAAGTTTGTTATATAATCTTGTTATTGATTGTCATGTAAGTGATTGTGAATCATTAAAAAAGCATGTTTAGGTTTTCTATGTTAACTGATATATGCATCACCTTGTATGAGTTAAACAAATTCATAAAGCGAGACCGAGTTTTTGATTTAAGAACTTTGTTAGCTTTGCGTGTAGCTTTAATAAGAAAACTTAAAACTTTTTAGTAAGAGTATCACTACTACCTACTAATTGCATGCAACATAATTTTGGAGAATTGAACGTAAAATTAAAGTAGGTATATAATTAGGCACTGAAGACTTAGATGGTGTATAATCTGGTGACATAATATACACTTACTATGGCGGTTTGAGATTATTTTTAGGGAAACGAGACCAGACTTAAAAACTACTTAAGTATCTTTAGTTATGATGTGACAATATATTATTCACATGAGCATGATTTTGCATGATAGCAAGTGACAACAACAAATTGATTAAAAACCCTATATATATATATATATATATATATATATATATATATATATATATATATATATATTATTGTTAATTTTTTTAGTTATAACACACACAACCTATTTGACTGCACATACTGTTGAGAACAACAAATTGTCTTGCATTCACACAAACTTCAAATATGCAATATATTATGAAATAATAAAATAAGAAATACCTTCTTGAAATGCTTTGAAATAAGGTCCTTAAAAGCCCTCTTGTGCAGCTGAAATGTGTCAATAGCTTCATACTGAAAAATTTTCAACATTAGGACAACAAGAAATTGAATATAAGCTAACAAAATCTAGCATAATAAACATTCTTATTTTCTGATATTCAATCACCTATAAAATGCAAGACAACCCTACCAAAATCAAATTTGGAATCAAAAATCAGAGAATACTAAATTTGTTGAGTCATGATGGCCAGAACATCAAAATTGGTGCATTTATTGGAAAATGCTCGGGTGATGTAATCAAAGAAAAATCTCCATTCTCTTCTTAGATAAGGCCTCTTCAGTTGACGACCAAGTTTGTTTTAGGGGACTTCATACCCAATGGAGGCCATGAAGTTTCGAATTTGAGCATCTCCAATGGTGATTGATTAACCAGCGTGTCTAGGAAGATGGAGAGCATCTCTTACCATATGGGAGTCATAGTTAAAACATCATGCACATGGGAGAAGATGATGCTTGGAGTGCCATTTGCACCACCATCATCAAATATAGTTGTCCTCTAAAACTCAAGAACGTTTTTACTAGAAAGGACATCAGGGTTTGTAAGAGCAAACCCTATCTCACTATGATCTAAGAGGTCCTAGATGATGTGAAATTCTTCTAGAATACCTTTCTTATTAAAGATTTAGGCATAGTTGTTTGTAACAAACTTTATCCAATTGAATGCAAAAGACTTCGAAGCCATTGTTATGTTGTTAAGGGCTCTATAGCTAGAAATATCCACCGATGCACCAATGTCAGTGTCTAGCTTTATGGTTGTGGCCATTTGAGTTGTAGCAGTAGAATTATCTTGCATGTCAAACCTCTTGAGCAAATTTTTGTTTTACTTTGCTTGATTTATGAAGATATAGTCTTCAATCTTCTTGACTTGTAACCTTAGAAAATAATTTAATTCTCCCATCATGCTCATTTAATATCTTGACTACATTAGCTTGGCAAAGCTCTCATAGAGTTTAACATTAGTGGATCCAAAGATGATATCATCAACATATATCTGAACTAAAAGCAAATCCTGACTATGGATGAGATAAAACAAGGTTTTATCAATTATACCTCTTTTGAATCCACTCTCTAACAGAAATTGTGTTAGGTTCTCATACCATGCTCTTGGAGCTTTCTTAAGTCCATAGAAATCCTTATCTAATTTGCACACATGATTTGGATACTTAAAATCAACAAACCCTAGAGGTTGTTCAACATAAACTTTATCATCTAAGCCTCCATACAGAAATGCACTCTTAACATCCATTTGAAAAGCTTTAAACTTCTTACGAGCAACATAGGCCAAAAAGATTTCAAAGGCCTCTAATCTAGTAACATAAGAAAAGGTTTTATAATAATCAATACCTTATTGGTGAGTATATCCTTTTGATACAAGCCTTGTTTTGTTACTTGTGGTAATGCCCTCACTATCAGTATTATTTTTGGACATCGAACTTTGTACCAGTAATTGATCTATTATTTGGTCTTGGTATAAGAGTCTAGACTTTGTTTCTTTCAAATTCATTAAGGTTATCCTGCATTGTTGTCACCCAATCAACATCTTGAAGAACTTCTTCCACTTTCTTAGGTTCAGTCCGAGATAAGAATGAATGATAGGGACATTCATTAGCAGTTGTTTTAATAGTCTGCACACCATTTCCAGGATCACCAATAATTAAGTCTGGTGTATGAGACTTTGTCCACTTCCTTGTAGTTAGAAAATGGATTCTAGAAATTGATCCTCCCTCATAATCCATGTTTTCTCTAAATTGATCTTGATATGCTTTATATTTTGATGTTCCCCTATAGCTGTGCTCACGGAATCGTCAAAGTTTGAATTATCAGAGTTTGTAGAGTCTGATGAAGTACTCTGATGAGTCTGGATCTTCTTCACTTGTTTGAGGATCATTTTGATGATTGGATTCCTCCCCTTCAAAATATGCTACATTCTTATCAATAGAAACTATTTGCTCAATAAATTCTGATAAATGATCAGAGTTTGCAAAGTTAATAAAGTTTGGCGTATCATCATATATTATATCATATTTAAATCTCAACTGGTCATGATCATTTACATTTTCAAGTCTTGTAATCTTCTTGTCATCAAAAGACACATGAATGGATTCCATGACCACTTTTGTTCTCAAGTTGTAGACTCTAAAGGATTTGGTTGACAGTGGATAACCAACAAACATGCCTTCATTAGCTTTTAAATCAAACTTAGAAATGTGTTCATGATGATTCTTAGGAACAAAACATTTATAACCAAATATATGAAAATATTTTGAATTTAACTTCTTTTCCTTCACCATTTCATATGGTGTCTTTCCATGCTTGTTAATGAGAGTTGCATTCTGAGTGAAGCAAGTAGTTTGCACAGTTTCAGCCTAAAAATAAGTTGTAGTTTTGGTTCTTCAAGCATGGTCATTGAAACTTCTATCAGAGTCACGTTCTTTCTCTCAATAACTCTATTTTGTTATGGATTTCTAGGTGTTAAGAATGCTTGCTTTATTTCTCTTTATTTGCAAGACTCCTCAATTACTGCATTCTTGAACTCAGTACCATTGTCACTTCATAGAATTTTCACAGTGTGTTTTGATCCTTTATCCAGTTGCTTTACAAGCTCATCTAGGATAGTTGGAGTTGCATCCTTATTATGCAGAAACTATACCCACGTGTACCATGTGTACTAATCAACAATAATGAGAGCAAATTTATTCTTTGCTATAGACATTACATTAACTAGACCAAAAAGATCAATATTTAATAAGTGAAATGGTTCAAGAATAGAGGAATCAGTCTTACTATTGAATGACGATTTTCTTTGTATTATCTTTTGACAAGAGTCACATAGGCCATCAAGAGTAAACACTGATTTGAAAAATCTTCTAACAAGATCTTTCTTCACTAGTTCATTAATATTATTGAAGTTTAAATGAGAAAGTTTCTTGTGGCAATCCCAAATTTCTTCAATTGTTGCTCTGATAAGTTTGTTGAAAGCTTGGCTTCATAAATGTTACCATGCCCGTAACCAGTCAGAGTAACTTTTCCTATAGATTGACATACAACTTCACAATGATCATCATTGATAAACTCTATCATAGAATCACTCACACTCATCAGATTATGCTTTGAGTCTTGCAACCAGAGCTACATATTCAATGATGACATTCCCAAGATTAGTGTTGCCATATCCCATAGTACTTCCAAAGTTTCCATTTCCATAAGAAACACTTGGGCCAGCCTTCTCTTTAAAGTCTGATAACGGGGCTTTATTTCTAGTCATGTGTCCTAAACATTAATTTTCTTGAACTAGAATATTTTTCTTGTTGCCCTATAATTACAAAGACCCCTAATGATTAGTTTTAAGAACCCAAACTTGCTTCGATCCTTTGGCCTCATTAAGTTTGTTAGCATTTGCAGCAGAAGTCTTCTTATCAGAGTTTATGCTATTATTTTTTAATTAGGAGATACACATGCAAAATCAAACTTTCTATTTAAAGAAGGTTTCAATTCAAGATTATTAAAATACAAACTGTGATACTCTTTTCATGTATAAATGAGATGCCAAGAGCTGCCAAAGTGAAAAACCCGGATTTTGTGGTCTAAACCTAAATGAACTACTCTTAATTCCTGATTTAGGAGCAAAATTGTTTATATCTTTATTTTTCCATCAATGAACAAAAAGATGGTTAGTAATACTACAGTTATGACATCTTTTCCTAGGAGCATTGGAATAGGTTGATAATGATTATTCTTGTTAATCACAACCTTACCAGGACTTCAAGTATGAGTCTTCCAGATCATACTCTTTGTCAACCGCTGATAGACCATTTAGCAATCTTAAGAATCCGTCATATAGATCTGTTAATGACTCAAACATTGAGTCAAAGTGTTCATACTATTGTGTGAATATGGTCTTCATGTTCTTCTCAATTGCCTCTATGCCTTGGAAACTTACTTCCAGAGCATCCTAGATTTCTTTGGCAGTTTTTTGACCTATCACTCTGTTAGACATAACATTATTAAGAGAATTATGCTGTAAATGTCTTACCTTTACATCTTGCTTATACATGAGATGTCTTCAAGAGTGTAATCCTTTTTTCTACTTGGGGATCATCCTTTGTTGCTCTTCTCCAACTATAATAGAAAGCTTAGTTGCTTATGGGGACCATCATATATCCTGTCAAGATGTTCAGGATCTATAACTTATGGAAACATAATCATCTTTACTTTCCAGGTGGGATACTCATTTGCTCTGAGAATTAGAACCCTGATGGATTCATATATACTTGTTGTTGGTGTTTGTTTTTTGTAAGACATGATTGTATAGTTTGGATGTTAACTTTTTGTATATAAACAAATTTGCTGAGATACCAATTGTTAGGTCTTAAACCACTATAGAGAGGGGGGGGGGGGGGTTTGAATATAGTGGATACAATTAAATTTATTATAAAAAATAAACACAATTGAATCAAACATAGTTTTTATATAGATGATAAAAATTGACTATAGAGAAGGAATAACTCCTCTATCAAACATGAACAATTATCTGTGAGAGCTGCTAGATTACACGAATGATAACTATGTTACTTCACACATATAGTGTAAACTTATCTATGCATTACAGTACTATCAAAAAGTGATATCATTTTATCTCTGAAGTCCTGGGCTGTTAGATCTCTATAGAATATATCTTCCAAAATGGAATCAATCCACTCACGAAAATTAGCCCTAACAAACTCGAAAGAATATGTAATGACCCGGATTTTCAAAATTTAATTATTATTATAAAAGTGATTTTCTTAAAAAGAAAAAGGAATGAGATTTAAAATTTTATTCCAGTTTAATGAGTTCTCAAAATTTTTATATTAAACCCCGGGTTATTGTGTTATTAATATCTTATTATATTTTCAAAACTGGATTTCATATATTGTTTTTGAAAATTCTAGGTGAATATTATGTGAATATATGTGTTATGTGATTGATTGGTAATTGTGGAATTGTTTGTCTAAGTACGTGTAATTATTATGAATATTATGTGATTAATATATGATATTTTATGAATTTGGTGTTATCTGAATTATTGAATTGACCGCTCATATGTGTTCGGATTTGAGATATTTCAATTTCTATATGATCAGGATAAAATATAGTTTATTTTGACATTTTCGTAATGATCTATGGACTGATATATGATTTTATAATCGATTTACGGATTTAATTGAGTATATGTAAATTCAATTATTAATTATTTGATTTTTCTGTAAACCGTCCACTCGTGACGGAGCAACGATTTTATTTCCGAAAGTTTCGGCAAAACTTACCTTTAGCCTAATTTGAATATTCCGGACATTTTTTGTATTTTGACTTTTTCGATCCGGAGTACGGTTTTCCCCGGAGTCGGTCCGGCGAATTTTTGCGGGTATTTTAATTACCAATAATTATCTGGTTGTCTCGATATACGTGAAAGCCAGATATTTTGATTATTATATTACTTTTTATCGAAATATGTGCAAGTGGGACCCACAGACCAATCATTGAGTTAAAATGCCCGGTTTTGATGATTATCTCGAAAACCGGTACCGATTGGACCCCGCTTTATTAATATAAATCTATTAAATATCGTATTTTCATGTCATAAACGATCCAAAGGGGTACTAATTATTCTTAAATATAAATAGACCTTTCTATAGCTTTATTTCACCAGTAAAAATTATTTCACCAATTTCTTTTCACGAATACCGAGAGAAACCGAACTGCGTTCTTCGTGTTCTTCGTAATCAAACGAGGATTTGAAGGCGTTATTGGAATCCGATTGAGGTGTATAAATACTCGAATCGAAGCCTGTGAGGTGTAGAATTATATTTTATCATCAGAAATAGTGCATCAATCACAGGTAGGAAGTAATTTGAGGTTGAAAATTCGAAATTATTGTGATTTTAATTATGAATTTTTGAAAACATGATTGTTTGATTGATTTGATGGTTCTATGATGTAGAGCGTATTTTTCTAGTGGATTTCATATATCATAATGTAAAAAATAGAGGTCAG
The DNA here is from genome assembly GCF_001625215.2 of Daucus carota subsp. sativus. NCBI lineage: Eukaryota > Viridiplantae > Streptophyta > Magnoliopsida > Apiales > Apiaceae > Daucus > Daucus carota. Next base: position 13,429,807 of record NC_030389.2, read on the forward strand.
AATCATAGAGAAAAGTCGGTTTGATTCTTGAAACTGTTGTTCTTGGTGTTCTTGAGGAGTCTCGCCGGAAAACTCAAGTGTTTGGTCGGGATTTTGATTAAAGGTGTCTGGGAATGATTGTTTTATGTACACGAGTAGATCGTGGAGTGTAGAATCTGTTGGTGGCCATGGAATCGGCAACGGAAGCCGTATGAGGCCGCCGGAGCCCGTGCCATCGCTGGCTGCAGAGCTTTTCCGGGCAGCCTCACGGCATCCTTGGCCGATTCTGGCCAGGGGAGTGAACTAGGCATGCTTCAGAGGTGCTACGGTGCGAGTTTGATGAGGTTCTGGGTAAGTTGGTGTCGCTGGGAAGCTCCGTTGCCGACGGTCATGGCTTCTCCGGCGACAGTTGGGGAAGGAGGTGGTCAAATCTCAATTTGATCACCTACCTTTGATGACTTTGACAATTTCAGCACCATGGTTTTGTTCCTAACAAAACATTCCCTGAACTGTTTAAATGTTGCAGTTTAAACCCTGCGACAAAGTTTTAAACTTGTGCAGTTTAAATCTTTTGATTTCAATTTTCAAAAAAATTGTTTTATTTAATTATTTTAATCTCAAAAATGCTTTTTAATTATTTATTTATTCAAAAATAAATATAAATTAGTTTATTAATTAATTTTAATTTGTAATTAATTATTTTAATTGGTCAATTAATTTAAATATTAATTGATTAATTATTTTAATTAATTATTAAATGATTTTAGCTGATTAATTATTTTAATTGGTCAATTATTTTTCCAAATTATTTTCAAGGCTCAATAATTGTTTAAGAATGGTTTCAAGTCCCATTTTGAGTATCTGGACTTGATTAACTATCCGAAAATTGATTCTTTCATCCGTTTTAAGTTCGGAAAATGTTTAAAAATTCCTGAAAAATCAATTTTAACCCAAGACTTGATTTGACATCAATTGGGAGGGGAGACTTAATTTGTATGTGTTGTCTGTTATCGGTGTGATGTATTATATGTGTCGAAAGGGGAGTCAGAAAACGGTTTTCGGCATAACTTTTGAACCGTAAGTCAGAATCAAGTGAAACGAAGGAAAGATGAAAGCTTATAAAGTCTATTTTAATATGACATAATAATATGATTGAGTCGAAAATGTGATTATCTGTTGTTAAGTATACCGAATGTGATTATATTTGAATTATTTGCTATAAACTGATGATTACGTGATATACGTGCTTATTCATGATAAATTATTTGTATGACTGATATTGGATAAGGACATATGGATTATAGGAAATGGAATTGATTGATTGGTTGTTGGACATAATAGGATAACATGTGGATAGTCCTATAAATAGACGAGACGATGTCGGATTTTCTACAGGATTTATATGATTGATTTGTGATATGATATGTGGAATATGATTTGACTACATGATAAGGTTAAAGCATGATTATGTGTTAAGTGATATCTGATAGTTTTAAAGGGGTATATAAATGGATATCGATACACGTGATGTGTATATACGATAGATTTTTTAGTGACTATAGTATTGTCTTATTCTCGTTAAGGATTTGGACAAAACGTGTATGGTCGAAGACGTCAGAAAGTCGGAATAGTATTGCAAAGCGATTAAGGAATGAATTGAGGAAGCGAAGCGGTATTGAGAACAGAGTATAGTCAGAGATGGTCTAGAGACTATGATATGCATAGATGGTGAAAGTGGAAAGATGAGATTGAGCTGTGAGTTGGGAACCGGATTTAAGGCAAGTATCCTATACCCTTCTTTTGGATATCTTGCAATTATTCTGATCCATTCTTTTCGTATGTGTTGCAAATATTTGTTCCTCTCTTTTTCATATTTGAAAGTATAAATATTTTATCCATCCTTTTCTAATCCTCAAAAATTCAGATAATTCCAGTTTTACAAATTAATTCGAAGTTCAGATTGTCATTGAAGCATGTGTTGCTCAGTGATGGTTAGAACCTAGAATGAGTTGGGATCTTCTTGATTATTCAACCCGCCATTGTCATGCTGGTTTAGCAGGCTAAATTCAGTTGCTTAACCGATAATGGAGGATACTGAATAGTTAAGGATTTCTTGAACTATGATTTATGGAAGGATGGACTCTGGTTTATGAAAAGTTGATTGTCAAGTTTGATTTGAAGTTATTCGGTTATTGATATTGATTGTGATACTGTTCTATTGATTTACTGGCTTGTTGAATTGGATTATTGTTTTTATATAAACATGTGGACTAGATGAGTGGTCAGACCAAATGAGTGGTACATTAGGCCAATGAGTGCCTTGGATCCAGTGATAGAGCATGGCGGGGCCTGCTCGGGGTTAGGTATAATTGATCAGCATCCTAACATTGGTTTTAATTAAAATGTGATAGTCCAATTCAATAATACTTTTGGAAGAATTGAGTTCCTCAATTTCCATTGTTGCAAGGTATTGTGAATCCTCCTATACAATACCCTGATCTTGTGATCTCATGTTGAATCTGTTGATGAAGTATTTTGAGCTTGTGAACTCCTTTATATTGTTAAGAATTTCATTGTTGTTATTACTTGCTGAGCATTGTTGCTCACACTTGCTATTCCCTTTTAACCATTTCAGAAAGGATTAAAGATGAATGGCTAGACTATGCGAGTAAGGCTAAGGCTAGGCGAGGAGTCAGAGGTGTTAAGGATCCAGTGGTCGAGAAGTGTGCATGAAGATTGATAAGGTTGGTGCTAGCTAGAGTTGAGCTATTGAGGTTCAGATGTAAGGTATTTTTTATTGATAGTGGTTGATTCTAATTTCAATACTGTAACCTAGATGCGGTCCTGTTGCTTTTAGAGGGTTAAAATGTTCTCTTTCAAATTTTTTATTAAAATGTTAAGTTCTTAAATTCTTTGGTTTTATTATCTTTTAAAAAAATAAATAATAATACAGGTTTTCAAAGTGTTTTTAAAGGATATTTATGTGGTGACGTCAGAATCCAGACCCCCGGATTCCTGGACCGTCTCAGTTGGTATCAAAGCAACAGGTTACAAGTTATTGAAATTTGAATATAAGTCATAGTCTTAAGTTTTCTAGGGAAGAATGTTGTGTAACCTCACATAGAGGTGTGGTCGGACTATTTGGGAATAGTCTAGAGATGTGAGTGAAGCATAGGGTCTAGTTAGATGATCAAGTTAAGTGTGGATATTTAAAGAGATTGGGATTCTTAAGTTTAGACATATGATTTCTAGAATGTAGACTAATTGAGATGGTGAATTGTGAGAAAGGTCAAGATTAGACCTAGATAGAAGAATTTGATAGTGGATGATTGAGTTATGAATGGTAAAAATGCATAATTTAGAGTATTCTGACTATACAGCATAGTTGAAAATGGTCTATTGTATTGATTTGAGAATGATAAAGATGCATGGTTCATAGTATGTTGACCATGTCAGATATTTGGAAGAGGTATATTGTTTTAGTGAGATATGAAGAGTTAGTGTAAGATATGAGTTGTTCTGAATTAGAAGGAGAAATTTGTAGATAGAAGTTGATAGATGAGAAGTGCATGATAGAGAGTATGTGGAGTTGAGTCCAGTTATTAGAGGTGATGTCTGCGAGTAAGTTAGAATGTTAGTCCTCGATGACGACGCTTTAAGTTAAGCGGGACAAGGTGGGCTCATAACCCACAGGGTGACGATTCAGAAAATCGAAGATATGATACCTGTTGTGCTATGGACTTCAAAGGCAACTGGATGAAGCATGAGAACGTGAACTACTTGGGCCAGACTTATTATGAACGATAACGTCTACGATGACATCTTACGAGACTATTACGAGTGAAATCGATTGATTATCAAGAATGTTGAAAAGAAGACATACTTTAAACAATGATTTACTGAAGCAGAGCGGGAATGTGAGAAGACCTTGGCAATACCTCTCTTCAACTAAAGATTCTTTTGATTGTTTTCTCATTAGTGAGATATTATCATGAAATTTTTTCTACCAAAGTTTCGATAAATGAGATCTTCAATTTCTCAAATTCTTGGATGACATTGATATTGATTATTGGGGTGAGTTGGTATTGATTCTAGGTGTGTGACAAAGGTTGTTGTGAAGAGACAGTGATGTTCCTTGATATTGTTTGATATTTCTTGACAATCCTTGATATTCTTTCATATTCCTTGATATATTTTGATATTCCTTGATATTCCATCTGATTGGGATGAACAACCCTATTTATAGGGGACACAAGGTATACCTATCTGTGTGATAGGAGTTGGATGGGACGCCATCACTTGTGTGTGTTGTGATTACAAGAAGGTTAACAACCTTTAGTAGTGTCTAATATGGACACGCAACATTAAGTTCATTTGATCGTATTGATCTCCCAGTCACTCTTGTATTCCAATGTGACCTATTTTGAAAACATCTTGTTCCTCCGGAATTTCCAAAGATTGACTCTTGGGAAATGAAGTTTGCAATTGTGAAAGTTTGATTCTCCTTTTTCTTTAAAGTCGAAGGTATGCCAAGATCGATCAAAGGTGCATGATGATACTTTATGACGAAGCGTATAGTGGAATCTCATAACTAATACGTTTGAGTTCTCTTTGCGGATTCCAAGGGCGGAATCCTTATAAGGGGGTAGAATGTAATATCCCATGTTTTTAAAATTAGATTATGAATATTATAGATCTAATTTGTCTCGATATTATTATTATTGGTTTTAATCAAATATTATATGTGATTTCTAATATGGTAAGTGGTTTGTATGTAATTATACTTGTTTCGTCCTCCTTCTTTTTTGATTCCGAGGACGGAATCCCTATAAGGAGGGTAGATTGTAATGACCCGGATTTTCAAAATTTAATTATTATTATAAAAGTGATTTTCTTAAAAAGAAAAAGGAATAAGATTTAAAATTTTATTCCAGTTTAATGAGTTCTCAAAATTTTTATATTAAACCCCGGGTTATTGTGTTATTGATATCTTATTATATTTTCAAAACTGGATTTCATATATTTTTTTGAAAATTCTAGGTGAATATTATGTGAATATATGTGTTATGTGATTGATTGGTAATTGTGGAATTCTTTGTCTAAGTACGTGTAATTATTATGAATATTATGTGATTAATATATGATATTTTATGAATTTGGTGTTATCTGAATTATTGAATTGACCGCTCATATGTGTTCGGATTTGAGATATTTCAATTTTTATATGATCAGGATAAAATATAGTTTCTTTTGACAATTTTGTAATAATTTATGGATTGATATATGATTTTATAATCAATTTACGGATTTAATTGAGTATATGTAAATTCAATTATTAATTATTTGATTTTTCTGTAAACCGTCCACTCGTGACGGAGCAACGATTTTATTTCCGAAAGTTTCGGCAAAACTTACCTTTAGACTAATTTGAATATTCCGGACATTTTTCGTATTTTGAGTTTTTCGATCCGGAGTACGGTTTTCCTCGGAGTCGGTCCGGCGAATTTTTGCGGGTATTTTAATTACCGATAATTATCTAGTTGTCTCGATATACGTGAAAGCCAGATATTTTGATTATTATATTACTTTTTATCGAAATACGTGCAAGTGGGACCCGCAGACCAATCATTGAGTTAAAATGCCCGGTTTTGATGATTATCTCGAAAACGGGTATCGATTGGACCCCGCTTTATCAATATAAAGCTATTAAATATCGTATTTTCATGTCATAAATGATCCTAAGGGGTACCAACTATTCTTAAATATAAATAGACCTTTCTATAGCTTTATTTCACCCGTAAAAATCATTTCACCAGTTTCTTTTCACGAATACCGAGAGAAACCGAACTGCGTTCTTCGTGTTCTTCGTAATCAAACGAGGATTTGAAGGCGTTATTGGAATCCGATGGAGGTGTATGTATACTCGAATCGAAGCTTGTGAGGTGTAGAATCATATTTCATCATCAGAAATAGTACAGCAATCACAGGTAGGAAGTAATTTGAGGTTGAAAATTCAAAATTATTGTGATTTTAATTATGAATTTTTGGAAACATGATTGTTTGATTAATTTGATGGTTCTATGATGTAGAGCGTATTTTTCTAGTCGATTTCATATATCATAATGTAAAAATAGAGGTCAGAATCATAGAGAAAAGTCGATTTGATTCTTGAAACTGCTGTTCTTGGTGTTCTTGAGGAGTCTCGCCGGAAAACTCAAGTGTTTGGTCGGGATTTTGATTAAAGGGGTCTGGGAATGATTGTTTTATGTACACGAGTAGATCATGGAGTGTAGAATCTGTTGGTGGCCATGGAATCGGCAACAAAAGCCGTATGAGGCCACCGGAGCCCGCGCCGTCGCCGGCTGCGGAGCTTTTCCGGGCAGCCTCACGGCATCCTTGGCCGATTCTGGCCAGGGGAGTGAACTAGGCATGCTTCAGAGGTGCTACGGTGGGAGTTTGATGAGGTTCTGGGTAAGTTGGTGTCGCCGGGAAGCTCCGTTGCCGACTGCCATGGCTTCTCCGGCGACAGTTGGGGAAAGAGGTGGTCAAATGTCAATTTGATCACCTACCTTTGATGACTTTGACAATTGTAGCACCATGGTTTTGTTCTTAACAAAACATTCCCTGAACTGTTTAAATGTTGCAGTTTAAACCCTGCGACAAAATTGATTTTAATTTTCAAAAAAATTGTTTTATTTAATTATTTTAATCTGAAAAAGGCTTTTTAATTATTTCTTTATTCAAAAATAAATATAAATTAGTTTATTAATTGATTATAATTAGTAATTAATTATTTTAATTGGTCAATTAATTTAAATATTAATTGATTAATTATTTTAATTAATTATTAATTGATTTTAATTGATTAATTAATTGGATTTAATTATTCGTTTTGATTTAAAAATTCCGAAAAATAGTTTCGAGCTTTAAAATATTTTTCCAAATTATATTTCAAGGCTCAATAATTGTTTATGAATCGTTTCAAGTCCCATTTTGAGTATCCGGACTTGATTATTTATCCGAAAATTGATTCTTTCATCCGTTTTAAGTCCGGAAAATGTTTAAAAATTCCTGAAAAATCAATTTTAACCCAAGACTTGATTTGACATCAATTGGGAGGGGAGACTTAATTTGTATGTGTTGTCTGTTATCGATGTGCTGTATTATATGTGTCGGAAGGGGAGTCAGAAAACGATTTTCGGCATAACTTTTGAACTGTAAGTCAGAATCAAGTGAAACGAAAGAGACATGAAAGCTTATAATGTCTATTTTAATATGACATAATAATATGATTGAGTCGAGAATTTGATTATGTATTGTTAAGTATACAGAATGTGATTATATGTGAATTATTTGCTATAAATTGATGATTACGTGATATACGTGCTTATTCATGATAAATTATTTGTATGACTGATATTGGATAAGGACATATGGATTATAGGAATTGGAATTGATTGATTGGTTGTTGGACATAATAGGATAATAGGTGGATAGTCCTATAAATAGACGAGACGATGTCGGATTTTCGACATGATTTATCTGATTGATTTGTGATATGTTATGTGGAATATGATTTGACTATATGATAAGGTTAAAGCATGATTATGTGTTAAGTGATATCTGATAGTTTTAAAGGGGTATATAAATGGGTATCGATACACGTGATATGTATATACGATAGATTGTTTAGTGATTATAGTATTGTCTTATTCTCGTTAAGGATTTGGACGAAACGTGTATGGCCGAAGACGTTAGAAAGTCGGAATAGTATTGCAAAGCGAATAAGGAATGAATTGAGGAAGCGAAGCGGTATTGAGAATAGAGTATAGTCAGAGATGGTCTAGAGACTATGATATGCATAGATGGTGAAAGTGGAAAGATGAGATTGAGCTATGAGTTGGGAACTGGATTTAAGGCAAGTATCCTATACTCTTCTTTTGGATATCTTGCAATTATTTTGATCTAGTCTTTTCGTATGTGTTGCAAATATTTGTTCCTCTCTTTTTCATATTTGAAAGTATAAATATTTTATCCATCCTTTTCTAATCCTCAAAAATTCAGATAATTCCAGTTTTACAAATTAATTCGAAGTTCAGATTGTCATTGAAGCATGTGTTGCTCAGTGATGGTTAGAACCTAAAATGAGTTGGGATCTTCTTGATTATTCAACCCGCCATTGTCATGCTGGTTTAGAAGGCTAAATTCAGTTGCTTAGCCGATAATGGAGGATACTGAATAGTTAAGGATTTCCTGAACTATGATTTATGGAAGGATGGACTCTGGTTTATGAAAAGTTGATTGTCAAGTTTGATTTGAAGTTATTCGGTTATTGATATTGATTGTGATATTGTTCTATTGATTTACTGGCTTGTTGAATGAATTATAGAATTGGATTATTGTTTTTATATAAACATGTGGACCAGATGAGTGGTCAGACCAAATGAGTGGTACATTAGGCCAATGAGTGCCTTGGATCCAGTGATAGAGCATGGCGGGGCCAGCTCGGGGTTAGGTATGGCTGATCAACATCCTAACCTTGGTTTTAATTAAAATGTGATAGTCCAATTCAATAATTCTTTTAGAAGAATTGAGTTCCTCAATTTCCATTGCTGCAAGGTATTGTGAATCCTCCTATAGAATACCCTGATCTTGTGATCTCATGTTGAACCTGTTGATGAAGTATTTTGAGCTTGTGAACTCCTTTTATATTGTTCAGAATTCCATTGTTGTTATTACTTGCTGAGCATTGTTGCTCAGTTTTGCTGTTCTCTTTTAACCATTTCAGAAAAGATTAAAGATAAATGGCTAGACTATGATTGCGAGTAAGGCTAAGGCTAGGCGAGGAGTCAGAGGTGTTAAGGATCCAGTGGTCGAGAAGTGTGCATGAAGATTGATAAGGTTGGTGCTAGCTAGAGTTGAGCTATTGAGGTTCAGATGTAAGGTATTGTTTATTGATAGTGGTTGATTCTAATTTCAATACTGTAACCTGGATGCGATCCTGTTGCTTTTAGAAGGTTAAAATGTTCTCTTTCAAATTTTTTATTAAAATGTTAAGTTCTTAAATTCTTTGGTTTTATTATCTTTTCAAAAAAAATAATAATACAGGTTTTCAAAGTGTTTTTAAAGGATTTTTATGTGGTGACGTCAGAATCCAGACCCCCGGATTCCTGGACCGTCACAGAATATCTTCTGATGACAAAATCTGATATCCTCAGCACTTGACAAGCTTTGATCTTCAATTAAACTTTTAAATAAATTTTGATTCCAAATTCTGATATCATCAAATATCTTCAACACTGTAGATGAGTTTTCACAAAAACTTGTTCGCACAAAATCACGCAAGCGTACATGGTCACAAGTAGTATAGAATTAAATTCAGTTCGTTCCTATAGAGACTAGTGTATTCAAGAATATGCACTTATGCACCAATGTATGGCTATTATTCAATGCTCGGACAAATAACAAGTTGCCTGGTTTTATCTAAATTAACTAAATCAAGTCGAATTATAACTAAGAGAATTATAAATTAAGAGAATAACGATTTACTAATGAGAATAAAAAAATGGGATTCTAACTTCATTATATACTTCATTCAGAGTTATGCCTTATCGATATGTGATGGTTGATAACTAATCAGATAACACGAGACTGATACACGCTAACTGTCGTTATACGTGCACCATACTGTTTCACATCCACAATTAAGATAGAAGGTAAACAGACACCAATTATGCTTAGACCCTATATGTCTATAAGATTTGAAAACATAACGTTGAAGATCAAGTTATCCATCAAGATTACATAGGGCGATGCAAGATGATTAAAATCACACCATTAATCATGTATATCAAATACATAATCCTATGTTCGCATGGCAAGTTCTAAATCAATATATCCACTATCACTTCAATAAAGATTAACACACAACTTAGATGTTAGCTACGCATCCAAGAAGAATAAGCACAACCAATACGGAGAAATCAAACATTCATCACACAAATAATTAAGGCAAATCAACTACTGAAATCCATATATAAATCCGCTAGAATCCCATGATAATGATTAGTTCATAATCGAACTTCTCATCATCATGGGTTCGAATGTAAACATTATACTATATGTCTAAAACAAATACGAAAGTACTAGAGTAAGAGTTATGAAACAAATCCGAATGAGCATCCACGATTACGCCTACTTCGAAGAATTACAAAGATGAAATTATGAAACTAGATCTTCTTCGTAGCCGTCACGTGCTCTCTGAATGGTTCTAGGTTACTTGACTTCTCCCTTGAGATTTTGTTTAAGTCCCCCAACGATCGGGCCTTCAAAACGCTCCAAAACAGCCAAAACGGGCTTTTTCTCCCGTCAGAGTGGGGTGGCCGCCCTACAAAGTGGGGTGGCCGCCCTACTTCAACAGATTCAAATTTTGCATTTCGTTGCTTATTTTTCCTTCGCTCTTCGCTTGATTTTCTTGGCTTTCATCCACCATTTGCACTTGGAATTGACCTCGATCCTCCCTCTAGATACCCTACACAAATCAACATAAAACATATCATAAACGCCACATGCTTGAGGCCAAAATCATCAATTTAAGTAGCAACGAAGGCTTCCAAGTAGATATAAAATCCACTTATCAGCTGGCTGAGTAGAAGTTTCCACTTGGTGAAATGAAGTTCCAACTTGCTGTGATGAAGTTTCAGGTTGCGGATATGAAGTGTCAGCTTGTTAAGATGGAGTTTTAGCTTGCTTAGATGACACAGTAGCTGCTTCAACTGATTAATTTTGACTTGGTTAAGGTTGAAAATACTTATCACCTTCCTCATCTCTTGACAGATTATTATTAGGTTTTTTGAATATAACATCAATAGATTCTTCAATAACCAAGAAATATATCTTCAAAAGAATTATGTGTTGTGTGGTTGGGTGAATGAATTCAGAACGAATGAAATGAAATTTAAACTATGTTATGAAAAATTCTTTATAAACTTCATTCCTTCCTCCATTTCATTTATTATACCCTATATTAGGCATTATAGACCCAATTTGGAAAGGAATGGCTCATTCCCTCCTATACTCAATTTTTTTTCAAATCTTATCATATAACAATTTGGCACTAACTAAATTTATTTCGAAACTTTCCTCCTACCTCTATTAGTTTCATTTATATTTGATCGTTTTATTCTATTCCATTCCATTCTCCCTAACCAAACACAATATTAGAATAAATTTAACATGTCTATCAATCTTTTTAAGCATAAAACATTTAGAATCAAGAATATTAAAATACCCGATATTAGGCTTTTTGTTCTGTAGCAGCTCATATGAGTCTTTACTAGAATAGGCCAGACTATAACCCTATTCAGAACATAGGATTCTGTATTGACTACTCTCGCCCAAAAACTTCTTGGAAGCTTGCTTATTCACAATAATATCCTGGCAGGTTCTTCTAAAGATCTATCCCCTCATTAGATTCTTGCTTGACAATTTGTTGAGCAAGTCCATGTGAGCATGACCTAACCTTTTATGCCAAATGGTAGGATCAACATCAGTAGCAACTAAATAGCAGGGTGTTTTCTACAACTCAAAGTCTAAGATATATATATATATATATATATATATATATTTCCTTTCTTTCTAGCAACTAGAGGAGTCTAGTTAGTACCAACAGTGATGACATAGTTATCTTTAGAGAATTCAACTTTATGACCACCATCATGCAATTGACTTACACTAAGCAAATTTTAATTTAAGCCTTTAGCAAACTGAACATTAAATATAGAGGCAATGTCATTACTAACTTTATCTTTACCTAGAATATGAAGTGTCTTGCTGTCACAAATAGTCACACCTCTTCCTCTTTCATCTTTAGACTTATAACCGACTTTCGACTCCACATTATACGTCCAGTGCAACCATTATCAATGATCCATTACTTTGACTTTATCTTAGAAGCAAGACATATCTGCTAAACAAACAAAAAAAAAACTCAACCTTTTGGTATTGGTTTAGGTCTAATTAGGTTAGAAGCAAGAACATATAAAGCATTCAAATCAAATTTCTTGATCTATTTTTGGAAAATTTTATACACATCTTAAGTTTTTGACTTTAGAATTGGTCGCTATGGTAAGCTATTTTTCTGTTCTAATAGGCTGTTTTTCCTTCTTATCTCTTCTGGAAGAATTTCTTTGTGGCCGAGCTTATTTGGTGCTAAGTGTCCCTTTTCACCATATTTAGCACACTCCTTGCACTTGATTGGAGCTTACCCAGGATGGCAACGGGTCGGATTGGCTCGGATATCTGAGATATCCAAATCCAAATTATTTTCAAAATCTAAATCCAAATCCAATCGGGTTTCACATATCAAATCCAATTCCACGGGTTTTGGATCGGGTTCGGGTTTGTTCGGGTTTATCCAAAACCTGAATCCCGAAATGTAACTAGTATTGTAAAAATATTATTTTTGATATTTTCGCCCTTGAATTTCATTATATTTAAAATTAAACTACACTAATAAAATCTCAAATCGCATTTAATAATTTCTAAACACAAATCTTCACTATATAGAGTATGAAATTTTAAAGTAATTCATTAGTTAAACAAAAGACACTATCGCCCAAGAATATACACATTCACACTTTATCTATATATATTATAAACAAAATTAGTATATTTAAAATTGAAAAAAAAAGTACATTAGTATACTCTATACATACATACATACCACATACACACATAAATACACACACGGATATATATATATATATATATATAGAGTCCTACTCCAATAGAAACCAAATTAGCCTAAAACTAAAAACCAGTTTCTGGACAGTTTTTTATCACTATTTTTAATTACAGAAATCACTAATTTGTACCTAACATATCACTAATTTATATATAACATATCTCGCGGATATAAATATACACACACACATATATGCAACGTATATGACCATCATCTTCACCCAAATCGTAATAATAGATCTCTTACCACCATTACCAGACGTTTTCATGACTTGCCACCATTGTCTATCATCACCAATAGTCACATACACTTTCTATCATAACTTACAAAACTAACGACTACTTACCATCATCATACAACTTCTCTTGCGGCTTCCTACCGTCAATAACCTTCCTACGGATGAAATTGATCATCTATAATCGATTATCAATAGTTTAGATAAGTAGATTTTCTCAATTTTGATAATAAAAATCGTTGTTTATATACTATATAAAAACAGTGATTAGTGCAGTATAAATTAGTGATACCCGCAGTTATAAATAGTGGTAGGGAAACTGGTTTCTAGTTTTTATTTTAAGAGTGGTTTCTACTTGATCATGAGCCTATATATATATATATATATTTGGATATTTGGATTTTTTTTCGGGATTCGGGTTTGTATCGGGTTCGGATCGGGTTCGGATCAAATTCAGATTTCGGGTCGGGTTTGATACGACATACCTAATATCCAAATCCAAATCCAAAATACCGGGTTCGGTAAAATCCATTCGGGTCGAAACGGTCGGGTATCTATTCAGATCAGATTTTTCTGCCATCCCTAAGCTTAACTTTTGAAATAATATGCGATGCCTCAGATTATGCTGTTGGAGCTGTACTTGGGCAACGTAAGGACAAGAAGGTGCATGCAATGTATTATGCTTCTAAAACTTTGAATGATGCATAACTCAATTATGCTACCACTGAGAAGGAATTGCTGGCTGTCGTCTTTGCTTTGGAAAAATATTTTTCATACTTGCTTGGTACAAAGGTGGTTATATTTCCTGACCATGCAACTCTTAAGTACTTGTGGCCAAGGAGGCAAAGCCACGACTTATCAGTTAGATCTTATTACTACAAGAGTTTGACATTGAAATCAAGGATAAGAATGGATCCAACAATGTTGTCGCTGATCATCTAAGTCGCTTGGTGAGGGAGGAAGAAGATGTGCCCATGACTGAGACGTTTCCGGATGAACAATTTCTCCAGATTAAGGTAAGTGCTTTTAATGAGGTCACACCATGGTATGCAGACATAGTGAACTATCTGTTTGACAAAAGTCTTCCTAGTACACTGACTCGTGCACAAAAAGATAAGATTAAACATGATTGGAAATTTTATGTGTGGGATGATCCGTATCTTTGGAAGCATTGTCTAGATATAATAATAAGGAGATGTGTACCTGATAATGAATTTGAATCTGTGTTGAAATTTTGTCATAATTATGCACGCGGAGGATATTTTGGAGGAAAACGAACTGCGCATAAGGTGTTGGAGTGTGGTTTTTATTGGCCTAAAATTTTTAAAGATGCTCAAGAATTTTGTAGGACTTGCTGTCAGCGAGTAGGGAACATTAGTGCTAGGAATGAGATGCCCATGAATCCGATGTTTAATTATGAACTATTTGATGTTTGGGGTATTGATTTCATGGGTCCGTTTCCGAAGTCCAATGGTTTAGAATACATACTTCTAGCTGTTGATTATGTGTCGAAGTGGGTAGAAGCGAAAGCCACCCGCACTAATGATTCGAAAGTGGTTTCAGATTTCTTGAGAACAAACATTTTTGCTAGGTTCGGGATGCCAACAGTTGTTATCAGCGATGGAGGGTCCCATTTCTGCAATAGGACCATCGATGCACTATTTCACAAGTATAACATCACACATAAAGTTTATACACCTTATCATCCTCAAAGGAATGGACAAGCAGAAGTATCTAACAGGGAAATCAAGAGAATTCTTGAAAAGACTGTAGGATCTACACAGAAGGATTGGAGTCAATAGTTAGATGATGCACTTTGGGCTTATAGGACGGCGTACAAGACACCCATCGATATGTCTCCTTATCACATTGTTTATGGTAAGCCTTGTCATTTGCCAGTGGAACTTGAACATAAGGCATACTGGGCTACTAAGAAGTTCAATATGAGGCTAGTCTGCATCGCATGTTGCAATTGTCTGAATTGGAAGAACTACGCAATGAGTCTTATAAGAGTGCTCGTATTTACAAGGAAAAGACAAAGGTGTTCCATGACAAGATGATTCACATGAAGAATTTTGAGGTTGGACAGAAAGTTCTTTTGTATCATTCCTGATTACGTCTTTTTCCTGGAAAACTACGATCACGATGGATTGGCCCATTTGAAATTGTCGAAGTATTTCCACACGGAGTTGTGAGTATTAAAAAGATGATAAAAATGTGTTTAAGGTGAATGAACATCGTCTTAAACCTTATTTGGAGGATCCTTCTAATTATATCAAGGAGAGCGGGACTCTTAATGATGTGATTATCTCTAGTGCTTAAGTTTCGCGACATCATGTTTAGCCAAAGACGTTAAAGAAAAGCGCTTCTTGGGAGGCAACCCAAGCATATTGTATGGTTAGTTATAATATTATTATAATTCTTAGTAGTAAAGTATTATTATTATTATATTTATAGATATTTATAGATTTCAATTTTTTTTATTCCCCACAAGGTGCCTTGACAATTTTGGTGAAGTGTTTCAGAAATTTTTAGAGATGACATGGCGCAAAAGCTTTGCAAAAAGAAACAAAAAAGGAAAAAGAAAATAGAGACCGAGATGACAGAATTTGAAATCGGGCAATTCTATTTAGGAGACCCGGCATCTCCTCTTCCTGGCGCTTTCTCAGAATCACAAGACGGCCGTTTACATTGAGTAGAGCGGGCAGCGGGCGTCTCCTGAAGGGTTTGAACCCGTGACCCCGAGCCTGCAAAACAAGCACAAAACCATTTGGCCAATTATGATGATATGATTTAATGCCACTACAGTTTATAATCAAGCTTTATTTGGGGGTTGCCGCACTTCACACTATTATTGGGGAGTATTCTTACCTTATCTCTATAATTAGTTATTATATTATATATTATATATACTCTCTCCGTCCTAATTTACGTGTCATGTTTGATTTTTTGTGGTCAAATTAACCAAACTTTGACTGATAATTAGTAATTATTCTTATATGATCTTCAAAATCGAAAAATACATTTTAAAATAGAATAGATGTAGATTCTAGTAATATATTTTTCATAATTTTTGGTAATTATTTTATATATGTAAATTTCATTCAAAATTTGGTCAATTTGACCATAAAAAGTCAAACAAGACAGATAAATTGGGACGGAGGGAGTATTATATTTTAATATATGTATTTTATTCATTGAGGACAATGAACCATCTAAGTGTGGGGATGTGTTCTCACGAATAAATATATTATATATATATATATATATAAATTATATATTTTAAAAATCCAAAAAAATTAAAACTTTTAAGAATTTTGTATATAATTATCTTGTCTCAATGCATGTTTAGTGAGTACATATACACATATTGTAGACTAATTTGCGTGATTAATTCTGAGCATCATATTCATGATACAAACTGTTAAATGCATGATAATTCCTTGTGTGTGCTTGCAAAATTTTTAAAACTTGAGATGCATCTGAGTCAATTTCTATGAGTTATGCATGCTTTCACCTGGTGAAATTTTGAGCCTAATTTATGATTGATACAATTTACATCAATCTATTTTTTTGTTGAGTGGTGTTCGTCATTTGGCTTGTTACTCTAGAATTTGGTTTAAACCTTATTGAGATGAACTGTTATGTGCATGTATGCATGAAAATGATAAAGGCACTAGGTAACCTTATTTATCCAAACAGTACCCGACAATTATATCCTTACTGAACCCCTTTGAGCTTGTATCTATTTTTTTGTGTATCACGCATCTATGAATTTTGAGCCTACTTGTTTATTCTTGTCTTGATTACCAGTAGAGAACTTTTAGATTCATTGGAACAATGGTTAACATTCAAGTGTGGGGATTTCTTTGTCAAAGGGTGAAAGTTTGGTGAGAATAAAAAAAACAAAGAAAACAAATTATCAGGTACTCCTTTGAGATTGGGTGGCAATTGCAATGTCATATGAAAGGGACGATCCATGTGCACGTGCTGGTATTAAGCACAATTGTACTAGAAATTTAGGGGATCAACTTAATTCCTCTTATTTTTCTTGGTGACTTTTCACTGTCCTTGGTTACTGGAGAATAACTTGACTTTGAGAAGGAAAAAAAAAAAAGAGAAAAAAATATCAAGTGGAGAATGTGTTGATTGGTGTTACAATATGAAAAGAAGGAAAGTACATAATTATGTGCTTGGGCTTTAATGCTTGTGAAAGACTGATCACCTTTTACATAATTCAAATTTCATGTTCTGTGCTTAATCAGAAGTGAACATTGTGCTCTACTAGTTATCGAGTTAGCCACTTGTTAGCTTATTTCTTTGATATTCTACCCCTAACTAAGCCTCGTTACAACCTTTAAAAACGTCCTTTTGATTTGTGCGTGCATATATTTAAAGTAGTGGAAATTTGGTGGACAACCAAATTTATGGTAGTGCATGTCCATATTAATTGAATTTGAGTGAAACACTTACACACAAACACTTGTGTGAATTGAAAGTTAATGTGAGATCTTCTATCCATAGCATGCTTACTTATTGCATGAGGCTTTGATGTATATTTCATGATATTTTTGTCTTTCTAGACATTGTGCGCATACTTGGATGTTGTGTATAAATGGTGCATAAGTGATAGTACTGGTACTTTCACACTTGTTCAGATTGTTGTGTAATTGAAGGTTGCATATGTGGAGTACGATGACATTGCCAGTGCTTAAGACTTGGTGATTAAAAATATTTGATTTTGTGGGTATATCTTATATAAACCCTCACGAGACAAAACTCGTCCTACTAGGTCTGCCTAGGTGTTTAACGGCTTGTTACATACGCTCAATGCAATCGTGTCATCTACGAAAGTGATGTTAGTAGTTAGTTAGTAATATTTTTATTTTATGTTGCCCGAGGACGTGCAATATGCTAAGTGTGAGGATATTTGATAGAGTATATATTTATATATATTTTAGATGATAATTATTCTCATATAAGTTATATTTTGCATTTAATTGGACATATATTAATTATATTTTAATATTTTATTTTAGGAAGTAAGGAATTCTAAATTAGAAAGGATTTTGAGCAAAATTAGAAGAAAATTCGGATTTGTTGGCTAACTGCTCAAGAAATATTGTTCAGACTGTATCTGGAGTTCTAGAAGTCGGATTTGGGCGATTCAACAGCCCACACGAAGATAATTTAATTTTTCTATCATTCTAGATGGGTCCAGATATCAAAAGCCTACTGAAACAGCCCAGAAACAGGGGAGAAAGTCAACTGCGAATTTTGACCTTTTGGAAACCTATTAGTTTCGGAATGTCCTTGTATATTCCTATTGGAATAAGAACACTTATGTATTAGGTATGAGGTATAGTTAGAGAGAAGAGAGCAACCAAGGATAAGAGAGAAGATCTGCAAAGTGAAGAACATGTGTTGAGGATTTCTACATAGGGATTTATCTTCTACATCTTTACTTAGTATTGTATTCTCAACTCTTTATGAATTTTATGTGATGTATCTTGATTACGGTTGGCTAAACCTCTATTGTTGGAGGGCTGTTTTGAAGCCCCAAACTTTATGACAATGATATTTTGATTTCTCGATATATGTTCTTGATTGCGCTTGTATATACGTCAACGCTTACAGATATTCTTGAATTAACTGTGGTATGTGGACATCCGACTCAGTAATGTGATTGATATATCTGTAAAGTCAATTCATCTTTCTATGTGGTCTATGGGATTAATTGTATCAGTTTGTAATCTGTTTTAGCCTTTCCATGTAGTCCATGGGGTTTATCCGGATAGCAGAGCTTGTTTTCTATGTGGGCCATGACAAGTTCTCTACAAGTGTCTTTCAGAACATATCATAAGAGTTTCAGAATATGTCATGAGTTTAGTGGTGGATTAACATGTTTCTTTAATTGTAAAAAACACACTTGCTTTAGTTTAATAATTAGTTTAATCAATAGATAAAACAAAATCCAATTATTATCTTGTTACAAAATTGAAGTTAAGTGAGCCCTTGATCCCTAGCGTTACTTTCACTACATTATATACGACATAGAAAGGTTTAAATTGAGTCATGTCAATAACAAACTAATTTCATTAAATAAATGAAATTTCTTCTTTTTAATATTACTAGCCTTTAACCCGTGCGAAGCACGGGCGGGGTATATAGTTCGTAATTTATTATTTATAATTTAAATTTTAACATCATTTTATTAGTATTTTAGTATTAGTGGATTGAATTTTAATTAAATTATATTATTCAACTGACTATATTTTCTCCCGACTACTTGAAAATCGACAAACCCTAATAAATATATATATATGTCAGGATTTTAGTACATTTAATCCGAATTTAGTACACGCAGATCTAAAAATAAAAAAAATCAGAAAATTCAAATCTTTTCCAAACATAGCCGATCGTGTAAAACTTTTGAAAGATTCAGTAATCTAATCAATCAAATTTCAACGTAATTTTGTGATCTTAGTTTTTTTTTGACAACAATAACTTTTAAGATTAGAGTTAGAAAGGGTTATGTAATGGCTCGTGTTTATATTGAAATAGAACACGTTAAAGTTAAAAAGAGTTATATGAAAGTTCTTGTTAAAAAAAGATATTCAAAATTGTATATTTATAATTTTATTTATAACATCATTATAATTTTTTTAATGAATTGTTATGAGTGTTTTTAGTATTTGAAACTGTTTAACAATATAATACTAATAGACTCCACACTTGTAGACTTATAGTACCAAAAGTGACTACGAAACCAAAAAATAATAGACTCCACATTTGTAGACTTGTAGTACTGAAAGTAGAGTACCAAACCAAAAAATATAACTAAAACCTTGGATTACAAATTATACCCATGTTGGCTTATTATAGTATAGTATAGATACTCTCTTGCGAAACTAGTTTTTTATAACAAAAAGTGATTTAATATGTACCGGTGAAAAAATATGATGGAACAAAACAAATTAATAAAACTATGATAAAAGTGCATTCTAAAGTATTGACGCAAATATGGCGGGGTCGGGGCATATATGCTATCCCTGCCCCCGAATCCCGAATTCGATACCGATATTCGAACCTGTCCTAAATCCCAAATGGGAATTCTTTTCCTCTCCGATCCCCATCCCGAACGGGGAACCACACGGGGATTCAGAAATTTTATTTTTTTAATAAAAATAATAAATCTATAATATATAATATATTTTTTCATTAAAAAGCAATCTACTAACTCTTAATATACTAATAAAATGATATTATCTCATACTCTTAACATCAAATCATATTAAAATTGATCTATAATATAAATAAATGATAATAAAATTATAAATTATATTATATTACAATGTGAAAAAGTCGATCAATAAAATTATAGCTTATTTTTGAATTTTAATAATATTATAAATGGTATCTCTTAATTTTAATTTATTGAGAGAGAGAGAGATACTCCCAAACTAGATTAGCTTTCAAACTAACAACCATTATCTGATCAATTTTTAACCACTATTTTTTAAAAAAATTACTAATTTGTATATCACAAATCACTAATTTATATATAACATATCCCACGAATATAAACATATACATACCACCTTAACTTACCATAATTAGCAACTATAAACATATACATACCATCATAACTTACCATAATTAGCAACTATTTTCCATCACCACACGCCTTCTCTCATCATTTATTACCATCGTGGACCTCAAATTACCGTAATTGATCATTAATAATGGATCACTAGCTAATACTACAAAGAAGTAGATTTTCTCAATTATGAAAAATAAAAATTGCAGATTTTAGTATATAAAACAGTGATTAATGCAGTATAAACTAGTGATTATTGTAGTCATAAGTAGTGATTTTGAAATACATTTTTAGTTTGTATTTAAAATTTGGTTTTTATTTGATCAGCAGTCTATATATATGTGTGTGTGTGGTTTTTTGAAGGAAAAATGATGTAACTTTATTTTTTGATTTACTAATTATATATTTGATGAATAATGAGATTGCTACATGAATTTTTTTTGTATATATATATATATATATATATATATATAGAGGTGTTCTCCACTATAAGATGGTTCTCCGTAAAGTCACATTTTCTCTCTCTCTCTCTCTGTGTGTGTGTGTGTATATATATATAATGAGGGTCGGGGATCGGGGGAGGCACGAATCCCTGACCTCACCCCGATCACCGAAATTTTTTATAAGACTTTCCCCATTTTCCGTTCCGACTCCGAAAAATTCTCGAAATCCCCGATCCTAATGTGACCGAAATCGGATCGGGGTCGAGTGGGATGGGGTGAATGCCCATCCCTAAACAGGGGAAGTTGGTCATAAAAAATGCAGATTAGTATGAATCAGAATTATGAACCCTGCTCCTTCTAGGTTGCTTTGAAAGTACCTCTGGCAGATGCAAAAGTATTTATAACACTTGCCAAGAACTTAACCAGTAATATCTGAGGTCCAAACCTTGGAATGGCAGACTACCTATGGCTACATAAAGAGTGATACAAACAACAGAATATGGATAGTACTAGTTTGAATACTACTGCTTGCTTGGATGTTGTATTTATATCAGCATACTTCACAACAGAAACTAGGAACTTAATATATGGATTTTTTTGGTTACTTAAGTCTTAAAAGGAGAGAATGAATTTACGTAGAGCAAGAATCATATCAGCGCATTACTGCTTCTCTCACGAAGGAACGGTGACCTGACCTGCAGTAGTAAAGATCTTGGTAAGAATATAGCTACATGGGGAATAATAATTCCAGATGTAGGACTGAATAAAAGAAGTGCTTTTTCTCACTTGTATTCAAGACGGATGTGCACGTTGGGACCATCTTCTTCTTGATTAGGTGTCAATGTCACAGAACCTTCAATCTGGTGACCTTGTTCAACATCTATTGGATTGTTCAAGTAGACTACCATCTGCAGATATAAATTGCTGCATTAAGATTCTGAAAATACTATAAGTATGTGGAAGCCGAACTTCACAATGTACATAGCAAGGAAATGAAGTGCTGTGTCAAGAAAATTAAGAATAAGAGACCAGAATGAGATGACGATATCTAACTTTTGTTAGGTCGTTACCCAACATCCTTAATTACTCTTGTAAGAGGATTGTTGACTTTAGAAAAGGGTTTTTGTAGTAACTATTTCCCAATATATGAATCAAAGAGACATTGTGAGACTGTGTGGTATATCCCCAAATCTACAGCTTGATATTTCCCCAAAGTAAGTCTGCGATACAAGAAGTTTGTCCCAGGAGGATGTCTAAACAAGTCCCTATGTTTTGTTTGAGATTTCAAAGTCCAAAGATGAAAGAATAAATTTTGGTTTGCAAGTTTAGGTATTGATGCTGTAGTGATTATAGAGTGAACACATTCTATGTGCAAGTTTGAGGTTCGAGGATGCGATTATAAATGCATTTTATCGCCTTTACGGTCAATTGGTGCAAATATATCAAGACTGATGGCAACCATGAGAGCTGAGAGTCAATCCGTAGAAGGAATGTGAAGACCAACAGGGAACACGGTTCACTTCTTAGTATGTGGTTTGTGTCCACCTCATATTAATGTCAGAAAGACAATACAACAAGAAGTTAGCTGAGAGCAGAAACTGTTTTTATACAATGCTAGTTCTGGAAAATCATAATAACACTTGTTTCTTAGATTAAGCAGTACCAAATTTGGATGGGGAGAAGCACTAAGCATGAGTGTGATAGAAGTTTACCGAAAGGAGAAGGTAGTAAAACACTGAAAGATAAAAAATATTATGCTCATACTTGTTCCCAGTGTGTTGGCGGCTTGTCAGGTGCTGTTGAAAGTACAATAGCTTCAATGGGATCATCACGCTTTCTCTTTTGACCACTCATATTGGGATAATTGCTTGAAGACTGCAAGGTTGGTGCATTGCTATCAGCAGGGGTTGTCACAGAGCCACTAAATTCGACATTGAACCAGAAAGCAAATCCATGAAAGGTTGCTAGCAGTGAAATTATATCGAACTAATTAAATTTGACTCAGAAAGCAAATTCTGAGAATAAAATATGTGAATTAGACATGATCAAATGTCAGTTTTCATGAGAACTGAACAATTATTATATGAATGAAGTGAGATAGCGAAGGACAGTGCAGATAGTTAGTCTTCCTATATCGATAGTAGTTGCAAACAAATAATTTTATTTATCTATTTAATATCAGATCTCGGTTCTCAGCTAAATTACACATATCAATGAAATTACTTTTTGTGTGTTTTAGACATTTTGCCACATCAGTAATTGTTTTAGACTCTTTAGGACTAGATACATTTAGAATTTACATTTATTTGATTTTGGCATACAGAGAATATAAAATGATATACTTTTTACATCACCTTTCACAAGAAAAACAAGCTAATTGAGGCACAAAAAGAAAGTAAATAGAGGTTTCCACTTAGATTCTTCATTCATGTGAAATCTTGAAGACAATTTTTTTTAATCATCATGCTTGTTAAGCTACTTAATTAGTTAATTTAGGTTTGTCACATTTCTTTTCACACAAAAGGAATGACATGATCTCAGGACCCTTAGCTTATGTGATACATAACATGGAACATCTGAAATTCTGAAAGCCAGACCAGCAATTAGCTAGAAAATTAATATTACCTTGGGTCAGACACTCAAACTTGAATCTTGATTTTAATGATTCTAGCTCCTGTATTTTAATTGTATAACAGTCCACATACTTCACCTGCATCAAAATCATAAGTAATTTATCATAGCAGGTAAATTGGCCATGCATCGCTTGTTAACTCTAAAAAACATTTCACAGACTGAAACTGTAGGATATCCACTAGGATCTAAAAGTGAAAGAACAAACCACTTGAGGCAATGCTAAAAATTTTCACTCTTAATCTTCTCTATACACGGGTCTTCGTATGCATCTTGTATTGCCCAAGGTACCATGGTAGACACTACAATACACACAAAAAATTCCAACTTAATGTATGAATCAAGAAATAGAAAAACAGATCTCATCAATTTAAAAATGTAAACAAGGTATAGACAGACAGAGTATTACAGACACAGAGATATTTTTCAATATGTATCAAGTAAATTAAAGTGGAAGCCGGTCAAATTAATCCTCTGGACTAACCGACTGGTAGATATAAAGGATTCATTTTAAAATAATCACCACCAGGGTGCACTTGAGCACACTTGGGTTAACAATTTTGGTGATCCCTAGGTACACCTTTTACCAGGTTTTCATTTTGGTAACTGTGTGCATAATCATAAACCACTTTGCCGAGGCCCACAGATGACTTTGTTCCGCTGCATTTGAGACCTGACAACTCGTGCATAATAGAAACTGAAAATGTATAGTGTTTCAAACAAACTCATCCCATTGGAAAGTCATACAACTAAAACCATTTAGATAGTTCAATCTGAAAAAAAAAGGTGTGATGGTTCTGCTGGAATTAGTTATCTGCATTGTGTATGTAATTCCTAGCTCTAAACATTTCTCAGTTCCTTCTGATGCGTATGTAAGTGGATGTCACTGAAGAAAAGGGCTGAATGTCTTCTCATTGATCATACTCTAAGAGTACTGTAAAAAAATGTTGATGAGTGTAAGGAGTCGCTATGAGAGGCCAACTTTCGCAAATTTTTTTTGTCTATAGCAGGATTCTAGAACATTGAGAACTACTTTAACTTCTGCTTACGGTTTTATTCTTATTCTAGATGAATGGGGAGAAAATACCCCTCCTACAGCCTCTAGGTATGAAAACTTTATGTTAGTAAAGCCCCTGGAAGAATATTGTGACCTGCGAGTCACTTGAGCATTGATAGTTTGATACGATGACTCGAGCATGAATGAAATCAATTGTGCTCGAGATGTCTACCAAGATAATACCAAGGAAAAATGAAATTAAGTTAGAAAGTAATCAGGGAAATAATATATTATAGGTGATTTCATATGCACACTCACTGTCGATTCCATAGACATTGCGCCAGAAATCAATTTTTGAATTGTATCTGTCAGGAAGAGTGACAGGAGCTATATACAGCTGCAGACAAAGCAAAAACTAATCATGAATTATTTGTGGTTAGATAGATTTACTTACCTCTTAATACTTTTTATTAACATATATGTAAGTTAATCCTGGTTGTAAGGACGCTCCCCAACATGTTCTGCAAAGTAGCCAATGCAAGTTACGAGGAACGGTTATAACAATGATACCACTTACCAGACACCTAAAGTAGAACGAGATATAACAAACAAAATCCATATGAATCCCAGAATAAAAAAATAACCTCATAGTTATAGAGAAGTAAATGATCCATCCAGTCTGCAACTATTCATTAATTCCAACATCCTGCAGTCCATAGTTTGAGCAATGAATCTGAGTAAGTTGATTTAGCACAAGGATCTTATTGAATTATCAAAGAGAATTCTACCTCTACATATCCATGTAAAACAATGACCCTTTCAGATAGATTATTGGCCTCCATGACTTTTTGTGCCTGATAAATACAGTCAAAAAGGAGAAATTTACCATTTTACTGTTGATTCTCACAAATTTCATATTATATGCTAAATCCTTAACCAGGGTATGAATCTCTATTTTAGAAAGCACTTATCGCAACAGGTAAAGGTAGTTTTTTAGCAGCAGTTGGAAATACATTAAAACTGAAATTGCCTGTAAAGGAAGAAGAATGACATGAAACTGGCTATTTGGATAACGCAGTACACGATATAATAGAACAATGTAGCATCTTGTTAACGATTGAAATAGGAAATTGTGTAAAAAATTACCAGCGACGCTAGTTCAGTGTCTTCCACTGCATTAACCTGGTAAACAATTCATGCAGAAGTATATTTTTTTGAAAAGATCTCCTCAGAAAGTTTCTACTTACATTACTGTGTCACAACTTCAACCCTGACCAGCCTTAAATATGTGCTACAGTTATTACTATTTCGAAAAATATTGTAGCTTTTATAAATGTGAATGGGTGATGTGTGTGTGTGTAAATATATCAACATAGCAAATTAATGAAAACAAAGACATAAACTCTTACTCGTTTTGCACCAGCCTGAGCACAAAATACAGAAAGAATCCCTGTTCCTGAACCAACATCAACCACAGCCTGAATGCGTGGTTATAAAACATATCATTTTACTTGGAAAAAGAGCAGTAAATAGAATCATTTTGACTGTTTTAAATCTAATTTTCCAAATATATAAGGTCAGCTCAGTGCAATAAGTTTGCAGTGGCTAATACAATATTATTTTGATATTCTAAAATCTAAAGCAGTACAATCGCCTTATTCTGTCTTTAATGTAGTTATCCTGATGCTGCAAGATAGCAGCCCTATAAGTTTCATTGCTCAACACAATCACGAATAAATGGTAAGGGATATCTATATGCTTGCTTCTACCATGAAACACTGGATTTTTGGACAAGTCAATTGCAAACCTATTATCGATATAAAGTGTTACTGGACCAGCTTCGACATTTGATATTAAACTAAGAATCTTCTGCAGCCAAATACCTTTACAAGCGGCTGCAGTGGCAGCCATGAATTCAGCTTCACATCTCGACAAAGCCACGCACCTCTGCTTTTGTGAGACCCATGTAATTAGACTATCATTCAGGTAGAAGGCCATACCCCCGTGCTCCTCCTGTCGACAACGTCTCCCCCTAAGTCATTATCCGTAAAACCTGATAACAAATAATTTCCTCGACCCTTGGTGTACACAAGCCCATAGTTTAAAGTTCCCTTAACATAGCGTAATATTCGTTTAACAACTCCCATGTGCAGCACTGTAGGTTTCTCCATGAAACAACTAACCACTCAAACTGAATAAGCGATATCTGGTCGAGTATGGACCAGATACCCTAATCCCCCAATGATGCTCTTGAACATAGTCGAATTAATTAGCTTTCCATTCTCATCCTTGTGCAACTGAATTTTCGGTTCCATAGGATATTTAATAGGATTGCAATCCAACATACCAGTACGTTCAAACACCTTTTTGGCATAAGCCGTTTGTCGTAGCTCTGTAAATCCATTTCCCTGTTCAACTTCAATTCCAATATAATAGGCCAGCTTTCCCAAGTCACTCATATCAAACTCTTGGTTCATTTGATGTTTGAACTTAGCTATGTTGGAGATGCTTGAGCCCGGTATCAATAAATCATCAACGTATACTCCTATAATCAGCGACTCATTTCCTTCGTGTTTGATATAAACCGCATGTTCAAATGGGCATTTTGTAAATCCAAGTCTGATCAAGTACTTACTCAATCGAGGGTACCAGGCCCGAGGGCTTGACGGAGACCGTAAAGGGCCTTATAAAACCTGTACACCTTATTC